>NC_138998.1:114919198-115519198 GCF_964374135.1 Grampus griseus | reverse complement strand
CTCAACAAAGTCATTAGCCGCCCTACCTACCTATTCAGACATAATGCAAGAGACTTGTAGTTCTAACATTTTGAATGTAGCAACTCTTAACCAGGACTTTCTTCTAAAATCAGCTTTTTACTGAGGAGTGAAAAGTGATGCAGGAATAGTCGTAAGTCACATGCTCCCTATATATAAGAAATAGATTTCAGGAGCCTGAACTTCCAGATGCCTACGCTCATCGGGCTACTTTTTTTTTTCTTTGCCAGTTGATGTATTTACATTATACATTACAGAAGTTTCAAGGACCCCGTCTGAGAAGAATGACCAGAAAAAGTCTTTTTTTTTACCCATAAAATGGGGGGAAAAAAGAGAAAGGTTGGTTAGATGCCAAAAGCAATCATGTGTTTTAGAGATTCCCTTGGTTGGCGTGCTCATAAAAATAATTTACAGGGGAAAGTTGACATGGAGCCTCTTTCTGTCCTTACAAGCTGTGCTTTTTTATTTCAGTTGAGAGAGACAAAAATATGAATAGGGCAGAGGTAAAGAAATAACATGACCCACTGACATGTGGATATGCAGTTTCTAAACCAGTTGTCTTGACCGATTTGGGGAAAAAAGAAAACTCATTTGCTTTTCCATTGACTCAGGCAGGAAGGAATCAGGGAAGGCATTCTGTACCGGAAACCAGGACCCCTGGGTTCTAGTTTGGACTGTGCCCCTAAAGAGAAGTTCTGCTTCTAACCTTGGGTAAATCATTTCACCCTCTGCAGGGTGGCAGTTTCAGCTATAATTTTCTCTCCTTCACAAATCACCTTCTCTATTGATTCCCTACTCTTATAGCCCTCTTTAAGCAATCACACAAGAGATATATAAAATACCTATATATTTTTGGATGTTGTATATTTCCTACTGAGAGAGGCTCCTCTTCTTGTGGCTAATAATGAAAATTACAAGTGGAGAGCCTGGCTCACTTGTGTCAAGATGATATGAGTAAACTGAAGGTCACTTTCAGTATACTTCACCGTGCCTCCCAGGCACTGCTGATAAGAAAAAGAGAAAAGGACAAAAGACCAAATTAACTTTTAATTTCCCATCCAAGCTACAAACTGACAGAAACAGGGAGATGGGTAGACTCTCTTCTAACATACAATGGAGAATTATGTATTAGATATCTTATCTGATTTAACTTAACAGAGATAACCAAGCATGCAACTATTTAAATCTATATTTATAGGTAATGTCCCTTGCTCTGAGCACTAATAAATTTTAGTGACACATTTTCATATATAGTAACAGTCCAAAAATCTTTCAGCTCTAAATTAGATGAATAAATAAACAAATCAGGTACATTAACTTTATCTTTGGAGTAGTTTTCTTTCCATGCAATCACTTAAGTTATTTACATGCTGATATAAGACATTACTTGGCATAATGAGTAATAATTTTCTTACCCTCCAAGGTATTAACCACCAACCCTTCTTCAGTAATTTATTTTGCAATTCTATAGCATCACCGGGAATATCAGTAAAGAACCTGATTTTTTTGGGGGTATCTGATTTATTTCATGAAACTGGACCAATTATTATGTCTGGTTAAGCAAGCATTAACTATACAAGCTACCTAACATAATATGTAGATAATACATATTAACTATGGACAATGAATTAATTTTACAGAGCACCCTACCCGTAAATGAACAGTGAAGCTTAAAGTCAAGTGACTACCACTTTCAAACAATAGATTTCAAAACAATTTTTGAGTGTAAGCTCTTCTCATATAAACTTTTCATCTTTGCGTAGCATGTTCTAATTCCAGCAATTTTATGCTTGTAAGACACACCCTTGTCTTCCAAAAAGTCCAATTCAGCACTAAAGTTTAAATATATACACAGATTAATTATAACTTGGTTATTTTACAAATTCATTCTTTGTTTCACAGAAGGACAAGTTATCCTGTTGCATGTTGCACTTAAGTATAATCTGATGTCTATAACAGTGATTGATTACTCAGAAGCCTATCTAGTGTATAAAACATGTTTTAACTCTGCTCTAACTTTTTCAACACAGGATTCCTACTTAATAGTGATGCCCACCATTCAGGAAAAATGTGCAATACTGGCTTTAGATTTGATAAGGTCTGAAACTGACAAGTGAGTAAGCATCCCTCCAAAATGACAATACTTTGAAGCTACATAATAATTCTATTTTGCCCCAAATCAATGCAGTTTAGGAACTTACAGTGAAACAAAAACTCGAAAGGAAAATAGTACCCTTGAAATCCAAAGCACATATAATATATACAGCACACGTAATTTGAATACCCAGAGTTTGTCTCCAAATTTCTCCTTTGCATAAGGAATATTAACCACCCAGTAGAAATGGAGGTGATATTAAAAATGAATAGAGAAGTACAGAGAATTAAAAGTATTTTCATTTAAAATTTTAAACAAGCTATCTGGCTTTCTGAAGCATGTAATTTTTAAAAAATAATGTTTTAAAATTTAATTAATGGTAATAGTCCATCATAGAAAATAACAGGTAAGCAAAAAGAGTAAAATAAATGTCATCTATAATTCCAGAATTACTGATGTACACACCCTCTATTATAGGTTGACTTGTATTCTGCCCCCCCCTATTCAATACTGAGGTCTTAATCCCAGTCCCTCAGAATGTGCCCTTATTTGGAGATAGAGCTTTTGCAGAGGTAATCAATTTAAAGTGAGGTCATTAGTGTGGCCCTAATCCAACATGACTGGTGTCCTTATAAATAGGGAATATTTGGACACAATCATGCATAGAGGAAAGACTATGTCAGGAGACACAGGGAGAAGACAGCCCTCTACAAGCTAAGGAGAGAGGCCTGGAACAGACTCTTCCTTCACAGCCCTCAGAAAGAACCAGCCATGCTGACACTTTGATTTTGGACCTCTAGCCTCCAGAACTGAGAGACAATAAACTTCTGTTGTTTAAACCACCCAGTCTGTGGTACTTTGTTATGGCAGCTTAGCAAACTAATACATGCTCCATCTTTTTGCTAAGTGCATAAACAAATAAAGGTATACACATATACATGTATATATGGAAATACATATGTGTACATATTTAATAGGTATCATAATTTATATACTGTTTTGTAACTTTTTTTCATTTTACATATAGGAACATCTCACGCCATCTTAAGATATGATAATAATAGTACTACTACTACTACTAATAATAATGAAAAAGTTAACATGGAATGAGCATTTATTAGGTACTGAGCCCTGTTCTTTTTGTCTACTATTAAGTACTTTATGTCTACTATCTTAACCCTTATGATTTCTAGAAGAACATTGTATTTAATGGCTGTATTGTATTCTATTATATGGACACATCATAAGATATTAAAAGTGTACCCCTTTACCAAGTATTAGTTTACTGCATTTGGCGGGGGGGTATTAAAAAACACCTCTGCCATGAACATCTTTATATCATGGTCTAAGTGCATACATATTACCTTCTTGGGATAAAGGTTTGTGGGCTTATAAAACTTAAAGGTAATTTGACAAAGTATATATTATATATTTATATAATACATACATATTTTATTTTAAAATATATATACATACAAAATATGCATACATATATATGTACTTGTTTATATGTTATATATATATGTGTGTATATATATACAGAGAGAGAGAGAGAGAGAAATTGTCTGCCAGGATACTATGCTACTACGTCAATTTTACTAATTTTCGCTCCCACCAGAAATAAGTGAAAGTACCTATTTTCCTTTACCATCTTGCTTTTTTTAAAGTCCAGCCAATTTGTAGGCAAACAATGATATCATATTGCCTTAATCTGGCTGTCTTTGACTCCAAAAAACTTGAACTTTGAAAATGTGTGCTTAGTCCTTCCTATTTTATTGTTTGTGAATGTCTTGTTTCTTTGTTTACTTTTAATCTGAGATCATAGTGAAAGTCTTTCTGCTCTGGATGATTTTTATGATTTCCCAATTTCCCAATGTTCCCCCAGCTTAAGAATTAACACCAGCTGATATTTGGTCACCTCCAACCCATAATGCCTCTTGTCCATTGTATGGTCATATTTCTGGCAGCATCAATCAAATAGAACACAAATACAAACGAAGAAATAAGCTATAAGGGTTTCTAAGAAAGAAGGAAAATGCAACCATGAAGTTTATGAGTATTGCTCCAAAGGAGACCCTTATAACAGTCGTTTACACAAATTTTAATTGCATTAGACAATAGACTAGAAGAATGAGAGAGAAAATGGTGACTCAGATGCTGATTCACATTAAATAAAATACTCCTCCTTCTTGCCTAAAATTTTCTCTCTGCACCACTTCCTTCCTTACCCTCACTACATCTTTCCCACTCCCTTCTCCAGGATTCAAAAGTTACTATAGAGATTTAACTTAAATATGAGTTTTTCTGCACTGCCTTACTAGATTTTCTACCCACCCACTGCTCCTTTTTCATATGCTAATATTGCACCTCAAATAAATCTCCTATATGACTCTTTGTTGTAACTTCTCTTAATTATTTGCTCATGTATCTATTTCTGACACTAGACTGTGAACACCCTTGGATCAGAGTGTGCCTTTTGTCTTTGTAGTTTCAGTGCCTGGTCCCAGACAAAGGCTGTCAAGAAGGAAGCACATAACTGGTGACATCACTCCTCCTGAGGGTGTATTTGGATTGAGGGTGAATCCAAATATTTACTTTTATATCTAAGGCTAAATCTTAGGAACTTTTGTTGATCTACAGAGTTAGCTCTTTGGAAGAAAACACATGTACTAACTTAAGCACAATCAAAGGATACATGAATCTACATGGACCCCTAAAGGGCTTAGTTACATATACATGGGTGCATATGTGACAGTTATGAATATCACACATCTACCTGTCTTCCTGGCCGCGGGTTTTTGTTTTTGTTGTTGTTGTTTTTAATCTGCAAAACAAGAGACCTGTGACGTGAACTCCACAGGGATTTTTCAGACCCGAAAGCCTGTGATTCTCATTCTACTTGGGCAAGTAGAATTAAACTACTCTCATTCTACTTGTGAAGTGTCTTCACTGCTATTTTGAGGGCGGGTTGAGCCTGGGGCCGTTTGTGTCACCGTCTCAGAGTCTCAGAGATAGCATGCTGTTTACATGCAGCAGTGCGGGCCTGCCTCTGATAGCTGATCCTATCAGACTGGGTTATTTCCAGCTGTCTTCAGAAGCAGACAGCTGCAGTGTCCAAATGTGCCTGCTTCACCACTGGAGAGGGTAGGCAGTAGTCACACTCCTTGTAGGGCTCTTGGACTGCCAAACAAATGCTTGGGTGAGTTCGACCTCACAGGCACAGAAAGCCAACCCGTAAAAGCTGACCTGGATCCAGGGCTATTTCACATTTTCACTAGGTTTGAAAATTTCTTCAGTAGCCAGTTAGGGCCAGAATTGAGAGAGAGCAAATGAGCCTAAAGAAATTGAGGAAATGGTACAAATTCACAATCTGCTAATAATGATAATAACAATATTTGTAAGCATGTAAGCTTACAGGTATAGTAGATTTTTTTTTTTTTGGTAAATATGTAGATATTGTAGGTAGTGATGGTTCAAAATGATATCACAAGGAGCTGAAAAAAGAGAGCTTGAAAGACTCAGTATTTGGGGGCATAACTGTGTACGTACCTCTCTCTATAGTGCTAGATAGATACTTTCAAGATTTAGGTACTTTTCTCAGTACTAAAACTGGAGCAGAAAAATGAAAACTTAGAAGTTGTTATAAGAGAGTGATAGAAATAGTTGAAAATGGTAAATAAGACTTATTCATCATATTAGCAACATGACTTTTACTTACTAGGAGGCTCCAGTATGCATGTTAACTTAACTTGATACTGTTTATTAAAAAAATGCTCATGATGACCATTTTGAAGATGGAATCCAGACCTCTTCTCTGCCCTCAGCAAAGCTGTGTACCACATAGTTAAAGAGCCATTGCCGCCACCCTAACCAGATACTGAGTCTCTGGGAC
Source organism: Grampus griseus (assembly GCF_964374135.1). Classification (NCBI taxonomy): domain Eukaryota; kingdom Metazoa; phylum Chordata; class Mammalia; order Artiodactyla; family Delphinidae; genus Grampus; species Grampus griseus. The sequence goes on along the minus strand of NC_138998.1, from coordinate 115,513,193 downwards.
CAAAAGGAGCCTAGAGTCCATTTCTTCCTGCCTGGACATCTCCTCTTTTGTGCCACACTGCAGCTGAACTTGTTTGCAAAGAGAGTGATGTGATTTAACTGAAATGACCTTGTTTTCCAAAGGGATATCGACAGCTCCCTGAGAGGAACAAATTTCCCTGACTTAAGTTAAATTCAGAAGGATAACAGACTCAAGTCTAAGTCACTTAGTCTCTTTTACCTGGTTTCTCCTTAACAAAAGAATTTGAAAGGCTTAGCTTCTTGTAGTTGCCCCAAGACACCAAAAAATTTCTTTATGTAAATTCTAGCAATACACCAATTTCAATTATACAAATTATTTTTATTAGGGTGTAATTGAATTATTATATTAGTTTCAGGTGTACAACATAATGGTTTCATATTTGTATATATTGCCAAATAATCTCCACAAGAAGTCTGGTTAACATCCATACACATTCTTTTAAACGATTCTTTGTGATGTGCAAAGAATTAGGTTTGGTATGACAGAGGAGTCGAAGGTTCCAGAAGACTCTTCAATAGAGAAGTCATCCACTACTTACCTTGCTAAGAAGAAAAAGACTTACTTTGGTTAAAATGCAGGCAACATTATTAAATAAAACTGACCACAAATATGAAACCCAAGTCTCTGGAAGTTTCTCTAAAGTTTTATTAGGTAAATCTGAATAGCCTTGAATTTTCATAATAAGGTCCAGAAAGCAACAAGATAATGATATAGCTCCACTGAAATTTTTTTTCATATTCTTGGGCAATATTTAATTTTACAAGGTCAGAAATAATGGGAAACTAACACATTACAAAGAGATCAGGTCCTCGTTTTTCAATAACAACTTGTATTAGGTATATAAGCTAATGAAGTAGTCTTACTTGATTATAAATGATTGCAGGATATGTTGTAATAACAACCACACCATCATTTTAATATGTTTGCCAAGTACCATGAAGCTTCTATCAAATATCTTTCCAGCCTAAAATTGTTGGGAAAATGTAGTTATTTTTGGAGACTCTTAAGAAACATTTTTTTCTCATGTGCTAGTTTTCTAGGGTTTTGAGAAAACTTTAAGCCACTTGTTATGGGAAATTACTAAGATGGGAGAGACACCACAGTTCCATACTGTCCTTTCTGCTTTTAAAAATCTCTCTATCACAGTGCTGTTCACACTAGGACAAACAAATTTCGTCACTTGAAATGCAAAGATATTTTTCTCCTTGAACATTGACCTTGACGTTTCCTGGCTTTCCTATAACAAAATATAGGTGATAAGTGGCAGGGCAAGGAGGATCCCAACCCAGGCAATTGGCTTCAGGGTCTGAATGCATAGCCACTACATCGGTCAGCCTCATCTGTACAATTAACAAAAACTACAGGGATTCAGCTATCTATGTGTATGTGGCGGTGTGTTTAATATTAAAGATTTTAAGGTCATTTTTTCCTAAGAAACAGACTGCCACTTTGCTACCTTATAACTTACTGCTAAAATTGAAAATCCAGGAGCCATATTTTAGCTGACTTAACGGCATTAAAGTGCTGTTTCACCTGGGAAAACTGAAAACTTGAACTGTATTTGAAATAAAAATATAAGGTAGGCACAGCTTGAAACTTTAAAGGACAATCAATTGTCTCCAGTGTTTTTTTTTTAAATTTTCAAGCTTACAGTAAAACTGAGAGAATAGTATATGAAGTAGCCATAGAAACTTCATTGAGATTTGTCATTGCTAATATTTTGTCACATTTGATTGCAATATTTTTTCTTTTGCTCAAGTATTTGTAAGTGAATCACAGCTCTCATGACATATAACCCTAAATATTTAACTGTACGTCACTGAAAAATAAGGCCAACTTCCCACTTTCTCCCATAATTTGCAATATACCTATATTATTATCACTTTTAAGAAAATTATAATAATTATAATTCCTTAATACCATCTAATAGTTAAGCCATATTCAAATTGTGAAAAATATATATTTTACAGCCATTTTGTTCAAGCCAGGGTCAAAACAAGGTCCAGTTATTGAATTTACTTGTTATAATTCAAGTCTTTTTTTCTAATTTATTTTTGAAGTTGCTTCATTGGACTTCTATAAAGTCCTTTTAAATATTCCTTAAAATAAGTGAGTGATTTTTTTGAAATCCAAAAGCAAAGAATGGCATTTGGAGTTGATATAAAATAAAAGATAACCCTCTGTCTTTTAATGATCTTTTAGACATCCTTTCCAATTGTCTAGTACAATGACTTGCCCACCTCTTACCATGGTCTCATCTCTTCCAGCCCATGTGTCAGAAGGAAAACAATGAAAAAAGTTAAACCTTAGAAATTCAGAGGTGAAAGCTCAGAAATGTTGGAGATCAACCAGCATAACCACCACCTTTTTTTTTTTTTTAATAAATTTATTTATTTAATTATTTACTTTTTGGCTGCATTTGGTCTTTGTTGCTGTGCACAAGCTTTCTCTAGCTTCAGCGAGCGGGGGCTACTCTTCATTGCAGTGCCCAGGCTTCTCATTGCGGTGGCTTCTCTTGTTGCGGAACACAGGCTCTAAGCGCACGGGCTTCAGTAGTTGTGGCACGCATGCTCAGTAGTTGTGGCTCACGGGCTCTAGAGTGCAGGCTCAGTAGTTGTGGCGCACGGGCCCAGCCACTCCACAGCATGTGGGATCTTCCTAGACCAGGGCTCTAACCCATGTCTCCTGCATTGGCAGGCAGGCTCTCAACCACTGTGCCACCACAGAAATCTAACCACCTCCTTTAACGCATTAGAAAACCAAGTTCTGAGGTGAAGTAAACTGCCCTCAGCCACAACTACATATTAGCAGAAAATGAAACTAGAACAAAAGTCCAATCCTTTTTCCAGTAACACCACCATAGAAGAAGATCATATTACCTGGCCTCTGTCCTTCTAAAAGATTACAGAACAAATGACTTTTCAGATCCTATGCTCTGGAACCAAAGTCAATAAGGCTATTACTGACATTCCAATTTGCATCAGTGACAGCACATTTTATCAAACAAGTCTTCAGTTTAACCCCAAAGACCCAGTTCAAATCTGTGGATGTGAGGTCAAAGGTTTGTACTGAGTCTTTCGTGCTTAGCTGAACGCCTGATTAAGCCATGTGCAGAACAGGATGGACAATGGCTCTCAGTAGAACCTTGCAAACTCAGCCAGTCACAGGCTTAAGGAGATCCAATGCAACAACATTTTCTCAGTCTGATTTTAAACCCAGCTTTTCTTTTGTCATTGAGGAAATATCTCTCCTCTTTCCATGTGTTTCTGCGGCTGTCCTGAACTGCCAATCATGATTTGTCTCCATCCGAAAGGGAATTATAATCAGACTTGGGTAGTCATGGAACCCCAATCCCCTATTTACAGTGATTTACAGGGTGCATGTATGTGACCCAAGCACAGCACAGCCAAGCCAAACACTCATGCAATTCGATACATGGGAGTAAGACTTCAAATATATATATGTATATCTCTCTTTCTTTTGGCTCATACCCTGTAAGGGCATGGGTTTGACAACCTTTCCTGCCACATGGCGAGAACCTGAGGTCAATACTTAATGAAAAAGTGACCCATGCAGATCTGAGATGTAGAATGAGAGACCCCTGACAACACCACATGGGCCTACTTGGAATTCTGTTAGGTAAGCTAATAAATGTGATTTTTGCTGTTGATAGATGCTGTTATATTTCTGTCATTTACATCCAAAAGAGTCTTTATGAGTACAAAGTTCTGATCTGCAGAGAATCATGAAGCCCTGAGGTTTTCAGAACATCTAAAGATAGTGATTTGTACCTTGCCACACTATTTCTAATTTTGAAAGCAGAAGTTATACATGCACAGGGGTCCTCTACCCACTAGTGACCAATCAGAAATAAAATTTGTGTTTTTCCTTTTTTTAGAGAGAGAAGTGCCAGAGACTACATAGTTTAGACAAGATTAAAAGAAAAAAAAAAATCACCTTAGAGCCACAGACTGTAGCCTGATTTAGAAAGGTAGAAATATGGTACCTTGGATTTACTTGAGAAGCTCCCTTAGAAGGGTATATCGTCTTGGCTACATCACTGAGAGTTGCCTCTTGAGAAAGGGGGAGTGTATGACAAATCTGGATGGTGTGGGGAAAGAGGTCAAGATCAGCTACTCCTCCCTTGGGTAGGTCACTGAGGAGGCAGAGGGATGGGAGACCAAGGCCCAGGAACTAGTAAACATCAGGACTGGATATGCCCCAGCCCCTGGGAACTAGCTTGTACTTGGAAACTGTCTGTATCTGTATAACAGCAATTTCCGGTGTTATGAACCAGAAATGAACCACCTTTGGCCAACCTCACAACTGAAGAAGTGGAATGGCTGCAGTATTCTGGACTACCAATCACTGTTTCCAATGTGTAAGGTGGTCTTCAACAGTGAGAAGCAGGTCTTCAAGAGTGTGTGGCCTCAAATGAAGCAAACACTGGGCTCTCTTTGCTTGATTCTGGGCGGAACGGCTGCAATATATTTAGTGCAAGTTTTTGTGTGCACACGGTTACAATCCCAAGGGAGGCAATTATAGTTTATAAACCAGAAGAGGGAAATAACAAATCATTTGTTCTTACCCATAGGCGGCAGATACCTATAAGGATCTATATATAGGGAAGACACCATACTGCTTCTACATTCCCATCACAATGGGTTAATTTTACGTAGAAGCTAAGTTGTGAAATTCTCTTGACAATTGCTGTACATATTCCTCTTCTCTTACCTAAGTTTCTGTCCCATAGCCTGTGTCCTTTTTAATTTAGCAGGTGCCTTTCACAATCTGTAACAGATTCTTATCGTCTAGTCTTATCCTTTTGTTATGCTACCTACCAGAAATGTTTATTAGGTTGCCCCAGTGAGCTCAATCTTTCTTCAGCCATCACTGTCAGGCTCCCTAACAGAGATTTCTGCTGTCACCCACTGGGATCTTGCTTCACCCTGTATTCTGAATTTTCTGGAAACATTATTTTTGGTTTCAACATAGGCAATTAATCATGCACATTTATGACCTTCAATCTCCAAGAAGCCTTCAGGAAATACCAAATGAGAGACTTCATGGACGAGTAGGCAAAATGCCAGCTCAGAGGTGGGGATACTTGATACTCCAGTATTTCTAGCTCTAAGACATATTGCCTGCATCTGTGTACAGAGACATTTAAGTGCTCTGCTTAGGGGGGAAGGTAAGAAACAGAAGAAATTTTAGAACTCTTCTTTCCCCAGCCTACCTCCTCCAACTATCTTCAATCTTTTTAATCCCATCCCTCAGGATCGTTCCTTTGCCTCTTTACTATCTACTACAGCCTGAAAGTTGGCTCAGCCTAGAAATGTTATTGGGCAGAAAAATCTTAATAGGGTGGATGGTAATGGGTAGAAAGGTGGTTGGAAAATATATTGCTGGGGTGGGTTGGGGATAGGAGCTGAAATCTGGGAGGGGTTTCATTACTCTAGTAACAGAAACACAGAGGGAATGAGTGAGAAAAACCAAAATCATAATTCGTTATGAATTCACATTCTAACTTGGTCCAATAGTTGTCTCCAAAGTAACTGTATTACAGGATTTGACCTCATGATTCTATTTTTTTCTTTTATAAATTATGAAAGTAATGCCTGTTCCTTGTAACAAAATCAAGTAAAACAGAAGTCTAAAAGATGTAAAACCTCCCAAATCTGATTCTCTGGAAGAAAAAATGGTTTATAATTCAGTAATTTAAAAAAAATTTTTAGACTTGCAAGTTTTTTCTTTATATACTTGCATCATTTTCAACGTATGATACACACATGCAAATGGTTCCTTTCTGAAAAAAAACCTGTTTTATTCTTTTGCATAAATGGGATAATAATAAACATACTCCTCAACATATTTCTTACTCTTATTCAAACATGGACACTATGATTGTTGGTTTTGAGGTATATAGATTTGAACTTTAATGGGTAACTCTCTGCAGATTATTATTTATGAAAGAGTCAATATTTAATTAATTTGTTCAAGAAGCAGTGAGTAAAAAGCCTGATATCTGTTCTTATGGGGATTAAGTTCTATTAGGAAAATAAAGCCAAAACAAATATATATGTAAACTAGAAAAATATCAGACAGCAATAACTACTGTTCAAATAATGAAAATAATAGTGCTGTGATAGAGCGACTGGGTAGCTACTTTAGATTTTTATGGCATCTCTTTAAAGTCTTATCCACCAGGAAAAATAAAGGGATGAGTTTTTTATTATAATTTTTGTACAATTAATTTCTCAGAATTCAAATATATCTTCCAAATGCTAATAGCTGGGGGTATAAATTCTAGCAGGCCAGTTATTTCTGAGTCAATAACTATGAGTTTGATTGACCTTGGCAGTGTTACAGGGCCATATTTTTACATGGCTGAACTGTTCTTGAACACTTACTACAATGTACTAGGTACAAATTTTCTTTTATTCGGCACCAGGCATACGTGTCTTATCTTCCCACCAATTACCCCCCAACACCTATTCTTTTATTATTTTTGTAAAAGAAAAACTATTATAAGATAGATAAAGAAAACCCATCCCCATTGGCTTTTTTCTTTCAGCCTGCCCTCTCTTTATGTTACGTTAGAGTTGAAATATTGCATTCAGGGACTTCTGGTTTATTCTTTTTTCTTCTTTTTTGGTTTATTCTTAAGATGGATTTTATTTGTGAGTTTATCTCATTGTTTTGTGGTTCCAATATCTCATAGAATACCTCTTTTTATTTTCATCAGAGGAAGGACAAGAACTAAGAAAGAGGTGTGGTTCTATCAGCAATTCACCTAGGAAAAATTCCAATCTTTTTTCTGAACTGTTCTACAAAGAAATTGCAGTCATCACAAAAGAGACTGAAACTGCAGTCAATTCTTAACTATCAAAATATTTCCAAGAAAATATAATTTTTGAATAAAGGAGTAATACCCAGTCCCATGAAAGCAATCCTTCTTTTATCTCCATGTGGAAGCATAGTGTGGGAGGGCTCTTCCCAAGCTCCAAGATTCTGTGACCTCCCTTAACTCTAAATGTCTTACTTAAAGAGAGGAAGTTAATGGGTGAAAAGTACAGTTGTTTACTACAACAAAGAGCTTTTTAAAAAATTCTCAACATCTTTTATCTTTTCTTCCTTGATATATTCCCATGATGATTTTTTCCCATCATTTAAAATAAAATTGTATGGGTAATTATAATTGTTGTGTAAAATGTTAATGTACTACATGGAAGTAATCTAAATGTGCCATATTAGGAAAATGATTTAATCATTATGAAGTATTTCCTGTAATAACCATCTGAATGTGAAATGTTCATAATGTTTCTTTGCCATTTTCATATTTTCCTAGATTCAGGATAAGTATTTATCAAAATTAAACAGCATTGACAAGTTTTGGTCTCCACCAAATTGTGAGCTCCCTGAAAGGAGTCCATGTGCATCTTTGTGACTCCCTAGAATCTGTGTAATGGGTTTAGCAGTGATATCACAAAGATTATTTGTATTCTGAGCTCTTGTTAAGTGTTAAGCACTGTACTAAATGCCTTTTATTTTATTTTCTCTTATTTCACTTTTTTTTTTTTTTTTTTTGGCATGGCTTATGGGTTCCCTGACCAAGGATTAAACCCAGGCTACTGCAGTGAAAGCACCAGGTCCTAACCACTGGACCACCAGGAAATTCCCCTAAATGCCTCTGAAACACTAGCCTACTTCAATCATCAGAACAACCTTAAGAGTTTACAGATGAGAAAATTTAAGCTCGAGAGGTTAAATAACTTGCCCCAAGTCACACAGTCAATAAGTGTTACAGCCAGGAGCTAACTTGGGTCTGGGTGACTGTTATATTTTTGCTTTTAACTAGTATATTGAACTGCTACTTAGAAATAAATATGACAAGGAGTTTTCTATAGAGTCTGGCAGAAAAACACTGAAGATGTTGTTAGTGGTACTAGTATAAGCTTCATTATCATGATGCCAAAGAATATGAAAAAATTCCTGCTCTCAAGTACATTAAAATGTGGTAGGGAGTGTTAGATAGTTACTAAATGACTGTAATGCAAGATAGAATAAGGAAGGTATCATAAGGCAAGTACAGATACATGTATTAGGGAGGTGGCCTACCGAACAATGGACAGAGTTTCAATGCTTAGGAGATGAAAGGATGTCACTCCAGGTGGACAGAACATCGTGAACAAAGGCAATGGGATTGGAACCTACAGGGTGTGTACAGTGATCAATGAGGAATTTAATGACTGGAGCGTGACGAGGTGTAGGAGAGCATGGAAAGAAAAGACTGGAAAGGTAGATTAATCTACTTAATTGTACTATCATCCAGTAGAACTTGAACTTTCTGGAACTTGTTGACAAGAGAGCTCATCAAAATACCACGATGAAATCTAAAATCATTTTGTCTACTGGACTTCCCTGATCTAGCAATTCTGCAACCTTGACTAAAGAAAATGAAGTCAATATGACTCACCAGCCCCATCCTGCTCTCCTCCAATATATTTTTCACACTAGAGTCTGTGTAAACCTCTTAAAATTCAAATCCGATTATGCTGCATTTTTCTTAACTAACTGGATGAGTTTCTCATTTCCCAAATTCACATGCTCACCTCTTCAGCCACTTGTCTTACAGGACTCCATCTTTAAGAGGTTCCAGCCAGGGCTTCCCTGGTGGTGCAGTGGTTGAGAGTCCGCCTGCTGATACAGGGGACACGGGTTCGTGCCCTGGTCCGGGAAGATCCCACATGCCGTGGAGGCCACTGAGACTGCGCGTCCGAGCCTGTGCTCCACAACGGGAGAGGCCACAACAGTAAAAAGAAAAAAAGAGATTCCAGCCATACCAAACTTCTCTCTGCTTCTGAGATGCGATTTCTTCTGGGCAGCACGCTTTTCCTTCACACCTCCATCCCTGTCTCTCAGGTCCCAACATAGTTGGCCTTCTTCTGTGTTCCCATGGTCTGCTTCGTAGACCCCACCCTGCAGAGCTCTCTTATGCCACTTGTTGCACACCTCTATTTGTGTACTTGCCGCAATATTTTGTTACGTTAAATTTCAGAGGTTTTTTTCTTATTTATTCTTACATTCCCAGTTCCTGAAGCAAAGTAGGCACGCAGTAGGTATTCATTGAGTAAATGAATGGACGGATGATAGATTGGCATTCCCCCGTGGACAGACTTAGTTTGCAAGTCATAGAACCGAGAAATTTCCTGTTGTTCTTAGATGGTGAGATTTTCAGCATCTATATGGATAGCTCAAGTCTCTTCCTCCTCTGTTCAATCTCTGAGATGGTTGTCAAGATAATTTCTCTGTATCCTTAATCCATCCAGGTGACGGTAATATGCTCCAACAATTAGAGCATTTGTTTTCTATCCTTTTTACTTCAAATATTCTCAAAGCTGCTTTCCCCACAGCTTGTGGATTTATAAAGAATTCTTTTTTGAAAAGTATATGTTCCCACCTCTTTACTGAAAGCCTGTGTCCCATCCCATTATGTTTTAAGATTATATTCCCTGCTCTGTTTTCTCCCAAGAATTACTGGAAATCACTCAAACTACTTTTCTTGGAAAGTACGATTGTAGTCCTTTTATAGGAATGAGTTTCCATTTCTTTTCAGAGTTCCATCCAAGCCAATATGTAGTTATCCTCAGAATGCAGTGCAAAAAACTTGGGGAAGCAGCTGTGCAATCCATTGTAACCAAACTGCATGCTATACACTCTATCATTTTATATATTATTTATATGCTCTGATCAAAAAGTGATTTTACACAACTAATTTCATAATTTAAGTTAATGATTCTCACTTAAGAATGACTTAATTCAATTCATTAAGAATTAAATTTGGTATAATCTCTTTACAAAGATATTTTCCTCACTAGTTAAAACTTTACCTTCATTAGATTTTATTCTCTAATAATGTTTCTCCCTGGCATTCAGGAAGTTCAGGAGGGTTTTGTTTTGTTTTTATTGAGGTGTAGTTGGTTTAGAATATTATATTATTTCAGATGTACCACATAGCGATTCAAACTTTTTATAGATTATACTCCATTTAAAGTTAGAAAATATTGGCTATATTACCTGTGCTTTACAATATAACCTTGTTGCTTATTTACTTTATACATAGTAGTTTGTACCTCTTAATCCCCTTTCCCTGTTTTGCCCCTCCCCACGTCTTTCTCTCCACTGGTAATCACTAGTTTGCTCTCTGTATCTGTGAGTCTGTTTCTTTTTTGTTATATTCAATAGTTCATTTTATTTTTTAGATTCCACGTATAAGTGATAACATACAGTATTTGTCTTTCTCTATCTGACATATTTCACTAAGCATAATACCCTCCAGGTCCATCCATGTTGCTACAAATGACAAATATTTTTTCCTTTCTATGGTTGAGTAGTATTCAGTTGTATATATATATATACTACTTATTCTTTATCTATTCTTCTGTTGATGGACACTTAGATTGCCTCCATATCTTGGTTACTGTGCTGCTATGAACATTGGGATGCATATATCTTTTCAAATGAGTGTTTTTGTTTTCTCTGAACATATGTCAAGGAGTGGAATTGCTGAATCATATGGTAGTTCTATTTTTAGTTTTTTGAGGCCCTTCCGTACTGTTTTCCACAGTGGCTAAACCAATTTACACTCCCACCAACAGTGTACAAGGGTTCCCTTTTCTCCATATCCTTGCCAACATTTGTTATTTGTGGTCTTTTTGATGATAGCCATTCTGACAAGTGTGAGGTGATATCTCATTGTGATTTTGATTTGCAAAAAAAAACTATGATTAGTGATGCTGAGCATCTTTTCATGTGCCATCTGTATGTCTTCTTTGGAAAAAAGTCTATTCAAGTCTTCTGCCCATTTTTAAATCAGGTTGATTGTTTTTTGATGAGTTTTAAGAGCTATTTATGTATTTTGGATATTAACCCCTTATAAGCCATGTAATTTTCAAATATTTTCTCCCGTTCAGTAGGTTATCTTTTCATTTTGTCAATGGTTTCCTTTGCTGTGCAAAAGCTTTTAAGTTTAATTAGGTCTCATTTGTTTATTTTTGCTTTTGTTTCCTCTGCCTTAGGAGACAGATCTAAAAAATGTTGCTATGATTTATATCAAAGGATGTTCTGCTTATGTTTTCTTCTAGGAGTTTTATGATTTCCAGTCTTACATTTAGGCCTTTAAACCATTTTGAGTTTATTTTTGTATATGGTGTGAGAAAGTGTTCTAACTTCATTTTTTTATGTGTAGCTGTCCAGTTTTTCTAGCACCACTTATTGAAGAGACGTTGTATATTCTTGCCTACTTTGTCATAGATTAATTGACCATAAATGTGTGTGTTTATTTCTGGGTTCTACATTCTGTTCCACTGATCTATGTGCCTGTTTTTGTGCCAGTATCATAATACTTTGATTACTATAGCTTTGTAGGATAGTCTGAAATCATAGAGCATGATTTCTCCAGCTCTGTTCTTCTTTCTCAAGATTGTTTTGGCTATTCAGGGTCTTTTGTATTTGCATACAAATTTTAAAAAACTTTGTTCTAGTTCTGTGAAAACTGCCATTGATACTTTAATAGGGATTGCATTGAATCTGTAGATTGCCTTGGGTAGTATAATCATTTACAATTTACATTAACAATATCAATTCTTCCAGTTCATGGACACAATGTGTCTTTCTGTTTATGTCATTTTCAGTTTCTTTCATCAGGGTCTTATAGTTTTATGAGTACAGGTCTTTTGCCGCCCTAGGTAGTTTATTCCTAGGGATTTTATTCTTTTTGATGCAACTATAAATAGGATTTTTTTCCTTATTTTCTCTTTCTCATAGTTCATTGTTAATGTATAGAAATACAAGAGATTTCTGTGTATTAATTTTTATTCTGCAACTTTACCAAATTCATTGATAAGCTCTGGTCGTTTTTTGGTGGCATCTTCAGGATTTTCTATTGATAATATCACATCATCTGCAAACAGTGATGGTTTTACTTCTTCCTTTCCAATTTGGATTCCTTTTATTTCTTTTTCTTGCTTGATTACTGTGCTGGGACTCCCAATACTATGTTGAATAAAAGTGGCAAAAATGGGCATCCTTGACTTCTTCCTGATCTTAGAGGAAATGCTTTCAACTTTTCACCATTGAGTATGATGTTACTGTGGGTTTGTCATATGTGACCTTTATTATGTTGAGGTATGCTCCCTTTATGTCTACATTCTGGAGAGATTTTATCATAAATGGGTGTTAAATTTTGTCGAAAACTTTTCTGCATCTACTGAGAAGATCATATGGTTTATTCTTCAATTTGTGATGTGGTGTATCACACTGATTGATTTGCAGATATTGAAAAATACTTGCATCCCTGGGATAAATCCCACTTGATCATGGTGTATGATCCTTTTAATGTATTTTTAGATTTTGTTTGCTAACATATTTTGTTGAAGATTTTTGTATCTACGTTCATCAGTGATATTGGCCTGTAATTTTTTGTGTGTGTGATAGCTTTGTCTGGTTTTGGTATCAGGGTGATGCTGGCCTCATAGAATGAATTCAGAAGTGTTCCATCCTCTGCAATTTTTTGGAATAGTTTCAGAAGCATAAGTGTTAAATCTTCTCTAAATGTTTGAGAGAATTCACTTGTGGAGCCATCTGGTCCTGGACTTCTGTGTTGGGAGTTTTAAAATTACTAATTCAATTTCATTACTGGTATTCAGTCTGTTCATATTTTATATTTCTTCCTGGTTCAGTCTTGGGAGGTTGTACCTTTCTAAGAATTTGTCCATTTGTTCTAGGTTGTCCATTTTATTGGCATATAGCTGTTCATAGTCGTCTCTTATGATCCTTTGTATTTCTGTGGTATCAGTTTTAACTTTTGCTTTTTCATTTCTGATCTTATTTTTTTTGTGGTGAGTCTGGCTAAAGGCTTATCAATTTTATTTACCTTTTCAAAGAATCAGCTTTTAGTTTCATTGATCTTTTCTTTTTTGTTGTTGTTGTTTCTATTTCATTTATTTCTACTCTGATCTTTATGATTTATTTCTACTAACTTTGGGTTTTGTTTGTTCTTCTCTTTCTAGTTCTTTTAGGTGTAATGTTAGGTTGTTTATTTGAGATTTTTCTTGTTTCCTAAGGTAAACTTATACAGCTATAAACTTCCCTCTTCAAGCTGCTTTTGCTGAATCACATCGATTTTGGATCATTGTGTTTTTGTTTTCATTTGTTTCCAAGTATTTTTTTTTTTATTTCTTCAGTGATCCGTTGTTTGTTTAGCAGCATACTGTTTAGCATATTGTGTTTTTTGAAGTTTTTTTTCTTGTAGGTGATTTCCAGCCTCGTGGTGTTTTTGCCAGAAAAGATACTAGATGTGTTTTCAATTTTCTTAAATTTACTGAGGCTTGTTTTGTGGTCTAGCATGTGATCTATCCCAGAGGATGTTCCATGTGCATTTGAAAAGAATGTGTATTCTGCTGTTTTTGGAAGGAATGTGCTATATATTTCTATTAAGTCTATCTGGCCTAAGGTGTCATTTAAGCCAGTGTTTCCTTATTAATTTTTCTGTCTGGATGATCTGTCCATTGATGTAATGGGATATTAAATTCCCCTATTATTATTGTGTTACTGTTCTTATGTGGGCCATGTGGGTCCTTCAGTTGTGTTGGGCTAACTACAGCAGGTGGTCTGACAAGTGGGGCTGGCCTCCAGTTTGGTTGGTTGCCAAGCCCTGCCTTGTGTGGAGGCTGCTGGCCACTGGTTGGTGGGGCAGGGTCATGAGGGCTCCCTGGGGCTAGTGCTGGCTCACTGGTAGGCAGAGTTGGGGTCCAGAAGATTCTGGATCTGGTACCTGCTTACCAGTGGGTGAAGCCGGGTCCTGAGGATCGTGCTGGCACATTGGCTGGCAGAGCTAGGTCTTGGAGTCTGGCTGCAGGGCCCAGGGATCTCAGAGGTGGTATTGGATTGCTGGTGGTTTGGGGTAGTTCCTGAACAGCTAGCTATGGGGGTCCTTGTTGCCCTGAAGCTTGTGTTAGCCTGCTGGTGACCAAGGCTGTGGACCAGCTGGGTGCTGGCCTGCTGGTGGTTGGGATGGGTGCAGTCATTGCAGGCTGTGGGGCTGTGGTTGTCCTCAGGCTGGTGATAGGTGAGGCTGGTACTGAAGCTAGATCAGGCTTGGTAGGCATGGCCAGGGCCCAGGGCATATGTGGCCAGGTCCTGGGCTCTCTGGAGGGCAGGGCCATGGCCAAGGGTGACTGTGGGCTCAGGGGATCTTAAGACAGTCTGTCTGCTCATTGGGAGGGCTATGTCCCAGCCTAGTTAATTGCTTGGCCTGAGGTATCCCAGTCCTGGTGCCTACAGGCTCGTGGGCAGGGATGGGACTTTGTCCTGAGGCTAATAGGCTAGAGGGATGATTTTGAAATGGTGCTTGCCAGCACCAGAGTCCACATGGTAGAATGAGTTCCCCACCAGTGTCTAGGTCCCCAGGGTGAGCTCCAGATGCCTTCTATCCCTCCAGGAGACACTCCAAGATCAACAGGTGGGTCTGACCCAGGCTCCTTTCAAATTACTTCTTCTATTCTGGGTCCCAGAGTGTGTGAGATTTTGTGTACGCCCTTTATGAGTGGAATCTCTCTTTCCCCCAGCCCTCTGGGTCTCCCAAAAGTAAGCCCTGCTGGCCTTCAAAACCAAACATTCTGGGGCTCATCTTCCTGGCACAGGACCCCCAGGCTGGGGAGCCCGATGTGGGGTTCAGACCAGTTGCTTCTTGGGGAGAACCTGTGCAATAGTAATTATTCTCCCATCTATGTGTTGCCCATTGAGGGTTTGGGGTCTTGACTATACCACAACTCTGCCCCTCTTACCCATCTCATTGTGGTTTCTTCTTTATCTCTTTAGTTGTAGAAGACCTTTTCTGGTAGGTTCTGGCCTTTTTCATCAATAGTTGTTCTGTAAATAGTTGTAATTTTGGTGTGCCCATGAGAGAAGGTAAGCTAAGTGTCTTTCTACTTCAGTGTCTTGGGAACTCAATCAATTCCAATTGTTTTTAAACTCATATTAATGTATATCTGTAATAGGGAAGCAAGCTGCTGGTCCCTGGTCCTCTTGGGGACCAGGAAATTGGTGAGTTGGGGAAGAGCCCCAGATCTAAGTGCTTAAGTTTTATTTAAGTGACTAAGTATTTATTTAAACTGAATAGACTACTTAAATCATACAGATATACCCTGTCATCCAGACTTTATTTTATATCATTTAAATAATAAAATCTGCTAATTTCTGACTGAGATTACGGTTCTGGAAAAATTATGAAAATAGGTTGAAGCATGGAGATGATAAGGTAATTATAGAGAACAGGCCACTTCAGAGGAGTGAGGGTGAGTAGGCTTCAGAGGAATGTCTTAAGACATGGAGAGTCAGCAGTCTCTCTGATGCAACTATCATCTTCTAGTATGAGGGTCATCTGAAGGCAAGGCAGGATGGGTGGTGATTCTCAAAGTCCAATAGTTGAGTTTGGGACACAGGGTCCTGTAGCTATAACAGCCTGTGAATTGTTCAGCAACATTCAGAGTGACTCATCAGTCATGCTTCTCTTAAGTAACTTGTTTATTCTTGAGGCCAATTTTACTTGTTCTGAAGAAAGAAAAGATTAACATCTTAAGAAACTAGTGCTAGGATTCATGAGGACATAATCAACTCAGAGATATTCTGAGTCCACATTTGTGTTCTATAATTGTAGAAGATGCATATCAGCAAAATACCTGAATATTAATAGCAACTATGGAGCTCCTTCTTATGCATGTACGTAGGTAGATATGTCTGTATCCATTAAATGCTTAGTTCCCCACCTATCAAGTCTAACCTTCTTATTTAGAGACTGTGTAGCTCAGCCTTGCAGGTACGGATCTTTTTGTGGCCAATTCACTTTATCTGACAATTTACAAAGAATATACAGGCCCTCTTCCCTGATGAGTACTATGCCTGATGTTAGGTGCTAAATGATTAATTATCTCTTCTAAACAGAATTATTTTTCCTACAGATATATCTCAATTAACAAGAGAATACTTCCAACAATAGTAACATAAAGACTTTGTTACATAACTAAAAAATAAACCTAAGCATGATTGTAAATAAAAATATTTATTGAGTGCCTCTCTGTGCCAGGCACTCTACAGATGCTATTTTGAATTCTTATATCCACACTGCAATATTGATATTATGATTTTCAACTTATAAATGGAGAACCAGGGATTCAGTGAAACTGAACAACTTGTCCAAATCACCCAACTAACTATTAATTGGCTAAATTCTGGTTGGTCCCCAAGTGTGTCAAATTTCAAAACTCCTATTCTTTTCTAGACCATTCTTGTCTGCCTTCTTCCCTGGACGTTGACAGAGTAATAATCTTCCCTTTTCTCCTCAGATCAGGAGGGAACCTGATCCCCAAGAACCTTGGTTAAAATGGAGGATGCTTCTCCTCCTTTCTGTAGATCCTCCCATCAAGTGACATAGATGTCATATGACTATTGCTCAGACATTACTTCCCTCCGTTTTACTCTCTAAGTTGATTTTACTCTCTAAGTTGATTTATAGAAGCAGTGGGTATGTTGGCTCTAGTTCAACAGGCCCAAGGCCATCCAAGATTCACCTAGAGGTGAGTCTTATTTCCTCCTCTCCATCCATCCATCCATCCATCCATCCATCCATCTTCAATCAACAAAAATGTTATGCCAGACACTATGCAACATGCTAGAGAAGAAGCAGAGCTGAGTCTAGTAGAGGAGGGGAACATAAGTTTGTGCAATAATAGGGGCATATCTAAGGACTAGTAGAGGTACAAGGAGAAAAGGATCAATTCTGCTTTGTGGGTCAGGGAAAGATTTGCAGAAAAAATGCCTGATCTGACTCAGCAGCCGCCAAAGCACTGAAGAGTCAGGAACTTTCCCTCACCCAGACCAAATTTCCTCAAATGGCATTTTTTCCAGTGGATTTGTAAATTGAGTTATCACTGTGCTTTCTTGTCAGCACCTCATGGGAGAGAGCACTGGTGGATGGCACTTTTCATCTCTGCGATACCATGGAGGATCTCTGTTATGTGGAAGTGCACATCTAGGGATTCATCATCACTCTGGGATACAGTGTTAACTCTTCAAAGTGCTCTGTAGTCTTTTGCATGGCATCCCGCATGTGTGCTTCAAGAACACAGTCATCACGTTTCTGAAGACTGATGCTCCCACACACGTGTGGTGACATGCCAAGCTCAAATTAAAATCAGTCTGTAGAATGATGGCTTGCCAGGACACAGTGGAAGCAGGCAAGCATTCTGGTGCTTTTTAAAGCAACAGGGCAGAGTAGAGTGTGAATCTAGGTGGAGTGGTTGAAAATAGTTGTATGCTTGGCCATTAGCAGCTGTGGCTGCAAATCAAGGACCGATCTCATCTAGGCAGTGTACACACGCCCCTCTAACATGCACCATTCTTATCTGGGCTGCACCTACACAGGCCTGATTGGTGACAGAATGATTAGCATTGTTTTCAAACATGAAACAAAGTTATGTATGTGAATTTGACAGTGAATATTCATAAAATGACTGGACAAGACCATATCCCAAGCTATTCATTCTTTTGAGTACTCTTTTACGTTACGCACAGGATATATTTTACATACGATATAAGAATGGTTTATATTTTCAGCACTGGTGTTTCAGGCATTATACTGTCACAATTCCTGTGGTCTATGCTTTACGGTCACTTTTTTCCTGATCGATCTCTATTGAATAGAGTCTAAAAATAAACTCAACTTTTAAAAAGTATTGCTCTATGCTTAGATTCCAGCATATTTAAATTAATGAACCTTCAAAAATGTAAAATTTTAAGAATGTATTTAATCCTGAAGCAATTTTGAAGTTTGATATTTCCATACTGTGGAAAACCACTGTGTAAAATGTGTTTGCCAACTGTTATTGAAACTATTTGCGTTAATATCCTTTCAGAGGAGAAGTAGAATATGAAAGGCTAATATTAAGTTTTCAAACGATTTTACTGAGGATCTGATCATTATCACAGCTTCCAAAGAGTGGTCTGAAGTGAGGGTAGCCAGGTCTGAAAGAGCAAAAGAGACACTCTTGGGTTAAGAAATAGTAGAGCTGGTTCCTGTGTCCACTGACTCCCTGAGGGCAGGGGTCAAACCTCTTTTGTTCTTCAATGCACAGCCAACTCCCAGGATGGGTTTTGGCACAAAGCAAAGGCTTCATAGACATTTGTCAAAAGGGCATGTGAGCTAATAGTACATTCAGAAGTCAACCAATGGCCAGAGAAATAGGATCAGTCCGTGTCTGGGGCAAGTACAGTGGAAATGCATAGACCTTAGGGTCAGGATGACCTCTCTGAACTTCAGTTCCTTTATCTCTAAACCAAGCATGGTACCTTCTTCATAGGGGTGCTATGAGATCAAGCACAATAGACACATAAAAATTTCTAGAATAATGCTTGACTCCTAGTAACTTGTTCTTTAAATGCTGATAGTCTCCATGCCTGTCCAGCAATAGATATATTTCCCAAACCTTAGGCTACATTTTGTATATTCTTTTTATGTCCTGTTTTGGAAAATACATTGAGTGGGACATCAGACTTAGATATTGGCCCCAGCCTAATCACTTAACCTCTGGGCTTTGGTTTTCTCCTCAGTAAAATGAGGGGGTTGGACTCATTCTCTTGACCCCTTCTATCTCCAGAGCTTAGCTTTCAAGTCTCCTAATTTTCAGTTAATTCTCATAAGTTAAACACTTAGAATTATCTAAACTAATAAATACTAAGCACAGGCTTGAGAAACCCACTAGTATTTCTATTGTTATCTTCCCACCTTGTTTTAGGTATCTTTTTTATAATTCTGTGAATTTTCCTTATTTTATTTTATTTTTTTTGTGGTACACGGGCCTCTCACTGTTGTGGCCTCTCCCATTGTGGAGCACAGGCTCCAGACGTGCAGGCTCAGTGGCCATGGCTCGCGGGCCCAGCCACTCTGCAGCATGTGGGACCTTCCCGGACTGGGAGATGAACCCATGTCCCCTGCATCGGCAGGTGGACTCTCAACCACTGCGCCATCAGGGAAGCCTTCCTTACATTTTTTAAGTATCAACTACATACAGGGTAAATTTTATTAGAGTGATTAAGATTTGGATTCTGTTTTCTCAAATGCCTTAGGCAACTGAGAGTTAATCTAAGTGAGGCAGATAATCTACGAGTTAATTAATCTCTATGTGTCAGAAAGTAATTCAGTATCTTCTAAGTTCTTATTTTCACTTTAGGGCTATTATTAAATATTGTATTATAACATTGTGAACACGGTGGGAGTAGGTAAGTTTGGGTTAATAAAGTGTATTTTCCAATAGAACTCTGAGCAGACAAATGCTCACTGTAGCGAGCGGAAAATTATAATTGCATGGTAAAACAACAAGAAAAAATCAGATGGTTTATTTTATGACCTAGATATTTTATTTTTTTCCTTAAAGGTTACATATGCACATTTATGACCATCTTGAACTTCTTCAAGTCTTTTTGAAAGAGCGGTTCTTAAGTGTAGAAAATATTTAAAATTCTTCAGCCTCATCATGGTTCTGAGTTACTGGAATTTGTGTTCAGAGAGGGTTGTCAGTCTTCACTCATTAGAAATGCAATGAGAAAAATAAAGCTTCTATTATTAATTCATGGACAGTAAGAGAATTAAATTCTTTTTATGTATTCCTTCTATCTAGTAATGTTTTATTTCTAAGATTAAGTGTGTGACATTGTATGAAAAAGATTGCTGCACATGATGATTTTAGAAAACTAAATGACTAAAAAAAATTTAAGACTAAAGTTAGTTTTGATAGAATCCATTTTTTTCTCTCTTGGACAGCCTACAAAAAGAGATTTTACCCAAGACAAATATCTCCATATTTTTAAAATAGAATATTTTCTTTCTTACCTAGGAACCGAGCTTACGGATAAAAAGAGCATAGTTGATATAAGATAGAGTGACAAATTATCTGTATATAGTCCATTGAGCACAATCCATGTGGTTTCGGTTGGAAAACTCCTTTTCAAATATAGACTAAAATTATGGTTACTTGATTGAAAGCTTTTTCCCCATTTGACACCAGTTTCAAAGCTTATATATTTTGTTTAATTCCTTCACTAGATATTACATAGTGTCTAGAAGATGCAGCTATTAAGTATATGGTCCTCTAATTAGGACTCTTAAAGGCAACACATTTTAGCAATTCTCATCTAGAAATCAGTATTAGAAAAAGGCAACAGAATCATCTAGCAAGTTTCATTTCTTGGATTTTCTTTTGCCATTTTGAATATTTTAAAGTTAAAACAGTTTTTGATTGCTTCCTGGAATGAATTTTTGACCTATAATCAAACACAGACATCCACGCTTCGTGGTACTGTAGGTGACCCAAAATGACAGTTATTTTTAAATGATTGTGACCTGAAATCATCAGTCTCAATCCATGAATTTTCTCAGGAGTTGGGAGGGGAAACATTGCACTTATATGGGATTGTGGTTTTCCATTTGGGTGGTGTTATTTGAAAATCATTATGGAATTAAGGGACTCAAGTATTTTTGTGGTTCACTGTGGTGTTCCATATCAATATTTCTTCTCTTCAAGATACACTTTAAATAACTTTCACAAAAATGCTTTCTAGAGATAATTTGTAAATGTTTAATTTTCACCTTCTGCGTAATAATGTGTTGTGTTCCTGCCCAAAATTTGAATTTTCCTAAAATTCTGATCCACTGTCATTTCTTTTTAAATTATGAATTGAAAGTAATTCAAATGCTGGAGAAAAATTATAGTGCTTCTATTTTAATTTAGGTACTAAAGACTTAATCTTCTGTAACAAGGTTTGCAGAACTTGTCCATGATTTTATTCATTCATTCATTCAGGTCTTGGAGAAACCAGACTGACATATATGCCCATGTAATTGCTGTTCATCTCTTTTAATGAGGTGGTGAATATTATTTTAGTTTCTCATTTCTATCTCAGTGATTTAGAGTTTGGAAAAGATGACTTTAGTCATCATATTAAAAAATGATCATTCTCTTTATTGAGATGAACTTTGAGGTCAAGAGAGCTAAGATGACTCCCAAAAGTAGCATTCAGCTAAAGAGTTAACTCTAAATAGAGACATATTACTGCAACTTTTAAAATACTATTATCAGGAATCCAGATATGCCCTAGATAATCTTGGTTTCTAATCATCTTTGGGGGATATATTTTCTTCTTAAACTTGGAGCTTCCCTAACCTCATTTTCCCCTGTTAAAAAAAAAAAAAAGAAAGAAAAGAAAAAAAACCAGAAGCTCAAAAAGGTGAAGTAAAGTAGTTTGACCAATGTCAAACAACTAGTAGATGACAGAGCAAGAAAATAACTCTTTTCTCCTGAGCACAGTAAAATTTCATCAATGCATTAGCCCAAGATTTAGAGCTTGGAGCCTGGAGACCAGAGAAGAGATTTTCTACAATTTATTTTTTGATAGAGAAGGAAGCCAGGAATGACCATCAGAAAAGTTTCCTAAGTCAAATTCTCCCTTGTTCTCAGTTGTAATACCTAGCCCAGGGGCCTGGCCCATCCCAGAATTTCTTCCTTCAAGGATGACTCATTTTGTCTTGACTAGCAGAAAATAATGGTGTCTTTGTTCTAGCCAAGTTGCTATGCAGACACAAAAAGGGGTACTGGAGTAAAATGGGAAGTCTCAAAAGAAGAGAGAATATTATTTGCTAGGTCACTTGTGATAAGTCTATCTTCTAAATTCCAAACTGAAATGATCTAGATTGACATGGTATTTTCTGAGAAGGGAAATCTTTTATATGAACAGCCTCCAAAAAATATAACAATTACATCAGTTTAGCTAACTATTTGACTGATGAAAATAATGAAATATCAATAAAGTTGAGGCTGTCCTGAAAAGTACAGAATGTACAGTCACCATAAGCATAAGGGACGATACTAAATGGAAGTAACATGGAGACGTGTTACTCACAGTGCAGTCCTTGGACTGGCAGTGTTGCTTAGGAGCTTGTTAAAAAACAAGGAATCTCAGGCTACAATCCAGGTTTACAGAATCAGCATGTGCATTTTAACATGATCCCCAGGCGGTTTATAAGCACATTAGAGTTTGAGGAGCATTGATTTAGAACACCAAGAGAAAGGCTGTCTAAGGGAGCCTACAGGGTAGTCATCAGAGGAGGAGAGATGGTCCTACCCTTTTATTTTTCTAGTTCCTTTTTACTCATAATTTTTCAGTCTTCAAGATAGGAGCCCCTTGGGTAGCTGTTCCTGTGACTCATAACGTTCATGAAACATTGAAAGTACTGTGTTCTTCAGAGTAGTGTCTCCTGCTCCATCTCTTGATTTTAAACGGTTGTTTTATTCCAATTCTCTTGACAACCAAGTGAAGCAGAAAACCACACACACTTTTTACTTTTCTCAAGATCTCTTACCATCAAAAATGTCACTGCAGTCAGTTCTTGATTAAAAAGTACGAAGGAGTACAGAATGGCATTGAGAGGTTCATAAAAAAACGTTTTAGTCATGATTTTAACCATTCAGGTCACCCTAATCTCTTTCTGCCTTTATAAGATTTGTTAATAATTAATAAAATTCACAGATTTTTTTTTTACTTTTGCCTTCTCTCTCTTCTACTATTTACATGTCTAATCCATTTGCTGAAAGATGATGGAACTAATAATGATTAGGAGGATAAGCTGGAATATAAAAGATCCCAGGGCTGGTTAATTGAGAAGAGTTGTTAAATTATTATTGCCACTAATATTTATTGAGTTCACTGTGCAGGCACTGTGCTGAGGGCTGAGTATTTATTACTGGACTTAAGCTGCATCTTCCTGATTCCACTCAAGACTCACCACAGACTGACATTAGTTCCAATAGGTGGACTGTTGGACAATGCCAGGTTTTCTTTCAGTTCAATAACTTACTATCTAAGGATTTATTTCTTTAGCATCTGTATATCCTTCTACATCTTAAAAACCATGCATGTTCGATGCATTTTTTTCCTAATAGTAAGGGATGCAGATTAATAGCTAATCAAATCCCACAATTAAAAATTTGACATAAAAACTTACTGTGCTATAAACATACATTTTAATTACCTGTCTCATTGCCTTTTACAACAGAGACTGGAGAGCATACATACATATTCTGGAATAAATATTGGTCTTTGAAAAGTGCAAAATCTGTAATTAACGTTGAATATTTTGATTGTACATAAACGTGAACTATAATTCTTCTTCTGGAACTCAAAGTCAATGTTTTGTTCTATAAAAAAAGTCAGAAATTTTTTTATTTATCCTGTTATTTAGAAAAAAGTTTAAAATGTTTGAAATTCGAAAACTTTTAACACATATGCAAATTAAGAGCATTTGAAAACTAATTTTAAGTGGTGGCATTAAGGTGTTAGCTGTAAACCAGATTTATTGTTATTTAGCAATCTTTTTGTTTGATTATTAACAATATTTCCATTTTCTTACTCATGAGCTAGATTTAAAAACAAATAAAATCAGCTAATGCGTACTGTAGATAGACTATATTTTAAAACAATTTTTAAATAATTTAGATAGTACATCATCTTGGTATCCTGAAAATAAATTCCAGTTTTGTATATATTACATATAATCCAGGAACTGTGAATCATAAAATTTACTACAAAGTTCCAGAGCCACTATCTCCTTTGCTCTTTACTACCAATGAGCCTGAACTAGGTGCCTGGAACTGTCTCAGTTTTAGGACTAGAAGTTCCACATCCTGTAAAGTTCCACGATCCCGGAAACATCTAGAAAACAGGCATCCTGTGTCAACTCTGTGTAAAGTAACTCATGGAAGCCTCCTCCTCTTACTCATTTTCCATCTCCTGAACAACCGTATACCAGAGTTCATACCTTGCCTATGTTGGCATAGTGAGCTTTGATTGCTGGCCCCTGAAGAGCTCCAACTCCTCGTAACTTATTCTTACCTGTTCCTTCTCTGCTACCACAACCTGCTTCAACCCTACTCAGTGGTGTTCCCTGCTTCTACCACCCCATGATTTTTCTTCATTCTATGCAATGAGATCAACAAATAACCCAACCAAACAGCACGTCTGTGAGCTATCACATGAAATTGTTCTGCCAGAGATGTAATGAGTCAAGGTTAGAGCTGATTCCCTCCCATCCCAAAAAAATACTTTTCTCACTTTTAATGTAATTAATTACTAGAGACAATGTTTATATCCCTCCAAAATTCGTATGTTGAAATCTTAACACCTAATGTGATTGTGCCAGGAGGTAGGGTTTTGGGGAAGTGATTAGGTCATGAGAGTGGAGACCTCATTAGGGGGATTAGTACTCTTCTTATAAAAGAGATCCCAGAGAGCACCCTTCCCCTTCTGCCATGTGAGAACACAGTGAGAAGATGGTCCTCTGTGAATAAGGAAGCAGGCTCTCACCAGACACAGAATCTGATGGCACCTTGATCTTGGACTTCTCAGCCTCCAGAACTTGAGAAATAGATTTCTGTTGTTTATAAGCCACGCAGTATATGATAATCTGTTTATAGCAACCTGAGTGACTAAGACACTAAGTAATAAAATACAGATTTTTATGCACAGAGGAGATTGTCTGTCCCTCACTTTTCAGGAATGCATGCATTCTATATATAAAGGCATACCAGTACTTATTCTTTAAAAAGAACAGACATGGGGCTTCCCTGGTGGCGCAGTGGTTGAGAGTCCACCTGCTGATGCAGGGGACACGGGTTCGTGCCCCGGTCCGGGAAGATCCCACATGCCATGGAGTGGCTGGGCCCGTGAGCCACGGCCGCTGAGCCTGTGCGTCCGGAGCCTGTGCTCTGCAACGGGAGAGGTCACAACAGTGAGAGGCCCGCGTACCGCAAAAAAAAAAAAAAGAACAGACATGCAAGACAGGGTTAATCATTGCCTTTTCAAGTTACTTAGGGTGCTGAGTCCTCTCATAGGTTAGGATAATTGTAATCACCATTTATTTGGTGCCTGTGTGTTCTGGTCACATTAGGTTTGTTATTCACATGAACACACTTTGTCCTCATGTTAAGTCAGCCAGTAGGTATTATGACATTCATTTCATAGATGAGGAAAATGAAACTCAAAAATTTGAAGTAACTTTCCCAACTTTCCAGGAAAGTGGGAGAGCCAGAATGTGATGACATGTCTGCACAAAACTCTTGGGTGTGTCTATGATGGGGAAAGCCAAGGGAGAGCAATTTATATAACATGTGCCATTTGACCAAATTATCCTGTTAAATAGTCTTGAAAAGCCTATTGAAAGTGTTGATTGATCTGTTGAAAAGCATTATACCTGGGGAGAACAATCAGCCAAGTAAACAAGATGTTCTGATGAACAATTGCCCTCACACATAATGATTATTCTTATTTTGAAAGGCAGGTGATGATAATTCTGTAAGAAACCTCATAGTGGTTTATTTTAAATTAACCTCCTCCTGTTTCCTGTTTGGAAAACGATATCCTTATTTATCATTCTGGAGCTGTTTGCAGGCCTCTCCTTCTAATGTTTATTACCAGGAATTGTTGTGTGGTGGCTGATTGCCCCAAATCAAGGATGGCAAGATAACCTTGCCTTCAGTTAAAACCACTTGGGGGATTGACAGAAGTCAGTACGATAAACCAAAAAGCTAACACCTCATGTATAAATAGTGGCACCATATAGAAGTTCAGTTTGTCTTATTTAAACATATTAAAAATATACTCATTTGTAAAACTCCTAATTACATTAGTGGGAAGGGCCCTAGCAAAAGCATTTTTAGAACATAGAACTGCTTTTATTAACCTAAATTCACTTAGATCTTGGGTAAAATTTTTAATAATTTACTAATTTTACCTATTAGCTGCATTGTAAACCATTACACAAACATAGCACATATTCTTAAGATATCATAAATTGCCAAATGCTTGAACTTGAAAATACATAACCTAGTCCAGCCTGCTTATAGAAACTGAATACAGAGACATTAAGTAGCTATTAAGTGTCAGTGTTTGGACGTTGACTGAGGCATTTTACTTCCAGGCAGATCTTCATTCTAGAAAACCACACTGTAACTCTGAAATGGCAAAATCATCATTTTTACTTAGGTAAAACTTGGTGTCGGTTGGGATAAGATTTCATGACAGTGACACATATAATTGTCTTTCCAATAAGTTAGGAAGATCCTTGAAACTAGGAACTGTGTCATATACAGTTTTGACTCCCCACAGTGCTTATTTCATTTCAGTGGTGCTTTGCATATTGTTGATTTGTGAATTTTATCCAACCCCTCCTACGCACATTATCACAGCTAACATTGAAAGGGAATATTAGTCCATGAATGACTTTTTTCTTTCATTAGTCCATAAAAAATATACTCCTACATACACTGGAAATCTAACCTATTTTTTGTTTTATCTGATATCAAACTAGTATTTTGTGATCCTTCACTGAAAAAAAAAAATGTTCTCCACTAGTCCTTATATATAGGGTTAAAAACATTTTAAGTTGACTTAATTCTTTGGTTGCTTGAACGTCAACATGATACATGTCCTGGGATACTTTTCCAAAGTATTTTGCAGCCATGACCGTAAAATCACTTAAATACGATGGTCTTAAATGAAAAAAAAAAACAAAACAAAACATTATTTTCCCCCTTCAGTGGACTATGGAGAGGAACAGAATCCTAAACTATCTACTAATACTTGTTCTTAAATAGTTTATGGACTTTCGGGTTAGCACGTTCCCAAAGCAAATGGAATTGGGAAAGGGACAACTTGACACTTTAGCTGTTACTACCCTCCTGTCAGCTGTCCCTGCAGCCTGAAGTGTCCCAGCAAACAAGAACCACTCTTTGCTGAAGTCTAGTCACAAACAAGAGCCACTCCAGCCTGGGTGAGGAGGGCAGGAAAAGATTGTGTTACTCGGTGACAGCTGAATCTTTCCAAGAGAATTAGCTACCTAATTCCTCTAATGAAAATGTACCTTAGGAAGAACTACAATCCTGCAGGCTGTGGAACTAAAACCACATTCTCAGAAAAATAGACAAAATGAAAAGGCAGAGGACTATGTACCAGATGAAGGCACATGATAAAACCCCATAAAAACAATTAAATGAAGTGGAGATAGGCAACCTTCCAGAAAAAGAATTCAGAATAATGATAATGAAAATGATCCATTCTCCTCGGAAAAAGAATGGAGACAAAGATAGAGAAGATGCAAGACATGTTTAATAAAGACCTAGAAGAATTAAAGAACAAACACCTAGAAGAATTAAAGAACAAACAAACAGAGATGAACAATAAAATAACTGAAATGAAAAATATACTAGAAGGAATCAATAGCAGAATAACTGATGCACAGGAATGGATAAGTGACCTGGAAGACAGAATGGTGGAATTCACTGCCATGGAAGCGTATAAAGAAAAAAGAATGAAAAGAAATGAAGATAGCCTAAGAGACTTCTGGGACAACATTAAACACACCAACATTTGCATTATAGGGGTCCTAGAAGGAGAAGAGAGAGAGAAAGGACCCAAGAAAATATCTGAAGACATTAGATTATAGTCAAAAACTTCCCTAACATAGGAAAGGAAATAGCCACCCAAGTCCAGGAAGTGCAGAGTCCCAGGGAGGATAAACCCAAGGAGAAACATGCTGAGACATATAGTAATCAAACTGACAAAAATTAAAGACAAAGAAAAATTATTGAAAGCAACAAGGCAAAAATGACAAAAAATATACAAGGGAACTCCCATAAGGTGAACAGCTGATTTCTCAGCAGAAACTCTACAAACCAGAAGGGAGTAGTACGATATATTCAAAGTGATGAAAGGGAAGAACCTACAATGAAGATTACTCTACCCAGCAAGGATCTCACTCAGATTCAATGGAGAAATCAAAAGCTTTACAGACAAGCAAAAGCTAAGAGAATTCAGCACCACCAAACCAGCTCTACAACAAACGCTAAAGGAATTCTCTAAGTGGGAAATGCAAGGGGAGAAAAGGACCTACAAACACAAACCCAAAACAATTAAGAAAATAGTATTAGGAATATACATATCGATAATCACCTTAAATGTGAATGGATTAAAGGCTCCAACCAAAAGACACAGGCTCGCTGAATGGCTACAAAAACAAGTCCCATGTATATTCTGTCTACAAAAGATGCACTTCAGACTTAGGGACACATACAGACTGAAAGTGAGGGGATGGAAACATATTCCATGCAAATGGAAATCAACAGAACGCTGGAGTAGCAATACTCATATCAGATAAAATAGACTTTAAAATAAAGATGTTACAAGAGACAAGGAATAACCAACATAATGATCGAGGGATCAATCCAAGAACAAGATATAATAATTATAAGCATATATGCATCCAACATAGGAGCACCTCAATATATAAGGCAAAAGCTAACAACTATAAAAGAGGAAATCGACAGTAACATAAAAATAGTGGGGGACTTTAACACCACACTTACACCAATGGACAGATCATCCAGACAGAAAACTACTAAGGAAACACAAGCTTTAAATGACACAATTACCAGAGAGATTTAATTGATATTTACAGGACATTCCATCCAAAATCAGCAGATTACACTTTTTTCTCAAATGCATATAGAACATTCTCCAGGATAGATCACATCTTGGGTCACAAATCAAGCCTCAGTAAATCTGAGAAAACTGAAATCAAGTCAAGCATCTTTTCTGATCACAACACTGTGAGACTAGAAATCAATAACAGGGAAAAAAATGTAAACAACACAAACACATAGAGGCTAAACAATACGTTACTAAATAACCAAGAGATCACTGAAGAAATCAAGAGGAAATCAAAAAATAGCTAAAGACAAATGACAATGAAAACAAATGATCCAAAACCTAGGGGGTGCAGCAAAAGCAGTTCTAAGAGGGAAGTTTATAGCAATACAATCCTACCTCAAGAAACAAGAAAAATCTCAAATAAACAATCCAACTTTACACCTAAAGGAACTAGAGAAAGAAAAACAAACAAAACCCAAAGCTAGTAAAAGGAAAGAAATCATAAAGATCAGAGAAGAAATAAATAAAAACAAAGAAAACAATAGCAAGGATCAATAAAACTACAAGCTGGTTCTTTTTGAAGATAAAGAAAATTGATAAACCTTTAGCCAGACTCATCAAGAAAAAGAGCGAGAGAACTCAAATCAATAAAATTAGATATGAAAAAGGAGAAGTTACAACAGACACTACAGAAATACAAAGTATCATAAGAAACTACTACAAGCAACTCTATGAAAATAAAATGGACAACCTGGAAGAAATGGACAAATTCTTAGAAACGTATAACCTTCCAAGACTGAACCAGGAAGAAATAGAAAATATGAACAGACCAATCACAAGTAAGGAAATTGAAACTGATTAAAAATCTTCCAACAAACAGAAGTCCAGGACCAGATGGCTTCACAGGCAAATTCTATCAAATCTTTAGAGAAGAGCTAACACCCATCCTTCTCAAACTCTTTCAAAAAATTGCAGAGGAGGGAACACTCCCAAACTCATTCTATGAGGCCACCATCACCCTGATACCAAAACCAGACAAAGATTCTACAAAAAAAGGAAATTACAGACCAATATCACTGATGAATATAGATGCAAAAATCCTCAACAAAATACAACAAAATACAGAATCCAGCTGTACATCAAAAGGGTCATACACCATGATCAAGTGTGGTTTATCCCAGGAATGCAAGAATTCTTCAATATACACAAATTAATCAATGTGATACACCATATTAACAAATTGAAGGATAAAAACTATATGATAATCTTACTAGATGCAGAAAAAGCTTTCAACCCCCATTTATGATAAAAACTCTCCAGAATGTAAGCATAGGAGGAACCTACCTCAACATAATAAAGGCCATATATGACAAACCCACAGTCAACATCATTCTCTATGGTGAAAAACTGAAACCATTTCCTCTAAGATCAGGAACAAGACAAGGTTGCCCACTCTCACCACTATTATTCAACATAGTTTTGGAAGTTTTAGCCACAGCAATCAGAGAAGAAAAAAAAAATAAAAGGAATCCAAATCAGAAAAGAAGAAGTAAAGCCATCACTGTTTGCAGATGACATGATACTATACATAGAAAATCCTAAAGATGCCACCAGAAAATTATTAGAGCAAATCAATTAATTTGGTAAAGTTTCAGGATACAAAATTAATGCACAGAAATCTCTTGCATTCCTACACTAGCAACAAAAGTTCAGAAAGCAAAATTAAGGACACAATCCCATTCACCATTGCAACAAAAAGGATAAAATACCTAGGAATAAACCTACCTAAGGAGGTAAAATACCTGTACTCAGAAAGCTATGACACTGATGAAACAAATCAAAGGTGATACAAACAGATGGAGAGATATACCATGTTCTTGGATTGGAAGAATCAATATTGTGAAAATGACTATACTACCCAAAGCAATCTACAGATTCAATGCAATCCCTATCAAATTACCAATGACATTTTTCACAGAATGAGAACAAAAATCTTAAAATTTCTACAGAGACACAAAAAACCCCAAATAGCCAAAGCAATCTTGAGGGGAAAAAATGGAGCTGGAGGAATCAGACACCCTGACTTCAGACTATACTACGAAGTTACAGTAATCAAGAAAATATGGTAGTGGCACAAAAACAGAAATATGGATCAAGGGAACAGGATAGAAAGCCCAGAGATAAACCCACGCACCTATGGTCAACTAATCTATGACAAAGGAGGCAAGGATATACAATGGAGAAAAGACAGTCTCTTCAGTAAGTGGTGCTGGTAAAACTGGACAGCTACATGTAAAAGAATGAAATTAGAACACTCCCTAACACCATACACAAAAATAAACTCAAAATGGATTAAAGACCTAAATGTAAGATCAGACACTATAAAACTCTTGGAGGAAAACATAGGAAGAACCCACTTTGATATAAATCACAGCAAGATCTTTTCTGACCCACCTCCTAGAGTAATGGAAATAAAAACAAAAATAAACAAGTGGGACCTAATGAAACTTAAAAGCTTTTGCACAGCAAAGGGAACCATAAAAAAGATGAAAAGACAACCCTCAGAATGGGAGAAAATATTTGCAAATGAATCAAGGGACAAAAGATTAATCTCCAAAATATATAAACAGCTCATGCAGCTCAATATTAAAAAAACAAACAACCCAATCCAAAAAGGGGCAGAAGACCTAAATAGACATTTCTCTAAAGAAGACATACAGATGGCTAAGAAGCACATGAAAAGATGCTCAAAATCACTAATTATTAGAGAAATGCAAATCAAAACTACAATGAGGTATCACCTCACACTGATTAGAATGGGCATTATCAGAAAATCTACAAACAGTAAATGCTGGAGAGGGTGTGGAGAAAAGGGAATCCTCTTGCACTGTTGGTGGGAATGTTAATTGATACAGCCACTATGGAGAATAGTACGGAGGTTTCTTCAAAGACTAAAAATAGAATTACCATATGACCCAGCCATCCCACTTCTCATCATATACCCAGAGAAAACCCTAATTCAAAAAGACACATGCACCCCAATGTTCATTGCAGCACTATTTACAATAGCCAGGTCATGGAAGCAACCTAAATATCCAACGACAGATGAATGGATAAAGAAGATGTAGTACATGTATACAATGGAATATTACTCAGCCATAAAAAGGAGCAAAACTGGGTCATTTGCAGAGATGTGGATGGACCTAGAGACTGTCATATGGATTGAAGTAAGTCAGAAAGAGAAAAACAAATATCATATATTAACATATATATGTGGAACCCAGCAAAATGGTACAGATGAATCGGTTTGCAAGGCAGAAATAGAGACATTGATGTAGAGAACAAACGTATGGACACCAAGGGGGGAAAGCGGGGGGTGGGGGTGGGTGGAGGGATGAATTGGGAGATTGGGATTGACATATATACACTAATACGTATAAAATAAATAACTAATAAGAACCTGCTGTATAAAAAAATAAATAAAAATTTTAAAGTACCTTTTATATAAAATTGGAAGAAGAATAAAAATGGAAATAGAATTGGTGCTTTTACCAACACTCAACAAGCTTCCTGCTTCTGATGCTAAAGTAATTTTTAAAAAGACGTAACTACCTACGCATTCTTTGATCCAGTGGAAGCTTTAAAATTTCTGTGCATGAGGTTATAAATGCTCAGCCTTCCTTGCTAACTCTGTGTTAAGCATTCCTAGTCCAAACCAATGGTGTTTCCCGGAAGTAATTTCTTACTTTATTTCTTCCTCCTTTTGTCACTCAGTACCTCACACTGACCTTCACAGGAAGTCTTACAAATAGGCAACCAGAGTTACCTATAAACTAGATGACATACCATCATGAAATCTCTCACTGTCTTCTCTGCTTAAGGATTTGAGAGTTAAACTAGATGATATATAAAGTCTTTCTTGCCCCGGTGTCCTGTGAGATTCAAAGTTTAAATGTTAGAGTTACATACATATTCACTCTGGCTGTTAAAATCCAATCTGCTCCCCTGCTCGTGATCTTTCTCCTCTCAACATGAGAGATTTGTCACTCTTTCTTCAATATGTCACATTGTATGGGTCTGATGAAGGATCAAGTTATTTTCAACACTTGATGCTGGTACATACAATTAGTGTAACCATCTTGATACACGAATGCAAACGCTATACTGCCCAGTAGAAAGATGGAGTTCTTTCCTTTAAACACTGTTCATCACCAACAATAAAAATACAAACTCCTGACTAATCTTCCAGATAGTACATCCTTATCTTTCTGACTTTGAGAAGTATATTCTCTGTTCCATTTCTTGAACTTGCTCTTTTATACTGCTCTGTATTCTATGTAGTTGTTTCCATATTTTGGCATCATTGGGAATTTGTTTTAAAACATGTATTTCTTCCAGATTATACCATTACCTGAGTTGGGAGTTATTTTCCATCATTTTGCATCTTCACACTTCAATATACGGGAATTGAAAGGATTTTAGGATTGAGCCTCTAATGAGGCTTTTTCTTCTTTCTTAAAGATACTCCAGGGTGTTATAGATTCCAGTAGTGGTAATCTCTTATGAAAATTACCTGTAGTTCCCGTCCTCTGAAGGCAACAATTATAGGAGTAAGATCCCCCATCATCTTCTTGTCTTCCCCACAGATTTGAATATATATTCTTCTATTTATTCTGTTAACATCAAGCTGGGGAATTCTATTAGGTTGTGAGCTGGGAGTATTGACCCAGGAGTGGGGATCTACTCTAATTACTACCTTCTTAGAACAAGAATTGAAGATAATTACTTATCTCGTTTTCAATTAAAAACCTTAGTTCTCTCTAGTCCTGTAATACCATAAGGCCTCGTATGGAGCCAGTGGAATCTTATTCTTAACTGCTCTCCGCTCTATCCATCTGCATTTATACTAAATGAAGTGCTTATGGAAATGTGTAAAACTTTAATCTCTTGTTCCTTTATTATTTTGTGTAGAAGTGTTGTGATTAACCTTTGCTAAATAGTGGAACGACAATTCCCTAAGGCCTTTTTTTTTCATTTTGGAAGATAGATATTTGCAGTTTCCTCTTTTAAAACAAAAAAATTACCTTTTCTTAATTGTATGGAAAGGCCTATGTTTTCCTCTAGAGCAGAAATATTACCTTTTTAAATTTTAATATCCTCAAGTTCTAGTACACTTCATACTAAACATTCAATAGTAAGAGTGACAAAGGAAATGACAAAGCTGGAATCTGTCAGGATAAAAAAAAAGAAAATATGCTGAAGAAAACTTGTCACAGACACAGTTGGTTGCCTGTCCAATGTTAATTCAACTCCCCAATTCCAACCACACCAACTTCTTCCTTTCTCCAGATACCTACCTTTCTCTGCAGTCATATACTTAAAGGAAACTCACTCCAAATCCAGGCTCTGGGGTAGGTCCTAACTGGTCTAAGTCTAACATGGTGCCAATGCTTTTGTCAATGGTTTAAACATGGTCATGTGACATATGTCTGGCTAATGAGCCAGACTTCTGCAAGGAAAATTGTTTTCCTCCTGAAAGCTGTACATAGAAAAGGTGGCCCCATTTTTTTGCCCTTGGTTATTGTTCTATCTGGATACGCTATCCAGACCTGGTATGACCATTCTGAACCCTGACAGGAGCCAGCCATAAGAGAATCTAAGGCACAGAAAAATTCAAAGCTGGACCCTGACTATACTATGCCTCAGGGGTGCCCAGCCACTGGACTTTTTTGCTACAAGAAGTAATTAATAGTCTTATCGTTTAAGCATGTTGAATCAAGGTTTTCTGTTACTTGAAGCTATAATCATCCTGATAAAAAATTATTCTACATTTCTTTTTTTTTCTGGAAAGTCTAAAAAGAAAACTTTAAACAGTGTATTGAACTTTCCCTTGGGATCTTAGGTCTTGCAGGAAGCTATGAGGAAAAGCAATGAGGGAGGCGGAATTAGGTCATATTTGCATACGTGTAGCAAAAGAGATAACCAAAGTATTTAGTTTAAAATGTCTCACAATTCCAAAATTTTGGCTTTAAAACACAGCAGCATGAATTCCACTTTTTGCTCCTGATGTTTGTAACTCGTGGTCAAAGACCATGAGAATGTGAAATGACCATGGCTATAAGGAATGATGGGATCTTCCAATCCCCATTGTCCACTGCTATATATGTGTGTATCCCATTCCAGCATGCAGAATCAGGAAGCCTTGCTATGTACACTACAAGGGTAAGCAAGACTTAGATATTTTATTTTTACCTTTTGTTACGGTGTCACTCATACAGGGAGGCTGTCACTGAGTAAACACGCTTCACTTCTCACGTGAAG
The DNA here is from genome assembly GCF_964374135.1 of Grampus griseus. Taxonomy (NCBI): domain Eukaryota; kingdom Metazoa; phylum Chordata; class Mammalia; order Artiodactyla; family Delphinidae; genus Grampus; species Grampus griseus. Next base: position 115,478,261 of record NC_138998.1, on the reverse strand, counting down.
AAAGGAGATCTGTATCACTTTACCTTAAAACACATAGCAGAAAGAACTTGATGCAATTCCATACCTAGTTTTGCAAATCTGCTGGCATGAGGAGTCTCAGTAATGGATTTGGATGTGTCCTAGAGTTTACTGTGCCAATATCAATTGAATTAAGACTTCAAACCTTTTCAGAGAACTTCCCATCCTTCATTTCAAATGAATGCACAGACTGCTTTCAGCTACTGAAGTGCTGGCCCTGAAATGAAAAATGAATTCCTCTCAGCTAAGGTGGATTGCAGAAACCCACAACAACAGATTTTGATCAGGATCCGAACTAAACTTTTTTTTTTTTTTTTTTTTTTAGTGTAAATAATGATTTCCATTCTTTCCGGAATTTTACAGTGGGCTTGTAGTGGAAAGAGCACTGGATTAGGACAAGCATCTTGGATTCTAGAAGTTTGTTTTGTCCCTGTCATTTTATTCTTGTGTAACTAGGCAAATAGTTTTACCTCCTTGAATTTCAGGTTTTTGATTTTTTTAATTTTTATTATTTTTAAATTTTTTGTCTGCACCTTGTGGCACGTGGGATCTTAGTTCCCTGACCAGGGATCAAACCCGAGGCCCCTGCAGTGGAAGCACAGAGTCTTAACCACTGGACAGCCAGGGAAGTCCTTCTGTTTCTTTTCTTTTTTTTTTTTTTTTTTCCCTCTGTTTCTTAATTTTTTAAATGACAATAATTTGTTTTGCCAAATAGCTGACCCATCCTGGCACTGGTGGGTGGAATGACATTTTTGACAAAGAAAAACAAGGCATCCTCAGCTGGGAGATGAATTCGCTTCTGGATCGAGAAGTAGAACTGACCAACTGTAAGATCAGAAGGCACCACATATTTCTTTTTTGTCCAGGTCTCCTATCCAAGCTTTGGGAGGCTTTTCTACTCTCACCGGGACCCAATCAGGGTATTTCTTTCGGATCTTCTCGCCCTCAGAGCAGCGCTTCTCAAAAGGATGCTCCTCTTTATACACCAACTTCATCCTCCCGGGAACTGGGCTGGACCAGGCTGGGCTGAGGGAACCCCGCGGGGAGGTGACGGCGGTGATGCGCGGGCTGAAAACTTTTATGTTTAGGACAATTTGGGTATGTGAATCTACACTTATCATTGCATAGTTTACGAAAACTACGTATAGATCAAATATTTCCAATGAAAATTTAGCTTCCAAATTGAAATTCTGTAAAGTACACACTGAATTTTGAAGACTTCGTAGGATAAAAAGAATGCAAAGTAAAAAAAAAAAAAAAAATATGATAAACACAAAAGTACCATACAAATCCTAGTTATCATTATTATTATTCCATCTCTTATTTGTAAGGAGATTTGAGGACATATCCAAATTGATTGCATTCTGAAGGGCCTGAGATGCCAAACCTGGACCTTGGTGTGAAGAGAACCAGGCCTCCATAGAAACCCCCAAGTGTATATTTCCCAAGCATCATTAGGTTCATGACCTCTTTTTTTTTTTTCTTTTAAAGTTAAAGTGGTGTTAATTCATCAAAAATCTATTACGTTCTTATTACATCCCGATCTAGTTCTAGGCTCTAAGATACAAAGACCTGTAAGAAGCTTACAATCTTGTAGGTGAAAGGGCCCAACTAGAAAATATAAATATAAGGCAGTAAGTAGGAAGAAAGTGTATGGAAAGTTAGGACAACTATGGGAAATTAGCAACAATATCTGTTCTAATTTGAGGTTTTTGAATCTCAAATGCTGAGAAAAAATACCATCTCCTTTCTCCCTAATAATCAGTTCTCATAGATCCTCTCAGATTTCTCACTACAGTACAGCCAACTTGAATCCCAGTACAGATTTCCAAGGTTCTACAGGTCCCTCCCACCCCCAGAAGGTTTTAAAACAGATGCAGGGGGAAGCTCACCAAGTGATTAATTTTCATCTCAACTTTCATTATGTTGATAGCATTTTTGAGGGCAAAGGACACACCAGAGCCCTCTGAATGCCAAAAGGAGAATGAGGTTGCTGGCTGAGGGTGTTCTGAATAGGTTAGGAGGTTATGGATGAACTCCATCTCTTCCCGCCTGAGATTTCTGCAGATAGTGTGTTTTATGAGAGTCTCTAGTTGGAAGAGAAGTTGAGACAAGGAGAAGGTGCCTCATTTGCAAAAATTCTAATCATGGGAATAGGTGAAAGGGAAGAGGTAATAGAATTAAGAATCCTGATTTATAGCTTGCTGAATAACCACTTATAGTTTAAAAACAAATATGTTTTAAATATGTACTCTAAATATGTCATTTTATAATAAGTTGACTTATAATCAAAGCAGAAGTAATAGAGTGTTTCTTTTTACCATCCATTCCTGGAGTCTTCACTAACGTGTGGCTATGGAGTTGAAAGTAAATCCACAGATACATTTGTCCCACGTGAGCCACTGATGGTATCCCAATGGCAAATTCCATGCCCTTACCTTGGAGGTTTATCCACTTTCTGGACCTGAAGTCAGGGAATGAAAACTTGTTTAAATAAAAAAAATTAAACTTGAGAAAAATTAATCAAGCGTTTTGGAGACCTTGCAAAGTTTAATCATAGCATAAATAACGCATGAACTTTTACAGAGAGATTATATGACGGGTGACCCTAAAGTAACCTCCTGTGGGACTCAGACCCTTCCTCCCCACACTGGTGTCTCTCCTTCCAGGTTTCAGCCATCATCCTTATGGCCACAATAGGAGGAGAGGAACCATGTGTCCTGGAAACTCAGTGATTGTTCTCTCCTCTGTGGCATTCAGGTTACTATTGCTGCATAATCAGTTATTCCCAAATTTAGCAGCTTCAAATGATAGTTTTGCTCACAATTTTGTGAGTCAGGAATTTGTAAGCTGTTAGCTGGGCAATTTTTGCTTGGGGTTTCTCATGAAATTGCACTCAGATGTTGATGATGGCTGTAGTCATCTGAAGGCTCCACGGGATTTCCTGCCTAAGATGGTGCGCTCATAGGGCTGGCAGTGGAAGCAAACTGTTGTCTGGAGCTCAGCTGGACTGTTAACCAGAATGTCTACATGGAGCTCTCCAGCAAGGCAGTCTCAGGATCATTGTATTCTTATATAACATCTCAAGGCTCTAAAAAGTGAATATTCCACCAGCAAGATAAAAGCCACATGGCCTTTTGTGACCTACCCTCACGAATCACACATTACTTCTGCCACAATCTATTGGTTACAGAGAAGGAAAAAGCTCACTCAGATTCAAGGGAGGGGACTTAGATCCCACCTCAGTAGCAAGACTCTAGAAGAATTTATGGAAAAGAAGATATTTTCCATACCTTTGGCCACCTTTGGGAAATACAACATATCAAAAATAATAAAACACTGCTCTGTGTGAATTTCAAGACTGCTTACTATTTCTGCTCTAGAAAGTTCTATGATATTCCTAATGTTGCTTTAGCTCATTTTAAAGATTTTTCTAGTCCTTTTGATGTTTATTTTTTCTCCCTTTTCGGTTATGCCTAAAAGAATCACTTAGTGGAATCCAATTTGCTGGTTTCAGATATAGGTTAGTCTCCATGTAGAGCTGTATTATTAACTTGTAGCAGATACACAGTTTGCTAGAAATGCTTCCTCCCTTCACTTCTCCACTCCCATCAAGTGACCTGCTTGTCTTCACCTGTGACTTGCTTTACTGTGAACAGATTGGGTCTGGGAAGGAATTCTAAAGGTTCTTCACATTGCAGAGCTCCTGACTCACCATCATGCTCATTTTTGACTTTGCTTCCCCATGTCTGTCTCTCAGAGCCCCTGTCTGGATGCAGAAATACTGTAGTTCAGACTGACCCATAATTTAGTCTCTGGAGTCTTCACTCTTATTTTTGAACCTAAACTTCCTGGGGTGTGCACCTGTGGGCCTCCTTGGACATCTAGGACTCACCTTTTTCTCCCTCCTTTCATAACGTCCTTGAACTTGATCTCTGGTCTCTGTCCCTATCTTGTGAAACTCTAGTCCTAGATGGATTATTTTAGAAATGGGAGTAGGAAGCCTATTTGTTCATAATTCTTTCAACAGAGATTTTAAGACCAGAGGTTATCTTAATCTAAGATTGCTTTAGGATAGCAAAGTATTTTGGATTCTCATGGTTCTCTAGACAGTATGAAATGCTGATTAAGAGCTTAGTAGTAAGAATTAGATAATCTAAGATCTGAATAATGGGCATGTTACTCCCTGGGTCTCAGTTTTATCGTCTTTAAAATGCATACAATATTAGGATCTACAAATTAGGGTTGTCATGAAAAATAAATGAGATAATCAAGCTCTATAACTTGGTCTAGTAACTGCACTTAGTGAATATCCAAATACATAATATTAGTGGTTGTCATCATCATCGCCCTCATCATCATCAAGTAGGAGCCTTACTTTTTAGTTTTGTATACCCAGCACCTACAGCACTACTTCTCATATAGTAAGCCCTCAACATTGAATTAATAAATGTATGTCTGTTGAATCTCTCCAAAGGATAAATTGAATGAAAAATCATAAACTTCTGTCAAAACCAAAATTATTCTGATGGCACATCTAGGTATAAAAAAAGTCATTTCCGCACGATTGATATCATTGAGGTGACTTGGAACGTGTGCTGTGGGACTGGAGAAGTTGAAAGGAAGAAGGCAGATTCAACAGTGGTGGGAGAAGTCCAGCCAGACTCCTGGAGTGCTGTGTCTTGCTACCCGCATATAGGTGGAGGGCATCTGGCCAATCATATTGGATCACCAAAGTTCAATAATACTACAGGGACTGGCAAGAAGAAGTACCGAATGTGGGTGGGCATCCAGGAAGTCTGTCCAGGACCCAATCACAATGAAGGACCAGGTTCTGGAAAATCCCAGAAAAAGGCAGGCAAGGCCTCAGTTCAAACAGACTCCATCTTAGGCTAAGTGCTTAGGCATAAGAGTAGAAGGCATGGGCCCAGAACAGCAAGGGCAACTTGGGAATTAGACTAAAGAATAAAGCTTACAGGTAAATGCTAGATCAGAACGGGACTAGCAGAAAAGTAGAAATACTAAGTCCTAGGAACGTTGAACTAGAGATCAATAAATGTCCCCTGATCAAAATCAAGATTGATTTTAGATCCTGGGGCAGAGCTGAGTCTGCAGAGAGAGCCACGTGACCCCAGATATGAGGAAGGAAGATTTGAGGAAACATTGTGTTTTTGAAAGAGATTTTTCTTTCACTTCACATCTGCATCAAATCTCTATAAGAACATCATTTCAAACATTCTCTAGGTGGGAGAATGCATGGTGGTAAAAATTAGGAATAATTTACTTTTGCATTGGTTTTTGGCAGTCCATTCCATGCATTCCCACAGTAACCTGCATGTGTTTCTCCTTCTCTGCCTCCCTCCCCCTTACCCTCTCCTTCTCCTGCTTTATTTATATATAATTCATAATTTATATACCATCCTATTAATTCATTCAGAATATACAATTAAATGATTTTCAGTATCTTCACAGAGTTGTGCAGCCATTACCACAATAAATTCTGGAATATTTCCATCACCCCGAAAAGAAACCCCATACCCATTAGCAGTCATTCCTGACTCCATCCCCCCAGCCTCTGACAATCACTATTCTATATTGTTTCTATGGATTTGCATATTCCAGACAACTCATATAGATTGCATCATACAATGCATGATCTTTTGTGACTAGCTTCTTTCATTTAGCATGTTTTCTTTTCATCCATGGTGTAACATGAATCAGGACTTCATTCTTTTTCATGGCTGAATAATATTCCATTGTATAAATATCCTACATGATATTTATCCATCCAACAATTGATGGATATTTGGGTTGTTTCTACTTTTTGGCTATTATGAATAAATAATGCTGTTATGAACATACAAGTTTTTGTGTGGACATATGTTTTCAATTCTCTTTGGCACATAGATAAGAGTACAACAGATATCTCTCTTTAAAATTTGTTTTAAACAAACTAAGGTCATTTAAAAATTATTTCAGTGGGTATTTGATATTTGCCTCTTCCATCCCAGGTATTCCTTTTTACTCTTAGAGTACAAAAACAAACAAAACAGATAAAGTACCTGCCCTCATGGGATTTACATCTCTCCACACAGTTGAAGCCGTTGAGAACAAGAACTGTAATTATTTTATTCCCTTTCCTATCAACAGTGCCTAACACATTTCTATACAGTAAGTTAATATAAGAAATTATGTATCCACAACTTATGGGGAAAAACTTAAAACAATAATGTTTAAATAGAATTTGGTTCGTCTCTCACCTACTGAATTGTAGAAACTCCAATCCCTTTCAAATGACTCTAATTCGTTAAGGAAGTTCCCATTTTACGTGTGCTGCTAAATGCAGCTCTCCTGCCTGCTATGAGGCATCTACACTTCCGCCCTCCATCTTGGAACGTGGACTTGATGGATGTCAGGCTCCCACTTTGCTATCCTGATGGTGAAAACAGTTGTGGTTTCCTGCTCAGGGCTCTGAGAATCCCTCCTGATTCCCCTCTGATATGTTCCTGCTTCCCTTACTTCTTTCCTTCTGAATGCCAGCTTGGTCTAAGCTACCTCTTCTAGAGGGAAAAACATCCTATACTCCACTTGGTTACACACTACAAACACCATATTCTATTACTGGGTACCCATGACCAACCTTTATTCTTACTAGCTCACAGAAATGTTTCTGGCCCTGGAATTTTATTGTTGTTTTCTTTTTTTCCCTGAACACAGGATTGCTGGGTTGGGGAGATCCAACCTGTAGGGCAACCTGATCACCATTCGCCAGGCTACTCAAAAGTTTTCTTTCTCTTTTGAGGACAACCAATTATGGAGTCAGTTCTGTGCACCTTGAATCTCTGTCTTCTCACAATGAATTCCTCCACTTGCCGGTCTTTAGTTGCTCATGCAAACAGACCCTGGAAGGATCCTTCTTACAAAGTCTCCAGACAACAGCAGAAGATCTGAATTATGAGGATGAACCGCTTAAGTCTCAAACTTTGTTTCTGCTGCAGCAGCATTTACTGTAAAATGTGATTTGACAACATTTTGCTCAGTTTCTCTTCTGACCACCAGCATGTGAGTCTATTTCAATTACCCTTTTGTATTTACGATTTTGAAAATAGATGTAGGAGTAGGCCAATAGTTCAGGTAATTTCGGTGTGACCTGGCAGCACTCTCAATTCAGTGATTTAATTTGTATCTTATGCAAGTCAGTAAAATGCTCTGAAATTCAAGCTCCCCTTTTGTAAGAAGGAGATTATTTACCATGTAGAGTGATAATGATAACAGCTAATGTTTATCGTGTGCTTCTGGGAAGTAGGCAGAATTTTACATCCTCTGTATCTACCAGCTCAAAGACTCTTCACACCAAACTCATGAAATAGTTGCTATTATTGTAAGGTAAAAGCATTCTAAATAACATAGTTGGATTATAAAAGAATCATGCTTATTACTTTTAAAGTGAGGCATAGACAGCATACATTCACTTCACAAAACTTTCTATGTGGTTTTGTAAATCATCAATTGTATAGGTAAGACGTGCTTTCACTAGAAAAAAAATTATATCTTTTTAGCAAACAGGCCCCTTCCATGAATAATCTCCTGCATGTACGATTCAGACCCCACACATTATTTTGACTTCCACTCAGATCCACACTTCTCACTTTTACTCCACAATTGAATTCCATTCAGGAGATGGACTTCAGAGCAAAGAGCTCTGAGAGTAGCTGAGAATACCACGGTCTGTTAAGGCAGACTGAACTCTTATTTATTTTGAAAAGAGCAAAAACAACAACTCACTAAATCTGGCCCAGAACCACCCATCTTGTCTCAGTTTCCCACCCAGAATTGGACCATTGTTCCTGCTCTGAAGATTGCCTCTTGGAATTTTGGTGAAATAGCACGTAGAGACAGTATAAGCCCATTTCAGGGGATTTCTTCCTTGCTTTCTTTAGTCTTTGCCGTGAGAATTCTGCAACAGGCACTGGCCTTTTCTTTTCTTTTCTTTTCATACAGCTAGCTGCAGTATTTTCTTCTTGATAGTGAAAAGAGAACCACTTAGTTAGTCATGAACTTGTTCTCATCTGCTTGACTGCATGTGTTGCTAGCTGCTCTGAGATATTTGGCCAGGAATTCAGTTTTGATTAATGAATTCTGTTCTATGGTTGAAGAAAAGATTAACTAATTTGGTAAGAATTATAAGCACAATGTGTTTGGGCTTCTTTGCAGGGAGAGGGGGGTCAGAAGAATTGTTGATAATCATAAATTTTTGCATTAAAATTCTAGTTCATTAAGTAGTCAGCATGGGGGTGTCTGATTGGCTGATTAGATGCAGAGGCAAATCATTTGTTACTTTTTTAGGGAAATTTCCATCAAAGTGGTTCCACCTAGAGAATTTAAATTAATGTATTATTTCAAATCCATGTATATTTATTTCAAATTGAGTTATCCTGTAGAACAAAGGACTTGTTTTTTTCATCCAGCACAGGCACGGCTTCCAGGGTGGTGATAGAATTGAAAACAACCCTCTCCAGGTATTAGCTCTCTCCCCCTTTCCCTCTCTGTCTCCCTTCCGCCACCCCCCTCCCTCTCTTTCTCTCATTTTCTCTCTCACCTCCCAACCAAAATCCTGCATCCTAAAGTTCCAAGTTTGCCGAAGTCAAAAGAGTCTGTGTTAGCATTACTTACAATCTTGCCTGTTGTGTTTTTCTAGATCTTTTGACTTTAGTTAAAGTCATTCAGTCCATACGTAGTTCAATGAAGGAGCCTACCTTTAACTCAAACTTCAAAAACAAGAAGAGCTAACCAAAGAGGTTCAAGAGCTTCTTGGAGGGCCTTGGTCACAAACTTGAGCAGTCGCGATGCTAACTTCAAAAGAGGGGCTGGGAAACCAGATGTATCCCTTCATTCCTAGCTAAGATTTCTTCAAAAGGGCTGAGAGTCAGGCCACAGCTGACTTTTGAGAGGGTTCAGAACCATTCCGTCCCCCAGGGAGGCTCACTTTTTCTTATCTGCATACGCCTGAACTAGGATCTTTTCAGAGGCACACAGGAGCTTCCCACCAAGGTTTTGTTTAGAGAGCTGAAAAAGATCACAATTTGCTAACATCCTGAAGCCTCTGACAACACCCCCCAGGGCCTGAGCCAACACTGCTAGGAAACCACTTAGTACCTCTGCTCCACTTGGAGTCTGGAGGGCAGCTAGTCTACCCAGACCTCACACTCCTGTGTATTTTCAGTCCCTGCCTGATTTTCAAGTCCCTTTGGCCATCTCCCCTCTCCCCTACTCTCAGTCCCACACTTGACTTCTGACTGTCCATTTCTCCCTGCCTTCTTTGGTTGTGGCCTCTGCATTCTCCATTCTATGATACAAAACCCCTCCACTGTAAGCCTCTTCACAAAATGCTCCTGTCCCCTTCTTTCCTTAACTGAAATCTAACAGTCCCCAAGGCCAGCATTTCTCAGGTAGACCTTTTCAGTGAAGAGAAGGCGTGCTAATATCTCCTCCTCCCCTCACTGAATCTTTTACACTAAACCATTATTCCTCTACATGTCAAAAGCTGCCCTTTGGGGCTGATATACATTAGCTATTCACCCTGTTAGTGCCTTTTACTCACCTCCAGTTTGGGCACCTGTACCACATATTTCCTTTTAACTTACCAACTTCTTAACTTCTGCTATTGCCCTGAGTAAGTTAAGTATCCATTTAGGTGATCTTTCCGATATGTTTTCTTCACAGTTTCCTTCATTTTTAATTCCCACTCTTCCATTTTCACTCTGCTGGAACTACCCCTCACACATGGCTATGCTATAGTTCTTGAAATCATCCTGAAATACTCCGTTTCTGAAATCTTAAATGCTGATGTCCTGCTCACGGACCAAAACGTTTTACCCTTCCAGCTCCCTTCATCTCTTACTCTCACTGTGCCAATTTTGATTTGATACAGGCTTATACCACCTTGACCATTCCATTTTCTGCTAGTCAGTCAGCAGCTTCTTATCAAGCTAGACCTGTTACTTCCTAGAACTTCTGGAGCAGTGCATCTCCCCAGTGGAAACCCAACCCTAGCTCAAGTCAATAATCCATCTCCAATGCCCTAAGAACCAGTTTGCTGCTAGAGAAAAGCACAGCACCGCGTGAAATGGTACCACCTTGGGTTTGTGGTCTGTCTCCTCATTAGGACCTCATGCTGCTTGACAATCATTCAACAGGATCTTACCAATGCCATGTTCCACAAAACCTAGTTCATGCCTTCTCAATGCTCTCTCAGGCCTGATTTTGTGCCTTTCACATTGCTATACTTTCCCTCTGAAATGAAAATGAAATGGTTGTAGTGTCCCTATCATTTTCAGGAAAAGATTTTCATATGATGGGGTTGCTCTGAATTGATCTCCCAGGTTTTTATATACTGGCTAACTTAACCCTTCCCATAAGAGAGGACTTTCATCGTCCCTTCCCTGACCAAAATATATCCATGCAAGAAACACACACAGAGAAAAAAAGTATTAAAAAAAATTAAATTTAATTAAAAAAATTTTTTAAATAAGTACCTTCTACACAGTATCTGAGCAGTTAGGAAAGTTTTATCAGATTCCTGATACCATAATCCTAAGCTTATCCATTTTTCTGAATATATATGTTTAATATATGTTTATATATACATATATAAAACAATGCTTTAAACAAATATTTATTAAACATTTATTATATGCCATTTCCACTAGAAAGTAAGCTCTATAAGGTCAGGGACCTGCATTTCTTTTATTACTATTTTTTATTCCCAGTCCCTAGGGCTTATAACTGTATACACATCCTAATGTTATTTGAATTTTCAGGGCCTTTCATGAAATATTATAGGAGCAAGTCATATACCTTTTTTTGACATCCTTAGCTATCTCAAGAGGAAAAAAAAATCAAGTAACCATAATTGTAGGTTACTTTCCCTTCCTTTGTGGTCTACATCATCAAGTCAAAAAGTCAGATCTACTGGATAGATAGATCCAATTTTCTAATGCCCTAGTACCACCTGTTGATCAAACCTAGCTCAAATAATGCAATAGACCTTCTTCTAGAAGGCATTGTTCTCTCTGCCAAAAGACTTTGGATCTTTCCTCTTATAACATCCCTTGGCTCCCAGTGGGTCTGAGATTAGCAAGGGTTGTCCAAGACCTTGTAGTTAATAGTCACCAGCAAAATTTTCTTAGGAGGGAAAATTTCCTTTCAACCCTATTCTCTAAGGCAGGGTATTCCAAATGTTATGAATCTCCAAATGTCCCAATGTCCATCATGCAGAGTTTCTGAATGCTTTGAAGTTAGACTTTACCTATGGCTGGGATATAATGAGCTATTTGCTACCAAGGTATATAATCATGGTATTGTTCTCATACAGTACCCTGACAGGACTCAGTTTCTCCACAAAGTTATACATGATGGTATATTTCAGAGCATTACCAGTTCATTTGCATTAATTAATATGAGGTGCAGAAATGTAAGGGCAACTTTTCCATAGCTGACCTCAGCTTACCTCTGAATCTCTCTTTGATCACTAGTGAAAAAAATTCTTCTTTTCGGCCTTCCCTGGTGGCGCAGTGGTTGAGAGTCCGTCTGCCGATGCAGGGGATGCGGGTTCGTGCCCCGGTCAGGGAGGATCCCACATGCCGCGGAGCGGCTGGGCCCATGAACCATGGCCGCTGAGCTTGCGCGTCCGGAACCTGTGCTCCGCAACGGAAGAGGCCACAACAGTGAGAGGCCCGCGTACCCAAAAAAAAAAAAAAGAAAAAAAATTTTTCTCATGCACCTTTAAGGTAGTTTATCCAGTCACATCCTGTTTAAAATATTCTCTTTGAGCTAAAAATACATTTATATTCAGGATTTAAACTTATTCAATTCACAGTTTAATCTCCTTAGGATGGCTGTTCTAACCTCTCGAAAGATTTCTTTGTCCTTTCTTCAGCCTACAGGGGACCAGAGGGACTCATCTAATATCATAATGTCATCTTTGGAGGAGGGGGGAGGGGAATGTAGAGAGAGGTCTGATCTTCATTTCTTCTTCCAGATTCTCGTTAGATGGCTGAAATGCCTCCTGCTGCTTGGCTATGGTGGTTAGTTCTTGGCCTCTATCTTTGCTACATTTGCTGCTGCTGCTATAACTATTCTTTCTTGAACTTCTCCCCTGCAAACTAGTCTCTACCTTGGCCTCCAGTCACAAGTCACAAGGACCAAGTCCCTATCTTGAGCCCAACAGCTTGCAGTCCACTGGCCCTCTAGAATTCTATCACCCCCACTAACTTCTGGAGTAACTAGGCTCAGGGCAAGAGGATTATGGAGGCCCACACACCGTAATTCTAAATATTATCGAGCAAACGCACTGTTAAATAAAATATATTCTATATTTTTCCCTTGACAAATATACTTTTATAATGACTTAGGTCATTTGAATTTTAAAATGTTGGACTACTTGTGACTCCAGGCTGAAATGTGTTGACAGGAAAGCAAGCCCCACTTTATAGCCCACTTTCCATTCTCCTGCCACCACTGGCTCCTTTCTCCATGGCCTTTAACACACCTGTGTGGACATCTCAGTCCACATATTTACGATCCCATCTATACCCCAAAACATCACTCCCCCCGCCACACACAAACACAAATAATCACTTTTTAACCTCCACTCGGCCCTACAGGTGCACACACTGGTGGTACAGCTTACCCGCCAGGGACTAGACACAGGAAGAGACGCGCAAAGCCCGGCTGAAGGCTGAGGACAACCTTAGCAGAATTTGCAGGATCCCGAGGGTCCAGAGTATGGCCTAGACTGGTAGGAGTGGAATGATCTCTTAGTTGGCAAGTCCCTTTGGTCCCCAGGATGTCTAGTCTTGTAGAATAAGACCTGGTCAGAGAAAGGTCAATGTGAACCCCTTGAACGTATGAGGCCCAGAGCAGGGGTCTAAGGGCAGTACTGTCTCCGTGCTTCAAGAGACCCTCAGGGGTCAGAGATTATTTTAAGGCTCTGCTGTCTGCCTCACACACCATTTCTACTCTGCTGGGGATGCAGGGGCTGATGAGAGGCACTCAAAGTCATCAGTGGAAAATGGGACATATCCTCCTTTAGTGCTGGGATTCCCAAGCTGCCTAATGGCCTTCACCTGCTCCCATGGGTTCCAAACCTCCGTCATGAGCCAGAGAATCTGCACCAGAATGACATCCTGACTAGCAGTAAATTTTAGTATTTACTGACCTAATTCAAAGAAAATGCATATTTTGAGGTATAGCGGGAACCAACTTTTGCGCTCTGTCCTTACTCTGAAGTTTTTGGCTGTACACCACACTGCTAATAATTGGATGGTAGGTTGGAATTCTATGGTTTGGGCATCTCTTATCTATATTGACGGTAGATATCAGATTATGATACAGTGATACCTCACGCTTACTGGTTACATCCTGGCCTTGTATTATTATCTAGGTGTTACCTTTAAGAGGTCAGGTCTAGAATCTGATGAAGCCGTCTCCTTGTCTATTGCCTATTTTATTACTGTGTTCTATTACTATGTCACATCTACCACAGGCCAAAAAAAGAAAAGAGAAAGAATGGAAAAGTAAAAACAACTCCATATGCATTACGAGTCTAAACAGAAAGAGAAGAATTATGTTTGTGTGGTCCAAATATTCTGAGCTCAACGAAAAAGAGCTATGGGAATAAAAAGAAAAAAGAAGAATGGGAGGGGGAGAGAGAGGAGTTTCCATATGGTGTGTGAGAAGAGGAGGGGAATTAAGGATTGAGAAGAAAGAAGAGCCTGGCAGCTTAATAACCTTTTCCAGCAACGGATTTATAGAAGTTAGCGGTGCTTCAAGAAAATAAAGTAGTGTGCCTGATGCCTTTTGAAACAGGAGTCTGTTCTCAGCTTTTCATCTTCTGTGCCTCCGTTATATGTAAATTGGTTTCATGGCATATTAGAACTGTGAAGATGATTTAATATGCCAAACTGTGTTATGGATCATTTGTGCAGTTTAAACAGCAGTCACTGAATTGAAACTCAAAACTTTCCTTGCCAAAACACAGCGAACTTTAGGATTAACTCGAATGTAGCACCCCTGTCTGCATAGAGTCACAGCTTTTCTCCATTTATTCCAGGTTCATATCACAAACATTCAGTGTCTTTGTTGGTTTTTAATTGCAAAATTGTGAACGAGACTGGAGTATAAGAATTTTCTTCACGCAGTATTGTCAGTGTAGTCCCGAGGTTTCTTACTATGTCATTTTTGCCTGGTCCTCAGAAACTGAAGTTAAGATGAAATACAGCACCTAACTACAGTAACCTTTTTAGGAGCAACCTGACAGAAAACAATTATTCCTAGAGAGTAGGCCCATCAGACTAAGTAAAGTACCTCTGATTTCTCTGTGTTATCGGCCACACACATTTATTGAGTGTTCACAACTGAGGAATAAACAACTCATCATCATCACCAACATCACCATCATCATCATCATCGCCATAACCATCATCATCATAATCATCACCATCATCATCATCATCATCATACCATCATCATCACTGTGATTATTTTTAAATTAATTTTCTTTTTAGAAATAACTGTTTTTAGTTACAGAGAAATAACCACACTTTGCCCACCCTTCCCTACAGATGTTTTTGTAAACAGAAGGTGCAACCCCTTTCTGTGGCACTAGCTCAAGTTCTCTATCAAAGGCTGGATCAGTTATAGGAGGGGGAGTTCAAGACAGGAAGTGTTAGACTGTTTCTTTTTCCTCCTTTTCTTACTTACTATACTCCCATAAAGATAAGCTGAAAAATCCCATGCAGATGATTGCAAAAAAAAAAAAAAAAGATTTTGGAATAAACTAAGCTTGTTTCACGAGGTGAATTCTCCCATGTCTCTGCTAAACTTGTAATATCATTTGTACATACTCACTCATTACTGTCCCAGTAATTCTAGGATCTTTTATTATACTTCATGGTTTTCCTCTAGGCCCTGAACCCTGACTTTGAACTATCATGCTTACATGAATGAGAGAACCACAGTGATGGGACAGATTTGGGCAATGTATGGGCTGGAACCACAAAGGACTGTTTCTTCGACACCTTCATCTCACTGTACTCACTGGCTACATAGTTCGAGAAGCAGCCAGTAGCTAGTACCAAACATAGACCGTATGAAGACGTGACCACAGCCTGGAGGAAGACGATGACTTTGGCTGGATAGCTGTGAGGTCAATTCAGAGTTTCTCAGGCACAGAAAGTCAGGTCCCAAAGTTGTGCCCATCCCTATGGTCATTAGCTCATTAGCTGCTCAGACACTAATAGTGGCAACAATTTTGTCCTAGTGATTTTTCTTGTTTCTTCTGGAGCCATTCTGAATCTTGAAATCGTACCAGTCAGAATATGAAAATTACACATGCAGTCACTCAGGGTGGGGACAGAGGTTGGAAGGGCTTTATCAGCATGGCGCAATGGAACTTTTGGTGCTGATGGACACGTTCTCTATCTGTGTTCTCCAGTACGGTAGCTGATAGTCACATCTGGCTAATGAGCACTTGAAATGTACTAATGGGATCGAGGAACTAAATTTGAAAAGTCATTTAATTAATTTAAATTTACATCATTACATGTGGCTTGTGGCTACTGTATTGGAGAGTCTAGTTCTAGACATCCTCTTTCCTCTTTTTAAATGTTTATTCACCTTTTCACAAATGTCCTCTTGCCTTGAACCATTATAGCTCACTAAATTCTTTCAATGAACAAAACACAGTTAATGCTCCCAAATTTATTTTGGAAATACCTCCACTAGGGCACTTCTGCCATATTTTAGCTGCTAGTTAATGAATGAACCATATAAATTGGTTGTATAAAGCTGTTGATAGCTATTGCAAATGGATTCCAACCTGTTTAAATCATATGTCTAGTCTTATTCTGACCGCATCTTCTGACCGCATCTAAATTCCAAGTTCCGAGTATACTCGGCAGGTCACTTCATTCTGAGTGTGACCTTCGTTACCCAATCTGGGCTCTGCCCTGTGCTAAAAGATTAGTTCACTTCATTCTCATTAGTACTGATAGGAGTTACTTGTGGAAATCCTTCAAGCACCAATGAGAGACAAAGCCTCCCAGCTTTTCTGGCTTTTAGCTATTCTGTATTGTTAAGGAACCCCTCGTGCAATGTGTCACATCTGACATACTGAAGGAAGTTGTGGGTTCAGGGGGGTGAAGGCAGTTAAATTCTTTGCCCTAAAATTGGGGTAGTCTCTTTGTTCCTTGACTTGACATTTGTACCTGGTATTATCCCTCTAAAAAAGCTTTAATGTTTTCTTGTTCTGAGGCTGCACAGAGTTTCTTCAGCTTTCAGTTAAATGTTAGGCAAAGTGTTGTCATAGCCACTGTCATAAGTATCAATACATAATATTTAAGCAAATGTCCTTTTTGGTTGTGGTGGCAAATCCTGTCAACATCAACTGAAATTTAAAAATTAGGAAGCGAGGGAATCAAATAATAAACATAAGTGTTATAGACCTTTCTCTGTGTGATAGATGCAATTCTTGTTGACCTGATACTTTCATGTTCTAAATGAGTCAAGAATCTGTTCCAGACATCTCTGCTGTCAAACCCTGAGTTATGCAATGCCAAATCAGCACCTTGGAGTGAAGGAGGTCGATCTTTAGAAGCATTCAAATTGTTAGTCCAATAACGGATTAAAATATATAACAAAAACATGAAAGAATTACATTCACATTCTCTGAAGGATGGGTTTCTGTCTTGTTCCAGGCCTAGAGCAAAGAATAAAGAAAGAAGTAGATGGTTCCCTCTCCCTTTTCAAAGCAGGTCAGCCACATAACCTTCTGCTTTAACTCTTCATCCTCTTGTTCATCTCATAAGCCTGATGACTCTCTAACTTCCAAGTTTTCTTTCAGACAGAACTCCTTTCCCCATATCCTTTCTGGGATCAAAACACACTTGCCAAACCTTCAGCATTTCATTCCCCCTAATCCTTTTCTACTATGTTCTTGATCCTTTTCTGGTCAGACTAGAATGAAATCAACTCCTGGCAATTTCTGTAGTTGTTTTTTGAAACCATTCCTTTGCCTGATTAAATTATTTTTCCAGATGGTAAATATTATTCCAATGGTCCTATGGGCAGAAGAAATTACAGACCCATCCATTTAAAATATTAATTCTGTGGACAAACTTTTCATGTTGTTTTGTCAGGCGCTGAGTCATTCTTCTCAGTGGATGTTGACCTTAAGGAGAGATCGTGTTGACAGTGAAGGGCAAGAGGTGAGAAGATGGAGGGGTCAAATGTGGCTCTCCCCTACCTTGGTCATCGGGTTAAGGCAGAGTGAAGTAGCTAAAGTTAGTTTCCTTCTAAATTCTCCTTCCTTACCCAATAGAAACTTCCCTTTTCTCCACTTAGCAGCCATTGTCTACAAATATAGAATTGACTTACCCCCTTAATCCATTTGGGCTGCTGGAACAGAATACCATAGACTGGGTAGCTTACAAAGAACAGAAATTTACTTCTCACCATCCTGGAGGGTGAAAATCTAAGATCAAGGTGCCGTCAGATTTGGTGTCTGGTGAGAAATCCTAGCTCCCACTAGAAATCCTCCTTCTTAGTTCTAGATAGTCATTTTCTCACTGTATCCTCACATGGCAGAAGGAACAAGGGAACTCTCTGGGGTGTCTTTTCTATGGGCACTAGTTTTATTCATGAGGGCTCTGCCCTCATGCCCTAATCATCTCCCAAAATCCCCACCTCCTAATACCATCACATAGGGGATAAAATTTCAACTTATGAAATTTGGGGGACACATTCAGTCTATAGCATTCACTTTACTGGGTAGTATTGGGGTCCTGTGAGATTTCTCCCACTTATCACCAACAGGTCATGATTAGCTCTTCCTGCTTACCTTACTCAGCTCTGCCTGCCTTAGGAGGTGGGTAGATATTACCCCATTTATCAGCTGGAAAAAATTTTGAACGTAAGGGACTAACCAATCTTTGATCACCAGGCATAACGCAAATACTACCCTCCTGGAGCAAGCACTCCTCAGTGAATTCCATGATGTCAAAGAGGTCAGTTCACAAACTAACCTGTGAAGATGCTCTAAAGAAGAGAGCTAGAGGGCATTTGTCTGTTCCAATAGTACCCAAACATTTTACCTATATCTTTGGGAGAATCACACCTTCTGTAGTGAATTTCTTCATTCCCAGGGTTTTTCTTCTCTCCTCTGAGAACATCAGGCCACAAAAGGGAAAGCATTGCATCATGGTAGAATTGTGGGAGAGAGGTTTTAGGGCAAGCAGGCTTACAGAATCTCACAAGCCATTCTGTATATGTAGTAAGGCATTCATTTCACCTACACATAGGGTTGCCCTCATCCAAACAGAGATTACTATATCAAAATTGGGGGGCAATAAAAATTGAATAAATCATGTCAATGCAGGCCTCAGGCCTAAGTTATTCAGCTTACTAAGTCAGTTCCATCTGGCTTAATTTTGCCTTTAGAAGGTAGTGGACAGTGAAGAGACAAGTCTGAGAGCTCTTCTCATACTATCTACATACGTTGCTCCTTGGAGTTCTTCCAAAAATTCCATAAGTTTGGGGCTCATAGACCCCAAAATGAGTCCAGCAGAATAAGCATGATCGCAGCACATCATACTGTCAGCACCTTCTCTTTCTCATTGGGTTAGCCCATGCCTCTCTGAGTACACACCAGAATATCCCTGGCTTTTCTCTGCTCCTATCTCATTACTTTCAAATGGCCAATCTAATTTGCTGTCTCCCAAACACCATGCATTCCTTAGCTATCTCACTGTGTCTGATTAATTTATCTTCATCTTTCCCTAGATTTTATTCATTTGCATTTTCCCTAAAGGTATTTAATTATGTTATCTCCCTATTTAGAGCCTCTTTGTATTGAGGGAAACAGGAAGATGCAGAAGATAACAATGGTTTAGTGATATTATTTGGAGCCTAATTTTTATTCTGTTACTGAATCCCTAGATAACCTCTGAAAAGTCAGTGAGGCTCTTTCAGCCAAAATTTCTTCACCTTGAAAAAATGGGAAAAGAAAAATGTACCCCTTGAGGTGACCACAGGGAATAATTAACAAAGTGAAATTAATAAAGTGAAAGTGATGTACAAATCAGCATTTTTGAGGATCACAGGAATATGTTTCCTTTCTTGCAAATTAATTGCAGTATGTCTTATTTTGGAACCTGACCATTTCTATAGGTGGGGTGGGAGAAAGCTTTGAATTTGCTGAGTTTGCTGCTTCTTCAATTCTCCGTGTCAATAATGGCCATAAGGAAAGTGATGTTAGCACCTTGTACAAAAGTGTGTTTTTTGTGATTTGTTTCTGCTTTCCTGTGCCTTTGTCCTTCAATTTATGTCTTAATTATAGTCAGAGCTGATTTTATGATTGGAGTATGCTCGAGAAGTTTCTACTCCTGCCACGAGGTATCTTCCTGATTTAGATATGACAATGACTTAAATTCTCACCAGTAGAAACTTTTTCCTTTAAGTCTCAAAGGCCTTTGGCTCTTTAGTAATTCCCAAACTCAATGATAATACATAAAATATTATCTTTCATATATACGGACAAACACAGACACATCCTTTCACATAACTATTACCTTCCTTACATATGTATAAGTACACACACATGCATATATTAGATAGATAATATTTTATGCATTACTTGTGAGTCACTAATACACACCAAGGCTAGAGAAGCTGAGGAATTAAAAAGAAGGAAAGAGGTCAATAAATAGATTGCCATGGATTCACTATTTTAGTTTTGCCATGTATTCACATTATATAGTTTTGCCATGTATTCACTCTTTTCTTAAAAACTATGTTTTAATTTAGAATAGATTTAGAGTTCCAGAAAAACTATGAAGATAGTACAGAGTGTTCCTGCATTCTCAATTTCTCCTAACATTTTACGTTAGTATACTTTTTACAATTAATAAACAAATAATGATACATTATTATTAACTAAGCCCACAACTAACATCATAATGGTGAAAAGCTAAGAGCTTTTCGTCTAAGATCAGGAATAAGATAAGTGTACATACTCTCAACACTTTTATATAATATAGTACTAGCAGTCCCAGCCAGAGAAATCAGGCAAGAAAAAGAAATAAAATATACCCAAATCAGAAAAGAAGAAGTAAAATTGTCTCTATTTGCAGATGATATATTTTATATAGAAAAATCCAAAGACTCCACCAAAAAACTGTTTGAACTAATAAACTAATTCAATAAAGTTGCAGGATATAAAATCAATACACAAAAATCAGTTGGGTTTCTATATCTTAAAAACAAATTATTAGAAAGAGAAATCAAGAAAAGATTTCATTTACAAATGCATCAAAAAGAATAAAATACTAAGGAATAAATTTAGCCAAGGAGGTGAAAGATCTGCATGCTGAAAACTATAAGTCACTGATGAAAGAAACTGAAGACACAAATGAATAGAAAGATATTCTGTGCTCATTGATTGAAAGAATTAATATTGTTAAACTGTCCATATTACCCAAAACTATCTATAGATTCAATGCAATCCCTATCAAAATTCCAATGGCATTTCTCACAGAAATAGAAAAAAAATCTTAAAATTTGTGTGGGACCACAAATGTTCCTCAATAGCAAAAGCAATGTTGAAGAAGAAAAAAAAAGCTGGAACATCACACTTCTGGTTTTAAACTATGTTACAAAGCTATAGTAATCAAAGCTGTATTGTATTGGCATAAAAACAGACACATAGATCAATGAAACAGAATAGAGAGCCCAGAAATAAACCAATATCTCTAGGGTCAATTAACCTACTACAAAGGAGTTAAGAATATACAATGAGGAAAGGATAGTATCTTCAAAAAATGCTACTGGGAAAACTAGACAGCACATACAAAAGGAAGAAACTAGGCCCCTATCTTACAACATACAATAAAATCAATTCAAAATGGAATAAAGACGAATGAAATTAGAACACTACCTAACACCACACACAAAAATAAACTCAAAATGGATTAAAGACACAAATATAAGACAAGACATTATAAAAATCTTAGAGGGAAACATAGGTAAAACACTCTTTGATATAAACCACAGCAAGATTTTTTTTGACCCACCTCCTAGAGCAATGAAAATAAAAACAAAAATAAACAAATGGAACCTAATTAAACTTAAAATCTTTTGTACAGCAAAGAAAACCATAAACAAGACAAAAAGACAACCCTCAGAATGGGAGAAAATATTTGCAAACGAAGTAACAGACAAAGGATTAATCTCCAAAATATACAAAGAGCTCATGGAGCTCAATATCAATAAAACTAACAACCCAATTAAAAAATGGGCAGAAGACCTAAATAGACATTTCACCAAAGAAGACATACAGATGGCTAAGAGGCACATGAAAAGATGCTCAACATCACTAATTATTAGAGAAATGCAAATCAAAACTACAATGAGGTATCACCTCACACTGGTTAGAATGGGCATCATCAGGAAATCTACAAACAATAAATGCTGGAGAGGGTGTGAAGAAAAGGGACTCCTCTTGCACTGTTGGTGGGAATGTTAATTGATAGAGCCACTATGGAGAACAGTGTGGAAGTTCCTTAAAAAACTAAAAATAGAACTACCATATGACCCAGCAATCCCACTACTGGGATATACCCTGAGGAAAACTGTAATTCAAAAGGACACATGTACCCCAATGTTCATTGCAACACTATTTACAATAGCCAGGATATGGAAACAACCTAAATGCCCATTGACAGATGAATGGATAAAGAAGATGTGGTACATATATACAGTGGAATATTACTCAGCCATAGAAAGGAACAAAATTGGGTCATTTGTAGAGATGTGGATGGACCTAGAGTCTGTCATACAGAAGCCAGAAAGAGAAAAACAATATCATATATTAATGCATATATGTGGAATCTAGAAAAATGGTACAGATGAACCTATTTGCAGGGCAGGAATAGAGACGTAGATGTAGAGAATGGACATGTGGACATGGGGGTAAGGGGAAAGTGGGAAGAATTGGGAGATTAGGATTGACATATATACACTACCATGTGTAACATAGATAGTTACTGGGAACGTGCTATGAAGCACAGGAAGCTCAGATCGGTGCTCTGTGATGTCCTAGATGGGTGGGATGTGGGATATTGGGGGAGGGAGGTCCAAGAGGGAGGGGATATAGGTTTACTTATAGCTGATTCACTTCATTGTACAGCAGAAACTAACCTGACATTGTAAAGCAATTATACTCCAATTAAAAAAAAAATGGAATAAAGACGAAGGTAAGACCTGAAGCCATAAAACTCCTAGAAGAAAACATAAGGGGTAAGCTCCTTGACATCAGTCTTGGCAATGATATTTTAGATTTGACATCAAAAGCAAAGGCAGGGGCTTCCCTAGTGGCGCAGTTGTTGAGAGTCCGCCTGCCGATGCAGGGGACACGGTTCGTGCCCCGGTCCGGGAAGATCCCACATGCCACGGAGCGGCTGGGCCCGTGAGCCATGGCCGCTGAGCCTGCACGCCTGGACTCTGTGCTCTGCAACGGGAGAGGCCACAACAGTGAGAGACCCGCGTACCGCAAAAAAAAATAAGCAAAGGCAACAAAAGCAAAAATAAACAAATGAGACTACATCAGACTAAAAATTTCTGCAGAGCAAAGGAATCCATCAACAAAATGAAAAGGCAAACTATGGAATGAGAGAAAATATTTGCAAATCATATATCTGATAAGAGTTTAACATCCAAAATATATAAAGAACTCATAGAACTCAATAGCAAAAGTCAAACCACCAGATTAAAAAAATGGACAGAGGACCAAACACACAGTTTGCCAAAGAGGACATACAGATGGCCAACAGGTACATGAAAAGGTGCTCAACATTACTATTCATCAGGGAAATGCAAATCAAAACCACAGTGGCATATCATCACTCACCTGTTAGATTAGCTATCATCAAGAAGACAAGAAGTAGTAAGTGTTGGCAAGGTGATGGAGAACAGAAAACCTGTACACTGTTGAAGGGAATGTAAATCAGTTCAGCCATTATGGAAAACAGTATGGAGGTTCCTCAGAAAATTAAATAGTGAATTATCATTGATCCAGCAATTACCCTCCTGGGTATATATCCAAAGGAAACAAAAGCTGGGTATCAAAGAAATATGTGTACCCCCATGTTTACTGCAGCATTTATTCACAATAGCCAAGATATGGAAACAAACTGAGTATCTGTCAACAGATGAATGGGAGACTAAAAATGCTGTGGTCGAAGGCAGGGAATGTAAGAAGCAGGTTTGCAGGAGTGGATGGAGGTGACTCTGAGTTGTCCAGGTGGACACATTGAATGAGCAGGTGGAAATACAGATCAGTATCTGAAGAGAGAGATCTTGGTTAGAGATCTAGGTTATGGTGTGCCCTCAAAGTACAGGTGATAGCTGCAATCACAGCAGGGTATAAGAGCACATCTGAAGCAATGGGAAAAGTACATAGTCTTTCTTGCAGGTGGGTACAGAGAAAAGGAGCCAATAAAAGATGATATTAAAAATGCATCTTATGGGCTTCCCTGGTGGTGCAGTGGTTGAGAGTCCGCCTGCCGATGCAGGGGACACGGGTTTGTGCCCCGGTCCAGGAAGATCCCACATGCCGCGGAGCGGCTGGGCCCGTGAGCCATGGCCGCTGAGCCTGCGCGTCAGGAGCCTGTGCTCCGCAACGGGAGAGGCCACAACAGTGAGAGGCCCGCGTACCACAAAAAGAAAAAAAGAAAAAAATGCATCTTGTTCAACCCTTTCCATCATAATATGTTAAAGGCATTAGGAGTTCATATGCAGAGCTTCCACATTTGTTTCCTCTACTTCTTCATCAGTCACTTAGTACCTCACTTTTTGGTTTCTGACATCCATGCGTCTGTGTCTTTAAGCATCTACTGTCACCCAGAGACTCCCTTTCATCTTGCCATTCAGAATACAACAAAGCCCTTTTTCCCTTTCTTCCATTCTGATCATTTATTTTCTCTCCTTGGCTGGTTTTATTTTTTTCCAACCTTTACACGGATTTTGGGTGGAGAAGTGGGTTCAAACCCATGTTTTGTTCTTCATAGGCTCTGTGGCTTTGGACAAGTATCTTCACCTCCCTGAGTTTCAGTACAGTTATCTGTAAAATGGAAATAATATCTACCACCTGGTATGGTTGTGTGGCTTAAAAGCTTTCACATCAGTCAAACATCTATTCTTTTTTTTTTTTTTTTAATATTTATTTATTTATTGGCTGTGCTGGGCCTTAGTTGCGGCACGCAGGATCTTCAGTTGGATCTTTAGTTGCGGCATGTGAGATCTAGTTCCCTGACCAGGGATCGAACCCGGGCCTCCTGCATTTTTGTTCCTGGTTCAGAGCAGGCACTCAGTAAATAAGAACTCAGTTCTAACTCTAACTCAGGGCTCTTTCTGATCCCTTAGTGTTTTGTTTGTATCTCTCTGTCATGGCTGGCTGGGTACATTGTTACTATTTTCTTCCCACAAGCTCTTTGAGGGCTAGGAATGGAATGTATCTGAATTTATATTTATGCTTTTTTTTTTTTTTTTTTTTTTGCGGTACGCGGGCCTCTCACTGTTGTGGCCTCTCCCGTTGCGGAGCACAGGCTCCGGACGTGCAGGCTCAGCGGCCATGGCTCACGGGCCCTGCCGCTCCGTGGCATGTGGGACCTTCCCGGACCGGGGCACGAACCCGTGTCCCCTGCATTGGCAGGTGGACTCTCAACCACTGCACCACCAGGGAAGCCCTATTTATGCCTTTTTCTTCAGGTTCAGTGGGGCACAATAAATAGCTGTGAAAATATGAATATATGTAAACATCTACAAATAAATCTCAATAAATATCTGTAACATTATAAGCTTTGACGGATACCTGCTAAAGGAATGAAACCTGCTGATGATTTTTTCAATTCTATTCTAATATAAAGAAAATATGGGAAAAGAAAATCTTAGCCTGATTTTATGAATCCCAAGCAAGTGATCTCCTAAACTCTAAGCCTTTGGGGCGCTAGTGTATCACTGTGGCCTGTGCTCCTTCCTGAGGTAAAATGTCAATCCATGCTCTCACAGGAAGGAGCAACACCCTAACGACCCACTGAGTAACTAGCCTACAGTCCTGCCTCCTTGGCACTCAGGGCCGGGAGGGAGGGGGAACGTAAATCACAGGTGGCTGGCACAGGCCAACATGGACTCAAACCCTGTGTCTCTAAACCCTTATCTGAAGCGCTCTATCAAATTACATCTCCCAAACTGCCTGCCCTACTGGGTTTCATCTGGACTCTGTTCATTTCCATAAAGTAAAGAACGAAAAAGCTATGACCATGTAAGGAAAATTGGGGTTAGGACATATGAGGTAGCCCTGGACTAGTAGAAAAAGTGCTGAGAGGAAAGCCAGAGAGATGGACTGTGGTCTTGGTTCTGCAATATATTAACTCTGCACCCCAGGCCAAGCTGCTAACATCTCTGAGTCACAGTTTCCTCATCTGTAAAATGGGGATACTAATTAACATTTTGCCGCCTTCCCAAGACTCTTGCTAAATCGGGTCAAATAATGGGAACCACTTGCAAAAGGGAATTTCCCTCTGAGTCCTTCGTAGATAAATAAAAAGAGCAACTAAAGAGACCTTCTCTATACAGAATTGAATTAACACTGGTCTCCTGTCATACGAGGAGAGGATTTACTCGATTCTCAAGGGTAAATCTAGTATTTATTTGATCTCTGACTGTTAGAGAGAGAATTCTTTGACCTGTCTTGAAATTGCCCGCTCAAGTACTTACTTCAAAGGGTCTTAGTTTGCTGTGTCTGCTTGGACCACAGTTCTTCCTTAGAAATAGATTTTTGACCTAGTCTTTCATACGTCCTTATATCAATTGCTATTGCACACATACAAATCCTTGAGAAATTAGCATGGTACCGTTTAAGCTTGCATGTAAAGCGTAAGTGTAAGAATCTGGGAAAATAATCTGTCAGTTGTATGTAATAATCGTCTTAAATAAGCAGTTCGAGGCTTATCTAAAGCTGGCCCCAGCTAAACAAAGAAGGCAGTCAGCAGAGCCTCAGACGCTGAACTCTGCACCCTGGCCGGACCTTGTGCTGGGCAGCCTAGTAACAGGAAGGCAGCAAGACACACTTTGAACTGGGGGTTCTAAGGCTGCGGCTGGGTTAGAGACGGGGTGACAGCTGCACTTTGCAGCCTGAACTTTGTACCTAGACACAGGGGCATTTAATCTCCATAACAGGCACTTTGTTTCATTACTTATTAACAGCTCCTCCTTGAGTAAAGTTCTTTGTTAATGGAGCTTTAAAATACGATCCCTCTCTCCTTTATTCCT
This sequence comes from Grampus griseus, assembly GCF_964374135.1. NCBI lineage: Eukaryota > Metazoa > Chordata > Mammalia > Artiodactyla > Delphinidae > Grampus > Grampus griseus. The sequence continues at coordinate 115,451,858 of NC_138998.1, read as the reverse complement.
GCCGTGGGGATGGGCATCTGGGCCTCTAATATCCAGCCTGAACAAGGCTGGTCCTTCCAAGGGGGAGGCCTTACCTCTGTTCAAAACCGGTTTTTGTAGAGGTGCCGCTTTGCAATTACTGCTCCAGAGGCCACTCCCTGCTCCCCAGTTTACACTCGGAGAAGGTCACCACGGTCCAGGCAATGACTGGTGTCACTTCACCTTTCCTTACTGTCACACCTCTTTTCTTTTCGCCCATTCTTCTTCTTTGCCCATTTTTTCGCTCCTCTCCTCATTTCTTTCTGCACATTCAGCCTCTCAGTGGCACTAAATTTAAATAATGGTGACCCCTGTCACATACATCATTTCCCCATCCAGTGTAGCCAAGGCATGTTTTGTTGCAGCTGGAAGTCCAAGCAATTTAGGTACACGTTCAAGCATCCTCCTTCCCAAATAAACACATTTGTACTTAACTTCCACACATCAGTAACTGATATGCAGTCAGCCTGAAGCATTAGCTATTTAAAGAGAGGGTCTAGACTCTAGAGAAGGGAACGTGGGTTGTTGGTGAATCAAGCATTAGTTACCATCTCTAACATAAATCCTAGTCCTACAGAAAATACTCAGACTTCCATGCCCCCCAACCAAAGAATATACAATGACTATCTCAAATGCTAAGTTTTGTTCACTACTGATCAGGGAACAGGTTCCGGTTTCTGGGGCCTGGGAGGCAGTGACTACAGGCTATTCATTTAATGACTAACAAGGACCAATAAGCCCCCTCAGAAGCTTTGCTTGAGGGCCCCCAAATTAACCTTTCACCACTCGACTACTTTGTTTTGGGAGCAGTTGAGCTTAGCTCAGACAAAACTTCACTCTCTCCTCAATTTTCTTTTTATGTGTAAGAATGCCTGTGTGTCTCGCTCTCATTCACCGAAGGGTCAGCCCTGGAGTCAGCCCGGTCTGGACACCATGCATCAAAAACTCCGCGTCCTCCCTGGCCCTCTCTCACACTTCCAGCCACACACACCCCCTCCAGGGTGGCTCAGCCCCACCCACCTATCAGTTTCTGCTCTCGGCCACCAAGTCCATCTGCGCTCAAGCCGGCTGACCAAAATCACTTGGAGAGTCAGAGTCCAAGTTTACCCATCCCCGCCTGACTTGCCTCTTTTGTTTTCTCCCAGTTTTTCCCCCTTGCTCGTCCTCCTTTCACTCTCTCTCCCTTTCTCTTTTCTTCTAATTTTCTTCCCTTCATTCTTTTCCTTTTCCTTAATTTGCTCAGATGCACAGTTTCCAAACATTGCTGGAATGTTTGTACATTCTGTACTTTGCTGGAAATGTACAGAAGCAGGTCTGGGCTTCTGGGTGTACGTTGCCCTCTTTCACCCCTATTGTATTTTCGCAAGCCTGCCTTGACAAGGGGATGCGACCCAGTCATTTACCCTGTTATCTGGGTTTGGAGTATTTATAAGAAAGGACGGGAAATTTAAAACAAAGATAAATCCTTTGGAAACATTGAGTCTCCGGCTTTCACGTTGTGTCATCCCTGGATGATCCAGAAACCTTACATATCTCATTTTCTGGACTTGGCTTTCCAGGTACCACCCCTTTTCACAGAAGAGTGGCAGGAGTTTCATGGTCCCCAGGCCAGCAATGTTTTGGCTTCTAAAACTCTGCGCTTTGGGCCCTTGGGGATTGCTCCCTCCTACAGCATTCTCTTTGCTCACTGCTTTCCTCTTGGAGCATGCCAACCCTCATAGCCGGCTCCCCAAAGGCTCCTTCCAAGGCCCAGGATTAGGGCTGCACCTGCTTGAGATATAGTCAATCTACAAAACAGTGGGACTCCTCAAGAACGCCTAATTTCCTCTGCCCTGAAAGCAATACAGTTGGGTGCTTCAGCAGCACGCTTAGGACAGCCAGAGCTACAGACCCGGCCTCCGAATTCAGTCCCAATTACCATAAACCAAACACCAATTACTCCAAAGAGCACGGGGCAATTGAACCTTGATTTATTGCCCCCCCTCACAACTCCACCTGCCTCTCATTCCCAGAATCTCACCACCTGCTCCAGGCAAGAAGGTTTAACAAAGTACAAGCAAATGTTATTATAGCTTACATAGCTGACAGCTATAAGATACAAGATAAAATTAATCTTGATTTTAGATTCACTATAATAATTCAAGCTTAAAGGTGAGAAACATGAGATTTATTGTTTCTTTTCTTTCTTTCTTTCTTTTTTTTTTTTGAGTAAAGATGAATTCAAGGAAGCAAACATGATTATCCCAGTTTCTGACCAAGACTGAGAATTTACAGATTAATATGAGTTCAGCGTTTTATGAAACTCCCATATAACAACTCCTCCTGTCCAGAGTCTTCGGTCTCTTCTCCCACTGCCCACACATGCTGTACACACACGTGTGCACACAGGCCTACGTGGGAACAGGAGAGAAGAGATGGGGAAAGCAGACACTAATCTCGCCGTAGATTAGAAGGAGCAGCGGACAGGATCAGCTGATGAGCACAAGTCTGTGCACCGGGATCTGTACCAACCTCCTAAAAGCCAGCATCAACACTTACATTTTCAATGATTGGTATATTCATCTGGAAAATGAAACCTGAGGGATATAGTCACTGGTTCCCAGACTGGAAAGAAGTGAAGAAAAGGAAACTAGCAAGGACAAAGGCATTTCCACACTGAGAGCAGGAAGGTGATAAAGAGAGGGAAAGTACATCCTCCCAAAAGGATGCTATCGGTTTGCTTTCTCTAAGCCATCATACCAATCTCTCCTGTAATTTCTGGACAAATCCCCTTTCCTCTCATCGTGTTCAGATTTCTTCTTTGTAGGAAATACACTGATACTATAACAAAAAACAGGAATGGAGGATGGTGGTAAAGTTTGCCTAGTATTAAAGTATTTCAACAGAGCACAAAGTTAGAGCAACTAATTATTACTTGACATAATCAATCAGCTCTGGCTCCCTAATTTCTACCCATAACTTCTGTCTGGTACTAATTTTGCATTTATCTGTGGCATAAATTTAGGTTAATTGCCTTCAGTGATCTAAGACAAGTTGCTCTGGGTGGAGAAAAGAATAACATACCTTTTTAAAATGTTCACCTGGTGGCTGGTTCTCAATACAAGAGCTTGCATGAATGTCTACTTACTGATTATTACCTTTTACATTTCTTACCTATTTCTAAAATAGCATGCCAAAATTATCTGATATGAAAGGGCCAAGGTCATGTATGTTTTCTCCTCCCTAGCTACTTCATCCCTTATGTATTTCAAGCTGCTTTTCCCATCCTTACTTTTAAGCTATGTATCCCCTTTCCCAGGTACTTCTTCCATTTCTGAGTTCTATAAAGGTAGATAATAGCTCTGTTTCCTTCACTGCATCCCTTCCTCATGTCAAGTCCTTGAAATACTTATTTACTGGTTTAACCCTTGAAATAGTTTCACATTTTTCCAAACGTAGGTTTATGTTTTTCATTCATGACTGATAGATGGTGCTTTCCCTGAGATCTGTCCATCCATGTTGCTACGGCCATGGTCTTTTGGTTCAGGTCCCATCTATTATACTCAATAAGGATGCAAATAAGGCAACAAAAATATGAGCTTGGGGTTGTTGTTCTAGTGGGGAGGAAAGAATGAAGAGAAAAGCTGGACCATTGACCTACTTACTCTGCAGAAGCCTCTAAAGGGAGAGAAGAAAGAGAAGAACTCCAGGGCTTTCCTGGTGGTACAGTGGTTGAGAGTCTGCCTGCCAATGCAAGGGACACAGGTTCGTGCCCCGGTCCGGGAAGATCCCACATGCTGCGGAGTGGCTGGGCCCGTGAGCCATGGCCGCTGAGCCTGTGCGTCCGGAGCCTGTGCTCCACAACAGGAGAGGCCACAACAGTGAGAGGCCCGCATACCACTTAAAAAAAAAAAAAAAAAAAAAAAAAAAGAGAGAGAAGAACTCCAGGGTCCCCAGAAGGAAATAAAAGGAAATTTGCCATTTATTAAGCTGAGCCAGAAATCTGCACAGAACATATAGTGTTTGCCAAAATTTTGCCAAGAACCAAGAGATATTCCCTACTCCATTAGGGAACCCAGCTAAACTTTTTTTTTTCTTCTTTTGTATCAATAGTTGTTTCTTTTATTGTTGAGTAGTATTACATCATATAGCGGTACCACAGGTGAAAGGCATTTAGGTTGTTCTCAGTTTCCAGCCACTGTAAATAAAGTTGGTATGAACATTTGTGTTCAGAATTTTGTGGGAACAAAGGTTTCTACTTCTCTAGGGTAAATACCCAGTAGTGTGATTACTAGGTCATATGGTTAGTTAATGCATAGCTTTATATACAATTGGCAACTGTTTATGAGAATGACTGTAATATTTTACATTATCACTAGCAATGTATGAGAGATTTGGTTGCTCCATATCTTTTCCAGCACTCGTATCATCAGTATTTTTTTTTTATTTTCATCTTCTAATATATATGTGGGGATATCTCATCATAGCTTTAATTTGTATTTCCCTTATGGAGAATGATATTGAGCATTTTTATTGTCTTATTTACCATTCATACATCCTCTTTGTGAAATGTCTGTTCAAATATTTTGTTTTTTTTAATGTCTTTTTATTGTGGTAAAAGTCACGTAATATAAAACATACTATTTTATTTATTTATTTATTTTGCGGTACGCGGGCCTCTCACCGCCGCGGCCTCTCCCGTTGCGGAGCACAGGCCCCGGACGCGCAGGCTCAGCGGCCATGGCTCACGGGCCCAGCCACTCCGCGGCATGTGGGATCTTCCCTCACCAGGGCACGAACCCGTGTCCCCTGCATCGGCAGGCGGACTCTCAACCACTGCACCACCAGGGAAGCCTTAAATCATACTTTTTTAACCGTATTTAACTGTACAGTTCAGTGGCATGAAATACATTTGTGCAACTCTTTATCTTAGCAGTTAAACCCTTCCACAGTTTAGCTCCATATGACCCATCCAAACTTAATGCCCATTTTTATGCATAATATATCCTCCCCTCAAGCCTCCTCATCACAATATTTTTATGTCTGTGCTTCTGCCCTTTTGTGGTGGAAAGTGTAGTTTTTAGAGCTGGCTGGATCTGCGTTGGAGTCCTGGTTCTGTTATTAGCTAGCTGTGACATTGTTGAGGCTCAGGTGCTTCATCTATAAAATGGGGCTAGTGATTCTTTGCAGATTTAATGTACTGTAACGTTGAGGCTTCGAAATATCCGTAAAGGACTCGGCATTATAGCTGGCATGCAGGAGACACTCAATGATCTGTTATCATGGCAGCATTACGTTTAGTATTGAATGTCTTCTCCACCCCTATCATCTTCTAAATCTTACTTATCAGTCAACAGTTTAATACTCAAGTTCTCTTTGAAACCCTTTTTTCATTCCTGGTTCAAATCATGGATTTATTTTCTTCATATATTTCATACTTGATAATATACTATTTTTTATGGCACAAATCTGATCTTAATTTCCTTAAATGCAAAAGCCAAATCTTACAGGTCCCTGTTGAGCATGAGCCTTCAGTAAATGAGCAGTAAAAATTTGTTGAATTTTAACCTGCTCAAAGAGTCTGTACTTATTAAGCTTCTTAAGCTCTAGGACCATATTTTATAATATTAAGTCACAGCCAGCATGCTAAAAGCTCTTAATTTTAAATAAGTTACAATTATATGGCACAGAGAATATAATATTGCACTATAATGGCTCTAATAAACTATTTTTTAAAATACCTGATATATGGACTCACATCTTCTAAGAACTTTGTACTCCCAGAATTAAAGTATGTTGGAAACACACAGTTTTCATTTTAACAAAGCAAAAAGCCCTATGATTAACATTTAAAAATGTTTGCTGGGTGTGTTTTCCTCTTAACTTCTCACTGAAATGAAATAACTCAACCGAATGCTCTGAGAGCTGGTCCTCTATATAAATAACTTGTGGCTTGGTTTTGGTTCAATATACTGATTTACACAGCACATGCAAGATTATAAATTACCTTTGGTAAGATATAGGTGAACAGTTTGAAGTGATGACTACATACACAGTTTAGAGAAGAATCTAGAAATATTTTTATTTCCACTATGGGGATCTTGAGAAAAGTTAAAGGGCAGTGACATGTAAAGTCCAGAAGTTAGATCAGTCTTCTGCCAACTGCTCAAAGATTAGCACACCTTCTTCCCTGAGCTTTACAGGTTTGATCCACACCAGGAGACATACCCAGTCCTGCCTCTGGGATCTGCCCCAACCAGCTTTCTTACCCAGTACAGGCTCTAAGTAATTCTTTTGTTCCTCTTTACGTGAATCAATTTGTCTCACCATTTCCTGCATTTTTCAGAAGTTACTTCAATAGTTTATTTTTAGGAGCAAGTTGGAAGTTGCCGGTAGTTATTACCTTATCTACAAAGCTCAGAGTCACAAGCTAAACTGCAAAATTTATCTCCGGTGTCAATCAACCTTCTAATCTATATAACCAAATTCCTATTAATCATTAGGACTATTTCCTTTCTCTCACACGTTTTGAGTTTCCTCAAGTCCTTCACTAACTGCTCTGTTTGCATATTTTTTTTGCCACAGGTCAAATTCGGAGGGAGACGGTTGATAGGGAGAATTGGAAAGTCTCAAACTTCTCTGAAATATTATTTTTTAAATCATTTTTAAAAATCTATTGCAGAGACAAGAGAATCTTCAAATTCAATTAATGTAAATAGCTAATAGATTCCAAATAGTTAACGTTTCGTTAGCAAGTTTTGCTCAGTACCCGCACCCAAGAGTGTTAAGTAATTAGGAAAGTCTCAAGTATACCCTCATGTGATTGGTTTGTCTTGTCCAGTTTGCATGATATCCATTTAAAGAATCTTGCAAATGATTAAAAAAAAAAAATGCTACGTGTCTACAGGCATCCTCTAAATCAGGAAATTTCTGTGTCACCAAATCTTTTCTGGGTGAAAAAAAAGGACAATGGTCTGATTCAACCTTTCACTCAACAAGTATTATTCATCCCCTACTGTTCTATGCATGCAAAACAGTGCATGCTTGGCTCCAGGAGCATCCAGACCAACATAACTCCCTGCACCCACAGAAGCAGTTGCCACTAGGAAAGGCAACACGCACCTAGATGTAATCATGCACAAGAGAAATGGATAGGGACACTGCACAGTCAGCTTCTGGTCTCAGGTCCATCTTTTTAGGAAAGATATTTAACTTCTATAAATCTCAATGTGTTTTTTTTTTTTTTTCATAAAAATTAAGAACCCAATGAGGCAGTCTTTCAAATTTTCTTGAGAGCTGAAATTCTATGATTGTAGGAAGCAGAAAAAAGATACTATATCATAAATGCTAAAATTTTGTTGTATTTACAACTAGAGAATTAGACTAAGGAATTCTAATCCTGGTTTACTATGAATCAAGGAAGGTCAGAAACCCCAAAGCCTGAATGTCCTCATTCTCAGATGGCAGCATCAGATCTGCAGGAAGTCCAATTAAATAGTGAATGTGGTGATGTCATCTATTGCTGCTACTAGGAAGTTAGGACCGGTCCTCGCCCCATCATTTTCTATTTTACTGTTACAGTCCTACCACAATGGTTCTTTCTGTCTCTAGAACATAGAAATGCTGATTTCCACCTTAGCTCCTCAAAGATGCCCACCCTTCAGAACCTGTGAATGTGCTGCCTTACACGGCAAAAGAAACTTTGCTGGTGTGATTAAACTAAGGATTTTAGATAGGGAGATTATCCTGAATTACCTGGGTGGGCTAAATGTGTAATCACAAGAGCTCTTATAAGTGAAAGAGGGGGTCAGGAGAGTCAAATTCAGAGAGATTTGAAGATGTTACTCTGCTGGTTTTGAAGACCGAGGAGGGGGCCATGAACCAAGGAATGTAGATGGCTTCTAGAAAAGGCAAAGAAATAGCATCTCCCCTACAGCTTCTGCAAGGAAAGCTGACCTGCCAATGCCTTAATCCTAGCCCAGTGAAACACATGCTGGTCTTCTGACCTCTAGAACTATAATAAATTTGTGTGGTTTTAAGCTGCTAGGGTTGTATCTATTTGTTACAGCAGCCATAGGAAACTAACACACCCAAACTGTGGTCTTGGTACTAGCTGTTCCCAGTGCCCGGAATGCCCTTTCTCTAGAATCTTTACATGGCTGGCTCCTTTTGTCACTCTTGTCTCAACCTGGGCATTGTCTTCTTTGACCATATAATCTAAGGAGCCACCCAGGCCTTCAGCTAATTCTCTGCATAGTGTGTGTGTCATTTTCCTGGTTTGTTTGTCTTTTGACTGTCTCCTTCTCCATTAGTTCAGCTCCTTGAGAGTAGGAAACCTGTCTGTCTCAGCTGCCACCCCATTTACAGTACTTAGAACAATGCCTGGCCTTCGTCAATATTTGTTGAATGTAGGATTTAGGGAACCCCGTAAGGGTTTGGTGGGTCTGAATCTTACAGAAAGTTTCTGGGAAATACACGAAGAAGCCATAACACGTATACTTTCATCATCTTTAGCCTTTGCAAAAGCCATCTATTACCACCAAAATCCCAGCACCTTCCCTCCACTTTGATTCTCTCTCTCTATCTCCACCTGTGTCACAGAGCAACGTTAAGGAAATATGACAGTGGTCTGGATAGCCCCAGAAAGTAAACTTTGGGATAAGGATGGTGCCTAATAGGTGTAAAGGTGTTTGGGTTCTTAAGGAATAAATGGCACTATACAAATGTTAGAATACTAGAGTTTCCTTAAATTGAAAATTCCATTTTTATGTATCTGTCTGATAACTGTACAACATTGCCACTCCAGCAAAATTCTGTTGCTGCAAAAAGAAGAGCACTTTTCCTCCTCCCTTGAAATTTGTTAAAATGGCATTTCCCTTGTGTTGCATTTCCTTAGACCTGTGCAAAAACATCTCCTCCCAAGATAGAAAGCAATGCACAGCTGTAGCCCTGGGAAGCATAATGCTGTGCTCAGAATATCAGATTTTTAAATCTACCAAAGCTGGAAAAGAGATTAAGAGTTAAGGCTGAAAGTCTGTCTTTAATGTGCTCTATTATGCACCAGGCATTACAGTTAATATGTCCCTTCAGATTTTGCTGACCTACTTTTCTGGGCTTACAGATGCAGCAGTACACATTAAGGACAGAGGATCAGCAGTGATTGTGAATTTCCTTGCCGCCTCTGCTTGACCTCACACCCCTAATATTATGGTAATGTTTTGTGTGTGTGGAGGAAAGAGATTGGTGGTGAGAAGATGGTGAGAGAAAGAGAGTGAAAGAAATAATTTTATTTATGTGATCACCATAAATATTATAATGTCACAAAAGAGAAGAGAGTTTTTGTAAAAAAAGTCCACTATGTATCGACAGTACATCCATTGTTTTGGTCTTTCAGTATTTTACCAATATTTTCTCTTTCATTGGATTTGAAGTTTCCAGTGGAGGTCTTCAGGTTTTTTATTTTACTTTCCCCTTGATCAGAATTTACAGACTGGCAGTTACTGGCCAACGGATGCTTGCACACGTGCTTTACCTGGTAGCACCTTGCTTAATTTTCTTTTTTTAATTGGAACACCTGTAGGTGGACATAGCCACTCTAGTTCCCAGGAGTTTCAAGCACTCACTATTCTCTTACATCTGATTGCTTCACGCATTTACTTTCCAGATTTTCCTATTCCTCAATTCAAGGGACCCTGGTCTATCTATATCTGGCTCATATATGCATCTTGGAACAGCCAACTCTAGATGCCTCCATGTATGAGTGTCAGACTGTTTTCTCTGTTGTTCCCGTCAAGTAATGCTACGACTCACAGATACGGCAACCCTAGTTGTCACTACTCAGTCAGGATTTCTTCTGATTTATGAATTTAGGGAGTGGAAAATCTTTCCAATCTAAAAGTTAAATCACAATTAGATATATTAACACCTTGCCTTTTTCTCAGAAAGGATTTAGGATAGCCATTAGATGTAGTTACAGATATCCCTGATGAATTATTTTTATTGAAAAGCAGCAAATAACATAAAATCTGGATCATCTTGGAAAATCCTGGCTGTCTCGATACCATGTGCCTGGTATCAGGCATGATCAGATCAGATCAGATCAGGTATCAGCATCAGGCATGACAGACCACTGATTTGTGGAATTTGTTAGAAATGCAGTTTTGAAGTAGGAGACAGGTGTTCTATTTTCAAAGCATTTGACACGATTGATAGACGTAAGATTTTGCACTGGGCCAAGGAAGACTCTGGGTATCCATGTAGCAGTAATCAGCACACATCTGTTTCTAGAGTGAGTCTAACTGGGCGGAGGAGCTCTCAAGAGACGATTCTCAGTCAGACGTGCAGAATGGAAGGAGAAAAAGCAGGTGGAGACAGTGGAGCAGGTGTTGAGGCCTGTGTGGTAGCCACCAGCCAGGGCAGAGTCAGCAGTGACTCACGCATCCTCGGGAGGAGAAGAAGAGGTGCTTTCATCAGACTCAGAAAGTCCCAAAGAAAAGCACATCTCCCTGTCTCTGGAGTCCAATTATTTTCTCTGCTTCTCCTCCACATCTAGTTAATTCACTCCCCAGTTCAAAGTTTAGGAAATTGGCGGATATATCTTTGAAGGCAAGCAAGGTCCAAGCCACCAACATCTCTCATCTGACTTTGACTTGAAAAAAAAAAGAACATTTTGGCAAAAGTCTATCAGCTGCTCTTCCCTAAGAGCAGCCAGAGATGCTTTCTAAGATACCAAATACAATCACATCACAGGTTTTCTTACACTCCTTCAATGGATTCCCCTTATTCTCATGATATAGCACAATGCTTTGAACCTGCCCTTCAGGATCCCATATGGTGACCTGTCTATCCCAAGGTTTCTCAAGCTTGGCTCTGTTGACACTTTTAGCTGGAAAATTCCTGGGGTGTGGAGGGTAGGAGGGGGCTGTCCACTGCCTTGTAGGATGTCTAGCAGCATCCTTGGCCTCTTCCTACTAGATGCCAGTAGAACTCCCTACCCACAGATATGACAACCAAAAATATCACCAAACGTTTCCAAATACCTGTTCCTGACTGAGAACAGTTGACCTCTCCAGACCCTGCCCTGACTCCATCCTAATTCTGCACCACTCACCTCATGCCTCCCAATCACCACCACCATCACTCTCCTCTTCTCCAGCTATACAGGCTTCCTACCACCTCTTCTGATGCAACCTTCCACCATGTCTTAGTCTTCTCAGGCCGCCATAACAAAAATACCGTAGACTGGGAGGCATAAACAGCAGATAGTTATTTCTCGCAATTCTGGAGGTTGGAAAGTCCAAGATCAAGCTGCCAGCCCGGGCTTACAGATGCGGCAGTTCCCTGTGAGGGCTCTCTTCCTGGCTTGCAGATGGCTGTCTTCTTGCTGTGTCCTCACAGGGAGGAGAGAGAGTTCTGAATTCTTTCTCTTCATATTAGGACACTAATCCCATCACCAGGGCTCCACTGTCATGATCTCATCTAATCTGAATTACCTGAATGCCCCAGCTCCATCACATTGAGGGTTAGGGCTTCAAAATGAATTTGCAGGGGTGGGGCACACAAATATTCAGTCCATAACACACACGTTTCCACTTACTTGTTTTCTACTGTCCTGCCCCCAACTCTGGACTATCTAATTCCTACTCATCCTTCAAGACGGATTCTTTCTTGATCCTGGTTGTTACCCTCCCACCCCCAAACATTACCTGCTTTCATAACATATGTCTTTTGCACAGGGCTTATCATCATTGAAATGGGTTCTGTAATTAGTTCTCTCTGTTATTCTTTCTGCACTGGAAGCTTCATCAGCATAGGAGCCATAATTACGTAGCTCACTGTAGTGGCCAGCTCCTAGCACAGTGCCTGATGCACAGCAACCACAAATAAATAACAAAAGACAGAAAAAAATAGATGAAGCACTAAATACCAGGATGCTCAGAAAGGGCTGTAACCACAGGTACACCCTGAAGCTGCCCACTTGGGGATTTTCTGTTAGATGGTATTATGGTATATAATAATGACTGCTGCTCTAATAATAATAGCTGACATTGATTGAGTACTTAATTTATGCCAGGTACTGCACCATATATTTATTATATCAATGAATCCTTAAAATCATTTGATGAGCTAATAGCTATTAGCATCCCCATTTTATGAAGAGGTTAAGTAAATGGTCTAGGGTCACGCAGCTACTAAGTGGCAGGGCCAAAATTCACACACCAGAAGTTGAACCTAAAGGCTATTATTCTACACTCCTGTACTGTATTGTCTGTCATGAGTTAGGGAGCAGGGAGTTAGATTTTTAGCCCTTCCTCAGACTGTATGCTAGGAGATTGCTTTCAATATGGCTGAAGTCTGCAGAGTCTCCGTGTCAAGGTCTAGATTCTCAAGCAATCATTCAGGAGCAGAATACCACTTGCCAACTAACTCTGCTCGGTATTGTTTGGAAGATGGGAGTTGGGCAGGTGGACATTAGGGCATAAACAAGGAGACAAGAAAGTTAAAGACCATCTCCCCAGCATATCACATCCAACTGAAGTTTCATTTTAGTTAACAAACTTCTCCCAAAATGTATAAGCATATTAGTCACTCATACCTCAGTGTGAATGATATTGAGCCTACAATAAGAAAACGTTCTTCTAATATTCTCTGTGTGTGTGTGTGTGTGTGTGTGTGTGTGTGTGTGTGTGTGTGACTATAACAATTATGGACACTGTGGGCCTCCAGTGCAGGGTAGAGATGAAAGGAATAACTCAGAAAAGAGTTTGGAGAGCCATAAGCTTGGATAAGGTCCCTAAATACTGGGTTGCAGAAAAGTAGGTGGGATTAGGGCACTGGATATGAAGTGGGAAGATGCCAAAAGTAATTGCTACCCATTTGCAATTACTTCCAGAGCCCAGAGGCTGAGAAAAAAATCATCCTAAGGGCTACCTTTGGCACTGGAAACTTGCAATAGAGGTTTCATGAATAATTCACTTTGCCAAAGGAGAAGTCAACATGGTTTGTAGTTCACTTTCCTTCCATTAATTTAATCTATGACTTTCATTTTGTCTGTCTGTGAAAACAAAAGAGATACTAATATTTAGCTATGAGACAGGGAAGTGATTTATTAGGCAGCATTTATAAATCATTATATGTGGCACACTAATAGTTTAGCGAAAGTCTTCTGAAAATAAGATTTTTACTGAGAACAGATTCGGGAGAAAAATAAGCATTCTATACATAGTCGACTGAGTTTTCTCTCTTCTACAGTTAAAATTTCATCTACCCAATTTTGATGCATGTACTGAAGTGCTAGAGAAGGCTCAAAATATAAAGTCCATCTGTCTAATGGAGGTTTGGCCTATCAATCAAATTTGTCATTACTTCATTAAGTTGTTGAGATGATCAGCCTTTTGGAAAATGAGGAAGGTGAGAATGCCATAACAAATTATGGTGAATTAGAGGGATTTGGGTTAATGAACCTATACCAGTAGAAATCCAAGATCCTGTTCCTTGGACTACCTTCAGTGTTGGTAGAAAGAAAATATGCTCTCAAAGGTGAAGCCTTCATCCCTTTGGCATCGTCCTGAGGCACCCGCCTTGATCATGATGATACTGTCTCAGGGCCCTGGCTATCAACGCCCTCATGAGTAATTACAAACTTGCATAACGGCAAAGTTGAAGGGCTTGGAGTCCTTTCCCTCTGAAAGCAGGACTCAGGCTATGAGTTTAGAGCTTGGTGATGTCAAGCTCGTTCTACCACATGGACACAGGCTATTTTTGGGCAAAGCCAACTCCAGTGTCTCACTCCCTACAATGGGAATAGGAGTTGAACTTGGTTGACCCTGGGTGGCCTGGACACCATGGCTTCTCCTGAGAAGTTATTCCAGGCAGTTCAGAAAACAAAGGAATGTTACCTGAAAAGGCCATGGTGCTGGATAGTCAAAATAAATCTAAAACCTCTCAAGAATGGGATTTTCACTTCAGCCCAGGAGTGAAGGAGTGAAAATCCTTACTTCTTTTCCTATCCTTTTCTCCCTCTCACAGAAGAATGGAAGAGGGTGGTGAGATAAGTGAAATGGCAAAATTGGTCCTAAGCTTATGCATAATGTAAATCACATACTGATCTATTTAAAAATGTTTAGTTACTATTTTAGTTCTCTGGGAAAGTCCTATGTGTCCCTGCTAAGTCATTGTTTCTAGGACTGAGAGCATCTCGGAGGAAGGGAATTGCATACTTAACTGTGTATGTATAGCTCTCTGCCTGGGTCAGTATTTAATATGTAAATATGAACTATTTTATACGCAATGAGTGAAAGGAAAGCTTAATTTCATTTAGGAACATTTTGCTTAAACACATGATTATCAGATATTCATGCAAAGTAGGTGCTATTTTTTCAAAGAAGAAAGTGAGCTATCACTCAACTATTTTTCCTCCTTTCCTTTGATGAGGTGGAAACGTTATCCTGCACTACTAACCCAGACCACTAACTCACCTTATTCCAGGGGCACATAGGCAGGCAGCCTTTTCCATTCCCATCTGCCACTGCCAGGGAAGGAAATTAGGCAGAATACTAGCTGTCCTTACAAATACATTCTGGAACTCCTGGCTTCTGTTTTCTTTAGTCCGTCCTCTTTCTCTTATCCCTGCTAAAGTAAGGGGGCTAAGGGCTGCAAAGATGACAAGGAAATCTTGAAGATAGGATGATAATGCAGGTTTCTCACTTTTCTTTATTTCTTATGTCATCTGTCTATTGAGGAAAGTAAAACAAAGTTAAGTTCCTATAGTTTTGAAGAACAGTGAAATAATGGTAAGGAACTTTTAAACTTTGATTTGTAACTGCTATTGAGTGACTCAAAGAATATCAGGAATGGCGTGATTATTTCCTAATTGTTTGGAGCCTAATGGATTTTAATTATGAATGAAAACATGCTCAGCAATTTTGTTGCACATATTGTCCTTGTAATGTAGTTAACTGTTATATTTAAAAATTATTGTATCAGTATGTCATTCAACAGACATGCCCTTATGTTGTGTCCTGGACAATGTGAAGCACGGACTGAAATTTGCTATAAAATAAAACATGGTTCTTACTCTTGATAAGCTTAAACTCTGACCCCAGAGAGAAGACGTGACAAGATATCTGCCTCTTACAAACGTTAAAAGAAACATAGTTCTAGGAGTGCTACAGATGTTTTAAAAAATTTTACCTTCCAGTACCATAATCATGGAAAGCTCTTCAGAGTAGATAACATTTATTATATTTTATTTTATTTTTTATTTTTTTAACATCTTTATTGGAGTATAATTGCTTTACAATGGTGTGTTAATTTCTGCTGTATAACAAAGTGAATCAGCTATACATATACATATATCCCCATATCTCCTCCCTCCTGCATCTCCCTCCCTCCCACCCTCCCTATCCCACCCCTCTAGGTGGTCACAAAGCACCGAGCTGATCTCCCTGTGCTATGTGGCTACTTCCCACTAGCTAGCTATTTTACATTTGGTAGTGTATATATGTCCATGCCACTCTCTCACTTTGTCCCAGCTTACCCTTCCCCCTCCCCGTGTCCTCAGTCCTCAAGTCCATTCTCTACATCTGTATCTTTATTCCTCTCTTGCCCCTAGGTTTTTCAGAACCCCCCCTTTTTTTTTTTTTTTTAGATTCCATACATATGTGTTAGCATACGGTATTTGTTTTTCTCTTTCTGACTTGCTTCACTCTGTACGACAGACTCTAGGTCCATCCACCTCACTACAAATAACTCAATTTTGTTTCTTTTTATGGCTGAGTAATAATCAATTGTATATATGTGCCACATCTTCTTTATCCATTCATCTGTTGATGGACAGTTAGGTTGCTTCCATGTCCCGGCTATTGTAAATAGATCTGCAGTTAACATTGTGGTACATGACTCTTTTTGAATTATGGTTTTCTCAGGATATATGCCCAGTAGTGGGATTACTGGGTCATACGGTAGTTCTATTTTTAGTTTTTAAAGGAACCTTCATACTGTTCTCCATAGTGGCTGTGGAAGAGTGTTCCACACCTCTTCCCACCAACAGTGCAAGAGGGTTTCCTTTTCTCCACACCCTCTCCAGCATTTATTGTTTGTAGATTTTTTGATGATGGCCATTATGACTGGTGTGAGGTGATACCTCATTGTAGTTTTGATTTGCATTTCTCTAAAGGTTAGTGATGTTGAGCATCGTTTCATGTGTTTGTTGGCCATCTGTATACAGAGTAGATAGCATTTAATACTGAAATATAAAATAATACTTTGTCCACAATTTGCTTTGTGTATGCCTTTTCTCCTCAATTACATCATGATCTTCTTGTGGCTAGACACTGAATATTATACTTGTTTTTTTCTTTTCTTTAATTCCCTATTTTTATTGTCGTAGCAAGGATCAGATTCCTAGGAGGACCTTCATAAATAATTATTTTTTTAATACTTGCTAAATGGTAAGACGAAAGTCAGAACAAATGCCAAAAATTCCCTCTACCTTTCAGCTAACGATTCCAACAGAGAGATTTTCGGTGGAAACCACGAGATGGTAGATCCTCCTATTGCTTGCTTCTGTACTGTCTGTTGGAAAAACTGGATTCTAATTCTCACTTTTCTACTGGTTTAATCCATGAAGTGGATCAGCCTTCAATTATCTCACTTAGAAATCAGCCCACTAGCATCTTGAAGATTTAATAAGTATCATTTCATGTCACAAAAGAGCTGTAAGCTTCTTGAGAAAGACATTATACAAATACAAGATGCCGCTATGACTGCCACAACTCGTGTGTGATGTTAAATTCCTTCTTGACGATACTGCAGAGATTTCTTTAGAAGCATGTCATTGCTTTAATTTTTTATTTCACTTTTATGTCTCATCTAGTTCATCTTTTTGAAGTCATTTTCCTCGTTTAAATAGTTTTGTATCATACCTTTTCTCTCAAACTGGTTTTATTTTGATGGATTTAGCTTCCCTGGAGGAAGCTGCATATGGAAAAAGCTAAGAACCATTGAGCTGCTAATAATAATTATCCTCTGCCCTTTCAGAGGCTCTTTTATCTGAGGATATCAAAGTATTTTTCAAGCCAGTATCTATAATTACCTCCATCATACAAAAAAAATCACTGCCAGTGAGGCTGAATGACTTACAGAAGGTTGACAAAAGCAAAATGCAGAACCCAAATTCCCTTCTCCCTTTCTTCTTCCCTGTCTTCCAGACTCCAGGACCCCTTGGCTCTGAAGAGATTCGGAGAAAGGGGGAGCAAGTCTTCATGATCTGTTGCTCTAACAGAGACCTAAAGATGGTGCCCTCTGATGGCTCATAGCCTGAGGATACATGAATACAAATGGCAAAACATCAATTAAGTAGGCAACCAGTGTCAGAGAGGTCACTTTGGGCTAGAAAGGCTAAAAAAGGCTTTGTCAAGTGGAATTTCAGTCAACCGACCCCAGTAAGTGGCCAGTTCTCCACATGGCCTTGCCTTTGCAGTTTTCTTTCTTGCCTAGAAAAATAGAGTTTATATTTGGTAAGGGGCAGGGCTCTACTTTTTCCTCAACAGGCCAAGATGAGCGCTAGCAAGATGAATTTCTGGGTTCTCCTTAAGGGTTTCATTTAGGCCCACTGTTCACTGAGATTCAGAATCCTTTAGCAATTGACTATCCATGCTCGATAACTTTCAGATTTCCTTTCTGGGTTCTGTTTACAGATAGAATGACATATCTCAAACTGACAAAGTTCTTCTAAGAATGGAAAAATGAATGATGTGAACAGGGTTTGGTGAGCCAGGCATTTCGATTAAACCTGGGGTCTGTGAAGTGGCAGAAGGTCCAGGTCTGATTGATGGCAGAGAGAGCTCTAGGGCCTCCATACTGAATGACGAACGAGGGATCATAAAAGAAAGAATGTAACTCAGCCATCGAGTTATTCCACAAATGGGGTAGGGCTTTTTACATGTGGAGAGAAGGGTCCTGACTGGTATCTGATTATTGCTAATATGTCTCATAGAACCTACTTGGAATAATTGTTTACTATTAATTTCATCAAGAGCGCTGAGACTCTTTATGCATATAATAAAGCTAATTTCTACATTTAATAGAGATGATTTTTTTAACTTAGTGAAATCAGAATCTTATTAAATTTGAGAAGTGAATATAACTTTTATAACTTTAGGTTCTCTTTCTGGGTTCTGTTTAGTGATTAAGATGCTCTTATTGCAATCCTCTTAGATTAGATTGAATTCGTGATGCTCACTCTTTTTCTCTTAGGCATACTATGATTGTTTTCCAAATATAGCATTTTCATAACAAGCTGTTTCCTACATTCATTTTCGTATTTGCTCTCAACCCTTTAAAGAGCACTAATGGCTGTATCTTCCTGATCAACAAGGAATTGATGATACTTGGTTTGAGGGAAATATAGGCTATTATTTATGAAGCATTTCCTATATAGCTGGTCTTGGGTTAAGCTTCACGCACTGTGTCATTTCATCCCTAAAACAACGATAGACGTTAGTCACTGGTGTTATTTGCATCTTATAGATGAGGAAACAGAGGCTTAAAAAGTTGAAATCATTTGATTGATGCCAAACAGCTAGTAAATGACACAGCTGTCATTAAAACCCAGGTCCTACAGACTCCAAACCCACTCTCTTGACGGCAATTTTAACCTGTTTCGTAACTGATTTTTAAATTTCTAGTTCTATGACCTTCCCTATGTCTAGCTAAGCCATCAAAAACCATGCGCCATTTTACTATCTGCTCAAACATCTTCGGCCAGCATGTTGGCATATATGTATTTACATATTCAATCAAACTGGAAACACCAAAGATTGCTAACCCTACACCTCATGCCTTAATCGGGCCCTAAAGATGCTCTGCGTAAGTGTTTCAACCTTAATGACTATAATGTCCTCTCAAAAAGAGATGACCTTACTAAGGGTCATTTCTTGGTAAATAAAACTCTGCTGCTGTTGACTTTTGATTCATCATCACACTGATATTTAGTGTCAGTCCAGCGTGCTGGATGAGGCAGCAATCTTGATCTCTTATAAAGGGAGACAGGTGGCTGGTCACAGTGGACACATTCCCTTTGGCAGAGGTGGGGAACCGCAACTAGTATTTAGTATTTTAATTGAAGTTGGCATTTGCAGAACCACTTTTCTTTTTAATATTCTTTTCAAAGGAGAGGAAACCAAAATAGAAAGTATTATAACTTCTTCCTGTGTCATGTATGTTTCGCTCCTTCACAAGAGGAGACTTCCCTCTTCTTTGACTCAAATATAGCATTCTTGTGGCCCAGGCTGATACTCAGTCGTCAAAACCAATGCAAGCAGGTGTTTGGCATATCAAGGAGAGTAAAGGTTTTTGTCAACTTTTTAAACAACTTCGCCCACAATCACCAACGCTCTCCAAATAGAATCTGCTGACTTCAATGGCAGGGTCAGTATTACAGAGTGACTCACTGCTGGAGAGAGCGAACAAGCTCAACAAAGGCTACTTGTAGATGTAAATGCTGTTTCCTCATTGCTAGTGAAAGTTACATTTTGCACAAAATAGAACTCAAGAGCCTGTGGGTGGGGGTCCCTGCGTCTCAGATATCCCTGGGCCTCAAAAAATACACACACCCTTGAACAACTGTTTCCCTCCCCTTCCTCTCCCAACTCCTAGAGTGCACCAGATGCATTCAGTTCCTCCGTAAAAAATACTCCTGAACTCGATCCAGTCCAGCCCTAACCCACGCCACTTCCCAGAAGCTAGGCTTGCCAAGGTCTCCAGTAACACGCTCACTGCCAAAACGAAATGGCAATTCTCCATCTTGATGCTCCTTGACCTATGTACAGAATTCGACACTGCTGATAACCAATTACACAACTCTCTCTCCTTGGCTTCTGAGCCTCTTTCCTCATTTAGTCTGACTCTCACCTCATCTGCTTTAGAAACCCTTCACCCCCTTTCCCCTAGCTTCCACTGTCCATGGGGTAACCCCCATTGCTTGGCAAGTTAGCTATTTCATCTCAGTTGCCTCACTGATGGCAGAGGCCATGCTCTATTCATGTTGGAACCCCAGTGCCCAGACAGTGCTTGCAAAATAACATGAGCACAAAAATGTTTGCTGAATGAATGCGCATATATAAGAAATCAATTGCTGTACTCACCTCTGTCCTGCACATTGCATCTGGCTGTAAGACAAGTTCCATGACCAATTCATATTAAACAGAAATTTATCAGCCGCCTTTAACTTTCCCCATATCCAATATCCATGTGTCGGTAAAGAACACTGATAAATAAGAAAGCTCCCAAATAAAACTCCTCACTGACTCTTGGTTGTTTTTCCATTTCTATTTCCAGTCCCTCATTAAATCTGCTTTCTCAGTCGTGACATTTTCTGAATCTGATTTGCTTTCTTTTCAACTCTTCTGAAGGATTTTTTTACAGAATAAACAAAAAAGTACTCCGTGTTCAATTGGCATTTTGTATAGTAACTACTTGCTCTAATGTATTACAAAGAGCAGCCAATTAATACTTGTTGAGTGATAGCCACAGGAACAACTGTATCATGTATGCTGTTTCTCAGTTTGATCATTAATATATTCCAGATACACGAATTAGTGGTTCCCTTGTCTGTTTATTTTGGTCATTTTAATGACCAAATCATATTTTCTCAAGTGATATAGTCCAGGTAAAACAATTTGTTATTTCAGTGAAAAATAAGAATTTGACTCTGTCACCTGTTAAGTTTGTTCTATGGTTTATATGTAATCCTTCAATTCCTGTTCGTTTAACCACAGACTCAGGTCCCCAGAATCCCAAGTTACAATATTTCTTTCCTATAAGTCGTCAGTTCTTCTGCCGAAGTTATCTTTTTCACCTGTTGTTTTGTATATGCCAGACTTTTCTGAGGCCATATAATTTTTAAAATTTGTCCTATAAATCATGTGTAACATCCTCTTGTTCAATTGCAAAGTATTTCATCCTGTTCTTAAAATGCCGTACTAGTCCTTTTTCTCTCTTCTTGTAGACCCTCTGATTGAACCACATTATGTCTGCTCACTACCCACTTCCTTTGATCTTTTTACTTTATATCTTCTTTCATTTGGAAGGATGGATAGATAAAGATAGATACATAGATAGATAGATAGATAAACAAATCCACTGCTTACAGACATTAAAGAACTGTTCAATATAATCTGCTAGCACCAAGAACTTACTTCCTAATAACAGATATTGTCTTTTTATCCCCTCTTGATAAGCACATCTCTTCCACATTTGTAATGAATCAAAGGCATTTATATTTGAACATCGTTGTAAGTGTGGTTTACAAAGCTATCTCTCCTTTTATGTATTTCTCTGTTTTATTGTCATCAGTTTTTGATTGTAAACTCCTAAAAGGAAGAACTGATATTTATTAAACATATTCTAAACAGTTTTCAGCAGAGTAATATGAGGATATAGGCAAGTAAAATATTATTTATGTCTATTAATCAATTATCATGTATGTATCTGAAATTCTGTAGGTATCTGAAACTCTAGAAATCGATTAATTCTTTCATCTTTCACCCGTATATACATTCAGCTTTGCTAGAGGGAATATGTAATGAAAATGGACCCCTTCCATTATTCAGTGGATCTTGTTAGATCAATAGTATTTCCCATTTAGTAAAATGTGATGTCTCATGATTTTTCATAGCAATCTGTATAATTGGAAGGGATTCACTTTGATTAACATAGAAGAGTGCTAATTCATATAAGGCATCATAATGAGATATAAGAAAAGCCTGTATTGATATTTCTAACCCATCTGAGTTTCCAAAACAAATAATTTTAGGAAACTAAAGAGAATACCTTTTCAATCTTCCTGTTGAGATATAAGAGAAGCCTGTGTTGATATTTCTAACCCATCTGAGTTTCCAAAATAAATAATTTTAGGAAACTAAAGAGAACACCTTTTCAATTTTCCTGTTGCTTATCATTCCTTCTATTTGATTTTTTTAGTTACAAACCAAATTTCACATTCCAAATTCCAAATTTCTTTCTCTGTGTATCATAGCTGCATTCTTTTGCCTGACATTTTAAATCTTCAGTGAAATATAAATGAGCAACAGCTTCAGGATAACCACAAATTCCCCTTTTGTTTTGCTTTGTCTAAATGTTCTTCTTGAATGCCCAAAGGACTTTCTCTTCCTGCTTGGCGCAGTCCGAAATTAGTTTGAATCACATTATTCTTACATCCAGGGTACCTGCATTATGATTCCAAGGGTAATTTGTGTCCTTTAACCATAGAGTGCTTATCATCAATGCTTCAAGGGACTACAATCTGGCCTTGATCTTGTTCATCTAGGCTGCTCAGGGGTAGAGCTATTCACTGGCAAAATATTGGTTTCATTCCTATGACAACTCAGAAATCTAGTGATTTCTAACAGTGTTCTTTTAAATCACATTTACAAGACAGTGCTGATACAAAAGTGTACATCCATTTTTTCTCCATTAAGTTCAAAACAAGCAATTATTTTTACCATCTCTCCTTGAACTTCAGTTCTGACCTAAATATTCAGCCCTTGAACGTCAGCTAAAAATCTTGTTCTGCCTCTGTGTTAGTGGGGATTTTTTAAAGTGTGTGTATGTGTGTGTGTGTTTCCTTTTCAATATCTCATTAAAAGATTAAGACATGCTATTATTAGTTGAAATAAATGGGTAAACTTTACCTTGCTTATTGCTCATTCACGCTGTTATCTTCTCCCGGTTAGATTACCCTAATGGCAGATCACTTGGTCTGCCAAAAAGATTGATTATAAACCTTTGTTTTGTGCAAAATTCCCACTGTCCACAGGGTGTGGTGCAGAGACTACTCAGCCATTCCTGAGCTGTCATAACATTAGGATACTTTTTGTGAATAAACAGATCTACTTTAAGAAATTATTTGTGATCCCCAAGTTGGGTTTTGTACCCAACTATTTCTCATGTTTGTTTCTGGGCACTAACCTGGTAACTACCCTCTCAGTTCAAAGTCATTGTCACACATACACTGAAGATAGTTAACATTCTCCTAAATTCTTTGAAATTCCTGATTAATAGTATCTTGCCTTGAGTTAAATTTGTGTCAACCTCAAACAACCAATTACAATGTGGAAAAAGTTGTCAAAACATTAATTTCACATCAAGAGTGAAAAAATACATTTTGATGAATTCTACCTTTTATAGGCTAAATTCAGTCAAAACAGTTTCTATGTGACGACAATGGCTCAAAAATGGAGAGATTTTAATCCAGAATGTGTAATTGACCACATTACTGTCACATAAGCATTGAGGTGGGGGGGTTTCTCAAGACACCAGTCATAGTTCTTACTGCCTTATCAAAGAGCCCGGAAGACTTGAGCTCTAGATCCAGCCTTGATGATCTCTAAGTAGATGGATGACACAGGCAAGTCAGCTAACCTCTTTGTGCCTCAGTTTTCTTTTTGTAAGGTTGGAGGTTGGGACCAGGACAGCAACTCTCAGGTCCATCTGGCGTAACTCGGGTCAGAACATGGCATTCCAGTCCTGGCACCAGCTACAACAGGGTTGAAACTCCAGTCTACACCTTCTACCAGGAGCCCTTGGAGCCAGAGGAGTGAGTGGCACAAAAATGTTAGCCTTCAGTTGTGCCAGGAGAAATAGAGAGGTTGAGCACTCCTGGAGCAGATCATCTCCAAGATATCTGCGAGGATATAAATTCTTCCACCTAAAGTGTATCAGTGGAATACAAAAAAATTAATCATATTTTAAGAGAGTGAGATTCTGAAAATTCAACCTGGGGCTATGCTGTATATAAAATAATACAGCTTTAATCAACAAGGACCTACTCTATAGCACAGGGAACTCTACTCAATATTCGGTAATAACCTATATGGGAAAAGAATCTGGAAAAGGAATAGATATATGTATATGCATAACTAAATCACTTTGCTGTACACCTGAAACTACCACAACATTGTAAATCAACTCTACTCCAATATAAAATAAAAATTAAAAATAATAATAATACAGCTTTAAAGGGATTAGGTTATGGAACTCTGTGAATAAAATGTGTAAGAAATATTGTCACATTGACCACTTTCCCTCAAAGGCAGTAAAATTGTAGAATATCAAGGCTGTTCTACTTTTGCAGAACATAGCCACTGACTAGTGAAGCAGCACCCATTTTTCCAAAGGAGGCAGACATGTTTTCCAACAATTAAGATGAATGTGCTTAAAGAAGATGTACATATATTTAATGGAATATTACTCAGCCGTGAAAAAGAATGAATGCCATTTGCAGCAACATGGATGGACCTAGAGATGATCATACTAAGTGAAGTAAGTCAGACAGAGAAAGACAAATATATAATATCACTTTTATGTGGAATCTAGAAAAATGATACAAATGAACTTATTTACAAAACAGAAACAGACTCACAGACTTTGAAAACAAACTTATGGTTACCAAAGGGGGAAAGTGGTGGGGGAGGGATAAATTGGGAGATTGGAGTTAACATATACACACTACTATATATAAAATAGATAATCAACAAGGACCTACTGTATAGCACAGGGAGCTCTATTCAATATTCTGTAATAACCTATATGGGAAAATAATCTGAAAAAGAATAGATATATGTATAACTGAGTCACTTTGCTGTACACCTGAAACTACCAGAACATTGTAAATCAACTATACTCCAATATAAAATAAAAATTTTAAAAATAAAATAAAGTAAAATGCATGTGCTGTGTGAGGTCAAGATTATCTGCGTAGGGGCTGGGGAATCACCTGAGAAGGATATTGAAGCATGGGTAGGAGTCCATTAAGAAAAGAAATGTGGCTTGGGCCATCCAGGAAAAAGCAATAGATTGCACAAAGAATCTGTTGTGTTTGAGAAAAGATGAGAAGTTTCTTGAATCTGGAGAATTAGAAGAATGGGAAACCCTCAAAAAAACACTAAAGATATGGGCAGAAAGTAGGTTCCTATGGGATAAAAGGAAATGGACTCCTTGATGATGTTTGTTTTTATGGTATTTATTTTTTAGCTTCACCTATTTTCTTTTTTTATGACTACAGCTGCCTGCTAAGAGAGAGGAGCAAATCAAATGGAGGGTCATTTGGTCTGTGCCTTGATGGGGTTTATTGAACAAGCCTGATGGGTTTAACGTACATGAGGCTGGGAGAGGGTCAGCTGAAGTAACTAAAAAGTGAAGGGAGAACAATTTGGAGTTCTTAGATAAGGAGATCAGGAATAGAGCAATGACGGGAGAACTCAACAATATAAAGAAAAGCAGGGGCTTCCCTGGTGGCGCAGTGGTTGAGAGTCCGCCTGCTTATGCAGGGGACACGGGTTCGTGCCCCGGTCCGGGAAGATCCCACATGCCACGGAAAGGCTGGGCCCGTGAGCCATGGCCGCTGAGCCTGCGCATCCGGAGCCTGTGCTCCGCAACGGGAGAGGCCACAGCAGTGAGAGGCCCGCGTACCACAAAAAAAAAAAAAAGAAAAAAAAGAAAAGTGGAGGAAAAAAATGTTCATAAATACGTTAGTAAATATTCACAGCATAAGGGAAAATGAGGGATATTTTAAGAATGATTAGCTCTGCTCCATTTGAAGTTATTTGTATTGCTAATGTTTAATTCACTCTTCAGCCTCTTCCCAAATCTCCAAGTTCATTGAACTTGTATTTATGTGAGTAGGTATTTTAATGTTTGTGAAAATCAAGGGGTGGGCTGAGTTAGTTATATATAACACGTGAAGGAGGCAGGGCCCAGAGGCGGAAGTGACTGGAGAATTTAATTTCCACAGGCATGTGTAAAAGTCTTGGGAGGGTTTTGGTTAACAAGTCATGGAATTGGGGGGAGAGGAAGAGTTTTTGCTCATTTTATCTGGAAGTCAAGTGCAAGGGTGGAGGTGGCAGAGGCCGACCTAATCTGACCTCTGCTTATAGTAGGGTTTTCAGTGAGAGAGTGGCATGACCAAATTCACTGTTAGACAATATAGCAGTACAAGAATGAACAGGGACCAAAAAAAAAAAAAAAAAAAGAATGAACAGGGACGATGAAACTGGAGGCAGTGGGATAGTACCTCAAGAGGCAGTGCTGACGCTGAAGCAATAGTAAGTAGCATTTGAAACAAAGGTAGGTGTCAGTAAGCACACCAATATATCTAGCTGGATAGATCAGGGAAATGGTACTTGCAGTAGGGAATGCAGAGGGGCAGGGGGTGCAGGGAGGAGTGATGAATTTGATTTAGAATAGAGGCTTTAGACTTTGAAGTGGCTGTGATAGAGTTAAGCACAGGTGCCCATTAGGAGATTGTGTGTACACCTGGAGAGACTTTGTGTTCAATAGTACTTGATTTCACTTTTATCTTACCCAGAATGGGGGTACTGGAGATATTAATAGGTTTTGGTTAGCTTCCCAAGTAGAGGACATCTGTTTACCTCGTACCCTTTTCCCTCTTATTGAGTTATGCGGTTCTTTCCCTCTTTCCTTCCTTCTTTCCTCCTTTCTTCCCTCCCCTCCTCTCTCCTACTTCACTCCCTATTCTCTTTCAGCAAACAGTTAATTGAAGAAAACAAAAACTCTGTTGTTTGCAATTTTTTCTAAATCCTTTATAAAAATTATTTTATACATTAATTTCATATGAAATGGTGAAAGCATCTTCTCACATCTAAATTAAATGAGTTGTCACAGTTTTCATATGGTGACATCTGTTGTTACTTCAACTTCTTAGGTTTTATTGTTATTATTAAAAGAAAATTGCTCCTGTCATATTTTATAAACATCGTATTTCTTGTATTCCTTCTGTCTTAAGGGGAAAATTATTCTTAAAGCTATTCCTCTATCGTTATCTATTAACATTAATTTAATTCTCTAAAACTGTCTTCTCTTTTTCCCATTATTCTTTCTATCTGCTCTTCTTATATGAATTTACACTTTCCCAGGTCTTCTGATTTGAACTCCCCAAATGTAAATGGATGATTAGATCACATCACCAAGCATTTGTGAAGCTTTACTTACTTTTTTGGCTCTGTTATAGTCATCTCATGGTTGTTATATAAGCACTTCATTAGAATCATTTAAAATTCAATTTATTAAGCCAGCCATTTTTTCATAGTTAGAGCAAAATAGAAAGGCATATTAGAATCATTGTCAGAAGGAGTTGAAATATACAACATAATCATTGTTTCTTCTTTAAATTACAAAAGAATAAGGACCTTATTAACTTGTTTTATTAGAATTTTTATTGAAAACACTTGAATTAGTAAAAGCCATTAAAAATCATTTAAAATTATCTTTTTAGAAATTAGGAGAATTTTAAAGACATTATTTTGGACCTATGACATATACTTAATGGTAAGATAATAAACACGTGGTAATTATAAAAAGTGTAATGCTTGTAAAACATTAATTTCTAATGAAAGGTGCTAAAATGCTTACAGAAATTGGTGACAGCAATGAGGATTGAATTGTATTAAGTAAAAATAAGATATACTACCATTTCACTAATGATTAAATACTTATGGGTGTTACTGTTATCTCCACAGAAAGTTGACTCTTAAACATCATACTTCAATTTTTTTTTCAGAAAATTTGTTCGTATAGATGCATTCCAAATATTTCTATTGCTAACAACTTATATTGATTTCTTAAAATCTAAGAGGACCTAGGACCTATTATAATACTTTTATCTCTTCAAATCTCTAATTAAAATGTTCATTATTTAGTTCACACAAAAATAAGACAAAAGACAATTGAGATTAATTATCATCATGTAGATTTTGAGATACATTTATTCTGAAAAAAATTACATTTGAAACTGGTAGTCACTATTTTGAAGTTTTCAAATTATACCTTAAAATATCTAAATTTAAGTATCATTTGTTTGCATTATATATTTCTTCTGTAGAATTTAAGGTATTTTATTATACACATAATATAAATTAGCAAATACTTACTGAGGCAATAGATACTCACACAATACTCAGAAATAAATTAATGGAAGTTAAAAGGATCCTCAAGAGATTTTCCCAAAGTTTCACACGAAGCCAGTAGTAGAACCGAGAAAAAGAATATATGCAGTATTCCAGTTTAGCGATCACACTATACTTCTAGGACCATACTATTTCAAAAGTTTTATCATATATGTATAAAGATATCCCAAATTCCCTCCTTTGGGGAGAGAATCCTCACCATTTGTTTAGTGGTGAACAAATTCTTCAGAATGCAGGCTAACGTCTTACAGCTAGTACCTCTCCCGTAAACCTTTCATGATAAGGTCACTGCCATTCAAGCTCACCCTTCTTTCTCCTTTCTATATTTTTATGTGTCACTCAGCGCCCTTTCTCTGGCTTGGAAAGCCATCAAGAACTTTTGTTAGGAGACAGTCGCCAGTTCTGTGTAATGAACCAGTCAGCAGGATTCTTGGGGGCCATGAGTATAAGCCTGTCTGTGCCCTTTTTCTCAGACTAAGAATGCCATTACCTCAAAAGCTAGCCATTGGGAAATAGTCTTAACTTTTGACTGGAATTTATACAGCCTCAGAGCCCACCCTTATTCCTGGCTATGCAGACATTCTGTTTTAACTCTATAAGTCTATTTTTTATTATGTCTTTTTTTCATTTTTATTTTATATTGGAGTATAGTTGATTAACAAGGTTGTGTTAGTTTCAGGTATACAGCAAAGTGATTCAGTTATATGTATACATATATTTATTCTTTTTCAGGTTCTTTTCCCATTTAGGTTATTACAGAGTACTGAGCAGAGTTCCCTGTGCTATATACAGTAGGTCCTTGTTGGTTAGCTGTTTTATCTATGTCTATTGATACTGATAATAGATTTATCAATACAAGAGAAATCACTGAAAACTCCTTCTTTTCACTTTTGTATTATGTTACCCAGAATGTGGGTACTGGGGTTATTAAAATGTTTTGGTTAGGCTCCCAAGCAGAGGACATGAATTCACAGAGCCTTCAAACACCTCTGTTGTTTCATTTCTCCCCTGTCTCCCTCCCTCAGGATATTATCATATTTGGCAAGATGGGGTTCAGTTCCACTTAAAATGATGGAATTCAACAGTCAGCCCATCTAATGCTTGGAATCTATACAGTCTTAGAAGCATAGTTAAGTTTAATCAGATATTAGGCCATAAAATTAATAGTTTTACATTCGGAACTAAAACAGATTTGTGAGCTTCATTTGACATTTTAAGAGTGAGTTAAAATAAATATGTAGTAGAACACCAGGCCCGTTAAACCAAAATATTTAGTGGTCATATTTTATGTTTTATGGTTTTACAATGTTACAAATTGTTATGTTATACATCAATTTTAGTATATTTGCATATTGTATACAATATGATAGGAAACAAAGTAAAGAAAGCAGTGTGGGTATTTGGAATACAGGAAGAAGTGATTATGCCACAAAGTTTACTGCTAATATATTAAAGAAAATGCACATGACATATGCAGTTCACGCTGTGGTACATCTTTCTGGAGCTCAATCATCCTTCAAAACATAATAGGAAATTTCACATTTTGTACATCAACTTTTCAACAAACAGAATATGCATGTATTCAAGTGGTAACTTGATTTTTTCCTACATAAATAATTGTAAATTTTTAACTTCAGACTCTAGGAATTGATTCTTTAACCCATTGCTTAGCTTTTTCTTTGACTGTCGTACATATATGGGAGGGGATTTCCCTATTTAAACTTCCCTCTGGGCTTCCCTGGTGGCACAGCGGTTAGGAATCCGCCTGCCAATGCAGGGGACGTGGGTTCGAGCCCTGATCCAGGAGGATCCCACGTACCGCGGAGCAACTGAGCCCGTGCACCACGAGAAGAGAAGCCACCACAGTAAGAAGCCCGCGCACTGCAGTGAAGACCCAACGCAGCCAAAAATAAAATAAATAAATTTATTTAAAAAAAAATAAACTTCCCCTTCCTCAGTTTTTCCATTCCCAGTTCTACCTTCAAATACAATGTTTTGCTTCCCTTTGACAGTCTCACACGTTTTAGGAAAAAGAACTGTAAATTTCTGAGGCAAAATAGTCCCAAAACTAGATCATTAAACTCCTAAAAGTTTCTTCTTGCCAATTTTGATAAATAAATGAAAATGTGAAGCTAGTTTGTTCTTAACAGTTTTTAGTACAATTCTCAATTCCATGAGTCAGTATGTGGCATTCATTCAAACCTCACCAGTCACGGCTTTCTATAGAGGAAAGGGAAATAGTGTTTTCAATTATCCATCAAAATATTAGGCATCCATATCACTGCTTTTCTCCTCACATATGGTGGAACTCTCAACAGAAACTTCCCTTTTCTACACCTTTACAATTTTCTGGAGGAACACAGACTCTACCTTACATTTTTCTGCATTCTTTGGAGATTTTTTGGTTTATTTTATATTTTATTGTAGTTATGTATAGAATTACTATCTGGGGATCCACAATCCTATCAAGCATGACTAAGAAACAGATTAGGAAAGAGATAAAGAAGTATATCTTCACTTTTATGACAGAAAATTTTGGTTTTCCCAACATACAAAGAGGCAGAGTATGGGATTTATGATTCTCTATTTTATAGTAACTATAGAAGGGACACTAATCTTTACTAAGCACTGACCTTGACCTTGTACCAATAGATGCTTACATAGCCTTTATTTAATTTAATTCTAACTCTGCAAATATTGAATAGAGGGGGAAATGTTGCCATTTTAATAAATTTCTTCTACTTTACCATTTTAATGATTTCCTTCCATTGTTTTTCTATGAATGATTGTATAATTCTTATGTAGTTCCAATAACTTAGTAATTATATATGTTAACTTTTTTTGGTTTACTCAGCCTAGTAAGTACAACCTACTTCTACATTATTATATTATTGGCATATACATTTAATAACTAAATAATAACCAAATAATCCCTTGGTGTAGAGTGGATATATAATACCATAATTAACTGTTTCTCATATTTTAAATTGCTACTATTGTAGGTATTTCTAGGATAAAAATCTTTGTCATAAAATTTCTTTGTTGTTGTTGTTTGTGTTTAGGATTTTTCCTTAGCATAAATTGTCAACATAAAATAAATGGGAAATGGGGCAGTACAAATGCTAATAAAATAAAAACAGTGATTAATTTGTACATTTGCATTATAACTTAACAAAAACAATCCTAGAAATAATACTAGTAAAACTATTACTCCGTTACTCTCATACAGTGCTGGTAATATCTTGAAATGGTACAACTCTTTGGAAAAATCTGATGTATAACGTTTTATATCCAATGACCGAACAGCACATTTCTGGGAATCTCCCCAAGTAAAATAGTGCAAAAAAGAGAACTGTATCTAGCACAAAAATGATCATTACAACTTTGTTAATTTATTTATTTGTTCTAATCTTATAAGTGAAAATTAGTCTTTTATTATTATAAGAACCATACATATTCATGGTAAACAATTTAAACAATATGTAAGAACAAAACATACCCACCCCCTGTTCCGTTCCCTAGAGGCAACTGCTCCCAACAACTCCTTTCCAACCTTCCAAAATTTTTCTATTCAAATTCATGTGAACACATATTTCTTTTAGTAAAAGTTTACACCAGACAAATTGTTCTTCAATTTGCTATTTTCACTTACTGTGATATCTTAGACATCTTTCCATTTCAGTACATACAGACCCAACTCACTCTTTTGAATAGCTAAATAGTTTTCCTTTGCATGGCTGAACCATAATTTATGTATCCAGTACTCATTTTGAGTTGTATGTATTTTTCTCTTAGAAAGAATGTTTCAAAGAACATCCTTGTACATAAATCTTTCCATACTTACAAGAGTAATTATAGGATATTCTTAGCTAAACATGGCTAAATAGAGGGCATATGCATTTTAAATTTAGGTAGAATTTTCCCAATTGTCTTCCAAAATCAATCTACATTCCCACCAACAGTGTTTGACAATGCCTGTTTCCTCACATCTTTTACAACACTGTGTATTCTCAAACTTTTAAACTGTTGATAATATAATAACCTTGTTTAATCCACAAACATTTGTGCTCATTAATGTACCTGAAGACAATTCAGTAGAAGACACACCCCGAGTTACAAAGAGGAGACACAGGAGACAAAATATATGTCATGAAATCACACAGTCAAAACTTGCATCTTGAAGAGTTATTAGAAGTGGTATGCTTCAAATTTCTCATCTATTATTGAAAATTGACATCTTACTAACTTCGCACATACACACATGTGCAGGTACACGTACACACACACACATAAGTAACCTTGGGAATATGACCAACCATTTATGCTCATTTCATAGAAAAGGAGACTGAGATCTAGAAAGAAAAAAGACTTTCCAATTTCACACAACTACATCCAGACAGAACAAGAGTTTCACACAACTACATCCAGACAGAACAAGAGTTATAACAGGACTCAACGACAGGAACAATATTATTTCCAAGGCAATATGTAAGTATAATGTGGCTTTATATACACTATAATGTAGATCATGGTACAATAAAGCTGGTTGATCTGTCATTTTATTCGTGGAAATCTCTTCTAATGAGTACAATAATAGTTGACATTTACAATGAATAACTGAAAAAAGATTAACTTCTGTTCTCTATAGTTTTAGATTTGTGTGTTTAGTGTTGAATGTATTTTGTTCCAATTATTTGAAATTAACCATAGATGTGTGTTAGAATGGAAACCAGAATATGAATTTCCAAAGCAGTTCCCAATTTTCCCAGATGCAAAGGATTTAGTGCAAAACTGCTGAAAGAAGAAAGGGAAGAGGAGAATAAAAAAGGAGCCTGGATTGGGTTTGATTTGAACAGGGTACATGCAGCTGTGTGTCCTCTGTATTTCTCTGTTTTATCACAACATGAGCATTTTCTTATGTCATTAAATATTCTTTGAAAACTTAATTTTAATGTCTACAAAGAAATTTATTAATTTATTCAATTCCTTTTCAGATTATTTTATTTTTCTATATCATAAATAACACTGCAAAGAACAACTTATATGTAACTTTTTGTCTGTATCTCTAATGATTACCTTGGTAAAAATTCATAGAAGTGGGTGTATTGGGTCCAAATATATAAAATTTTAGGAGTCCACACGGCTTTACTGAAAGACTAGTCCCAATGAAAACACCTACCAAGAGGGTATTAGCGTGTGCATTTCACCTCACTCCTCCAATATTCAGCATTATCATTACACTGAAAGATTTTTGAAACAGGAAGTATGGGCAATGGTACTACGGATATCCCCACTACACTCTCCTCCCCCATTTTTCTAACTTTATATTTTGGTTTTTTACCTTTATATTTAAGTGAATTAAATTTGGTTGGGCATATATGACTAACACATGTAACAATCTGACAACCATTAAGTCTAAACCTGCATGATCCTATAATTATAACGGGAAATCAGTGAAAGAAGATATCACTGTGACAGAAAGCATCATAGAAGGATTGGTAAAATGCAGGTCGGCAAAGAGGAGGTGAGGCTGCATTTTATAAACAGGAAAAGCACAAAAACCCAGAAGTTCAAATGAGCAAAACACCCTTTAGGAATAACGGTTTTGATCCACTGGATTAAATTAGGGCTGGTTTGATTCTAAAATCTCCTTGGTGGTTTTCTCTTTTCATCTCACTGAAAATGGAACTCACACCTTTTGAGTGGCACTAACCTCCCGCCTCAAAATTATTGAATTACACGTGATCAAGAAAGTGAATGTCGACAAAGTAGGTAAAAATTTTTAATTTTCAAAATTATGTTTCCTCTGGTAGGAGATCACCTGTTCTCTGCAGACGTTTGGTTGGATTGGGATTCTCATAGCCTGTTTTGCCTGCTGATTTAAAGAAAACCCGGTACACTCATGATTTCCCAACTTGTTTTTCTGCATTCTTATTCAACACACCACTAGGCAGAATCTTCCTTAGGCTACAGAATCTGAGCTGACAGTTTTCAATTTGATGCTTCCAATAAAATTCTTTAGCTAAATATAAGTTTTTTCTCAGTGAACAGAGGGAAGAAAAGTTTTTATAAGCCTGTTTTTAGAGATTATGTCTTAATTAGCTGTCTCAAGTATAGAATACCCCCCCATCCATCTGTAAACTAGTATTCGAGTCTGACCACCTCATTATGTGCAAACAGTTAGATCAAAAATGAAAAATAAAAGGCAACCATCTGGATCTCTGATGTAACACCAAAAGTCAGAGTCCTTAAAACACTCTGTGTTTACATGAATTTCCTCTCACTTATTTATTCATTCATTTTTGTACTTCTATAGTCTATGTTCAGAAAGGATTTGTGGCTTTGCAT
Source organism: Grampus griseus (assembly GCF_964374135.1). NCBI lineage: Eukaryota > Metazoa > Chordata > Mammalia > Artiodactyla > Delphinidae > Grampus > Grampus griseus. Next base: position 115,417,527 of record NC_138998.1, on the reverse strand, counting down.
AATTGGGCCCCCAACAAGCCTCATTTTGTGCTGAACAACAATAGCCCTTTTCTCACTCCTCAAGGTGCATTAGGATACACAAATGTTCATCACGCCTTTATTTGTAATAGCCCCAAACTGAGAGTAACCCAGATGTCCTTCAGTGAGTTAATAATCTCTGGTATATCCACACAGTGGAATACTACTCAGCAATAAAAAGGAACAAACTATTGATACATTCAAAACCTTGGATAGGTCTCAAGGGCATCATGATTAGTGAAAAAAGCCAATATCCAAAAGGTTGTGTACTGTGTACATTTATACAACATTTCTAACTGAGAAGATTATATAGAGAGAGGACAGATGAATGGTTCCCAGGGAATAGAGACTGAGATGAGGCATTGATGAAGCTCCAGAGAAAAAACAAGAGGGAGGTCCTTTGTGGTGATGGAACACTTATGTACCCTGATTGTGGCGGTGATAACACAAATATTTACATAGGGTCAAGCTGTCTAAAACTACACACACAAATGCGCTCACACACGAACGAGTGTGTACAAAAACTGGTGACAACTGAGTAAGAACTGTAGTCTAGTTACTACTATTATACCATTAGACCAAGATCAATTTTTTGGTTTTGATATTAAACTACAGTCACACAAAAGATTACCATTGGAGGAGACTAGCAGAAGGTTCACAGTACTCTGCATATTCCTTTTGCAACTTCCCGTGGGTCTATACTTATAATTTTAAAGTTTAAAGTTTTAAAAAAATTCATCAGGATCCTCACCTGTGTTCTTCCTTTGCTGGGACCATTAGTGCCCTGCCTTTGATCCTTGGACCCTTAACTATTTGATTCCTGCCAGGAAAGTCTTCCTTAGGTCCCCGGACTAGGTTTGTTTCCCACTGTTATATGTTCTTGTGACACTTCATATTTCCTCTTTGGGCCGAGCACAATGGCTCTTAAATAACTCCATTAGTGTAGCATAGTGTTTAATACCTGCCTTCCCCAGACTATAAATTTTCAAAAGGCACCGAGTTTGCTACTATGTCTTCAGTACTTGATATATTCTTTAAAATGCTGTAGGTGCTTAGTCAATATTTGTTGAAATTAGGAATGAGAATGACACAGCACATGAGCAAGGATTTCTGTAAGTCACAGCTGGGGAATTTCAGCCTGAATATGAAGATGATATCATGGAGAAAGTCAGTCCATAGCTAATAAGTAGCTCATCACATTTTATACAGATGTCTAATACCATAAAGGGTATAAATATTAATGCACACCCTGCAAAACACTCAGTTCATCTAGAACCAATCAAATGTGCTTATTCAATTATTTTCATCTAATCAAGAAGAACATTTTGACTATTTTCTTTGGCATTGGTAAAATAGAATCTCCATCCCTAGTCTCCATCCTCTGGGGTATTTTCCCAACAAAACATGTTAGAACAAATTCTAATAATGAGGACATGCCTGGTGTTCAGCGGCTTTTAAAGTTGTTACTGCCTCCAGGGCCCAGATGCAACATCAAGGAGACACCTGACCAGTGACACTCTGACACCTCCTTTTCTCAGTCCATCCCCTATTTTCAGGAACCTACCTTCTCTCAACTCAAATGATCTCATTCCTTCATACTGTTTTCTAGCTACTAAATACCCTCCAGTGTGGCAAGCACACACACACACACACACACACACACACACACACACAATTGTCCCTCCTTCCTTTTCCCACATCTTTTCCCCCAGATCTCATTTGCTCACTGTTCAGGTCAACCCGTAGGAGCAAAGAATCTGACTACATTGATTAAAGTAATGAACAAGCATAAATCTCGAAAACAGGGAAGAGAAGAGAATTTTGAACAGAGGAGTGGGTTGTCTAATCCCTCTCATCATTGCCAGGTCTCCCCCATCAGACACCAGAAGAAGAGGGATTGGCTTGAGAACATGACAGCTTATTTATGAAAGTTTTCCAACCCTTAAGTTATAAATCACACGAAAAGTGTAAGAGACATCTGGATATCCAAAATTTTGCAATGTTAACATATGTGTGTTCTGGAAGGAAGCACACAAAAAGACATGTTTGAGACATTGGTCTCTTTCACAAAATTAGTTCAGAGCTACATAGGAGAACGCTAGTGGCAAAAACCAAATGCCAAACAACACTAGGGAAATACTGGGCAAGGAAATATTTCTAAAATAAGTTCTTATGTAAGAAAACTTGATTTTTATTTCCTTCGTGGTTTGGAGTAACTAGATGACAGTGACCATTATGTACTATTGCTTTCTCAGATAGCATCATTTTAACATCATAAATTGAGCATTTTGTGATGTTTATTTGATGTGTTTATGAAAATGACACAACATTTTTATTGTCAGTTACTTGAATCATCACTTTAGACTCTGGTAGAACCAGGTAATGTCCAGCTTTGGAATAATAACAGTTGATTAACATGGAAAAGAAAAAAAATCCAAACAATTTTGCTAATTAGAATTTTACACAAAACTTTTTCTCCCAGAATAACAAATTGCCTTTTGTGTTTCATTTCTCACTTGACATTTTTCTTTTAAATGAGAAAAGGAGTACCTGTGAAATTTATTGCCATGTACTGACCCAGAGTGGGAGCAAATTATGGAGACAGGAATAGATTAGGTTTCTCTCTTTTATTCTCTCGTTTAGTTTATATGCAAATTTCTTCACGCCAATTTGAAACCATGTACTATTCAAGTAAATTAATCTCTTTTATAAACCACCCATCTGTCCCTTTTGTTCTTCCTTGAGTCATTTTGGAATTCACTATTGAGAATAAAGTTAATATCTTTAACCTATGTAATAACTGTACATAGGACACATAAAGAAAATGAAAACATCAACATTTGTTCTCCTACATTCATGACACTCATTATCAGAACCAGAAAATTATCACAATAGTAAAAATACAGACTCCAACAGACCAATGTGCTCCCAAACCTTTTATTTCCAAATAGGTTGTTTAGACCATTAATGCTTAAAATAGAAATAATGTCCTACCTCATAGTTAGGACCCTCAGTCATTCTGTGAATGTTTATTTAGTCCAGAAGCATGGAAATCATAGTCCAAATGGACTGATTTCTCCAAATGGACAGATGGGTCCAAGGATGAATAAGAAAGGGAGAGGAAGAGAGGATGGAAGAGGAAAAGTTTATTCCCCTCCACGGTACAGACCTGAGCCCATTTTTGAAATGACCAAACTCGCCTTTGGCCCCCTCCCACTTCCCTTGTGGCATCCCTTCCTGCCTTTTGGTACCTTTAGTTTTTGGTTTCCAGACACTTGGACCTTTACATTTCCCTAAGACCCGCATTATAGAAATCTAGACAGATGTGTCCCCTTGAACCATGTGTTCCATGGTAAAAATTGACCTATCATCAGACAAAAAGGTCTATTCTTTCTGGTAATATTTGTTCACTATGATATCCTCCACATTTAGACTAATGCCTGGCGTATATTAGGTGGTCAATAAATATTTGTTGAGCGAATAAATGAGTGAGATATAGCTGATATCAACACCATGTGAAGGAGGAATTTCTAAATTAGGGAGAATTATATTTGCATTGGTTTGGAGTCCTTAGTTTTGTTGAAATTCATCCATAATTAGTTTTGCTCTCACTGTATTGTAGGGAGCTGGTATACAAAGTTATTCAATTATCCATAGTTTAAAGTGAAACCTGGTGGCTTCTTCAAATTACCTTATAATGACAACAACAACAATAATAACAGGTAACAGGTATAGCACGTGCTGTGATTCAGGCATTTTTCTAAGTGCTTCTCATATCTTAATGTATTTAATCCTCTCATTAACCCTACGGGCATGTACTATTTTATTCCCACTTCAGAGATGAGCAAACTAAGGCAACGTTTTATCAACTTCCCAAAATCACAGAGCTGCCCAGCTTAGTGGGCAGGTTTAAGCCTGAGCTCTTATCTCCTCCACCATCTGTGGGGTAATGTGGTCTCCTTTCCCACTGACCATTATCTATCCCTGATATGAATGTTCCTTAGTGAGAAGGAGTCATCCCCGATAAATAGGCTGTGTTCTACTTGTCAGAGTCAGTGATGGTGTCACCACTGTACACTCACAATCCCAATGACAACAGGAGAAAAAACGAAAGTGGCAGAGTAGTATGCAAAAAGAGCTCTGCCACATTTTTCAGATTTCTCAACATTTCTCTAAACACTAGATAGAATGAACAATTTCTAGCCTTCAGGATTGATAATTGACATAGGAATTTCTTTTACGTGGTATTTTTCATATTGCAGATCTTCGTATCATCAAAGCAGGCAGCTTGGCGTGTTGCCTCTAGTTAAGTTTCCTCCTTACCAGGTACATCTCCATTCCTGGACTAACATTGAGAAAACTGGTTTTCAACTTGTAGACTGTCAAAACAAACTCCAAACCTGCATCTTGTATTACCATAAACTTCCAATACTTTTTTTTTTTTTTATTTTACTCTGGTCACTGGTATGCTACATGATAAAATAGAATAATAGTTTATAGTGAGATGTCTCCTGAAAATAAAATGATTTAGTTTCAAAAACTAGAAACCATGAATGCTATTTTCCCTTTTTTGCAATAAATTCCTTTATGTTATCTAAATCACCACATATTATCTAAGTTAAATTTTCAATAAAAATTTCAGTGTCCATAACCCTCTTGCTGCCAGTTATGTCTTTTTTTTTTTTCCTTTGGTGTTCTACTGTCTCTATTAAAGAAAAATAGCTATCTACTCAAACCCAAACAGTTTTCTACTCAACATATTTTTTTTTGCTGTTTAAAAACCACTCATTGTTCATTTTAGAACTGGGTGTATCTGTTGGTACATTAATTACTGTCAGTGCATGCTACCTAACACTTTTTCAAGTTACAACTCAATTTTGTATCACGCTTTTTCCCCTGAGAGTTTCATGCCAGGTTGCTGATTTTCTTTTTAGAGTTTAACTTTTTTAATGTCATGAAATAAATCAATCTGTGGATTTTCTAAATTATCCCAAAAGGCAACAATAGACAAAAAACAGATTCATAAGAACAATGATAACCTTGTATAATGCTGTGTGAACCCAAGTTCACAGAGTTAAAAAACATAAGAGATTACATAATTCCTCTCTGGATTCAGTACTCACTCTTGAGTTACCCAGATACTAGAGGGCTCCTCCTCTTGGGTTGTACAGCCATGTCTCACACATCTTTTTGCCAGTGTAGTATGAAAACCAAAAACTGTCGAGAAACAGAATGAGCCTTTCTCTTTAGCTTTAGAAAATGTAGTGTATAAACTGGAGAAAGTTTACGAAAACACCTGCCAGGATAAAAACAGGAAAGGAAAAGCCATGTTAAGAAAAGGAAAATTGTATCATGCCCCCTTTCCTCTACCTTTTACCTCTTAGAGGCCACTGAATGGACAAAGGGATGTATCTTAAACCTAAAGGCCAGGCTAAGAGGACTTATGGTACCATATGGATATTTGGTATTTAGCTGATGAATTAAATCAGGACAGATATATAATCTAGATGAATCCAGTGACTTTTGGTCAAGATGTTCATCATCCGGAAATTCGCACTATCTTCACTTCACCTGGTTGAAAGGAAAACAATCAAAGAATTAGACCCCTTTATCAAGTGAGATGCCAATATAATGGGTTATTCTATGTTACTCTCTGGACTCATGGATCCTTGAGCCTTTCTTTGATGGTGCTTAGCTGGCAGTGTTTCTGCATCAGTATTCTGTGCATCAATATTTATTGAGCACCCAATGCAGCAAATGAAGAAGGTGCAGAAAATGAATCTGACGATGGACTAATCACAGTATATGACTTACATCCTTCAGTGGAGGAGCTTAAAACATAAACCCATGATGAGAGTTTATTTTTCAAGTGTAAGATACAAATTCCTCCCAACAAAGGTGGCTGATTAATCAACATTGTGTTTTTTCACCCTAGAATACTAGGTTGTATGGCCTCTGTTTCAGTGAATGAATCTTTGGTATTGTTTAAATGTTGGATCTGTTTCATGATTAAGCATTGAAATAGCTTTGGCTGACAGTGTCATCTACGGTGAGTGCTATGGTATTTTTTTTTTATTATTTAATCAAAAGATAAATAATGAACCACTTGCTTCTAAACAGGAATTCCAAAATGAACAGAATTTAAAAATCAAATTGGAAATTTTTGTGTCACTGAAAGTTTAATTTGGAAAAAACTTTAACTCAAACAGATACATCAGACCTTTAAATAGGTTTAAGTACTGGATGTTATGACAAGTCACTGAGTTTTTATTGCTGCCCTGTGGGCAAAAGTACCAATCTGTTGGGCTGGACTTTGACCCAGGCCCCTGGGGACTCATATTCCAAACGTTTGACTGTTATATTAAAGTGAGAGATTAGAAGCAAAGCACTGTAAATGAAAATCACATACTGTGAGTGTTGAAGAAACGTTTTTTCTGATGCAATAACTTTTTTAAGGTTTTTTTGTTGGTGGTGTTCATTACTGCTTATGCCATAAAAGTGGGGAAAAAAAATAGTTCCTTTCAAGACAATGAGTAATTCAGCCTCTCACTTTGGAAATCCTGACACTGTCGTGCCGCATTAACACAAATGTCTTAGTACTAAAAACTCAAAAGCGTGCTAAGTGAAATATGAACAGTTTATGGGTATTCATAAATTCTACATTAAATGCGAGAAAACAGGCCAGCTTTTGAATGACAGTGTTTATAATTGTTGACTTGTATACACAATAAATCCTTTATTCCTGTCTTTTGGGTTTTAACTCTTAGACTTAGTTATAAATTGTAGACTGGTCAATTTAGAGATACCCAAAAGATATTTTTCTGACTTTTTTCCCCTTTTCTGTGTTTCTATAGCTAAATCATAAAATGGAAAAGATTAATGTGAATAGTCTAATCAAAGGTACAGTGCCAAAGCCTTTTTAAACTGATAGCCATAAATTCATTTCATTAGCTTCAGTGTAATTTGTAGAACATGTCCATTGGTATCTTGGGCCAGTCTCCTCAGTATTTGATGTAATGGAAGGAGCTGGACAGATATTTGATCCCGCACAGGCCAGGAATTTAGGCCCACAGCAAGAGATTGCATAATGCATGCAGAAGTTTTGTAAATGAATGCTGCTCTTTGCAAGGTGGGGCTTGGAGATTGTGCCCATCTCTGACTGGGCCTCAGCCTATGTTCAAGCTGTATGTGCCTGGAGCAGCCTGCCAAGGGTGTGGGTGGTGGTGAAAGGTAATCCACATTTCACTACACAAGTGTCAGCCCAGAAGATAGGGTGCCTTTTTCCAATTCATCCGCCCAGAGCGGCCCCTTTTCTCTGAACTTTCTACCCAGAGGTCAGAAGTGGCGCCGTTAATAATATACACACACAGATAATCTGCCAGTTGTGACCTTGGCTGTGTCCAAATACCCATTTCCACTAGCAACACAATTCAAAGTGCAGGTCACGAAAATGACAGAAACTCCTCTTTTACATTTAAAATATGGTAAATTATACTTACTTTTGAAAATTAAACTGATTTGTTTTGCTTACAACATGAGTCTAGTATATATTATCCACATGACATAATTCATAACATATAAAAATGTTAACTAAATAAAATTTTGAAACTTTGATATTTTTAGGTAAGTTTGTAATTTGTTATTTTAAAAGATTACGATTGGGAGATCAGATATATAGACAAACTATAGAGACAGCTGAAGAATGAAGTCCCTAGAGTCAGGCCTGGGTCATATGCTAGTACCACCACTTGCTGGCTTGCAGCCTTGAGCAAGGAACCTGGCTACCTAAGTTCATTTCCTTATCCAAACATGGAGCTGACTATAGTACCCACCTCATAGAGATATTGTAAATGTTAAATAAAATAACTCATATAAAGTGTGTGGCACAGCAACTGTCAGGCACATAACAAGCACTGAATAAAATGTTGGTTAGGGGGAGGGGGAGAGGAAGGCAGGAAGAGGAGGGGAGGAGGTGACAAGGTTGTAGGTAGAATTTCTAAAATGATCCCCAAAGATGTCTTGCCTTAATCATTAATCCCCAGGATCTATGGATTTGATGAAATATCACTCCCAAGATTATGTTATGTTATATGGTACAATAGACTCCAGGAATGGGTGATTATCCAGGTGGGCCTGATTGAATCACATGAGCCCCTGAAAGCAGAGAGCTTTCTCCAACTGGTGGCAGAAGAGGAGACCGGAAAGATTCATAGCACGAGAAGAACTCAGTGCCCCATTGCTGGCTCTGAGATGGAGGGGGCCACCCAAGGTGGAATGCAGGGTGATCTCTAAGCAATAAGAGCAGCTCCCTGCTGACAGCCAGCAAAGAAATGGTGAGCTCAGTCCTCCAACCACAGGAACTAGATTCTGCCGACAACTTGAATAAGCTTGGAAGTGCATTCTTCCCCAGAGTCTCCATAATACAACCCACCCAGGCCAACACCTTGATTTCAGTCTTGGGAGACTCTGAACAGGGAGCCCAGCTGAGTCTACCTGGTCTGCTGACCTTGACTACTCTGAGATAATAAGTGGGTGTTGTTAGAAGCTGTTAAGATTGTGGTAATTTTTTCCACTGCAATAGAACACTAATACAGGCAGTCTAAGGACTGGCTTAACTTCCAGAAAGGATTCCTGTTCTAATTGTTAGGGTGTATTTCCCAAATAAAGGACATTTCTGCATTTGCTTGGCGAGAAATCTTGTGGGAGAATTTTAATCAATAATTTGAAGTACTAAAGGGTAACGTTTTGATTTTCCTAATAGCATACAAAAATGATTTACTGTAAAGAATCAAGTGTCAACTTTTCTCAAGGTAGATAGTTTGTGCCACAAGAAAAACAAAAAGAAGTTACTTCTAGAAATAATGTTTCGGGACTTCCCTAGTGGTGCAGTGGTTAAGAATCCACCTGCCAATGCAGGGGACATGGGTTCAAGCCCTGGTCTGGGAAGATCCCACATGCCACAGAGCAACTAAGCCCATGCACCACAACTACTGAGCCTGCGGCACTCTAGAGCCCAAGAGCCACAACTACTGAGCCCACGTGCCACAACTACTGAAGTCCACGTGCCTAGAAGCCCATGCTCCACAAAAGAGAAGCCACCACAATGAGAAGCCCGGGCACCGCAACGAAGAGTAGCCCCGCTTACCACAACTAGGGAAAGCCCACATGCAGCAACGAAGACCCAACAGCCGAAAACTAAATAAATTTTTTTAAAATTAAAAAAAATAAAACAAGTACACTGATTTAAAAAAAAAGGAAAAAGAAAGAATTTTTCAAAATAAGTTTTGGAGGTAAAATCTTCACTCTGGATCCCTATGAAGAGAATCAATTCTTTCGAATTTACATACTGCTTAAACTGGTCATATATGTTAAAAGACAGAGTAGAAAAAAAGTGTCCCAGGATGGCACCTGGGATATTCCTGCTCAAGAGCATCTCAACATAGTGAACAGCTGATACTTTTGGTTTGCCTAGCATTTTTTTCTTTTGTATAACTGCCCATCTTCCCAATGGGTCAGTTCACCCCACACTATCTCTTCCTCCAGAGGGTTGGCTCTTGCTTTATATTAGCCAATCAGGATACCCCAGACCACACACCACACACCTTCTGTGCCTAAAGATTGGTTCAGAGTTGTTCACGGTCCTAAAGGCAGGGGCCAATCAGGAAGAGAGGAAACCAAACGATAAGTATCCCTAGCCTCTCTGGATAAAGATTGACTTACCCACATTAAAAACATCCAATTCTTGATGTTCCCACCACTGCTTTATCAAACTTGTAGTCTCTTCTTTGTTTTTCTTCCCATAGGTGGCTTTTTAGGTTTTCACTAAGCAGTTACCTTCTTTTGAGGTTGGGAAAGGACAAGAGAAAGAGAAAATGTATAATTTTTGCACTGGCATCTTTGGGAGGTGGGTAGTTTGGGGAGAGCTAATTTGGGAATTATGTGTGAATATCATGCACAAATATTCCTGCATCTCATTTCCAAATAATTCAAACTGTTTAGGCTACCCCTTCACTTGCTACATGATGTCTCTTCAAATCACATATATTGCAGGAAGCGAAAGCTTGTGGTTCAGCATCTCTCTGTAGGATGCGATTTGGTCACAAGTGAGGTGACTAGCTAATTTGGCAAATTGCTGTTTGAGCTTATTTTCAGTTGAACTTCTGCTGAGAGGAGAAAGAACAAGCAGGCGAGCAGAGAACATACTATATGCATCACTGAAACTTATTGCTTATCTTTATTGCATTTGAGTAAATGCTCTTTTTTTTGCTGTTGCCAAGTAAGTCATCATATTTTAGTTCTGCACTGAATCCCTCGGCAGGAGATGAGATTTGAATAGATCCAGAGTGCAGGAAATAAAAAGAATGCACATTTTGGCTCAAATGCTTCTTTCTCCACGTTTCTCTCCCACTGCCTATATTAGTCACTTGCAGAATTCATGCTAATCTGTATGAAACATTTTATAGAAACAATAGTGAGGTTTTATGTTAAAGTTTTTATCTAATTGAAAACATATATTTATTCTTCTGATAAAAATAATACACACTCATTGTTAAAAAAAAGTACAGAAATGTGTAAGGAAAAGACTAAAATTTACCTGAAGTTCTAGCTCTCAGAAGCTCATTAACATTTCAGTGACCATCATTTAATGTCTCTGTTTATAAATAACTACTATATGATATCATTTTAAAATGATCATTGTAATATGATTTTTTAAAATTCCATCAACAACTTTAGTTTTATACATTATTTACCTCTACTCTTTTTCTTTTTCTTTCCTCCTTCCATCCACGTTTCTCCTAATCAATCATATGCCAAATGAATTTATATTCCATATACTTTTCCGCATGTTGCTTTTCCCCCCTAGCCACATATTGTTGAAATCTTTCAAAGGCAACTGGGATAAAATTAACGCATTTCTTCTTAATGGTTATGCAATAAAACCCTACTAAAAACATACCACAAGTTATCCAATCATAGCCCTACTTATGAGTATTCAGTTTGTTTCCAGTTTTGTTGCTATCACAGACAATGAGGCAATAGACATCTTTATATCCTGGTGCTTTTACTTTTATAGACTAGTGTCTCAGGGTAGGATTGTTGATCCATAAGAGTAAATGGGTAAGTATACACAGACATATGTTTGATGTTAATAGATATTGCCAAAGTGCATCCCAAGATAGCGTGGACAGTGCACATGTCTACAGCAATGTGTCAGGATGTCCTTTTCCCCACAACGCAACAGGCAACTGGACATAAGACAATCACAAGTAGTGATAGCTCATTGTTAATTTATTTGCCATTTCCCTGGTAACGACTTAGGTTGACAAAACATATACTTTTCCCTGTATTTACTGGCCACTTAGGTGTAAAATGCCTACTCATTCCCTTTGCCCATTTTTCTCTAGGCTGTCTTTATTTTATATAACCATTAGAAATCACAGCGATGGTTATTTGAAGAGCCCAAATGATACTGTGATACGCATGTTTGTCCTTCCTGACGTTACCCTGTTTTCTCATCTCTCCTTACATATGGCAGAGTTGGCCAACTGCTGTCTCTTTAACCATGTTTACTTTCTCTGAGAGTCTTGAAAACCCTCCTGCTGGGACAACTTCTTTGGGTGAAAATGATTTATGTGCTCCTTGGCTTTGGAGAATATTGCTGTGTACCAATTGTCATGAATAGATGATAAGTCTTTAGATGAAGAAAAGGATTATTTGTGATTGTTTTTATTTATCTATTTATAGTACCACATTAAAAAAATCATTTCTTTCCCTAAAGTCCTAGAATAAGCTATAAATACTTCCTTGAAATATTCCCAGCCTGGGCTGGTGGTCTTCGTTGCCGCTATTTGCAAATGTCGTGCGAAGAAGACATTGCACGACCCAGTTCCTTTCATTTATTCCAGGTCATTGGTAACCAGATGAATTCTAGTTGTGTAGAAGGTCTAGTATTTACATAGACGTGGGTTATGCTTCAGGACTATAGCTTTGTTTGAAAGCATGAGGGTTCTCAGTAAAGTAGATGAAGGCTTGAGGGTTAATAGAAAACAGAAATATGTGTATATTTAGCTCTGTTTGTTCCGGCAAACTTCTGAGTGCAGATCTGGCTATCTTGGCTCCTAGCAATGTGTGGCCAGCTTTTACCTATCTTTGGGATCGTATCTGAGTTTTCATTTGTCTATCAGATGCCTCATTCTCATCACTTCATCCAAGACAGTCCTCATATACAGTTCCTTACTAACAGAACTGACAAAGTGGTTGATAAATCTTCTGCCTAAATGGCAGCTCCAAACAATATAGCCAGGACAAGTACATCAGAGCTGGAAATATAATCTGCCCTCTCATTCTCAGTGAGCTCTTATAAAAGGTGGTACACACATATGCTGACAGTGGAGCAACTTGTCAGAAACTTGGAGCTCTGCTCAAGAAATAAAATAAGACTGAGTTTTCTCGGACGGGCTCAGGTATGCCTCTGAGTCAGGGAACAGTCTGCACTCCGGGTGACACGTAGCAGGTGGCCCCCGAATTGTGGAGCTCTCCTAATTTACTCATAAATCTTGCTTTTCTTGAAGCACTTCTTTCCCTTGAAGGGATCATTTAATTACCATCCTCTGGACTAACCAACCGAGCTGCAAAACCCTGAAAGCAGCTGAGAGAGCCCTCCTTCCACCACGGTCGTGCAGCCTCAGCGGGTTTTCCTGCCTATGGAAGCAATTTCTGTCAGCCACTTCCTGCCAAAGCACCAAACTGAATGGAGTATGTTGTTTCAGATGCTACTTCATTATCCAGAAGAACAGAAAACTTTCATGGGAACATTTTCAGAATCTGAAAATTGTCACAAGGCTCTTATGTGTAAAAAAACAAAAGATCCCACAGGCCCTTTGGGGTTAATCATATCCTTTCCTTGGGAGGGGAAGTTTTTTTTCTTCTCTAGAGTGGTATGATGTTACTATAGGGAAAGGCACACCATGATTTGCTGTGCAGAAGCAACCAAGAATTTTCCCTGTTCTAGCCGAGCTCTTGCTGGGTCCCCCCTAAATCAAGGCCTAATACAATTGTTTTTTGTTGTTTTTTGGGTTTTTTTAGATTTTTTTTTTTGATGTGGACCATTTTTAAAGTCTTTATTGAATTTGTTACAATATTGCTTCTGTTTTATATTTTGGCCTTTTTGGCCACTCTCCAACCAGGGATCGAACCCACATCCCCTGCATTGGAAGGCGAAGTCTTAACCACTGGACTGCCAGGGAAGTCCCCCTAATACAACTGTCAATGGCAATGAAATAAAGTCACACTGTCCAGTATTATAGTTAAGCTCATTAGCACCCTACTGCAACCATCTGAGCAACATCTCATTGCTGCTAAATACAGATAAACAAAGGAAACATTTGCAAATGAATCGGGGTGTTGTGTGTCTCCATGCTTTTGTCCATATACAGTGTTGATCCAAAGCCGTATTGTCTACCAAGGAGAGGTAGTCAGCCGGGTCTAGTCCAAGTCTCGTCTCCATTAAAAAGTTGCACCACTCACTGCTAGGTTTACACATGGCGAAATGTTGTGATTACAGTTTGCAATAAGATGAATCACTGCACCAAACTTAGTCATGAAATAGTAGAGCTCGAAGAGGCTGGTAGACGAGGTCCAACTTTTTTGTCTGTCTCCAGGTTAAGTCAGTGAAACCATCTACGGCTACATTTTCCAAAGCACATTTCATGAAACACAAGCCAAGCTATGTACTCTGCCAAAAGAAAAAAAAGAAAAGAAAAAAGGAGATGAAGAAAGATTCTGGAAAACGGGAGATTCACCACAAATATTATACTATTAAAAGCTAAAAGCTTTATTAGGACCTTCAGTAAACAATATGATTTAACTTGGTTTAACCTAGTGTTTCTCAAATGGATTTGATCACAGAACATTTTCCATGTAATCCCTCCCTGTTAACACCCCATGAAACCACTGTTACCAAGAAACACACTTTGAATAATGTTGATCAAATGGTTACAACAGCCAGAAGATCTGCAGAGAAACTTTTAAACTGTCCTTCAGAGAGCTCTGTCATTCTTTCAGAAACATTCAGCAATCTTCTTGATTTTAAGAGAAAACTTCCTTTTGGTAAGTGGGTCTCTATGAAAAAATGGGAAAAAATCCCTGGGTCCTATTGTTGAGGGGGAAAGATAATGCTTGTTACTCAACTCCTCACTGTTTCTAAGGTGAAGAACACTCGAGCTCTCCTCCTGGGAAAAAGCACTAGAGGAAGACATTTCCTATCTCTGTCTTTGATACAGCTTTTCTTCTTGGTGAAATTGGGCCAAAATCACCACTCTTGTGTAACCTATTCTCTTGGTTCTCTCTTTCCCTTGAACTATATGTGAGATAGACTATAGGCACCCATGAACCTGTGGGGCTTTTAGTCCCAACTCGGTCCTTGATTGTGTCTTGAGTTTAGATTTGTGAAGTTGAGTTGTGGAAGTTGAGTGGTCAACAAAGTGTTAGAACACCTTACTTGGGTCTCAGGCCCAAGCTACATCCTCCAATACAAAAAACCATGACAGTTTAGGGTAGTAAAGCTCATTCTATCCTTGAATTCTCACCTGATTGCTGTGTCTGTTCTCAATTTGGTTATGGAAATTTGGAAACCAGAAGTGAAGAGGAGGATAATTCACTGGTACCCTCCATTCCCAACACCTATTATCCTTATAACACCCTTTCATCAGTTGAAAATGATTATGAGGTCACCCTGCAGCAATTTTTTCTCCAGCTCAAATAATTCCAAGTTCTTTTCCCTTTTGTTCCCCGTAGGTCCATTTGCCAACACTAATTATTTTTGTTGCTCTTCTCTGGTTCATTTCCAACTTTCCCAATCACTTGGAAAATATAAAGCCCCAAATGGAACAAAGCCTTCTGTGGGCCCGGCTTGGTCTGAGCTTCTAGATGGTTTGCTGACCACCACAGCGTTTTAGGCTTAGTGGTAAATGCCAGCACATCCCCATGTTATATTAGCTTTCATAACACTAGACTGCCACCAGTGACCCCACTCTGTGGCTTACTCGAATTTGCACTCCTGAATTGTGAGCGTATTTAACGGCCATGATATTATGAGAGTGGCATCAGCTAAGCTTTTCTCACTAAGTATCGATATTGCTCATTTTTTCTAAGTGCTTCCCATGATGTGTTCTTCCTAGTGGGTTTCTTTTTAATTGCAGCTCAAAAATATCAAGTCTGTTTTGTCTTTTCCTTGTGGTTTAGGCTAGAAAAATTTCTCATTCTTTTTAAAACCTCCAGAATATTGGGTCGAATATACAAATGGTCATTATAATCTTGAGTTTGTTATTCAATTCCCACATATTGTATTGTTTTGCTAATGGACACTTAATGTTAAGACCTTTGCATGTATGAAGTAGGGCGCTTTGCAGTTTGCAGATTGCTTCACGATACATAGTTTCCTTTATTCATTCACTAGACGCATACTTATTGACATGTGTCAGGCTTTGTGCTGGGCACTAATGAGATAAAGGTGAATACATTAGAACTAACCTCAAGGTGCTCACAGTCTAGGGGATGATGGGAACAACAACAGCAGGGGTAAGTGCACGGGGTAAGTGCAGGAAGAGGAGGCAGTGCTTTTTACATGGAATGAGAGGAGGGTTTGCGGGGATGGGAGCATTAGTGAGGTTCACAGGAGAGGGGTGAACCAACAGGCTTCTATGAGGGACCGAAAGGAAAGAAAACTAAAAACAAAAAAAGGGGACAGATTTTGAGGCCTCAAATGCTGAGCATCAACTCAGCATACAAACTCACTAGCTGAGATTTGTTTTATCACCCAGTTTTACAGGTGGCAAATCTGGGGTCCAGAGAGACACATGAAGCAAATGTTACAAGAAAGATAAGTTCTAGTCTTTTGACTCCTAGACCAATTCTCTCTCTACATGAAATGACTATTATAAAAGTGAATTGAAGAATGCAGAATATCTTTCTGATTTTAGTTTCCAAAATTTTTTTCTAAAGTTTATTCCTTATTATAGAAATTAAAATGTGTTTATTGTAGGACATTTGCAAAATAGAAACGAATGAAGAATGAGACAAAATCATTAGGTAATAACATTTTAACATATTTCCTCTGTCATTTGTATATATAAAAATGCATACATATTTTATAAAATTAGAACTAATATGTATATACCATATTGTATCCTGTTCTTTTCCTTGAACAAAATATATTATGAATATTTTTCTCTTGCAAACAAGTATGCTTCCTTACTATGATTTTAAGTCATTTTTAGTGAATGATTTTTATTCTATTATTTTTAATGGTTGTAGAATGTTCCATTGTATGAATCTAATGACACTAATTTGTCCATTTCACTATTATTAGACATTTAAGCAGTTTCTAACAGTTTGTATTATGAATAGCACTGCTGCAAACAACTTGTTCACATTTCTGATTTTTTTTAGGGTGAGGAATCACTAGGTCAGAAAGTATAATACCTTTTTTAAAATTTATTTATTTATTTATTTATTTTTGGCTGCATTGGGTCTTCATTGTTGTGCACGGGCTTTCTCTAGTTATGGCGAGTGGGGGTTACTCTTCCTTGTGGTGCACAGGCTTCTCATTGCAGTGGCTTCTCTTGTTGCAGAGCACTAGGTGTGCGGGCTTCAGTAGCTGTGCGGGCTTCAGTAGCTGTGGCACGCAGGCTCAATAGTTGTGGCTCGCAGGCTCTAGAGTGCAGGCTCAGTAGTTGTGGCACATGGGCTTAGTTGCTCCGCGGCATGTGGGATCTTCCCCGGACCAGCGCTCAAACCCACGTCCCCTGCATTGACAGGTGGTTTCTTAACCACTGCGCCACCAGGGAAGTCCAGAAGGTATAGTGCTTTTAAGGCTCGTGACACATATTGGCAAATAGCTCCCATTTGCAATCCCACTAAGAGTGAGAAAAATTCCAGTTTCGCTATCATTGCCAACACTGTGCGTAAGATAAACAACTTCTTTTTGCCAACAAATAGCTCTTGTATTTGATTCTTTGCTACCTTTGGAGGACATGTGTCTCAGTGGTAACAGGTTTAAGAATAGTACGTTACGGTGCAAAGGGAGTTGGGGAAGGAATGGGGGGGAACTGGGGGATGGGGTGGATGTATATACTTTCCAACCATATTTGCATTCAATGACAGGCCCTTCTATTTCTGGCCATCCTGGGCCACTGGGGAGATGTCCATCTGGCATAATCATACAGGACCAAGTAAAGTCTCTGTGATTCACACCTGGCTTGTGACAAGTGGAGTGTCAGAGCATAAGTCCTCTCCAGTCCTGAGAATAGGAACACTTGTCATATGGTGTGACCAGACAACAGGAAGTTCTCCTTCAAGAGAGTACTGCACTGCCAGAGGCTAGACACTCAAACAGTACCCTCCCAGCATCGGTGGCTAGCCACCTACTCAGTCCTCCTGGGCAGTTGCCCCCTCTCTTCAAGGGTACTTTCCTGTGACCATCAGTCAGACTTCCCCACCTCCCCCAGCAACCACTAGCCAAGGCTTCTCAGGCCTCACCTCCCAACCCACCTCCATCCCAAAGCAAGCACTTCCGTCTCCCCTGGATGACATTTTACAACAGAACTTCATAAAATATTTTTAAGAAGTGTTAAAATTATGGAGCAGGGCTTCCCTGGTGGCGCAGTGATTGAGAGTTCGCCTGCTGATGCAGAGGACACGGGTTCATGCCCCGGTCTGGGAAGATCCCACATGCCACGGAGCAGCTGGGACCGTGAGCCGTGGCCGCTGAGCCTGCGCGTCCGGAGCCTGTGCTCCGCGATGGGAGAGGCCACAGCAGTGAGAGGCCCACGTACCGCAAAAAAATAATAATAATAAAATAAAATAAAATTATGGAACATTTGAAACATACAGAAAAGCACGGAGGTTTATATATCAAATACTCTTCTGCTCACCACTCAAATATAACAGATAGTGATATTTTGCTGAATGTGCTTCCAGTATTGTTTTTTTTTCAAGAGCTAGAATGTTACAGACGTATTGAAGTCCCTTTATACCACCCCTCATTCTATTTATTCCCTTCCCTCCCTCCCTCCCTCCTCAGAGATAACCACAGTCTTGAATTTGTGTAGTTCCTTCTATAAGCCAGGGAAGAGTCAAAGGAAACTGCTAATTCTTTTTCCCTTTTTTGGATCAATCAGATTTCTTCTCTTTTAGACAGTTGAAGATAGTAAGTTGAACACCAAAGAGAAAGGAACTACTTGTTTAGAAGAGTTGTTTTCTTACTGATATGTAGTGTCATCAAAATGAAATGATATAGGAAGTCCCTTGACTCTGGTCCTGACTAGATGACTATGGTGAAGACAATAGAGCCATAGACATAATAAGTATGAAGATCAGGACAGAAGTAGCTGGTTAGGGCAGCAGACTTATCAGAAATGCAAATCTGGAGCAGTCCTAAAGAATGAAATAAATTCTGAATTAAAATGTTAAGTTCAACAATAAATAAATATGTAAATAAAATACGGTCAATATTTTGATGAAATATTTTGAGGTTATAAAATCATGTTTTTGAAGACCACTTAATATTGATAAATACAGGGACATGCCCTTTACACATTGTTGAAATTTTTGAAAAGGAATAGAAAAGGAAAAATGATAAGCTGCGTATATAGTATGATCCATATGTATGTACATACATATCCTCAATTGTAAAGAGATAGACATAGATGGATAGATAGATAAGAGATAGGACCCATTTTGTTTGTGTTTGTATGTGTGAGTGTTCGTGTTTGTCTTAGAAACAAGACTAGGATAAAAAGCAAACAAAAATGTTTATGGTTTTGGAGTAATAGGATTACGGTTAATTTTGGTTTTCTTTAATTTTCCCAAATTTTCTAGAACGTTGTGCAAGTATTTCTTTATATAGTGTGTGTGTGTGTGTGTGTGTAAGAAAGAAGTGAAGTTAGAGATAGGTCGAACTTAATTCAATAGTAAAGGCAATTTTGCATTCCTTTGGCAATCTGTGAAGAAACCAGCTTACCTGAGAGTTCCATGGTCTTCTGTCATGAAAGCCAGAGAAATTTTGATAAATTTAGATGAAAAGATGCAAAGTGAACCTTTGTCCTGGGTTTGTATGAAGGAAGACCTCTTTGTACAATAAAACAGGTTGATTTCATGACTCCAATGGTCTTTTCACTGAATCAGGTTGAATAAGTTACCAACATGATCAACTGAACAAAACTGAATCATCGAGATGGGGAACAAAAGAGATGAAAGTAAAAGTAATTGATCTAATAACCACGTATAAACACAAAAGCAATTTCAGGGTCAAGATAATGATAAAATCAAGGTAAACGCATGCTTTGTAAACATTCAAATATGCTTGGGAACAATAATGGATAATCCTGATTTTTTGATACAGCAATTATTCTAATTATTTTCAACTGACTATTTCTAATGATTGATGGCAGACAATGTGTTTTCATAGTACTCATTCTGCCAGCTTTTGTGGTTTCAATTTCATTTTTTCACTTCTGAGTGGCTGTAGACTGCCAGTCCCTTCAGAGCATATAGCATCCCTCCTTTCTTCCTTTCTTCCCAAACCACAAGAAATCTCAGCTGGGTCAGTACTGCCATGTTCTCAAAGAGTGCCCTCTGAACAGAAGAGGACTGATTGTCCTACATTCCTTTACTTTTATTGCTGTTGAAATAAGTTTTGCTCACAAAATTTCAATTTCTGATAACTTGAAGTGAAAGACTAAGCTAAGACTGAGCGGAAAGAGTTATTCATAAAATGAAACAGGCTGAAAAGGGAATCTCACCTTGGTGGAAAATAAAAATGTCTCCACAGATGGACACACATAAACACATTGTCATCCACTGACATTAACAGGCATTAACGTGCATTACCAAAATCGTAGCATCTTAGGGGTGAAAAGGGAGTTAGACATTATCCAATTTAATTCCCTCCTCATTTTTTTAGATAAGAAAACAAGGGCAAAAAAAAAAAAAAAAAGTGACCTGCTTGGATTGTAGCCAAAGGTTCCTAAATCTCAATCTATTTTTTTAAAAATCTCTTCCAAATAGTTGCATGGGGTCATCCTTTTTGTTCAAGTTGCACCCTGTCTTAATCCTGGGCAGTCGGCACCAAGCAGTGCCACGTCACACAAACCAGCAGGGCTTAGTGGAACAGATGCCTCTCTGAGAGCTCCTCTGACCTGGGGACCTTCTGCCCATCCAGCCCCTACTGCAGCTGACCAAGACAATTTAGTCTGGACAGCAGGTGAATCTGATGATGTAAAAAAAAGAGACCACTTAAAATCCAATTGCTTTCAGAATGGCTTTTTTAATAATGGAGTCCACTATAAATTGGTGATTATTGTATGTCATTATAGGAGGCCAATTTTTATGTGAAAGATCTATTTTGTTGATTAAATGAAATTCTTCTTAGTGCCATTGGGTCACACATAACACATGTCCAGTCAATTATTTTAGGAGTAGTTGAAGATTTCTCTTTTCACAGTAATAGTTTTTTTGGCAATCAATAGAGCTTTGAAGAAACATTTTTCTTGATAATGACCTAGATCTTTTTTATAGAGAACTTTTTTCCCCCAAGATGAATAGAGCTGGGTCATGAGGAAGGGTGAGCAAACATGCTTTATTGTAATTTTTCCAGAAAGATCGATGGTTTTACATTCCAAAATGATAACATAAAACAATGGTTTTTAGTAATTTGGAATGACTAAAAACAAGTGTGGGTTTGACTTGACAGGTGTCAAATATAAATATTGATACTAAAGAAATAGCCCATACTTTTCCCAGGAAATCTCATCTTTTTTCATCTTACTTAGATCAATAAAACAAATTTACGCTATATGGTGGTGAATAATCTAGCCAGGTAGAAGTCTCAGTATTAAATATTTGGAGATTTAGTTTCAGGTCTAATTCTGATACACTGATCTACTATGGAAAAATCATTTAATTTTTAATTGCTTCACAAATAAAATTTCTAGCTACCAATTGTGTTTATGAAAAAAAGTACATTTACTAAAAACAGATTTGCTTTTATATATGGTTCTTTGCTTCCAGTTTGTGCGCATATTAAAATAAATAATCCAGAACATCTGTTGACCGGTGTAAATGGCACGTGTGGACTAAATGAATGATATTTTCTCCTGAATGGGTTGAAAGACTTAACAAATCTTAACAAGCCTAACAAGCCATTCTTACTGAATGGCTTAACAAGCAACCCCTTTGTTGATATAAAAAATCCTTAAATGGACAATTTGGTTAAATATCTCTGCCAGTCCTGTATGAGCATCAGCACCCAGTCTCTTCAAGACCCAGGGAACCTTGCTGACCTACCCTTTCCCTCTCCTTCCCATTTTCCAAGCAAGCTACTTGAAGTTGGAGCCAATCTTCATGCCTGGTCCTTAGGGACTGTGGCACTAGAGGACAGAATTTAAAAGTTAAAGAGTGCCTGTAGGCTGCACTCACTGCCTAGGCAGGAAGGGGTAAAACTGTGATAATGGGCAAATTTGTGTGCAGATGCCCAATCCCAGTGTCACCCAACCCACTGAAGATGGAAGCAGGCCAGGTCTTGTTTCATACCCTCATCACACCATACATAAAGACGGGAGGCAAATGTTCTGTAACTCTTGGAATTAAAGCTAGAAGGGAGCCACATCCAATTCTGATCCTTGATAGACTCAGAGACATCAAGAAGCTGCTTTTTCTACACACTGATCCAGTGGACCAGCGATCTCTAAAACAAATCTATTCCCATGTGACTAGGCAGTGCCATGGGGACTCCAAGTTGGGAAATCTGGTAGCACAAACTAGCCATGGGAGACTATTCTGTGCAGCTGCTTCTGCCCATCATGCAAATTTCTGCTCAGCAAGTATCTTCACTTGGTATATATTCAAAGTCACGTAGATAAAGACATGTATTTAAGGCTCATTAAACCCCATGGCACCCCCTTTGGAAAAGAAGTCTGGGGTTTCCACTCATACACCAATATCTGCCGTAGCCTTAATGAGACTTCATTTTGGGATCCTTACCTATACTTAAACCAGCGCTATGGAGTTTGGTCATCTGACATCATCTGACTCCAAAGTCTGCAAGCTGAATCCTTGACGTGGGAGGATGGCAAATGGAAGAGAGTTTTCTAAACTTTTGAAGGCACTGTGATTCCCACTAAGTGTACCAACAGTTGATTCTATGGATTCTGGGCCAAACCAAATTGTAAGTGTTGACATCTTGATATATATCATTGAGATCCTTCCCACCAGCTCCTGATTAAGAATGTTCTAAACGTAATGTGAACAATACCATGTCTGCACTAATACCGGTAGCATACTGAGAAGTTTGGAAGTAGAATTCTTAGAACAACACAAATATCACTAATCATGGAAGGAAAGGACAATCAAGAACGTCCACTAGTTCCTGTGATTTTCCAGACATAAACAGTGGTGCATGCCCCACGTTTTCACTCTGAACATCCAACTAAAGACCTCCTCAGGAGCTGAAATGGGGGATCTGGCCCATGGCTGAGCCTTCAGCATTCCAACAGTTGAAAGCTCTGACCCTTATCCTAACACCACCTAACCTTCCACCATCAGTGCAGCTAATGCTACAAGAGTATCCTGGCAAGTGAAATCTCAATGCCCACATCTCTAGAAACCTGGTCCTGCCTGAAATCAACACTGCATATGGGACAGAAAATTCTGCCAATGGATGCCAAATTTGAGGCAGTTCTCCAGGCCAGTGATGACAAGGCATCTAAACACGGCAGCCTAGAAAAGCCGAGGCAACCAGAGTAGATAGGTGACATGGGCTATGTTTTTAAATGCTTCAACCTGAACAATGTCTAAATGTCTTGGGCAGTTGGCACCAAGCAGATACCAGGTCACACAATCCAGCAGAATTAGTAGAACAGACTTCTCACTGAAAACCCTTCTGACCTGGGAACTTTCTGCCCATCCAGACCAAACTGCAACGGACCAAGACGGTTCAGTCTGGACAGAACACAGATGCTTGATCGTGTCAGAGCCTAACCAAGGTACTACCCAAGGTCTTTCCCAAACTTTACAAGATCCTTATTATCCTAGGAAAGTGGCAGCATATCCCAGCAGTGCTATTAACAATTGCTCCTTATTTTAGGCATGTCCTGGATCCCAGCCTAAACCCTGATCTATTGCTCCGCTCTTTGTCTATCTGGTTCCATTTTCTAGCTTTTGGTATCTGTGACCCTTATCACTTGGCAATTGTTGCTTTGGCGTTTTTGGCCTTAACTTCCTTCTCATTATAGAGAAATGAAGAAAAGAAACAAAAAGCAAAAGTAAGGATCCCACCTTTTCTTTCAGAGATAATCACTGTAAGCATTTTAGTGGTATACCCTTCCAGATGTTTTCCAGGTCTATTACACACACACATACACACACACACTAATTCTACATATATATATGCCCATATGAGATCATACATGAAAGGTGTGTATCACAGTGGCTGGCACACTCTGAACACTCAGTAAACATGAGTTATTGTTATATATCTGATTTGTAACTTGTTTACATCACTTGGTAACATATAGTGAATATGCTCCATGTTGAAAAATATTTTTCTACATGTGATTTTTAATGGATATAGAGGATGTGTCATAATTTAATCCTCTATTGTTAGACACAAGTTATTTACACTATTTTGCTATTAGAAACACTATTTTACTATTTACACTATTTTGCTATTAGAAACACTATTTGCTATTAGTGTTATTTACACTATTTTGCTATTAGAAACATTTATATTCCAGGATAAATTCCTAACATTAGAACACAGGGTCAAAGAGTTTTCATAGTTAAGACCTTTGATATAAAGTGGTAAACTTTCCTACAGAAGACAAGCATATACCAGTTTATGCTCTCCCATCAACCACATGGTGGAATATCAGTGCATTTATTCATTCTTTTATTCAACAAATAAATTTCATGAACTGTGATAAATGCTACAGATACTTTGGGGAACAAACAAACAAGGACCTTGTTCTTCTGGTTATGCCATTTAAAAGGGGGAGAATAAACATTAAATAAATATCACAATAATCAATTACAAAGTTTAAAAAGTACCATGACTATAAAAACAAGATGCTATTAGATGTATATTAGTTATATATCTATGTGTAACAAATTACCCCCAATCCATAGTGGTTTAAAACAACAAATATTTATTATCTTATGGTTTCTATGGGTCAGGAATCTGTTTACAACTTGGCTATATCCTCTGAAGAGGTTTAATATGTTTATCTTAGAGGATAAGGCAGGCCTTAGTGAAAGATTAAATGTGGTTGAAGTAGAGAAAGAAATCAGAAAGTATTCCCAGGTTCCTGGCTTCAGCAATTGACTGTAGCCATTATAGGCTTTATTATTACTATTTTATGGTTGTTATTGTTATTTGCTTATTTAATAGGAAAAAGAATTTTCCCATTTGATTCTTATTTTGCATTTCTTTCCATACGTTTATTGGTCAAGGTATTTTGGTCTAGTTATTTCATGCCTACTATCATGGCAGGTATAATACTATTTTTCTAAATAGTAGAATTCATATTAGAAACTTGGTCTTCAACATCTTTGTAAGTAATTGAACCATTCGAAAATTTTAACATATATTAATAAGTGAAAAGGTAAGGTGCATAATAATGTGTTTATAAATGCATGTATAATAATACATTTATGTTTGTAGTGGTACCTGTGTTTGCAGATGCTTAAATTGTCTGTAGTAGAATACAGAAGAAACTGGTAATAGTGGGTTTTACTGGAGAGGAACTGGAGAGCTGAGGGATGGAGAGAAACTTACTTTTCCTGTATACTTTGTCTACCTTTTGAATTTAGTTCCTTACACAGACATTATCAGCTTTAAACATTGCAGCCTACTAATAAGTCAATAGGAATATATGATGGTTTTGTTGAAGTAAAGATGTGACACACTTTAGTACCCATTCTATCATTATCTCACGGCTATTTCACTGAATGAAAAAGATATATACAAGGGCCTCCAGGAGAATTCATTTTAGAATCTGCTGGCTCAAAAACACGTATTGTATCATTGTAAGAACTGAATATAAAAAGTCATTCTTGCTGTCTGGTAGCTGGTACCCTGAGACCATTAGTAACAATAGTATTCTGCTCTGTATATCCGTGTCCTCTGTTTGTGTATTGTCTCTACCCAGGTATCAACTATTTAGCACTCACTGTTGAGCCTGTGCTATTTGATTCACGTCCTTAGCTCCTCTGCCACCTGCCTCTTAATCATTTTCCTGCTCATTAACAGCTCCAGTGGGCATAGTCATAAAGGGGAGGCAAAATTCCAATAAATTTATTTGTTATTGTTAATTGTACATATGAAAGGTTTTAGGAGGAAAATGTTGAGTTTAATGATTAAAATGAGATGTTTCAACCATTTCAATTTATTTTTTCTTTTTACTTTTAATTCTTTCACATTTATGAACTCTAATTATGACAAAGCACTGTTTTTTTTCTTTTGCTACCAAAAAAGTATTATCTGCATAAAAGACCCCTTGGATGCTTACTGGCCACTCGTTCAACATTCCAACGTTTATCCCCAAATCTGAGGAATAAAAAGTGAAGAAACAAATACGGTAGCAGGTATTGACATGCGATGTTTCAGAATAGAAACCGAAGAAAACAACAACAACAAAACGTAATAATACATAAAACAAAGTCAAGTGGTGTGTGCATGACTCAAGAATGAATACAGAAAGCCCAGATGTAAGATGATTGCTCAGAAGCAAACAATTCCCCCAAAACCAGAGACTGACTGTTTAATATGCTTGCTTAAAGAACTGGGAGAAGAAAGAGAAATGAAAAATATGCAAAGATAGGAAGAAGTAGAATGGATAACTGCAATGGTACCATAGTGGACACATATGTTTAGTAGGTGCCCAATATCCGTTCATCCTATTTTGATAACTGTTTTCAGTTTATCTTTTTGGGGCTCTGTTCCTCTCCAGTCTCAGTTATTAAGGTCCCTGAGGGGAAAATGCTACCTCGACTCCAGATGTGGCAAGTGATCCAGGACTGGCCAATCAAAGCATCACATTTTCCTGGCAGCAGTAATTTGTTCCCAGTGATCCCATGGCCCAGGTCGGGTCAATCAAAGCCAGAAACACTGATCTGAGACAATTTATATTGTTCTTTTGAGGAATTGTATTTGTCCTTTTCTACTGGACTAGGAATTTGGGGAATTGAAAGTCAAGAGATATTTTCACCACCTTATGTCTGTGAATGAAGATGAGAATGAAGCAGACACACTGGGGGTGGATGGTTGCATCCTGCCAAGAGGACTGAGAGAAATCAAGACCCACAGGGCATTGGGTCTTGCATAAACCAACCCCACCTGAACCCATTCCTACTCCTGGACTTTTCAGTTACATGAGCTAATCAATTCGAGTTCCTTCTCCTTTACAGAAGTTTTGAATTGAGTTTTCATTGTACAGAAAAGAGTCCTAAATAATGTTTTACTCATATAATTTACTGAGGGAGAGAAAGATGGTCTCATTATTGTTTGACTAACCAGTATGTACAGGTAGGGATCATGTCTTGTAGAGTTAACTTGCCCATACATTCCCTAGGAAGACAACCCAGCTCTGGTGGGTCCATGAGGAGCAGACTCTTCTAATGTGTGATAATAAATGCTAGTATTTTTACATTCAAAAATTTTGAAAATTCCACCCCAGTGTGGAATCTCAGGAAATATCTGGCACTGGCTTACCTAAAATTTTTTAATAGAAAAATATTGACCTGTGAAAAAATGTGGTTTTGAGACTGAATAAAAAAGTGAATAAAGTTGGGGGGATGGGAAGATGGGATAGTGAAATTTAGAGTAGAAGTGTGGTAAATGCAAAGTTATTTCCATCCCTAATATAATTGAAATCTCCCTGAATCTGGCAGTGTAACTGATGCCTGGAAAACATGGTAAATTTCACTGTGACATTGAAAGTTGCTGAACTGAACCACTTTTCTTCCATCACACTTTGAAATCATCATCCTACACTTGGACTTCTGGTAAAGTTGAACAAGGTCAAAACTCTGAGTCACTTGTGTGATAGCTCGATGCCAGGAAGCAAAGACCACTTCAGAAAAATGGGACAGTGACATCAGTTTGCAGTGGGTCACTAGGTACTATGCAGGGTGGCAATTTTTGTACACCATCCTGCAGATGCTTCTTGCATGAAATATGAGACCAGAACTCTAATTCTAACAATGTTATAAACAAACCTATGCAATTAAAGCCTAGATCATGACTGGAAACAGAGATAAGCTAATAAGATTATGAACCACCTAAATAGATCCCGAAGCCATATGATGACATCATGAAATTTCAGAAGATACAGCTGGCTTCCCGTGATATTTTTGCAGTTGAAAAATATGTAGCATCTGGTCTTTCGCTTATCAATTCTTTGCTGAAGTAGTTGTCGTCTTAAGTTTCTTTTTATCATGTAGATGTGTTAAGTTTAAAAATAAAGTTGGAAAATTTTGATAGAGCATTCCATCTAATTTCATGTAAAAAATAAGCAAAAATTAGTTGTGGTTTCATAAGCAAACTTTTTATAAGGATGGGCAGTGCCCTGAGCCTTTGCACTTGCATTAAGCAATTTTGTACTCTTGGAGCACCATTAACCTAGAGAATAACGATGGTCTCTTATGTGGAACATTCAATGATTCATTTGCACATGCTCTAGGCATAGGGAAGTAGTGTGTTATATTGGGTATAGGTTTCTTTGGTTCAAATCCCAATTTTACCACTTAGTAGCTGTGTAACTTTGAACAAGTTATTTAATCTCTCAAGTTTCAGTTTACTCATCTATAAAATAGAAATAATAGGATCTACTATAAAGGACACAGTATTTGTGGAGTATTTTGCACCATGTCTGACACTCATAAACCCCAGATTTATTATTAGTCACTCATTTAACAAATATTTATCAACGTCTAAATATGTGTCAGGCACTGTGCTAATCCCTGGGAATACTTGGCCAAGAAGAAATAGATTCTTAACAACTAACTGGTGTATAGGATCATCTCTGACAAGTTAATTGTCTGACACCAATCTGCTCCATTCGCTGACCCTCTGCCTAGAAGATCCTTGGGAAGCTATGTTTCTGGCATCCAGTTAGAGATGATAAAGCGTTCATCCAGAGAAACAATGTTAAGTGATGAAGTTTAGTAACACCTCTACAACATAAAAGAATGTGTTCTGAAAATATGCAATCACACGCTGTTATCAAAAATGTAATTCTAGGTGGGAAGAGCCATGATGTGGGAAGAGGCATGGAAATAATATTCCAGCATCTGTGTCTGTTCCTGATGGACATAGCTGAGGCCAATCTCACTGACCTCTCCTCTGGTTCCACTTCTATTACATCTTCTCTGCTTCCTCACCACTGACCACTGTCACGGCTGCTGGCAACGTTTCCTCTGTCTCGGCTCCTGTCACCCCTGCCATGTGTCATGTCATCTCCATCACACCAACTCCAATGCTGTCCCCACTGACATTGTTTCTAGCTGCTCCCAGATCTGCTCACAGCTCCTCCCTGAGCTCCAGGAGCTCACAGTTTAACAGGGTATGGGGCATTTGGAAATTTGACCATATCCAAGCCTGGATGAAGTAAGTACTAACAAAGAAGTATAAGAGGTACCTTATAGAGAAGGAAAAATTTTACGTATAGTGTGGTATTTGAGCTGACTCTGTCTTTTGATAGAAAATATAAAAGAAAGACCATCTCAGCCTATGGTAATGGCATAAGCCACTAAAAAGGTCATCACTTCGCTGTTCTTTTAATAGTACAAAACCCCAAAACCAATGAAGACTTTCAACACGATGATCCAGCCACTTATATCTTCTGGAAGGGCATAGACAGGTCAGTTCTTTCAAGTATACCTGTGTGAATGACCCTTCTGGTTTTGCAGGGGGCTAGAAGAAGCTGAAAGGATAGCTTTTTGTTTTGTTTTTGTTACGTGCCTAATTTACTGCAAGTGGTAGATGTTAACACAAAATCCATCATAATATGTTTTTGTGTGCATGTGTATTGGGGGATGATGTGTGTGAATATGAATAGACAAACACACACACATTACATTTAAAACAATGATTTAGAAATAAGAGCTAATGCGCATTCTAAAACAATTAGTCTAATTTCTATAAAATAATTGTATACAGTGATAATATGAATTATTTCTACTGGTATTTGTTACTGGATTTATTTTGTTTCACATGCAAGAAGTTTCGTGTTTTCATTTTCACTACCATAGGCTAATTCAAAAAGCGTATACACTATATTTGAATATTAATTACCAACTCTCTTTGTGATGACTTGATTAATACCTATAATCCTCATTACTCACCTGAGTTTTATAATCATGGTGCCTTTGATCCATATGATATGTGGAAACAGGACATGACTAAATGAGACAGTTCAGGCTCATGGTGTTCAGATATGTCCATGAGAAACCTTTAATGCCATCACAATAACATTTCTTATCTCTCTTTACCAGAGTAGAACACAATAGAGCATGAGAAATGCATATGCCTAGGTTTTAACAAAGAGCCCATTACCATATTAGACTTAGCTGGGCTCAGTTAACTCTGAAGGATCAAAATACAGGCTAATGATCCAATGAGTGCACTTTATTGCCAAATGTCGTCCAAATTAAAGAGATTATTGTAGCAAATGTTTCATTACTGTTTGACTTAACAGACAAACCACTATTTTCCCTGTGAGCATGTTTTAATCAAAATGGAGAAGGCAACAGATGCTGTTTGATAGTTTTCAAACCTATACTAAAATTTCTTCCACCATTGAATATATTTCAAGTTCCTTTAAAAGTGATATTAAGAATGCACCCGCCCAAATTATGTAGCTCGGTTCACTTCAGAGATTTCTCGCTATTTTATGTCAATTCTCTTTCACACATCATTCAAACAGGATTAAATTCTACATGCTTTAAACATACAATGCGTTGAAGTAGTGAGAGTCAGCCTGGCTTCCTGGAAAGATTAATTAAGTGCATCAGCTTTTTCCTGGGCAGAAAGAACCTGTAAATTTGGTTCTTTGATGCAGGATTGAGCTACTCTCCTCCAAAGGGGCTGGAAGAAAAGTGTTGATCACAGGTAAGTCTATCCTAAAAATTAGAATGTCTTGTTCACATCATGTAACTGAAGAAATTTGAAAATGCCTGAACTAGCAAAAAAACCCAAAAAAACAAAAAAGAACCAAAAAACCTTCATTGGCCTATGAAGTGTCTCAAATTCCCACTCTTCAATTCATTCCTTGTGAATTTTCTAAAAGCTCCTCTAAGGAGTTCAACATAATAACCAGCCAACTTATTAACAGGGATTAGTGTATCTGAGCCATTGGTATATCTATGTCCCTGGAAGAGAGCAGGCTTCTAGGAGAATGAATGAAATCAAAGGTTTTCATATTTGTTCAAGAAATGAAACATCGTGGCAAAGCTTTTTTCGTAACAACCTGAAATGTTGCTACAGTAAACTAAAAATGGCTATATGTTTTGTGCAAATTCAATACCCTATGAAACAAGATTCGAGTATGCTTAACTGGTAGCAGAAACTAGGTTTAACAACAAAAAAAAAAAAATCAGAAAAATTTTAGTTAGAGAATGATCTGACAGCTGATTTTTTCCCATGCAAGTTTGGAAAAGATGATCTTTATTTGATTTTGAAAAGCAGAAAGTCTTGATACATCAGTATTTTTCTAGAGCATAGTTTGTAAACCATTGGATTAAATTTTTGATGGTTAGAGATAAGTGACAGGTAGCAGGTTGAGAATCAGGGGGTAGGTCTATGAATATCCAAGAAGCATGATGATAAGTAGCATGAAGTGGTGAAAAGAGACTTGGTTTATGAATAAAATGTCTCAGTTCTACCAAACATATTACCAACTCTACTCCTTATTAGTCTTCTGTCATTGGGGCAAGTTATTTAAATTTGAGGGACATCCAGTACTTCACTTGTAAAATGTGAAGTAATGCCCACCTGACTTAACTTACATAATTATGATGATCTTCAAGAGACAGATGTAATCAATAACACTTTGGAAGTTATCAAGTAACATCATCTATCTTTGATTCTATGCCACATACCATTGAGTCATCATTTGATGTTTTAACATCTCTGACATTGGGATGTATCTCACAGTCACTGTCTGTGGGTGTCATTTGCCGGTGTATCTACATCAAAACATGCCCAATGGAGGTCAGCAATTTGGAAAAAAAAATCAGAGATAGTAGCGGTGCACTCTTTTAAGAAATGCTGCATCTCCAAGGCTTCCTGATGACAAAAACGACTAAACTGCATTTTAAAAATACAACACATAGACATCGATGACTGAGTCAAAAAGTGATTCTTTGGAGACAGATTCAATGTGAAAACAATTTAGGAATATCTTAAAGAATGTATTTTACTTATATTTCACTTTTATCTATACATAAGAGTGATAAAAAGATTTTTTAAATCTATGTATAAACAAGTTTAAAACGGTTCTTCAAAAAAAATATAAGATTAAAATTCCATGTTATAAGAAAGCGTTATGTCATTATCTGATTGCAGTCTTCTTTCTTAGTAGTACATACTACAGTTGATGGTGTGTGAGAAGGAAAGTTGGTACATAAATATACAATGTAACTATGAAGTTGTACTAAAATGAGTTAGAAAAAGGGCGTTTATTGGTAACAAAGGTAAGGTTGACACATGTTACAGCTTTGTTTAAGGCTGGCCTTGATACCAAGGAAGAGATCATGGAAACAACAACAACTACTACTACAAAGAGACCTGAAAAGTTCTGAGGTGCATGAAAGCCGTCTGGCATTAGAAAAATAAATTTTACCCCATGGGAGGAATCTGAATCTGCTTCTAATTGATCAAGTACCATTCTAGCCCTAAATACTGACACATTGACAATCAGTGAAGCTTCCTGGAAGGGTAATAACATCTGTAAAAAATGACTTGATGACAGGACGTTAGAGTAAAGCAGCTTTATCAAAGCGAATCAGGGATGACCATATAGGAAAAGAAAAAGTATGCTGGTAAATTCATCACTCACGATCGAGTTCAATAGTGACTTCTCAAAGGAAGAAGCCTTTCCTTGAACACCCAACATATGAACCAACACCTCCTTCCTCCATAACATGTATCTTAACCATATCTTTATTAAAGAATGTATCAAACTAAATATTAGCTGTCTCCTTCTATGGATGTCACAAAACTAGTAACCCTGGTTTGTTCATTTGGTATCAAGAGAACTTGATATAGTGTAACACAGGGTACCTAGTAGGCAATCAGTAAATTATTGGTGAAAGTATGAATATGTTTAATATATTTTGTATGTAAGAATCACACACATTAATTTGTAAGCAGTTTGCAAATAAGATTAACATGCTGTTACAATATTAGAAGTCAATTTTCACAGTGTAAAAGATAATGACCTTGCTAGAAACATAAGTTTATTGATCTACTACACCCCATCTTACCCTTCCAGTTTTATCAGCCCTATTCACAGTCTTGGGAAAGGCAATCCTTTATACTAAGTGAACTTTCCCTCACCTCCATTCATTGGCTCCGGCTGATAGACCAGGGCTGATAGACTTGTCCATGAAAGGAGTGGTCCACTGGCTGGTCCATAGGTAATCAACCTTTCTCTTTGGAGAATTGAACCAACAGACAGTCTGAACAAGCGGATAACGAAGGCACATTTTTGGTGGAGCACCAGGATCAAGGGCAATGGTCTCCTGAGAACTAGTGGGACAACATTTTCTTGGATTCCATATATGTTACCCCTTGGAATTTCCTTTTTTCTCAAGTTAATTGAATAGGCTTTTCTTCCGTAAAACCAAAAACACTTTTTCCAAGAGTAAGCACATTTTCTGTATCCCAACATGATCATGATATTGTATACTGGCTAATGTGGTTGACCAACTTTCCAAGAGCTAGAATACTATGAAATATGATTAATGCAAAATTTACCCAAATATAATGATCCTTGGATGAATTATTGTTCATGTTACAACCTAAGATGCTTCATGTGCTTCAGAAACTTTGGGTCTTGCACTCTGCTGGATACTTGACTTCACATTCTCTCTTGATTTTGACCCACTTTCAGCTCCAGATAACTTTTTTTCTTACAACCAAACAGTCCTGTTCCTCAGGCATTCATATAAGCTTTGCTAGTGCCCCACTTGGAACCAAGAAGTCCACATGATTAGAATGAAAGAGGGTGGGAGTGGAACTGAGCAGTTACTGATTCATCTGTATAAGGACATATATATCAAACATTTTTGAAATGTTATTACTGGCTTTAAAATAGAAAGGTAGGCCAACATACAACAACAAAACAAGAAAAGAACCTTAGAGCAAATGGGAAGCATACTGGGTCAACTTAATTCATGCTGTTTATTAATTTTATTATATATACTGTTACGATTTTCCTCAAATTTGTTTATTAATTAAACTATAATTAAAACTCAGAAATAATCCTTCCACCTCTAGTAAATACTGCAGAATAACACACTAAACACCACTCTCTCTCTTTCTAGCATGACTTTCTGGTTACTAGAGACCAGAAAGGTGAATGTTATAGACATTTCTCAGACTCAGGTGAAGCCAGAGTTTCACATATGACTTGGTTTCCACCAACCAGATGCACCTGTATAAGACAAGAAAGGTAGATATGAACATCATGAGACAGAATCTATGGGGCTGTTCTGGCAAGTAAGGGGGTTGAGGAGTTTGGTTCTTCTACAGAACTATGATGGAGGATCTAGGATTTAGTCTGTATCTTCATTAGTGTTAAGTGACAGTTGATGAGTGGAGTTTCCATTTGGCCATCCCATTGTACAGCTGGACATTTCTCCTATGTATCCTCTAAACCTGGTTCCTGGGGCCCAGAAAAGATGTTGTAAATTATCTATTACATTATAATAAACCTTTTTTTGCTTAACCCAGCAAAATTTAATTTTGTTTCCTGAAACCAGGGACCATGACCTATGTAGTAATTGGTACCAGAAATGAGATGTTGAAAAGTACAAGTAATACTGATTTAGTAGAAGCAGTTGGGAGTAAGTGGTGAGGGTCTAATTTTAATGTGGTGGCCAAATATTTGGTTGATCTGTCACTTGCTTACCTTAAAAAGCAGAATGTTTGCTGACTGAGGCTATAATGTTCAGGGAAATAGTAGAACAAATTCATAGTATTGGTAGGTGGTGGTTCATTTTTGCTATCTTTAGCAAAATCTTAAGAACTAGATGAACTCAGTAGAGGTGGAAAGAAGCAAAGATTTGCTAAGAGAGGCATTCTCTGCCCATGCCCACTAACTACACTGATGGAGAGTCCAGTGATTTAGAACTTGCAATGTTGAACAACTCATCTGCTTTTGTATTTGAACTTGAAGAAGTTTTAAGCTGTAGCCCTGAAACTACAGTCTTAGCAGGAGGTAAGGCTCTTAGTTTGTCATAAAGCAGAAGCGATATTGCTGGCAAGAGATGATGAACTGTATTGCTTCCCCATCTAAGCCTATTATTTCAGATGCTCTCAAGGTAGCCACCATTAATTTAAGGGCCAGGGGGATGGGCAGAGAACAGAGCCCAGTAAATAAAAGATGAGAATTTGCAGGTTCAAAACCATGTCTGGGCAAGTCTTTTGGCTATGGTAGTTTGTACATGGAATAGAATCGAAACAAATCAAGTCTGCTAAGTGTTTGAAGGAATTATCTTCCCAAAGAAACTCCAGACTTGGTCTGCAACAGTCTGTGATTGTTAAAACTTTAAAACAATTCCTGTGCCCCAATATTTCAAATTTCATGAAGTCTCCAAAAAGGGCATCCTTCTCATCGTGCCCACCTCGGATATATTTGTTGAGGAAAATTGACGAGGATGAACCTCCCAGGGGCAGATCCAGGAGCAATAGAGGACAAGGTATGAAGGAGAACATTCAAGAGAAAGAACCAGGAGTTTCCAGTTTGGCCAACAAAAGAACTTCCTGAAATGCTGAGGCAGAGGGTCCTGGTTATTCCTGCTCAGTAGGTTTTGATAATTATAATGGAATGGTAACTAATGTCACCAAGTGGACAGGCTTATTGCAATGATCCATTTCTTCTCCATCACTAAATCTTATGTGTGCTGGTAGCTGAAAATGTGCCTTAGTTAATTGGTTACCAGCCTACAAGAGCCCCATCTGGGCCTCTTAGAGAGGGCTGCATATCAGTTATCGAAACAACAGTAACAGAAAGAGACTTAGGTCTTGATCCATTGGAGAGGCAGTGAGACTATCTATTTATGAAAACAAAGGTGTGCATGTTGGTTTGGAAAACCAAAGAGGCAGACCATGCCAGAAAATTGTTAATAGCCTAACCTGGAGGTTCTAAACTACATCGACAAATCATTTGATATGTTTCCCTTTAAGATGACTTTCCCCTTACAGGTGGAATTAACTTAGTGACTCACTTCTAATTAATAGAAAAAAGTGAAAGTATCCTGTGTCAATTAGGAAACCAGGTCATAAAGGACACTGTGACCTCATCATTGCTTTCTCCTGGATAGCTCACTCTGGGGGTAGGTAGCAGCCATATCATCAGGATACTCAAGCTGCTTGTGGAGAGGTTTGTGTGGCAAGGACCTGAGGCCTCCAGCCAATAGCCGTGTGAGGACCTGAGGTCTCCTGCCAACAGCCTTGTGAGGGAGTCTTCTTGAAATTGGGTCCTCCACCTCCAGGTGAGCCTTCAGATGACCGCAAACTCTGCCAATATCCTGACTGCAACCACGGGAGAGACCTTGTGTCAAAACAATCCAGCTAAGCTCTTTCTGAATTCTTTACCCACCAGAAACTTTTGAGATTATAGTGTTTCTTGTTTTAAGCTATTAATTTTTGTGATGATTTGTTATTTAGCATGAGACAACTAATATACGCACTCAATATCTAGTCTCATCTTCTTCCTTAGAAACCAAATCCTGATTTTATTTGAGTATTATTTTTAGCTAAAATACTATATACCTCACACTCCCTCTGGTTACATCCAATTAGATGTCAGCAGGAGTTGTTGGATGCTCCTTTCAGGAAAACTCCTTTAAAAGGTGGTAGGCCACCGACATTCTTCCTGCCTGGAATGCAGATTTGATGACTGGAACTCCAGTAGGCAACTAACATCATGAGGCAAACTTTAGGATGAAAGCTAAGAGCTAACAATGAGAGAATAGAAGCAATTCTGGGTGCAATCATTCTAATAATGATGGTATCATCAAAACAGATCCCAAAATGCATTTGTGACCTTTTTTTACATTGGAGAAAATCAACTTCTACACTGGTTAGGTCAATTTTAGTTCTTGTTTCTGTTACTAGCAACCAAAAGCAGTTACTAGCTGATGGAAATTGGAATTAGATCTCTTCGATATGTGGCTTTTAGGAAATATAATACACTGAACTACCTAACAGGATAAATCATTTAGCTTTGTAGGAGTAGTTACTACTGTAAATTATTGAGCTTTGTATCTGGTATAAGCCTTTCTGGGACATGAATGGTATATGCTGTTTATCCAGAATTCTTTTCCTAGGTCACCTCTGGAATTCTATATTGGCATTGATGGAAGACCACACACACACACACACACACACACACACACACACACACACACACACACACACACTCTCTCTCTCTCTCTCTCTCTCTCTTTGTCTCTTAGTACGGTGTGTACACTAAATTACTGACACTTGGGCCGTCCTGACAAAACTATCCTTCATCCTTACTGTACTGTGTCATTTAAGAATTATAAAGCAGCCAAAGTTAATATCCAACATGTAATTTTCTGGATATATATACACATACACACATATATATGTGTATATATATATATTATTGAGCAAAAATAATTTTGAATTGTAGCATATTTTAAAACATTTACAGAC
Organism: Grampus griseus; assembly: GCF_964374135.1. Classification (NCBI taxonomy): domain Eukaryota; kingdom Metazoa; phylum Chordata; class Mammalia; order Artiodactyla; family Delphinidae; genus Grampus; species Grampus griseus. The sequence goes on along the minus strand of NC_138998.1, from coordinate 115,380,545 downwards.
TTTATATATTGATACAGGTCAAAGTTCTTTTTTTTTTTTTCAAAAGGAGAAGCTAGAAAGGTTTTTTATTGTTTATTTTGTTTTTTAAAAAATACATAACAACTTTATTTAGATATAATTCACATACCATACAGCTTACACATTTAAAGTGTAAAACTCAGTGGTTTTTAGTGTATCCACAGAGTTATGCAAACACCATCACAATCAATTTTAGAACACTTTTATCACTCCAAAGAGAAATCCTATTAGCAGTTAATCCCCATTTCTTTCCAAACCCCTCCCCAGCCCTAGGGAATCACTACTGTACTCTATAAGTTTGCATATTATGGATATTTCATATAAATGGAAACATACGGCATGTGGTCTTTTGTTACTCAGCATAATCTTTTCAAGTTCATTCATGTTGTAACATGTATCAGCAGTTCATTCCCTTTTTATTCCTGAGTAGTATTTCATTATAAGGCTATACCACATTTTGTGTATGCATTCATTAATTGATAGATATTTGGGTTTTTTCCCTTTTCTTGATATTATGAAGGGCACTGGTATAAACATTAATGTACAAGTTTTTGTGTGGAGAAGTTTTCAATACTCAAGGGTATAAAATTAGGAGTAGAATTGCTGGATCATAGGCAACTCTATGTTTGACCTTTTGAGGAATGGCCAGACTTTCTTCCAAAGTGGTTGCAACATTTAAAATGTTCACCAGTAGTGTCCGAGGGTTCCAATTATTCTGTATCCTCGTCAATGCTTGTTCTTAACTATTTTGTTTTTTGTTTTCTTTGATTCTAGCTATTCTTAGTGAGTGTGAAGAGGTATTGAATTGTGGTTTTGATTTGCATTTCCCTGATGGTTAATGAAATGGAGCATCTTCCCATGTCCTTAATGTATATCTTCTTTGGAGAAATGTCTATTCATATCCTTTGCTCATTAAAAAAAATGGGTACTAGTCGTCTTATTGTTGAGTTGTAAGTTATTTACATATTCTAGATAGAAGTCTCTTATCATATATATATATGATTTGCAAATTTTTTGCCTATTCTGTGGGTTGCCCCTGAATTTTCTTGATAGTGTACATTGAAGCACAAAAGATTTTAAGTCTAATATACTTCTTTTTCCTTTTGTCACTTGTGCTTTTGGTGTCATGCCTAAGAAGGCTTTGCCTAACCAATGTTGTGAAGATTTATTGCTATATTTCCTTCTTAGAGTTTTATAGTTTAGTTCTTATATTTAGGTCTATGATCCATTTTGAGTTAATTTTTGTGTATGGTTCAAAGAAATGGTCAGATTTCCTTTTCTTCTATGTTGACATCCAGTGTCCCAGCCACACTTATTAAAAAGACTATTCTTTCCCCATTGCATTGTGTGAAATCTTGGGGGGGGGGTGTATGTGTGTGTGTGTGTGTGTTTGAGGGCGAAGGTAATTTTAATTTGGTTTTGTGGAAAGATAAACTATATAAGAATTTTATGTTTCCTAAACTAAACAAATCTGAAACATATTTGTCAGAGTCTACGTCTATGTCTTTTGAGAGTCAAACAATTGCACAAATGGCAAGCATACATCATGTTTTCTTTATAGCTTTCTTCCCCACAGAATCCTTAATAATTTAGGAAAACAGATACAGTCATCCCTTGGTATCTGCAGGGGATTGGTTCCAGGAACCCCCCCCCCAAAACCAAAATCCTCAGATGCTCAAGTCTCTTACATAAAATGGCAGTAGTGTTTACATATAACCTAGGAACATCCTCTCTTATACTTTAGATAATCTCTAGATTACTTACAACAGATAATACAATGTAAATACTATGTAAATAGTTGTAAACACAATGTTAAATGCTGTGTAAATAGTTGTGGGCAAGCGGCAAGTTGAAGTTCTGCTTTTTGAAACTTTCTGGATTTTTTTTTTTTAGGAATATTTTCCATCCATGGTTGATTAAATCTGTGGATGTGAAATCTGCAGATATGGAGGGCTGACTGTACGTACTTGGCTTTAGTTGAAGGTTATCTGAGTAAAATCTCTAAAAATTAATAGGATCATGTTTTACCCAGCTGATTTATTATACAGATGTATGTTTGTGAAATCCTGAAATGTTGTAGTCATTTATGACAGGCTGCTTAATGAGATTTACATGACCCATTTCTACATAAAAGGATAGGATTCCATGTAATATTTACACGTACATATTAAGCTGACATATCATCAAAACTGACAGGTTTTCCTTAGCTTCATTGGGATTTCTTGGCTTTTTGGACACCTTAACTATACTAGACATTTTCTTTTTTGGAGAATGAGAAGGCATCGTACACATTTGCCTTTCATTAAAGTATCTGCCTTTTCCTTGCACACTTTCAGCTGCTTCTATGCAAACATTTTCGGGTTGTTTTTGTTTTTTGTTTTTAAGATCCAGTTTTCAGGATTCATTTTAGTGAATAAATTGAGTGCCCTGGTTTTGCCAGTCCTTGGCTGTCATGCTCCACAGAAAGTAAAAGGGCTCCGATCTCATTAGGGAAAACTGCACAGTAACCTGCAGACAGGGTGTCTAAACATCTTCATCTTAGCTCTTCAGACCTTTTTCGGTACTCAGGGTGCTATAGCACATGCTTACTGCTGCAGCTTCAGACGGGTGACTGCCTCAAACAAAGGCTAGGGTGGATTTTATACTCCCTAAGTAAGTGGGCATGGAAGAACTGGAGAGCAAAACCGTGGGCTTCTATAGCCAGGAAGATGCTTGACAGTAACTAGCATAGAAGTAGTTCTGTGATCTAAGGAAGACTTTTTAAAAAAAGTTTATTCAACCCCAAATTTACAGTGTTTTTTTAATGCTGTATGGCCAGTTTACATTTACAGTCCACCACCAGAGTTAACAGAAATAAAAGTAATTGTAACCACAGTATGGTTAATGGAGACACAGTACATAAAATGTAAACTTCACTGATTCTCTAATTGGCACAAAAGCCTAGACAGAAGAAAGTGGTCTCTATAACATAGCAGAGCTAAACACCAGTAATCAACACAAAATTATAGACTTCATAAGATTCAGATTTTCATCTTAAGAAAATTTCATTTGACTGTACTATTAAAGATTTCATTTGCCCTCTAGAGAGCTGCATTGCCCCATACGGTAGCCACTAGCTACACATGGCTAGTGTAAAGACCTAGGAGTTTTTACACTAGGAGTAAAAAAACCTAGTGTAAAAAGCACACTGGATTTTGAAAACTTAGTGTGAATGAAAGAATGTAAAATATTTATTGAATATTTTTTATGTTGTGTATACATTGAAATATTTTTGATACATTGAGTTAAATATATTACTAAAATTAATTTTACCTGCTTCTTTGTATTTCTAAAATGTGGCTACTAGAAAATTTAAAAGTACATCTGTAGATCACATTTGTGGCTTGCTTTATATTTTTATTGGACAGTGCTTCTCTAGAGGCTGAGGGACTATAACAGCGTAACTACACTGGAATTCCATCTGTAGATATTTCTGTCAGCTGTCATAGTTCATTAGTCACTAGTTCATAGTGTATAAGGTGAGTTCAATACTTCTCAATGTATATTTTTGTTTTCTTCACACCTCACCACTGTTAAACAGTCTTTTCCCTCTCCTGAGAACCTGTTTCCCACTTGGCTACTTGGTAAATTCTAACCGTTTAATAGACAGCTGAAGCATTCTTTTCTCTGTAAAATTTTCTCTGAGCTCCCTTACCCCACACCTGTACCCCAAGTAGAAACAAAGACTTTTCTCGGGAATCATGACAGTATCTTGCCCAATATCTACTGGATATCTACGGTCTACTGTTTGCTGTGCACAGGGATAGGTGCTGGAAGTGTCCATATGTGAACCAGAGGGATACAGACCCTGTGCCCAGAGTGCCTGCGTTTAGAATGGGATATAGATAAGTAAACACCCAGTCACCAACTGGTGTGAAAAATGCTATAACGAGAGAGATTCAGGGAGTACATCATAAGCATGCCTCTCCCAGACTACTTCTTTGTGGTGGATAAACATATTGAGCCTGAACTATACGTATCTGATCCCATAGGAACCTGAGTTCATAAAAATAATTTTGTGTTTAAGTATAAAATCTCAAGGGCATCGTTTTCACATCACAATCAGTTAAAATGAGAGTTGTCTTCAAAATACAATTACTGCATAGGTATTCTTATATTACATATATGCCCCAGTATCCTTGCAATGACTCTCTTAGCCAGGAAACTGAGGTACTGATTTTTTAAAAACAAAGAACAACAAAATAGCCCCAACACAATTAGAATGATTAAGTAAAAATGAATCCCACGAAAGGTGTGCAACTTACTTAACACTAATGTACTATCAAAAAGAGTTCAGGATTCCAATGACTGGATTTCTGTGGGGTTGAGAAGACAGATGAATAACGAGGTGAGCAGCTTTATTAAGTCATCTAACATACTGCAGTAGACTTTTTAACACTAGTGTTAAAAGGGGCAGGACCAGTATTCGGCTTGTTGTATTAATTGTGTAATCTTACTTACTTGGAGGTTGTTTATCTACCAACCACAATGATCTAAAACCCACCTAAGAAGCAAAAAGAATGCTTTTCAAAGCAACATTTGAGTAGTCCAAATATCTGTCACAAAGTCTATGCACTAAAGTTCATGTGCCTTTCTCCTTGGTAAGCACATCAGTTCCTTACACGGGACCTATTTAGTTTTACTTTAGACTGAATTGTGACAAGTGAGGCTATCTGGATTCTCAGTCTGCACCAGACTAGAAGCTGCCAATCAGAAGAGGAGGAGAATGTTGGAGACAGGCTCGCTGGCAAAAGACAGAAAAGTCAACAGATTGTCAGTTAGGGAAGGGGGAGAGAGAGAGACTACAAAAGGCAGAGATAATCAGTCATAGTATCCTGGAGTCCTTCAGGGCAGCGATTTATGGCTTATACACCTCCTGGGAGCATCCCTAACACCTAGGAAGAAGCCTGATAGAGAACAGGAACTTGATGTATTTGTTAAATCCACTAACACCTACTATAATGAATACTTTAAATAAAATTAACCCTGAATTCTCCAGAAAAAGCCAAACAAACTGCTTAAGAAAACAGAAATATTTATCATACATTTCAGAAAATCTTTAACAACAGTTAAAAACGATTTAAAAAAAAGAAGTTTGACTCCTTAAAGGGCCACGCTCCAATTATGCTGACCATCACTTAACTGGAACAGTTGCTTTGCATCAATCCTGGATATATGTTGCGCTACAGAATAGCTGACTTTACTAAGTTGCCTGAAACAGATTTAAAACGGTGCTACATACAAATAATAAGCTATCATATGAGGTTTAAACTATATAAGATGGCAACAGATTGCACAGTTGAATCACTAGGGTGATGTAAAATAATTGTTCTAAAATGCACTATCACCATGAAGCAAAATCTTCCTACCATGTGCCCAGCACTGTGCTAGGGGCTGGATTATTAAGCATTAATTTGAAAAAATGCTTTCTTTTTTAAGATTGTGAAGGTAACCCCAAACTCTTATTCATGTTTTTAAAGGTTAAATGACATTTTACACGCACAACACAGCCATTACATAACAGGCATAGAATACTTTTTACGACTTGGATAGTTCTTTTTTCTTTTTTTAAGTGCACTTGCAAGTCTATTTTCAAATGCTATCGAATTCTTAAGGGTCTGAAAACCTACACGTAAGAATGGAGTGTCTCATCCACTCACTTGTTTTGTGTAATAAGTGTTTGAACACAGGCATGCCATTTCGGAGTTCACAGTGAGGCTAAGCTGTACTTTAGCGTTTTCGCAGCAAGCAAAAACAATTTCAGCAACGGTCCTCATTTCCCCTGGTAATTTTTTTTTTTTTTCTTTTCATGGCGAGTTACTAAATGCTAGATGCTAGAGTCAAAAAGAAACCTGACATCTGCGGAGGTGTTGAGAGGGTGTTAATAGTTCTAGTTAGATGTTTGGGGAGCGTTGAGGACAAGATTTTAAAACAGCAAATACAGGGAGAAGGGGGAAATGATGGTTTCGGATGACTCTCTCCTCCCTCCACTTTCTCTCTTCACCAATCCGTATGCCCCCCAGTTTAGAGGCGGGTTCAGCGAGATCAAGCTGCAGGAAACCGGGAGGCTCCTCGGCGCTGCCGCCCCGGCCTCGTGATGTAATTGTTATTTCTTACTCGGAGCCTGAACCGCGGAGAGCTGCCCGAGAAGTGGCAGCCCGGTGCCTTCTGCCTTGTCTTGTAGGGTCAGATTCTTCCCGGGGATGGTGTAGATTCGAGAACTGACTCCGCTGGAGACTTCGCAGTGACAAAGCAGCTGAAGATAAACCCTGCTCCCGGGTCCTCCGCCGTCCGAGGAGCTGAATGGGGCGCTCCTCAGGTCTCCTTCCCAGTTTTCCTCTCGGACTCACTCCGCATTTATCCCTGGCTGCCTCCTACGTGCTGGGCGTGGGGTCAAAGTGACCCGCAGTTAGTGCCCGTGCCCCCCAAGATCAAAGCAAGACACACAGATTACAAGGTGGTGCAAGTTGGGGGTGGGCGAGAAGGAGCCAAGGGGACGCGTGTCGTGGGCGAAATGGGAGGAGGGGGACGCCTAGGGCGCCGGCACCCAGGAGGGGACCCGGGGAGTCCCGGCCCCCAGTCTGTGCCCCCAACACAAGCCTTTGGCCTGTGTCTCGAGATCGGTCCCCCCGGGGCCCCGGGAGGAGCTGTCCGGGCGCCTTCGGCCGTGGCGGCGGCTGGACAGAGCCGGGAGCCGCGGGGGACGGCGCGGGCGCGTGGAGCACCCACCTCTCCCCGCCGCCGCGATCCTCCCGCCGCCTCGGGGCCCCGCAGTCCCCGCCCGGCCGACCGGAGGGCGGGCGAGAAGGAAAACCAGCCAACCGAGGGGGGGCCCCTCAGCTCCCGCGAGCCTCCGGGACCCGGGCGCCTTCCTCCCGCCCCGGTGACAATGGGAAGGAAGGGGAAAAAAGGGTTAAGAAACTTGGCTGAAGAGCTGAATGGCGTGGAGCGGCGAGGGGAGGGACTGGGCCGCGGCGGACTCAGCGGCGGAGGGAGGAGCGCGGCTGCGGGCGGGCGGCGAGCGAGGCGCTCAAAGTCAGCCTCGCAGACATTGCAGCAGAGCCCCGAACTCGGGAGGCGGCGGCGGCGGCGGCGGAGGAGGAGGCGGTGGCCGAGGCGGAGGGACGACCCGGCCCCACGCCCGCCCGCGCGCCCGCACGCCCGCCCGTGGCCTCGCGTCAGCCGCTGCGCTCGGCAGTGCCGGTCGGAGGCAAGAGCTCGCTGGGGCGCCGAGGGAGGACGGGGTGGCGGGGCGCCTTCGCGGAGTGAGCCTGCCGGAGCCCCGGGCTCGGAGCCGCGGCGGCCTCGGGTGAGTGGCGGCCGCGGCTGGGGGGCTCGGAGGAGCGGCCGCCCGCGCCGCCGGAAACGGCCGGGAAGCGCGGCCCGCGGCGGCGTTGGCGTTGGCCGGTAGGGCCTCGGGGGCGTCGGGGCGGCGGGGCCGGCGCCGCGGGCGGCGGGAGCGGACGCAGACGGCGGGGTGGGCTCGGTGGCGGGACGAGATGGTGTCGGGGGGGTGGTTTCCGGGGAAATTCCGCCTCTCCTGCTGGGTCCGAATCTCCTCGGGAACTCGGGGGGCCCGGGCAGCGGGGCCGCCAAGTTGTGGAGTTGGCCCCCGGCTCACTGGCGCGTCCGTGCCAGTCCTGGGCCGGGGGGCGGCCTCCGGGTGGCCCCTGAGCCGGGCCGGGGCAGGCGGGGGGGGGGGCGTGGGCCGGAGTCGCGCCCCGCTCGTCTGTCCCCTCGGCCCCGAGCCCCGGGCGCTTCTCGCCGCGCAGCTCCTGCTGCCCCGGGCGTCCTGGGCGGCGCCGGACGCAGCTCCCCGCCTCTCACTCGGGTGCCTCCCAGCTCTGTGCTCGCGGATCCCGGGCCGGGGAAAGTGGGTAAGAAAAGGGACCGCGCTCCCGACCCCCGGAGGACCCCCGGGTCCAGCCCAGCCCGTCGGTACTTGTCCTTCCCCTCCCGAGGGAGAGGCCTCTTCGACCCGAGGCCTCAACCATCACTTTACCCCTGAGCCAGAAACCGGGCTCACATCTAGGGTGAGCTCCGTGCAGGTCCTGGGAGGCTTCTGGAGGCTTGTTTTTCACTCTTATATCTGTGTCCTCTAATACTACTAGTGCATGTTGTTGCTTTATGAAGGGTTTGCCTGGAAATATTCTACAAACCGTCATATCCTTTCCAAAGTAGTTTCCAAATTTTAATCAAGAGTTGGTGTTCAGTCTGAAGGAACAAAGGAATCAACTGTGTCTTAGAGGCGAACAAGCTGGGAGTCTGTGACACATGTTGATCTCTGAAGCATTACAGGAGTTTCTACCTTCTATCTTGTTAGGGATGGCAATTGGGTTTTGAAGATAGTAGAAGAACAGAATGATAAGTAGTTTTGCGTTTTAAATTTTTTAATAAAGCATTTTTATTTCGGAAAAGAATTAAGACGTTCTTAGCCACAAGGATTTTTCACTCAGTTGGTGGAACTGAGTTGGAGTTTGTCTCCGGTAATGTAAACGATTAAATGTGAGATTGTGCGGGAAAACTGTTTCTAGAGGAAGAGAGACCATCCATAGGTGTTCAAAGTGAAAATGGTTGTCCGTTTATAGATGATGATTGCTGTTTACATTTGGGGGGGGGGTGGAGAGTGGTATTTGTGAAGCAAAGAGCTTTTGGTAGTTCATTCTTTAAAGTTATGAATTGCATTGAACCTGCTTGTTAGTGAATCATGGGTTTAGCAAGTGGGTGGCATCTTCCTGATGTGATTATTCAATGTTTAATCACTAGTGTGGCACCTTTGTTGAAGAGACACTGAAATAAGTGGACTTTTTAAACAAATGCTGCTTCATCTGCCTGGCACCTAAGTGTGGGTTGCTACCTGGAGTATTTTGAAGTGCTTTTCAGTTTCGAAGTAAGTTGCTCTGGTTTTGCCCAGCAGTTTGGTAATGTGGTTTGAGTTTAGCTGGTTCAGAGAGTAGTGGCTTCATCATCAGTGCTAACTTTTTTCTGCCTGGAATTAGTTCCTAGAGACAAAGAAGTTTCAGTCAATGGAGCAAAGCCCCTATCCTGCAGGCTGTAGGATTGTTACTTTAGCCTGTTTCGTACACTCTGGTGGGGAAAGACCTCTTTGCATACTTAGCCCTGAAAGTGCCCTAGGAGCATGAGGAAAATACGTATTAAAAACAAACAAAAAAGAGGACTACTCATTGTTGGTTTTACTCCAGTGCGCTCTCTACAGTGCCTTTGAGGTAGTTGAAAACCAGTTTTAATGTCTGGACCCATTTCCTGAATGTGTCTCTAAACTTTTACTAATTTAACACCCTAAAATATTGTAAGGTTGCAATAAAAAGGTGTCTGTAAAAGAGGCTAAAGGCTCCTCTGACTCTTGCAGTTTTTTAAGAGCAAAACATCATGATAAAAAAAATAACCTATACCACCACCTAGGGTCTTGTTTGTTAGTTTATTGCTCCTGAAGTTTGCTTAAATTGACATGTCTCTTGTGGTTCCGATATAGCCAGAGAATTATTGAGAAATGCTAGCTTTCAAAACGCATTCCAAGAGAACAGTTATTTGTGTAATAAATAGCAAGTGCCAATTTAAATTATCCATGCTACCTTTACAGTGGAAAATTATGACATGTTGAGTGGGCTATTCGCCAAAAGATATTAATTCAAAAGAGTCTAAGACAAGAAATTTGCTGCTTGTGCTCTAGGTAGCTGTCACTGCTTAAAGACTCTAATTCAAAAGAATTTGAAACAAGAAAGTTTCTGCTTGTGCTCCAGGTAGCTCTCATTGCTTAAAGATTCTCTGCATGGTTACCAGAGATTCAAGAAATCTTACAAATTAAATACCATTAGGACTTTTTGAGGTCCAGGTAAAACAAAAGCAATGATCAAATAAAAATATAAGGGAGCATTACAAGTTCAGAAATGCTGGCCACTTTAAAGGTAAGAGAGAATGTAGGCTGTAGTAGAGTTGTGGTTCAGAGATGTGAAAAGTAAAATCAACATTAAATAAAGTGGTAATCTGTCTTGCTAGTAGCTTAAACACGGTAAAACAATCTGTTAAATGGGAGACCTTAGGAAGGCAGCTCTGTTGCCATGTGGTTTAGCACATTGTCCGGGTAGGAAGTAACATTCCTTCTTTAAGCAGTGTAACTGGAGACAAAGATGCCTCCAAGATCTTTAATTAAATACCAGTTGAACAGAGAGAACTAGAGCACTGTATTAATTCTGTCAAACATCACTATTTTAGAACATTGAGGACAACTAAAAAATGAATTAACTCATCTGAAAGCAGAGTTTTATGGAAGGTGACAGGTGAGGCAAAATATGTCAATCTAATGGCACAAATAGGGAGATAAGGAGATATGTCATTCTTGGCTTTCTAGAAAGATGAGAAGGAAGAAGGTTATTATTAATTGTACAGATTCCATTGCAAACCAGTACTAGAAGACAGTGGCATAGAAGTAATTTTACATCAGAGTGGCTTAGTATATATGATGTTAAAGGGATTAGGTTTTCAGTTTTAAAATTTTACGATTGTAAGAAACTTAACAGGTCATTTTTAAGTGTTTTGAAAAAGCAATGATAGCTTTGTGTATAAGGTTAAAAAAAATAATTCTGCCCCAAATAAGTTCAAAACAGCTAATTTTTATCAAGAGAAAATTGTTCACTTTAAATTGTGATAGGTTTAGTTTTGCTTTTCAAACTTTAGACTGCCGGATACAGTCAGGTTTTAAAGTGTAGGTGAACAGAGAAGAGGCATTCCAGTTTGTTTGTCTATACCCCACCTCTCTCTCTCCTTATTGCTCTCTTGCTGTCTTGTCCCCTTTTCTAAAATAAGTAGCTTCTACATCTGTGGATGTTTTCTTCCATGAAAGCTGCCTTCATTTGTAGCTTCCCTTCTTGGCTGTGCTGGGATGAAGGTTCTTTACTCTTAAGCTTTTTCCATATGCCCCTTCACGTGGCTACACACAGTGAGGGTGGGTTTTGTTTTGGTTGGTTTCATAGTGATTTACTGTTAACATGGATGAAGACTAGAGAAAAAAGCATTTACTGTTCTAACAAAACCCTTTGTACCCGTCTTCCAACTAGAGAAATGTTTTTATGAAAGGCAACTTTTGATTACTATTGAAAAGTCAAAGAACACTCTGAACAGAATATGGGGCAGGGAGGGGTGGGGGGCTTTCAGGATAATGAGTTTGAATCTGAGAATTAAATTGTTCAAGATGCATTTCCTTAAGTTGCAGTTTTTTGAGGGGACTGTCTTGGGGGAAAATGAGCAAACTCATTCTGTAATATTTAGATTAACACAACAATTAGGGAAATATGACACCAGGATGGTCGCTAAGACTTGAGAAGGTAAAAATCAAGCGTGTCAGATGGTGAAGCAGGCCAATGGAATGGAACTGAGGGTTATATCCAGGGGTTGGAATGAATAAAAAGTAAATGGAGGAGAGAGATCTTGTTTCCATATCCTGGTTGCATCTGGTGCTGAAGCAGGGACATGAATTGCTGATGGTAATGGAGTTCCTTTTATGAGGTCATCAATATTATAAAAATAGTGGTGGTTTGAGGGGGAGAAATGACAGGTTCCCCACTTGTGCATGTGTACACTGTTTTTGAATGTCTCTTAAATATATCTAAACTGGAAGGTCAAAATTGGGTACCAGCATAGAACCAGGAGTTAGGGAGTAATAGTTTATTTGGAAGGAAATGAATTAAAAATAGACCACCTTTTCTTTATTCTTTTGAGATGTGGTGTTTTCCAAGGGTCTTATCGAACATGGAAAACAGAGTGCTGAGGTTTGGGTGGTGAACTGGAGAACTCTTTCATGAGATTTCTCATAAAGATAACTTCATGTAAATAACCCCAGAAAGAATGCTTTCTTTAAGCACATTACCTTGTGATTCAAGGGTAGGGGGAAAATTGGGACCAAAGAGACCTCTGAAATCTTAGCAGGGTTTTTTTGCAAACTGTAATACAGATACCCATCTGTTGTTTTTTGTTCCTTGAAATTTAATGTTCAAATTGAATATTTAGGATTCTAAAAATTAGAGTTTATTTACAATAGAAATTTCCTATTGTTTTGCTACAGGTATGAAGAGTAATTTTAATTTTTCATAATAAGTATAGGTATTGAGATAAGTAGGATGATATACTAATTGTTGTCACTGTTATATTACATACTCTGCATTATGAACCTTAAAATTCAAATTGATCCCTACACTACCTTGCAAATACTACAAATAAAACATGGCATTTTAAGATATCATTACACCTGAAACATAATTTTTCTTAAATTCATGAAACATTGAGAACAAGAATGAGGAAAAAGTAAAGATGATACAGTTTACCATTGTTATTAGGATTTTGTTAAAATTAGCACCTTGAACCAAGCTAGAGATAACATTTAGCCTAGAACTCTAGGAGTAATATAATGAGAAGCGGATTTGAAGAATTTAGAAGACGGGCACTCAGAAATGTAGAAAAAAATTACTCTTTGAAGTTATGGAAAAAAAGGACTCCACTGTATTTACTTAGTAGTACTAAGATTTTTTTTAAAGCTAAACAAGATAGTTATTGAAGATAATGTATGGATAATTACCTGTTAAAGAAATTATAATTTATATGTTTTTTGATTGAAATAAATTCAAGAAGAACTCCAGAATATGTTGAAACTTTTTCTAGGAAGGTGCTTGTGACATCCATCCATCCTCCCCACCTCCCTCCCTCCCCACCTCCCTCCCTCCCCACCTCCCTCCCTCCCCACCTCCCTCCCTCCCCACCTCCCTCCCTCCCTCCCCACCTCCCCACCTCCCTCCCCACCTCCCCACCTCCCTCCCCACCTCCCCACCTCCCTCCCCACCTCCCCCTCCCTCCCCCCTCCCTCCCCACCTCCCTCCCTCCCCACCTCCCTCCCTCCCTCCCCACCTCCCCACCTCCCTCCCCACCTCCCCACCTCCCTCCCCACCTCCCCCTCCCTCCTCCCTCCCTCCCCCCTCCCTCCCTCCCTCCCTCCCCCCTCCCTCCCTCCCTCCCTCCCCACCTCCCTCCCTCCCTTTCATTCTTCTTTCCTTCCTCTTTCAATAAATAGTGCGGGGGTTAAAAAAAAAGGCATTTTGTTAAAACTTGGAAATGGACTTGCTTCTCTGACAGGGCTAATAGTTGTGTTTGAAATTCAAAGCTAGCATGGTTCACTGTCCCCAGTTTTTTAACTTGGTACACCTCGGGGAGTAAAAACTCTAAAAAGCTCTAAACCCATCTTCCCTCTTTAACTTTGTGTCATTCAGCAAAAATATCTTTAAGGATGGAAGAGACCCTTATTTGCCTTAAATTCCAGGTCACTGTGTGACTAAGCCTAGAGTTTCAAGAAATTAAACTAGAAGCTCGCTGGGAATTTGAGTCATCAGCTTAAGATCCCACTGGGACCAGGACAGCTCTGATTGACCTGATGTTGGTGTTTATTCAGAGCTTTGGTGGAAAGGAGTCTCTCAGCCTTGGACTTCTAATTAAGAAAGTCGTTTTTCAGTCTCCTGTTAAATGATAGGGCTACGCCTTGTTTTCAGATCTGTAATTTGCTGATGGATTGAGGATAGCTCAGGAGCTAAGGAGTTTGGAACTTGTGGGGTTTTTTGCAGTCTGCTTTGATTATTTTACTTCTACCTTCTTTACCAGCTATGTGAGGGTACTAGGTAAAAGTAAGGTGATTAGCTTTAGGTAAGAGAGAAGCTAAGCCATGTAGCGGCTAAGCTAGCTTCTTGTAGTTGTGTGCTTTCAATTGTTGAATTTGCCTGTATTGTACATAACATGTGAACATGTTAAATATGTTACTGCGTTAAAAAAAGATGATAATTTAGCATTGCAATAGTAAGAAAGGAAATTATGTTTATAAACAATCTTAGAATTAGAATATTACTATAATTGTGGAGATTTAATGACATAATGTGGTTAAGAGAGCCTGACATATAGCAGAACGCAATCAAAGTTTGAGGATTAGAAGTTTAAAAGAGACTTCTGTCTTAAGGAATTTACCTAGAAATAGAGAGATATGAAATGTTTAAGGGATTATAGCTGGTTTTTAAAAAGCATACTTTTTAAGCATTCTTTTTTGATTCCCGAATTTATGAATTTATAGTAATCTACAATAGAGTGGTAGATTTATACCCTGGAAAATAAACAAATTAAGGGAAGGAAGGAGGACAGAAGAAGGTGGAGAACAGCAAGAAAAAGTATTTGAAAACATGTGAAACACTTACAAATGAGATATAAGAAATACCCTCAAAATGAAACTAATCACAATTGCAGTTTTTCCCCTAAAGGGAATATTTACACAATGGGTCATATAGGCTCAGGTCTGATTTTTGAAAAGCATATTTTAAAAAAGTGTTTCTGTTTTGTTATTCCACACATATTTTTCTAGCTTAGGTTCTGCTACTAAATCAATGTATGATACTGATGAAAGGAAAGGCCTTTTATGTCTCTGGGCAGCATGTGTAGAATCTGTAGAACAGGGAGGTTAGATTTCATTTCTAAATTCTGGAATTCTGACTATATCAATATATGCTGCTGTTGACAGTAAACAGTAAAGATTTCAAGGTTATAGTTTTGAAAGGAGTAGAGATGATGGGTCAAAACTTGAAATATAAAAAGGTTATTTAGTTACCTGTCTTTTGCCTTTTCCTTTTTTATTGCGGGGAGGAGTAGGGAAAGGAAGAGGATTTGGGGATACCTGCTTTGTGCCAGACATGGTGCTGGCTGCTTTACAGTTCCCCTGTGACATATAGGTATCATTTTCTCTACTTTACATAGACCTGGTCTGAGAGATGCCTGAGTAACTTGCCTGAGGTCACACAGCTAATTTCATTGATGATAATTTGCTTTTCCATGAGAACATGCCATCTTTTGAAGAGAAAACCAGTCTCTCTCTGATTTTTAGAAAATGATTAAAAAAAAAAAAAAACCCTGCTCCCAACCTGAGAGCCGCAGGACTCAAGAAGCATTCACCCAGCCTGGCTTCTCAAAGATCAGTTCCCACTGGGAAGGCACCCTGTTTCCAAGCGATGTTTCTGCTGCAGTTGCTGTGAGTTCTCAGAGAGCTGATGTCCTGCTCCTGCGCTTGCATAAGGAAGATGTAGTCACCAAGGGCAGCCATGAAGGCTCCTAGCTCCTGTGAAGTGGACCTCAGAATTGCTACAGTGTTCTTTGAGGCAGAGAAAGCAACTGTGTTTCTTGATATAATTCATTTAAAAAGCTTGTCATGGTCTTAATCCAAGTGTTCCCAAGGCAAATTATGTTTGTGCACTTCAAGGAGCAGTTGTAGCAAATTCAGAGCCATAGCTTTTCCTGGTTGAAAAGTTAAATCTCTTGACTGTTACGGTTCTTAACATGATTTTTATTTTTATTGTCCTATGTTCACCCCCAGTAATTTTATTTTAAAGACTGTGCTATGCTAATGAACTAGTCTCTGTAATACGAAGAGGAAATTGACAGTGCATTTGTGAATTTATCAGAAGGATGCAGAAATCAAGAGATGAGGAGTATTTGGCTTCATTTTGGGAGTAGACCATGGTCAGGAAAGAAATTTTGGAGTTGGGGAGGTTTGCAGCACATCATGTATTTTAAAGTACACATCAGGCATATTCTTTTATTGTTGGAGCGTGAGAACTGGAGTTATAAACCTCTCCACCTCTTTTTACTTTCCTCATTTAAAATTTATGGAACTTTGAACCAAAAGACTCAAGCTGAGTAGTTCCCTCTACACTAAAAGGTAGTCAGGTTGAAACTGTATTGGAGACACAAAGATGAGTAATAATGCTCATATACATAGTATTTTCTAGTGTGCTTTGGATTTTGAAATGCCAAATAAATGTTGGATAAACAAAAGGGTTTGTATAAAAGCTGCAAAGGAACATTCTTTTATTAAGAAACTATATTGTATCTGGCCAAATAAGAGAGAAACTGTGTAAGTGAACAATCTGGGTAAAAAAATTTTTCTGGAGTTCAGATATGTATTTATATTATTTCCCTAACACATCCATGCCTTTTAAAAAAGTTAATTGAAATAGACTGAATCTGCATGAGGTCAAGGATTGAAGATGGAAGGTGTTTATTATTCACCACCTGGTTCTTTCCCAATATCTGGATGTTTGGTATTATTGAGGCAGAACTCAAAGCAATGCATTGTTCAGTCTGTTAGTAAAATGCTACTCTTACCTGTCTTGGTAATCCTTGACTGACCTGAATCAACGTTATGTTTTCTTCTGTTTTTGTTTTTGTTTTTTTTTTCTGCTTCTTCTTTTGCTTGGGCTTTCACAAACTGAAGTACTTTCATAGAATCCTTAGATATCAGGTTGGAAGGAAATTTGATAGAAGCTATGGAATTTCTGGGTTTAAGTGTGCTTGTTTTAGAGGTACCTTGTCCTACTTCCTCATTTTCAAACAAGTCGGTGTATAGAGGCATCTTACTTAGCAGAAGAGCACATAGGATAGGTAGTTGGTGTGGACTGTGAATCAAATAGTGATAAGTGCTACTATTTCACTTACACACCTTTTTCTTTTCTCTTGATCCTCCTCTATTTTTGTTTCCTTTTTCCCCTGTTTTCCCTTTTGTTCTCTTAATTTCTCACTTGTTCTTTTCTTTTTAACGGCTAGGTATCCGTGTGACACAGTAGGGTACATGATTGCTCATCTTCCAACATTTTTGACATTGTTGTTAATTTAAAATTTCCAAAACATTTTTTGTCTGCATCTTACGGAGGAGGACACACTGAGCACCTAAGAATTTAAAACCAACAAGCTGGCAACTGGCTAAACCCAGGGTGAGAAATCAAGTCTTGATTTATTTCACACTCTTTTGTGTGTTTGTTTATTTTTGCTAAAGCAATCTCAGAAAGAGGGGCTTTCTGTACCAGGTGTTAAGGAATAGTTAATAACCTTTGGTGATGGGTCCAGCAGTATACTAAAGCTAAGCTAACCCCAAGGGAGGACCTCTGATAATCAGGACTGGGTCTTAAGGAGGGAGTGAGCCGGACCGACCGTATCCTTGTTTTTTTTTTTTTTTTGTGGTACGCGGGCCTCTCACTGTTGTGGCCTCCCCTGTTGCGAGCACAGGCTCTGGACGCGCAGGCTCAGCCGCCATGGCTCACGGGCCCAGCCGCTCCGCGGCATGTGGGATCTTCCCGGACCGGGGCACAAACCCGTGTCCCCTGCATCGGCAGGCGGACTCTCCACCACTGCGCCACCAGGGAAGCCCTCAGCCTTGTTTTTCGTAGCCTGTTTCCTTCTCATGCTATTAGAATATGGTGTTCAGGACAGTCTTGGGATTCATTTGATAGTCTAGAACTTGGGGTGTGTTTTCTAGGGTGAGAATTTAAGAAGAGAAGCTTTACAGTACAGGTGCGCATCTGTTCATGCATTAGCTTTGTCTCTACGTGTCATATACATTTTTGAGTTCTATTTAAAATTCAGTAGGGAAACTTTTGTCGATTAACAGAGCCAGGTGACTTTAGTTGACTAGTGTGACCAGAACGATCACAGGCCAGCTGCGCTTACTACCGAAGAGTAATATTCTAAAACCATTAGTGGAGGTGGTTGGGTCTGTTGGTTCAGTTGGGAACATAATACAAAGGTTATGGGCCCCACTCTGTATTCTCCTTTGAGAAGGTAGCATATCGGATGCGAGGGCACTGTGTAGACCAGGGGTGATCAGTGCCCTGAACCAAGTGCACCGAGGTCCACCCCTCTAGAAAGAGAGCAAGAGAGAAGAAACCTAATGGTAGCCGTTGATGTGGGCCACAGACTGACCACATTCCTCACCTTGGTGAAGCAAATTGGAAAGGAATATTCTCACTCATGGGACAGTGGACAAGAGAGTGTAGGTGCTCAGTACAGTCTCCAAACCTCTAACAAGATCATATTTGTCTCTCACAATTCCTTGTACCCCTGATTGTGATAGTCTCACACTTGGTTAATGTCTGTCCTCCTCAAGAGAGGGTAAGTTCCATGAATAGGAGCTTATTCATCAGTGTATTGTTGGTGCTGTAGATGCCTGGCATACAGAAGGTTGTTAAAACATTTGTTGAATTGAACTGTACCAATCCCAACTATTGGTGAAATCTGGCTTTTTTGGGGGGTTAGGAATGGGGCCTTTGTGTATTTATACATTAAAAACTGCTAAATATTATGACTAACTTATGCATAATAGCTGCTGTTCTACATTTTTTCTTTGGTCTATTTAAATTAGAACGTCTATAAGAAATAATATTTCTTCCTTGAAATTTATCATCTTCTTTCCAGGCATATTTATTATGAAGGAAAAAGTGAAACTAACTGTTGGTGACATTATAATTACTTGACATTGTTCTGTAATACTAAGTTTCTTCAAAAATACACAATTTAGGGCTTCCCTGGTGGCGCAGTGGTTGAGAGTCCGCCTGCCGATGCAGGGGACACGGGTTCGTGCCCCGGTCCGGGAGGATCCCACATGCCGCGGAACGGCTGGGCCCGTGAGCCATGGCCGCTGAGCCTGCGCATCTGGAGCCTGTGCTCCGCAACGGGAGAGGCCACAACAGTGAGAGGCCCGCGTACCGCAAAAAAAATAAAAAGTAAAAAATAAAATACAAAATTTATAACATATTAGAATGCATGTTCAGAGAAATTTGGGGGGGCAACATTTAATTTTTTTAAAGAAATGAAACAATATTTCTAGAGCCTTATGGGCAATTTCCTTGGCCTTACTTGCAGTAGTTATAAGGATCCACCAGCTCAGCACATTTAATTGCATTGAATTTGACTGCTTGGGACACTGGAGGCATCTCAGAATCTCATGTTTAGCATTAATTTTGGCGTTCAGTAATCTTAAAAGTTAGAATCAGGAAGGACTTGATGATTCAAAACCTAGTAAATTATAGACCTTAAGTAGTATATGAAGCCCTTTTGTTAT
Organism: Grampus griseus; assembly: GCF_964374135.1. Classification (NCBI taxonomy): domain Eukaryota; kingdom Metazoa; phylum Chordata; class Mammalia; order Artiodactyla; family Delphinidae; genus Grampus; species Grampus griseus. The sequence continues at coordinate 115,361,563 of NC_138998.1, read as the reverse complement.
TTTTTAAAATTAGGATTTGCTCTTCACTAGAGGTGAATTTTCTGACTGTTAGAGCATTATCACGTTCAACTTGATTAATAATGCTAAGTTGGAAAAGAAAATTATTTTAAAATAGAGCTCAGAAATTTATAGACCAGCAATTACTTTTCAAATGCTAAAGAAAATGTGTAGATTATCTGGGACATACGTATACAGCACTGAGATTTAACAGATGCTCTTAAAATGACTTTAACCCAGTTTCTTGCTTGTGAAGACAAAAGTTTTTACTAAACTTTATGCATGCTTAGAAATAGATGCTTTTTGTAAACAGAAAAAACACCTCTCAGGGCTCACATATTTTTCTATTCACAAGTAAATAGCTGTGAATCACATAAATCATAGTAAAAGAAGATATACAGGCTAATGGACTACTGTCCAAAGTAAAAGAGTAGAAAAATGAGCACATTCACTATTAATGTGGTATATTCTACTTTGTGTTTGCATCAGCGCTGAGCTGCTCTTTCCTCTCAGTTGTTCCTTTGTGTCAGTCAATATGTTGTAGAGTATGTGGATTCTATGCACTAGTATAACTTTCCCACTGTTAAATTCCTCAGTGTCTGAGACCCAAACTTAATTTCTATTTTTATGAGCTGACTCTTGTAATTAAGGCATGATATCTCATTTAAATTAACAATATCATGGACAAGAAAGTCCTACCGTATGGCATAGGGAACTATATTCAATGTCCTGGGATAAACCATAATGGAAAAGAATATAAAAAAGAAAGTGTGTGTGTGTGTATATGTATGTGTGTGTGTGTGTGTGTGTGTGTGTAAAAAAACCATATCCTTTGCAGGAAAAAAAGGTGACTGACACTCTGAATCATTAGTTTGCTGCTAGTTGTTCTTGCTGTCAGTGTGTTTTCCCTTTGACTGCTCATCCACCTGTGTTATGTTTCATATTGTAAATTCTTGTGTATATTCCTTCTGTTGATGCCAAGAAAGTACCATTCTAATAACATAAGCACATTCACTTTGAGTTTTACTTTTGTACACATTCTACTTTTATCCCTTAAAAAGTAGTAAATTCTGTCATTGAAGTTGTTCATCACTGTTTCTTTTGAAAATTGCTATATGTTCCACTTAATGGCATATTATCTTAACCTGTAAGGTTCCAGGTTGCTAAAGGCAAAAATGACGGTATTGGTTAATACTGAAAGTAGATAAAAATGGGTCTTTGGGCAGTCAATAAGAGGATAAAATTAAAATCTGACTTTAAATCTTTCAAAAATCTGAAATTAATATGCATTTCCTCACATGAATCACAGGTAGAAATCCAAATTTTGTTTGATGTTATTAATGTTTGTTTTCACGTGTCATAGTGAGAGTGGTAAAACAGTTTTTTCTAGTTGTATGAAGTAAGTGGAAAGGGGAATAGCACTTATTACTATATACTAAAACTAAAATTCCCCTGTGATGATAGCATGTTAGTTTGGACTATGTTTGATTTTACTTTACAGTGAATTTTAAACTTTTTTGGGATTCTGGTAAATGTTGAAGAGCAATCAATTTACATATAGGTGTAAAAAAGGTATTTTTAAAGATAACCAGCTTTTTCCATTTGAGGATAAGTAGCAAGTTGTAATTGCTTTCTGTAGCTTCAGTCATTTGTTCTATTGAATACTTAAATGAAGTATCAGTGAAGAAAGAAATTTGTACTTGCACCTATTGCCTTGGGAGTGTTGCAGAATTTAGCAGTTCTCAGATGGCCATTGTTCCTTTTAAAAAAGAAAAGTCATGAGCAGATAGAAAATTTTGGTGTGGGGAGGAAAGGAAATATTACCTCAAAACTCTGTGGACGTGCTCATTTGTTTTGCTTTAGGCCTATTTGTGTAGTAGTGAATTTTAGTGGGTGGTGAAAAGTAATAATGTGTTGAAAATACTAGTATCCTTAACACACTCCTGGGTGGTTTGACTATAAATCAGAGACACGATGGAGAATAAAGGATCAGAGCTAGAGATTAGATAGGTTTCAGCGTGGTTCAACTGAAGCTGTGAAATGGGTGAGTCATTTAATGTTTTCTGGCCTCAGTTTGTAAAATAAGGGGGTGAACAAGAATGATCATGTGGTTCTTCTAGACTATCAGAATCAGTATCACTTCAAAAGTGAGGTTTTACTGTCACATGCATGGAGTAACAGGGTGCATAGAACTAAGGGCTGTGAGGATGTCCCTCATGATTTTTTGAGCTTGGCATTTAATATTTTACAGCAAAGTTTTTAGTTTAACATAATTGAACTTGTACTAGATAGGGTTAATAGGCTAGAACAAAAGGTCAAAGCATAAGGCATTAGGCTTAATTAAGGGAGAGCAGGAGTGGCAGGGAGTGTGTGACAGCTAAATGGGTTTCCCACAGACTAATGTCGGTTCCCGTGCAACCATGCCTCAACTTAAGAGGGTTATTTTGTGCAAAGGGCAGCAGTGATTAGCAGTTTGACATGCCAGACACTTCTGGCCAATCCCATCTGTTTTAGAGGTTAAAAAAGCACACCTTTATGAGCTGATGGATTGATTTGTGTGCCCGTCTGGTAAAGATTAGAAGTCCAAGGCCAATGCAGTAAATGTCAGTTATAGAATATTGTACTTTCTTCGTTGGCTCATTGTTTTTTAACCGTCAACTGTTTTATAATGGGGGATAACTGCTGTTTATGGAGTCGAGTGCAAGATGGGTGGGGGAACAGGTGAGAGAGGAAGAAAAATATTTCCTAGATGGAACTGTCAGTTAACATATTCCATAGCAAGCGTTTCAAATGGAGATATGGACTCCTCTAGATACACTTCATCTTATGGAGTGTTTTTGGTCTGTTCCTTACAGGTTGAGTCATATTGTTCTTTTCTGAGTGTTATCTGAGCAACCTGTCAGTCCAGGATTTAATTTTACTTTGAGAATTGATAAGTTTCTTTATTTAGGTACCTCTTTTTTGGACAAGATAGATCATTTATCTCTGTACCACTGTATATATTTAAACAGTGTGTAATATTTAGTTCATTGACTTCCTAGGGAGAGGTAAGGAAAAGAAAAGAGAAAATGGAAAGAGGAGCACACACATGCATACTTGCTATGTGGGCAGGATTTACTATGCTCACCTGAGGCTGATGCATGCTGTTAAAATGAAGTGTGTCAGAACCTAAGCTTGGACTTTTTTCTTCAACTTTGAGAGCTGTAAGAGTGATGCCATTAATATAGTTCATTTTCAGTTCACGGTTGTAGCTCATTTAAAGACACACAAAGGCTAGACTGTGATTATAAAAATTGGTTTTAACATATTCTAATATCCAAGGAAAGGATAATTTATGTGTATGAAATAGAACTTTAGATAAATATTGTGATCATAATCAATGAGCTTTAGGAACATAAAGCATTCAGTCTTTTGGATGGACAGAGGGAAGTGTTTGAGAAATAACAAAAGTTATATTTATCAGAAAATTACCATGAGCCTGAGATCTGAAATCAGATAAAAATGTGACCAAGAACACTGGAAGCAATATTAGAGGAGGCTGGTTGGCCCCAGTGCTTTTATCCTTGTCAAGATATGTGAACCATGAATTGCTTGTTACATAGTTATACAGATTATCTATATCATGTTAAAGCCTGAATTACTTCTTATAGAAAGGATTAAAATATCTAAAGAAGATATGGTCACTGAAAGTTATATGTGGATCGTAATAGTAACTAGTACTTTTTAAAATACATGTATACATTTATTTTGCTACTAAGGTATTCCAAAGTGAATTGGCTTAACATATAGAGAGAAATTGAGATTTTATTTTATTTCTCATTTAAACAGGACAAAGTGGCATCAGGGTGTTAGAGTTTGTTTAAGAATATAGTACTTAAATATATTTTCATCCTTGTGTTCTTTGTGGAGTATCATCAATTGAAATGATTGGGATCTAATACAGATTTACATGAAAAGAGTCTTGCCCTTCTAGGTAGGGAGAGAAGGTGAAGAAGCATAAATTTTATAATATCATTGCTGCTTTTTCACTAAATCATTTTTAAATTGCAAAAGTTTGGCTTGAGCAGTATAGAAATGCTTTGGTAGTACATTAAATGTGGGAGATTTATCTAATTTAATGGACAGAAACTTCTTAAATGAATCTCCTGGTGATGTTATATTAAACCGAAAAAAATATTTGAGGCTCTACATTTGTACTAATATTACAGACATTTTTAAAGGTCTCTAGATCCTAACATTTAGTTTCCTTCTCTTTTCTCCAGTAAATTCAAGTGCCAATAACATCTAGTTTGTGTTAGAATTTTACTAAAGGGAAATATTTTGTAGGATTAACTTGTTTTTGTGTGTTATGATATATTCTGAGGTTTTGAGGAATACACATTGTCCCTCGTAATTTATGGTAATCAGTTTCTGTCAGTCAGTTGTATTTCTTTACTTTTACTAATGTGGTATTACTGGCTTTGAGACGTAAAAGTCTGCTCCTCTAAGCAAATTAGTTGAGTATTTGCTTAGGTTATGAAAAATGAAAGCAGAAATGCTTAGTATACTTAACATCCTGTGTTTGCAGTTCTTGTCCTAAAAATTGTTACAGCTTTATAACCTGAATTTTAGTTGTTAGAAATTTTTATGAAACAATGGAAAAAATAATAGCCCTACTTCATATTTTGATTTTAAATGCTGTTAAGGCATAGAATTGCCCTTTGCCTCTGTTCAGGGAGATTGATTTTAATAAGAAAACCATAATATATGGTGGACTTACCAAGTACATATTCTTATTATATTTTATATGTATGTTTATAAAATCAGTGTGTATATGTATGATATATTTCAGATAGAGATGTTAGAGATGGCTGCACCTGTTGATTGCATTAAGCTTTGGGTGTCTCCTGATGAGGGAGGGAGAAGGTCTACCCCACTGCCCAAGCGCATCATTCCTCCTCCTTGGTAAATTGCACACATTTTACTTTTTTGTATTCTGTGACCTTGCAGTCAGTGACTTCAGCCCAGAATAGTTTCAAAGTCATGTAAATGAATGCAATTAAGGTATTGCTTATCATCTTACATAGTTCAGATGGAGCTTTATTGGATCGAGAGGTTTGTTTGCTTTATGAGGAAGGTCAAAGTAAGGTTAAATTTTATTACATAAAATGATTTGGTAATGTTTTTATTTGGTTGCTGAAAAAGTAGTGTCCTAATAGGAAATGATAAGGCTTTTTTTTTTTTTTTTAATCACTACTAGGTCTCTTCAGGGTTTGTTTGTTTGTTTTTTCTATTTTAAGGCAATGCCAGCTGTCTACTAGTAAAATTCTAGGAATATTCTGCCTTAGTTATCATTCTAGGTATTTTTGACTTACACATATAAGTGACATTCCCAGCTGCTGATGGAGGGTAGCTTAGGAGCTGCTGATGGTGTGCGTAGAGGGTTTGTGTTAACGTCCAGTTACCGTGCCAATTGGTGCAGGACCTCAGACAGCAGGGCTAGAATCCCAATTCACCTGGGCAGAAAGGAGCCCTGCCACCAGCCGGCTGATTGTAGGGGTTGGGAGAGTATTGACATAGATACCAGGAGAGTCTTGCTAATGAAGAACAGAGCGAAAGAAGGGAGACGGAGAGGGAGCGAGAATGAGAATTGAGTGTGCGTGTGTGTTTAGGTATGTATGAAGTATGAAATTTTTAAAAAGGCGAGTATTCTTCCTTGTAGTTGGCTCATATAACTACCTGCTTCCCTTTGCTGGTATTATTTTTACTTCAGCATGGTATATGAGTTGACAAAGTCTCTCAGATTCGGTGATTCATAGAGCAGACTTTCACTCAGCATCAGCTCTATGCCTTGCACCATGCTAGGTGCTGGAGGATTCAAAGATGAATGCAAGGCTCACAGTCACAGGGAGAATAACAGTAAGCAGGATACAGAGAAAGTGACCCAGAGGCAGAGTGGTTGAACAGCCTGCCTCCCTAGGATGTTAAGGAAGCATCACTCAAAGAAATTTGTAATCTATATATGGTTTTAAGGAGACTGAAGGGCACTGGTAAAATTAAGTGATAATGAAAAATACTTTATTTGGGGAGTTTAAGGTTTAGGTTTATGGATTTATTTGGAGGCTAAGCTATAATCCTTGAGAACCAATCATAGGCTGTGGGATAGGAATTGAGAATTCTAAAAATGTAAACCAGACATAAATGCAGTGGGTGATACGAGTGGAATGCTGCTATGGTGGAATCTCGGAGTTTGCACCATACCTGTCTTATCACCAACTGGTCTCACTGTCCATTGGCCTATTGGTCAATATACAGTTTCCAAGGCCACCACAGTGTTAAAGTGTGGACTCTGGGTCTTGCTGGCCTAAAACTTTTTCACCCACTCTTTCGTTCTTAAAAGTATAAACTGTCCACATGTCGATGTCATTGTGTATCTAGGAAGGTTCTAATTCCAAGTTTAACATTTTTTTGTTTCTAATGGTCTAGAAAAAAAAAATGAGGTGTTTCAGTTCTTGTGTTGACTACCAAATAATTCTAATACTTTTTCTCCCAGAATCCTTGATCAGAATTCCTCTTGGTCATTGACATTAACTTCTCACACACTTGAGAATTGGTGATATAGTCTTTAATGCAGTGTAAAGACAGATAAGTAGTGTTTGGGTATAAATAATTTTGTAATGCGTATTTTTGATCAGATGTGATCAACAGCTATGCCCAAGGAAAACATGTATAATTAGGAATTTTTTTACTTGCAATACATCTTTTTTTTGTCATTTTTTCAGATTTTGTTTTTCAGTCAGTAGTTAAGGGTTGTTTGTGAAACGTGCTATTGAAATTCTTTGAAATAAGATGCAACTTGAAGTAACACTTATTTTTATTAATTTTCAGAGTGTTTGGATTGTGAGCAATTTAAGCTCTATCCTCAGGATCCATTATTTTAACATCTGGGAGAAACACATCCAGAAGGTATTGTATTTTGTCTCACTGCTCCACTTTTTAAAATGTAGTTAAGCCTTTTCAGTTATAGGAAAGAAAGAATATTATGCCATATTTAATTGTTTAGTTTTCTTAAGTTTCAGATATTGATAAACTAGTTGTTTGACATTTGTAACAGAGGAGAGGGATACATTTCAGTGTTGGTAAATTATGAATTTTGTGTGAGTAAAAGGAATCTGGTTTAGATGGAACCAGTTTTGCCTTTTTTAAACATCTGAGATATTTACATTTTACCTTTTCAGCATAGTACTATTTTAAAGAATGTTTTGATTTGAAAATGAGTTATAAAAAGTTTCTGTTTATCTAAGACCATGTGAAATATACATTAAGCATTCAGGCAGTCTTAAAGTTCTTACTGCCTATGACAGTTCTACCTTCTAGCGTAGGGACCAGCTGCCATCTGTGTTTTCATAGGGCCCACGGACATATTCACCCAGGTCACCTGACTCTGCCTCTGACCATCCATCTGCTAAGTTCCCTCTGCATTATCACATGTGTCTAGGTTGGTGCAGCATAATAATTCATTTGCTCATAGACCCTGAGTCTCAGGACATGTGATGTATTACTAGGAAGGAAGGATATTAAGATTGTCAGTTGAGAAACTTACCTGCTTTGTGTTTCTGTCCTTTACAACCCCAAGACCCAGTGTGGATACACCAGCCGATCTGGCTGAGGTCAGTGGTGAACACAGTTCCCTTCAGCCATGCCCCAGGGTTTCCTTCTTGGTGTCCACTTTGATACCTCCCCACAAGTCTTGTGTTTGTCTTTTATAAAACTTAGCAGCTGTCTTGCTTGGAGTAGACACAGATGAAGGAAGAATGCATACATACATTTAATAAGATAATATATTTGTTAAAGTTGTAGTGAATAGGTCAAGTTCTTTGAGTACATATTACTCTATTAACTGTATAGTCATGATTTATATTCACATGAAATGACACAAAAATCAGTTTTACAAATTTTCTTAAATAATCACTTGTCAAGCACTATGAGTTTCTAGGATTGGATGAATATAGTCTTTTATATTTCCATAGAACATTGTATTGAACTCTGTATGTTCAAGGTTATTCACTATTAGCAAAACAGCATTTTCTCCCTCTTCCTGTCAGAGGGGGAGGGTAAAAGCAAATAAGAAATCTAAATAAGCACATTAGGACTGTAAAAGGACTTCTAGTGAACTCCCAAATACTAAATTTAATTTTTATGTATGCTTTATCAATGAAAGAAAGGATATGATCAGAAACCCTGAATTTTGTGGAGTTTAAAGTTATCTTTTTAAACTAAGAATTAACTACTATAATTACATATTTAAAGACATAAACATTCAAATAGTTCATAACTATTAGTTATAGAGAAAATTATTACACTTTTTAAAGACATTGGGAATTATCCATTTATGAAAATTTATCAGATAATCTGAAAATTAAGAGTAGGTTGAATAGAATTGAACTGATTACTAGTTTTTATTAATAAAAAGTGGCAAAGAAATTAAGTTTAGTTGTAGAGTTGAGTAGAAAAATTCTTGTGTAAATTCTGAATAAGAATTGATTTTAAGTAATTCTTTTGAAAATAACTCATGATATGTCAGACCCTTTTTTAAAAAAAAAGTTACTTATATTTAAAAAAAAAAACAAAAACCACTTTACAGAAGTCTAACTTCATGTAGTTAAATTGGCACTCTTGCTAGTTCAGAGATTTTTTACGTAAGCGTACCCTGCGTAACTACACTACACTCTACCCCAGGAGCTTTGTTTGGTGTCTTTCCTGGTCAATACTGCCTTCACCCAACAGAAGAACCAGTCTTTGGCATCTTTTATCTTGGATTAGTTTTGCCTGTTACTGAACTTTATACAATTGGAATCATGTAGTATGAACTCTTTTATGTCTGATTTTTTTGATTAACATTATGTCTTTGAGTCATCCATGTGTGTATCATCTCCCTCTCCCCCCACCCAGTCGTATATATTCCATTGTATGATTATACCATCATTTATCCCTTCTACAGTAAATGAACATTGAATATCTTTCCAGTTTGGGGTTAAAATAAGGCTGCTATGACCTTTTTTTTAATCTTTTGATAGAAATAAGCATTCATTTCTGATAAGTCTATGCACAGGAATGGAACTGCTATGTGGTGGAGTATATATATGTCTAACTTCAGTAAATAGGTACTTGGAGCACTTTTAAGGATATTTAGGAAATGTCAGTCAGTGTATCTTTTACTAATGATGGTTCTTATTGTGCAATGGACTTTTCTCCAACTTTACATAAACTCTAAAGTTGTTTTTTAGGAGTTATGAAATTTTCCCATCTGTTAAAGTTAAGTTGTCTGTTTTCTGATTCCATTATGATATGTGTTTGGTTCATGAAACTTAGATCTACCCTAACTCTAGTGAAGGGAAATAGGACATAGAACCCTCCTATACATACTTATGACTAAGGAAATACTGAAAATGGATTTTGAAACAAATTAGACATATCATATAATGAAGACTTTTACTTTATTGTTGAATTTTTTGGAAACCTCTTTGAATATCTAAAACCGTAGATGCATTTGAGTTTCTGATAAATGTTTCTTGCTACCTTTATCTGTGTTTGTATTACTCTGTTTGGTGATCTAAAGTGAAATTATTCATTCTAGAATGTAAGTACTTGAGAAATTTTGTATTAATCTTTTTCTCAGTTTTTATTATAGAGAAGAGCTGTTCAATAGAAATATAATGTGAGCTCAGATTTTTAGTTTTCTAGTAGGAATGTTTAAAAAAAGGAAAAAGAAACTAGTGAAGTTAGTACAATATTTTATTTATCCCAACATCTGAAAACTATTATTCCATTGCTTAATTAGTATAAAATTATGAGATATTTTACATTCTTTTTTTTTCATACTAAGTTTTTGAAATTCAGGGTGTATTTTTACTTTACAGCCCATCGCAGTTCAGACTAGTCAGTTTTAAAGTACTCAGTAGCCACCTGTGTCTTGCAGACAGCATGGTTATAAAGTTACATCTCGGATTTTTTTAAAGATAGTGCTTTAGTCTAATTCATATCTAGTTAAAATTATCCTAAAAAATTCAATAGAAAGATGCCATGCAGATTCTTATATAGTATGTTTCAGTAGGTCTCAAACAGCCTGTTTCCTTCAGTGTTGGAATAAATAACATTGTTTTTTTTGTTTTGTTTTTGGTTGAACATGAGATACAGCAGTTAGCCAGTGTTTACAGGACATTTGTATGAAAAATACATATCTTTAAACTGTAAAATCACAATCTGTAACAACAGATCAACATCGTCCATCTTCCTCGAGGTTATATGCTAGATAGAATTTTAGTTTGTTTTTTCGTTTTTTTTTTTGAGCATGGCTGGTTTACTTTTAATATGATAAATTTACATATGATGTAACCCCACTATCTTCTGAGTAAAATAGGGCAGCTAAAGAAAGGTTGTATGTATACATATAGATGTACCTATGACTTTTCATCAATGAGGATATTTAAAGTTTACCTAGATTTTGAGAGTTAATGTTTCTTCATGTATATATTTGCCAAGTGAGATGTAGCAAGAGCTGTCAGTTGTCTCACGTGAACTTGGGTCAGATTTTGCTACCAGATTGGTTTGCTTTAAACTTTTTAGTGTTCAGAATTTGGAATGTGAATAAGGAACTACTAGTCTGTGAAAATGGTCATGTGTGGCAGGCTGTCATAAGCGGTAAAGCCCAGTAAGCAATACTGGCCATAATCACATGTGTTAGTGGTTATTTTGGGTTCCTGATATAAGGTAGTTTTTTTATAGCCATTCCCACCAACACGTTTTTTAATAGCACTCCCTCCTCCCTTTTAAATGAAGTCAACTATACTTTTTGACACCCAGTTATAATAGTACATGGTATTTTTTAAAAAAAGAAAATCAATCCTCTGCTTATAAAAGCCCTTCACCTCAGTTATAGTAAAACTAAAGTTCTTGCATTAGCTGATAAGGCCGCGGCATCTTCTTGATGAGGCCAGTGCTGGTGACCACTCCACTCAAAGTGGGAGCTGCATCTCCACTCTCTTTTCATTTTCCACAGCACTTGTCACCTTTAAAATACTATGAATATTTTAAATTAATTGTTTATTGATTGTTTTCCCCTTCTAGAACGAAAGTGCTCTGAGAGCAGGAATCTTTTTCTGTTGTGTTTGTCACTGATATATCTGAAAGAACCTAGAATAATTCTGGGCATCAATTGGTATGGCCACTATGGAAAACAGTATAAAGTTTCCTCAGAAATTTAAAAATAAAACTACTATATGATCCAGAAATCCTACTTCTAGGTATATATCCAGAGAAAGTGAAATCAGGATCTTGAAGAGATATTTGCATTCTTATTTCTTTGCAGCATTATTTACAATAGCCAAGACATGGAAGCAGCCCACATGTCCATTCACATATAAGCGGATAAAGAAAATGTATCTACATAAAGTGGAATATTATTCAACCTTAAAAAAAAAGAAAATCTGTCATTTGTGACAACATGGGTGAACGTAGAGGACATTATCCTAAGAGAAAAAAGCCAGATACAAAAGAATAAATACTACATGACCCCACTTATATGAAGAATCTAAAAGAATCAGACTCATAGAAGTAGAGAGTAGAATCGTGGTTACCAGGAAGTGTGGGAGGGGGAAACAGAGAGCTAGCTGTTGGTCAAAAGGTACAAACTTTCAATTACTGAAGTCCTAGAGATCCACTGTACAGCATATTACCTATAGTTAGCAATAGTGTATTTTATACTTAAAAATTTGCTAAGAGTAATGTTAAGTGTTCCTATCACACAAAAAGAGGGTAGGAGGAAACTTTTGAAGGTGATGTATGTGTTTATGGTATTGATAATGGTGATGGTTTCACAAATGTATACTTAACTCTAAACCCATCAGTTGTATACCTTAAATATGTACAGCTTTTTGTATCTACATCATACCTCAATAAAGTGGTTTAAGAGAACACTGGACATCTAGAAGTAGCTCATAAGTATTTATTGACTAAATATTTATTGAATATATGAAGAAGATACACTAATTTTCACTCCTGAAAATTTGCCTTTATGGACTTTCTGGGGCAGGGAATATTTAAAGGAAGAGAAAACAAAAATCTTCAGTTATATTTGTAATAATACATTTTGATAATTTGAATTAGTTGAAATAATACATTTTGATAATTTGAATTAGTTTATTCGTCAAACTGATATGTATATCCCTATTAAAAGTAATATGTAAACATGAGGTTTTCCACAAATAGAGTGTAATATTATGGTCAGGTAATTTATCTTTGGAGTATACATACGTGCATTTTTCCGTTTCGTCATAAAATATTGGTAATCAGTTTGAGAAATACGTTTATAAGAGATATCCTGTGTTTCTGTAAAATATAGAGACATTCATTGTATTTTGGTATCTTAAAATTAGTATGAATCAGGCAGACCTTGTGGTTTTTAAGAAGTGGTGTCTATATAGTAAAGTATAGGTTATCGTTCCGTTTTATACAGATATTTTCTAATTGTAGTTTTTGAAAATTTCAGTTTGGGGTCATCTACAATAAATGTTTTTAAAATAGCATAAAAATGTAATCAAAGACTTGCAGTATTAAGAAATGGTATTTGCTACTCTAGAATACACTCAAAGCAGATATTATAAATGTTTATTCCATTATAGGATAGGTAACTTTATGAGATGACTTACGTAAAGTCTTTCCTGCAAGTCTGTTTGCAAGGTTTTGGTTTTATATTATGCCTTTATATATTCAGCACATGATAGCAGGCGACCATGTATATGACTATTTCTATAATCATTTTTATTAGAACAGGAAGAATTATGAGATTGATTTTTTTCTTTTTCCACTTCCATCTTCTAAATTCAAGCTTTAGTACTTCATACTTATTAGACAGTTACTGTAGTAGCTTTCTAACTGGTCTTTTACCTTTTAGTTTTTATTATCCAATATGTTCTACACACTACAGCACAATAAAACTTTCTGAAGAAATAATCATTACCCTGAACACAAAGACCTTTGCCCACAAGATAAAGGCCAAGTCCTGTTTCTACCCAGCTCCTGCATCATATTCCATTTGCCTAATCCTTGAGCATGTTAATTGCACACTTCTTAAACTGCCACAGTTTTTGCCATCTTCATCTCAGATGTGTTGTGATCTTCTTCTGTCTCTAGTTCTCTTTTACCAAAACACTACCCATCCTGTGATTTGTATGATCACCCTAAAGAAAGGAACACATGCCCTCTTGCACTCTTTCAGTAGTTGATGAGTACCATTCACATGACATCATTTTATTGGTCTTTTCAACAAGATTGTAAACTTCTGAAGGGAAGGGACCATATCTTTTATAAAATTGTGATTTACAAAGCACAGCTTGATGCCTCCCATATACAGGGTGATACAGGGTGATAAATTGAAGTGTTGATGAAAAAAACAACTCCAGGGTATACCCTGGAGCTTTAGAGACAAGCAAAGGATTTAAAAATTCATCCTGTATTCATTGTATATTATGCAAGTTATTTAAACTTATTGTGCAGTAGTTTTTGCATGGGGTTTGTGTGAAGATGAAATGATAGCGTGTATGTCAGAAATTTGTAGGTTCCAGAGTTTGATACAAGTGTTCGTGATAATACCCAAACTGTATTTTGTTGTGTATATAAATTTCTTTGGCTTAACTTAATGTGAAGTATACAGAATGTTGTTTTAATGTTCCTTACCTGAATGATGGCAAGATTGATTTAATGTTAGCTGAATGTGTATTCTAATAAATCTCTTTACTGTTCATCTGAAACAAGAACAAAAATCCAGATGCCTTTGGTGAACGTAATGAGTTACCTTTTTGGACTGCAACAGTTTCAAAGATGAATGAATTTAAAAGTTTTGTTAACTTTCCAAAATTGATCCTTAATTCCTCATACTGAATTACATTGGGGTTAAATACATTTTTTGAAGGGCATCTTTTCACAGATTTCCATAAATTTCTTAAAGGTGACCCCATCCCTGTCAGTTCTATTTCCTAGGAGTATTTAAAACTAAATAGCTTACCTGGCTAGTGCAGGTTTTAAACAGGACTGAATTTGTGAAAAGCTTTTTATTTGATTGGGGATAAGTTCTGGTGCTAAGAACAGTATTTTGGAATAGAAGAAGTTTCTGTCTTTCAGAGATTTTTTTCCCCTCAAAAACAAAATCTGAATGTCATGCATACCTGGATGATAGCTGTAAATTAGCTTAAAGGAAGAGGTAGGTTGAGGTTCAGGGGGAGATGAGTTTCATAAGACCAGCATCTTAAACCACGAATGCTGTCATCACACATAAAATAGGCCCTGAAAATGTGGGCCTGTTATGGTTCTCTGTATGATATTGGTGACACAGAGTGGTAACAGAAACTGAATTTGTAAGGAGGAGGAGGCAATGATTGTGGCTTCTGAGTCTTCCTTACTCGTAAGAAAATATGATGTGCAGTTCGGATAACATTCTTCGGACCACTAAAGAGGCTTGGGAAGTTAACCTTCTAGGCCGCCCGGATGCTTTTAGGCAGTCAGTAGAGAACCGTTACTTTATTACCTAGGGTATAAAGTTTAGAAAATATTAAGCCTTTTTTGTTTTTTTTTTTAAGGCTTGCTTTTACTTTATATTACAGACAAAAATTCTGAAAGAAAGTCTGTGTTTATTCTAATAGAAATAGATATAACCTGACAGTGAAAATTATTAAAGTTACACTGACGAGTGTATTAAAAATATGTGCATGGAGGTTTTGTATTAATACTGAGTTCATGCTAAGCTGCCATTTTCACGGTAATTTCAGGAAATAAGAAATGGATAACATTTTCATTTTATTTAAGTACTCCCATGAGTTTCTATTAAGGGTGAAAACGTCATGACAGTATTTGTTACAAAGTCACATCCAATTTAAACCTAGTCTGGTGACCACAGAATACTATTATTTTAGCTTAAGTCTTCTACAAAATAATGTAACCTCTTTTCCTCTTGGTTACTTTAATGTAAAATGAAGATTATCATGCTTTTTTTTTTCCCACCAAAATTGTCTGAAATAAATCTATGTGAACTATTTAAGACATTCAAGTTTTGGCATTTAGATTTTTATTCTGATAGGCTTATCACATGATCACTAGTCACTAGCTTATAAGCTTGTATTTTAAAAGAAAACATTTATTAGGGATAGGATTCCCATTTTCTCCTGGGAGAAGGCAGAAGTAGTTCTTTTCTTCCTTTGTTTTATTGAAAACAATAATTAACCCAAGGGATATATTTCTCTTTTACCTCTTACGCAGACACTTAAAAAGAGTTGCCACCATCATGGCCACAGTTCAATATGTGATGAGGAAAATGTTGGTCTTAGAATCTTAAGATTTATATTTGAGCCGTAGCTCTCCTTGGGGACTGCTTGCAAATTGCTTAACCTGAGCCTCAGTTTCCTGATCTGAAAAAGGAGGATACAACCTACATCACAGGAATAGTCCACAAAGTAAATGAGGAAATAAAGTTCGTTGTCACCAATGTAACGTTCTAGAAAGATAACATGTTATTGACAATGTTGTTAATTCTATATTTTTCAAAAGAAATAAGTTTTTGGATGACCACTGTTTACTCGCACACCCTTCTAAATTAGGATCTTTTCTTACACACATTTTGCATTTTCTTTCTTTGTTTCTCCTCCACTTTAAGGGTTTTCATAAACTCTGGTCTATACTTTTGAACGCCTTTCAAATTTGAACCAGTTAACATCTGCCACCTACTGACCCAGTTCTCTCCACCTCCTCTAATCCTGCCCTCCACATACACAGTTGCTTGTTTTTGCTGGGTGATTAAACTGGCCATCATTTGATTTTCAAAGATCTAGATTAATACAGGGTTAGAAACAGCAGCTTCTGAATGCATCTGAACGATATTTTTAGCAAGGTGCGTAACAGCCAGTAATAACTTCCCCCCCAAAGAACAGTTGGTAAAACCCCACATGGACTTGCTTTTTCTTTCATTGTATAGCATTTATAGGTTTTAAAAGTGATTTCTGCTCACATATCCAGATTAAAAACATTTTTTCAGTACGTATGAGTTTGTGAAATAACTCACCCCACGTGTAAGTACTTCAAAATGCATGCCCTTAACTACTATTTGAATTTTTATAGATTTGTACTTTTGCTAACTGCAAGAAGATAAAAGACCTAGCGCCAGTTCTTACTGGGTCAAGATTTATTTTAAAGTATCAACATTTCCTCAGCTTTTTGTTACTTAAAAAGTCGTACAGATTTTCCTGCAAAGAGGTTTAACAGGCTTTATTCCAGGAAGGAACATTCAGGATGCTTATGCTGTGGTAGTAACAAAAACAGTGTACAGTTGACCCTTGAACAAGACAGGAGTTGGGTCACCAGCCCCCCAACCTGTGCATTTGAAAATCTGCATATTACTTTTGACTCCCCCCAAACTTAACTACTAATAGCCTACAGTTGACCATAAGCCTTACCGATAAAATAGTCAGTTAACACATATTTTGTAGTTAAATGCATTATGTACTGTACTCTTACAATAAAGTAAGCTAGGGAAAAGAAAATGTTATTAACATAAGGAAGAGAAAATGCATAGTACTGTGCTGTATTCATCCATATGCTAAGTTTACATCATCTGTTAAGATGAATTGTCTGTCAGTACCTACGTCAATATTGTCTTATATGATGTAAAACGTTGTAGATGTTGTATGCTTTATTAACATTAGACATCAAACATGAAAAGATCATGTGAAAATTTCATATTTATTTGCAGACATAACAATTCATACGTTGATAATGAAGAAGAACAGTGTGGTCACTTTATGGTAGCCTAGTGTAATCAATACAGTTGTTTCACGGCAGCCCAGCCTATACACTAATGAATGAATCCTTATAAAATTTTTATGGCATACCGTATTACACTCATGTTCGGGGAGCATACTGTACAGTAATGTAATTCTTTGAAGGCAAAGTTATAAAACAGAAAATTAACACATTATTAATTTTATGTTAGATATCACTCACCTTATGCCTCTGTAAGGATAGACTAGTATCTACATACATTTTATACATTCATGACATACCTTTTTCTTAAGTTTTTGATATTTCTAGTCTAGGTGGTTTGTCTGAAACTGTTTCAAATTGTCACAGATCTCAAAAAAATGTCCAATATATTTATTGAAAAAAATCCACATGTAGGTGGACCCATGTAGTTCCGAACAAGGGTCAACCGTTTTTGGTGAATTTGTTAATAGAAATTGCCAGAAACTAGTCTACCCTAGAAATGTATTTTTATTTAAAGAGGCTAGTGGGGGCAGTAAGGGCTAGTATATATATTTGTGTCTTCAGCATAGCTCTAGGTGCAGAAAATTTGACTGTGATCTAAAAATAGACTATTAGTTTTTCGTGAAATGATCAGGAGACAAGTTGACCAAGGCAACTGGTTTGCCATGGTGGAGCCTTTATTGGTCAGTGGTCTGTGGAATGCATTGTAGAGGCACACTGACCTGAATCGGAATCATGGTGTACTCCTGACCTGCTGTATGACTTTGGGCAACCCACTCCACTGTTCTGAGCCTTAGTTTCTTCATCCGTAAAGTTACATAATATCTATTTTATAGGTAACAATTAAAGGAGATAATACATGACTTAACACTGTTGTCAATAACTGGTATTATTTGCCATCTAGTTAATAAAAGTTAATCATAATAGCTGGGAATTAACCCTCCAAATAGTTGTTTTAAAAACTTGCATTCCATGTTGAGAGTCATTAAAATATAGAAGTATATTTGTGGCTTTTAAAAAGTCTTCAGAAAACCATATTCAAGTCAAAGCAGTATTTACAGGTAAGTGGATTGAATTTGACAAGGATTGAGACACTGTGGTGTGTGATGGTTTTGAACAAGTGTGAATCCTACCTCTGCCACGTACTTAGTGACTGTTGGCTTTGGGCTAGTAGTCTTGCCTCCTAAGGCTCAGCATTCCCATCTGTAAAATGGGGATAATTTTATAGGGTTGTTTTGAAAATTAAAGGAATTAAACCGTAGAAAGCACAATGTAGTTCCTGGCACATGGTCTGTAGTAATTTTTAGTTGTTCTTTTTAGTCCACAGATAGATAACTTTTGGACACGGCCTTGAGTACTTGTGGGAAATATAGTTCCTAATTTTTTTGATTGAATGGTTAATGTTGGAATTTTGGGAGTAAATGCTTTTTTATTTGTATAACGTTTAGTTGACTTACATTAAAATAAAATACTACAATGCTCTGAATCTCTTGTAGTAAAAATGGCACCTAGTTTATGTTTTGTAAAAATAGATGTTTACACTGCATCTGCTACGGTCTGAATGTGTGTCTCCTGCAAAATTCATATGTTGGAATACTAACAGCGCTCCCACCCACTCACCCAAGGTGATGGTTTTAGGAGGCGGGGCCTTTGGGAGGTGATTAGGTCATGAAGGAAGAGGCCTCATGAACGGGATTAATGCTTATAAAAAGGCTCAAGAGAAATCCCTTTCCCCTTCTACCGTGTGAGGTATAGTGAGAAGATGGCTGTCTGTGAACCAGGAAACAGGCTCTCCCCAGGCAATCCGCCCTCACCTTGCTCTTGGACTTCCCAGCCTCCAAAACTGTAATAAATTTCTGTTGTTTTATAATAGAATACCAGCCTATGGTATTCTATTATAGCACCCTGAATGGCCTACGACGGCATCCATTTTTGTGGTCACTCCATGGCTTTGTGCTTTTAATCTAGTCTTTATTCGTGCATCTGCTTTCCTTCCTGTTTCATTTCTTGTATGTGGAGTGACCCAAAGAAAAAACGAGGTAGAGCAGGAAGAGGCAAAGATTGTACCAGAGGTCAGTAATAGTCAACCCTAGGCTGATCAGATGTACTTTCTGCATTAAAGCCCTCAGTTAAGTTGATTCATGACTACTTTTTGAAGTTTCACCAACACAATAATTTGTATTGCTTTTGTTTACTGTTGTAAAATGTGGTGAGAAGATTTTAAAGGAAATCTCTGCTTTTCTCAACAGCTTTCAATAATTTTATTTAGAGCTGTAATTCATCCAATAATTTTTCAAAATGACAGCTAATAAAAGATTGCTAATTATATAATTACCATATATTATAGGTATAATATTTAGGATAGAGTTAAGTATATTCTATATAAAGTTAATTTTTTATATCCTCTATTTTGGGCCCAGTATGTCTAGAGTAAGTTATTCAATGGTATAGGGATTTTACCTTATAGGAATTTTCAGTTGATAAGACTTTTATGAGGAGGCATAAAAGGTTTGGTAGGTTGTTATACTGAGAACATGAAGAGTTATTAGTTTTGAATAGCTGTAGTTTGGGCTTTGTTAACGACTGATGGGTTGGCATTGAGTTAAAAAGCAAAACCTGATGACTCTAAGCCCTTTGACTCAAACTGTAACTGACTGTCAACCCACCTTCTTTTCCAATCAGGGATGAAGGGGTGCATCTCAAATGAATGAAGGTGTCCCACAGCTGCCTTCCAGTGTGTGTTCACACACAAAGGAAGCATAATTATTTTATTTAATTCATCATCTGATTTTATTTGGCCTTGGGAACTCCTCACCTCCTTCTTACCACCTAATTTTCTCTCTCTCCTTCCGTTTCTTCCTTTCTTTGGGTGAGCACTAATAGTTTTGCAGAATCTGGCTAGGCATATAGTGGTTTAGAATATAATTTTATTATTTGAAGTATTTTAAAGCTCTGTATTCGGAATGCGTTTGCTTTGGTTATATGTTTACTTTCAATTCTTAGTTAAGAACAAACGCACTGTTTATACAGTCATTCCTATGAGGAAATATGATTCACATTGAAAGATCTTGTTTATTGTCATATGACATGTTCTCTAGGCATGCAGCATAGAAAAGGGAGAAAACATCCCACATCCATCTTCACTGTAGCTCGACCTAACACATTTCGGGAAACTGAATATTTGAAAAATGTTTCTGTGTTGATTAAGATATAAGTAATAGAAGACCTTACTAAAATAGCTTAAACAGTAAGGAGTATATTATGTCTCACTCAACAGGAAGTTTAGATTACTGGTCGTTAATTAATTGTCATAATAACGTTATCAAGGACCCACGAGGTATTTTCCATATTTCTTCTCTGCCATCTTGAGTGTTTTGACAATGTCACTCTTCATGGTTGCAAGATAGCTATTTTTCCATGCCACTTTTTTTTTAAAGTGGGGAGAAACATTTTCTAGTAAACTTCATTGGCCATAATTGTATCATAGGCCTGTGCCTAAACGCCTTTTTGGCAGAGTAAACATTACTTGCCTTAAGCAGCTTGACCTAATCAATATTCACCTTCTAAGGTGTTCTGCCAGCCAGTAAGAAAGGGGGAGGCTCTGAGGATAGAGCAGTGAACAGAAGGGGAAAAAACTGCTGCCCCCTTGGAACTTACATTTTATTGGTGAGATAGACAAAAATATAAAGCAATTCAATTTCATGACCTCTTATTAACAAGTGCTAACTTAAAATTAGAGAAGGGAACATGGAAGGTCTGGGGTGGGGTGTGCGTGCAATTTCAGATTATGTCCAGGGAAGTCTCACCCAGAAGATGCCTTGAGTAAAGGTTGAGTTGGCGTGGGAGCTGATGATGCAGCTCTCTGGGGAGAAGAGTGTTCTAGTTAAACGCCCTGTGGCTGGAGTGGGGTGAATAAGGAAGGATCACAGGAAGTGAGGTCAGAGGGGGAAGCCACTAGACAGTTTTGAGCAGAGGAGTGATCCAGTGTAACATTCTTACATAATCACTTTGGCCGTTGTGTTAAATGGACCAAAGGGGCGTAAAAAACAGAAGCAAGGAAACCAGCTAGGAAGCTTTTGTAATAATCGAGGAGAAATGGTGGTGACTAGGATGGGAGCAGTAAGAAATAGTTGGATTCTGAATATTTCTAATGGAAAACCCACAGAATGTGCTGAGGAATTGGATGTGAGGTGTGAGAAGAGGAGAGGCCTCTAGGTTGGCAGCCAGGGTTTGAGGCCTGAACAATTAGAAGAATGGAGTTGATATTATCTGAGATTAGGAAGAACAAGAACTCAGTTATTGACATATTAAATTTGAGATGTCCAATAAACAATTACTTATATATATATTTCTTGAAGACAGATCAATATATATTTTTTAAAAGGATGACTTTGGCCATTAATAACAGGAAAAGGCTTCAAAAATGTATATATATTCAAACAACAGCAATAAGGAGAGAATACAAAAGGGGGAAATAAAAGTGTTATGCGGGGGCAGGACTATTTTACGTTCCATTGAACAAATACAGGGAAACACTGGAACTAATTTTAAAATAGAGTATTCAAAGAAACATCTATACACTTGAGTATTTATTTAGTGCCTACTATATTTTAGTTTCAAAAATTGCCTATTAAATATATTTATTCCTTGAGTCAGTACCTCAGTTTTGAAGCCCCAAATCATGTTAAAAATACACATTAAAAAAAGAAATACACCACAAGGACCAATGATACGGATATAGAGTATGTCTGTTTACTCTGAACATGATGCAATAAGTGATCCTTCTAAAGACGTTCTGCTGTTAACTGTCCAGATTATCCTCCCACACCCCAACTTCCTCAGTATTGTGCAGCCTATAGCTAATGCACAGGCATATTATTCAGTAGTGATCCAAGTCAGGAGAGAGATCAGTACAGTATACCTTAGGCGAGTTTATCCATAAGAATGGCTTTTCTTTTGAAGAGGAATTAGTCCAAGATGTCTTTATTGACATCTTGGATTATTGCACTTATTTACATTTAATAAGGATGCCGCACCTAGCTACAGTTTTCAATCTGCGTGCATCACATAAAATGCTGAGAAGCACCTTGTAAAGTACCTTTCATATTATAGGTGCTCAAGAAATATTTAGGTAGAAAGTTTGATTTAGAACATTATCATTTCTAATTTATTTAAAAACTTAAAAAAAATTACGGGACATGAAGTAGTAGGCATCGCTTGATCAAATGTGCCCTATCCATAATGTGAGGTTGTTGAGGAAACAAATTATAATTGTTTTGTCAGATAAAAGTACTGTGTAATAAATACACGAAATTATTTATTGAGCAAAGAAATACCGCTCTTTAAAATGGATTAGGCTTTTCTCATCACACTTTTGGCCAATCATGCTGAATATACGACCTTTGGCCTATATGACCTGTGAGGGGAAATGTGTATATTTAGAGGGGAAATCTGTTTGTTCAGAACATGAAGTGTACTGGATTACTTCAGTTTACCTATTTCTCATGTTAAGTAATTTTTGCAAAATGACCATCTCTCATGAGAGAGTTCTGCAAATTTACAGTAATGAAGCAAGCACTTATGTTAGTTTCATTTGCGACCAAATTGATGGTAGATATGAATTAGACTCATTCTTTGATCGACCAAGCTATAAGTTTTTAATCTACAAATTTGCTTTCAAGTTCTTTAGAGTGTATTTCTTTATATTCTCCTTTGCTTTTGGTTTTTAAAAAAAGGAGAGTTTGCAAAATCTATTGCCTAGCAGTTAGCATTTGTTCATGTGTGCAAATGATTAAGATGCTTACCTAAACAAGATTCTTGTCGAAGTAAAACTCTTATAGCAGCTTACTTTTTTATTATGTAAACATGAATGATATAAACAAGGAATATATTTAAATTATGAAGCACAATATCAAAGTGATCTCCCGAGAACCCGCCAACCAGCATGGAATCAGGACTTTACTAATAACAGTTGCATCTGTCAGCATTGTGCCTCTCCTTGCCTATACCTTTACCCTTACTGCCCTCCCTGACCCCCAGCTACTCTTCAGTTTTGTGTTAATCATTTACTTTCTTTTTATTATCACATGGTTTCTTAAATAATATGCTGTTTAATTTTACTTTTTTTTAAGTTTTGTAAAATTGGTAGCATACTGTGTGTAGTCTTCTGAGACTTTTTTTTCCCATTCATTGTGTTTCTTGGACATTTATTTATATTGTTGAATGTAATTGTAGTTCATTTATTTCACTGCTGAGTAATATTCCATTGTATGAATTTATTTTCTGTCCTATTGGTGGACATCTGGGTTATTGTTGTTGGGTTTTTGTTTGCTCGTTTTATTCATTTTTGATATATCTATTTTGCTGTATCTATACATTGATACAGATGTGTCTGTGTATCAGCAATCATTTGTATGTGTACTGGTGTACATGTGCAAGACTTGAGGAGAAATACCTGAGAGTAGAAGCATAGAGAATGTTCAACTGTATGAAATAATGCCAAATTGTTTTCTGAAGTCTTTGGACCATTTTACCTTCCACTAGCAATGTATCAGAACCCCCTGTTGAGCCAGATCATTGCTAAAACTCAGAATTGTCAGGCTTCTTAACTTCTGCTTATTTAGAGGCTGCAAAATAGCATCTTATTGTGGTCTTAATTTGTTTTTCTGTGATTGCTGATGAGGTTGAACATCTTTTCATGTGATACTTAACATTGGTATTTTTCTTACACAAAATGCTTGTTCATGTCTTTTGTCCATTATGTACTTAAGATCGTATATTAAATGCAGTTATTTTTTTAAATTTAAAATTTTAAAATAACACACTTAACAGAGAAGTTGCAAGTACAGTAAAGATACATTTTTTTTTCCCTGAAGATTTGATTTGATGCTCCATCGCCCCTAAATAAATGAGTGTATATTTCCTACAAACAAGAACATTATCCTAAAAACCACAATAAAAACCATTAAAATCAAGAAATTAACACTGATGCATTGCTACCATCTAATCCTCAGGTCTCATTCACTTTTCAGAAGTCGTCCCAATAATGTCCTTTATAGTAAAACGTTCCAATTTAGAATCACGCCTTGCATTTTACTTGTCACATCTCTTTAGTCTTTTTTTCCAATCTGAAACCATTCTTCAGCCTTTGTTTGACTTTCAAGACCTTGGCACTTTTGAAGACTATGTAGGCCAGTTATTTCATAGAATGTCTCTTCCTTTAGGTTTGTCTGCTGTTACCTTATGAGTAGATGTAGGTTATGAATATTTGGCAGGAATATCACAGATGTTACACTGTCTTCTCTTCTCATCTTGTAAGGTGGCACCTGGTTTCATTTTGACCTATTACTGTTGAAGTTCACTTGGATTACTTGATTCAGAGGATGTTGGCCAGGTTTCTCTACTGTTAAATTACTCATTTTTCCTCTGTAATTAGTAATTATTTTGTGTGAAGGTGCTTTGGAACTGTAAATATCCCCGTCCTGGTCAAACTCTCATTTAATTAATTAATTTATTTGTATCACTGTGAGCACATGATTCTGTGTTTTATTCAATGAGCTATAATGCATTACTGTTGTTATTTATTTTGATGCTCATCTTACCCTGAGTTAGCTGGTGGGATACCCTTCAAGTTGGCTTCTGTGTCCTTTTGACATGTCATTCCTCAACCATACTGCTACCTCCAATTTCATTCCCATATTATAGAGTTAAACCACATTTTTTCCCTTTTCTGTACCTCCTCTCTAACAGTGGGGAACTTGCCTATTGTTATCCTAAATTTACTTACTTATTTGATCAGTCTCCCTCCACCACCCCACAATTCTATTTGAGCTTCAAAGCCACTTATGTGGAAGCCCTCCTCACCCCACTTGGATTCCTACATTGCACAGCACGGTGCATCGTGCATCTCTTTATGGGCACCCTGATCAGGCGTTGACACCCATCATTGGACCACTGCCATGCAGGGTTCTGCTCACCCTAAACCACCCTTCCAGAGCTTGGGTGTGGACTCCCACGCCACATTGTCCCCTCCCTCCACCACGGACACTTGCCTCATCCTGCTTGGGCTCTGACTCCCCTTATTAGGGATGCTCCTTTGCATTTTTAATTAAAATGTTATACCACACACACACACACACACACACGCACGCACGCACACACACATGCACACACATACATTCTGGATACCAAAATCTTTTTTGGCAACATGCTTTGTGGTATTGTAGTTTATCTTTTTCTTTGTTGTATTTGTTGATGAGTGGAGGTTTTTAAGTACGATGCAGTTGAAGTTATTAATCATATGCTTTATAGTTAACCCTTTCTATGTCCTGAGAAAACCTTTGCTACTGAGTTCATAAAGGTATCTCTTATATTTTGTTTTAAAAATGTTAGAGACTTGATTTCTCTCCTTAAAACTTGAATTCCTCTGGAATTTATTTTTTATATAGTATATAGTAGAGATCCAATTTCTTTTTCTCCCCCCGAATGGATAACCAGTTGTTTCACCACTATTGAATGATTCCTCCTTACTTCAGTGATCTGCAATGCAACTTTTATTAAATATCATTTTCCTTATGTGTGAAGGTCTGTTTCTTCTCCAGTGGTCAGTTTGTCTCTTTTCCAGGAGCCCACTAACTTAATGGGGTAAAGCTTTAAAATAAGTCTCCATATAGGTAGAGCACATTCTGTACAGTATGCTTTTTCTTGTTGGATGGCTTGTCTCTTACGGGCTTTTGCTGTCCCGTTGTAAATTTTAGAATCATCTTATAAAACCTTTGGATTTCGATTGGCATTGCATTCAATGTATTGGTTCAGTTTGAGGAGAATTACCATGTTATAGTATTGAGTCTTTCTATCAGGAACATGGTATGTCATCCCATTTATTTAGGTTGCATTTAATAATGTCTTCCAGTATTTTCTCCGTATAGAATTTGCAATATTTACAAGTTACTTTTGTTCTTTAGACACATTTTCTTGTTGGATGTTTTTTAAATGTTATTTTCTGTTTGTTACTGGTGTGTAAAAACACAGTTGATTTTCTTATGTGATTTATATTTAGTTACAATTAATTGAATACTAAAACCTGTTCAGATGAAATGTCAGACATGCTCAAAAGCAAATAAGTCAGATTAGAAGTCCAGGTTTCTACTCTGAAATTACTTTTGATATTTTAATAATTTCTAGCTAATCATCGTGTTTTTTTTACAGCTTTATTGAGATAATTTACATACCATAAAATTTACGCATTTAAAGTGTTCTTTATAGCCACACGGGTGTGCAGCCAACACCACCATTGAATTTTTGAACGTTTTCATGAACCTAAGAGGCACCCCATACCCATTGGCAGTCACTCCTATCCTCCTTCATCTTCAGCCCTAGGTGATTAATGATCTACTTTCTGTCTCTGAATTCGCCTATTCTGGACATTTCACATAGATGGAATCATATATGATTTTTGTAACTGGCTTCTTTCACTAAGCGTAATAATTTGCAAGATTCATCTATATTGTAGCATATATCAGTAGTTCATTCCTTTTTATGGCTGAATAATATTCCGTTGTATTGAATGTTATCACATTTTGTTATTCATTGGTTGATAGACACATAGGTTGCATCTAATTTCTGGCTGTTATGAATAATGTTGTTGTAAGCATGCATATATAGGTTTTTGTGTGGACATAAGTTTTCCCTTCTGTTTATACCTAGGAGTAAGAATTCTGGGTTATATAGTAACTCTATGTTTAACTTTTTAAGGAGCTGCCAAACTGTTTTCCAAAGAGGCTATGCTATTTTATTTTATGTCTCATCAGCAATGTGTGAAGGTTTCAGTTTCTCCCTATCTTCCCTAACCTTTGAATTATTCAGTCTTTTAAAAAAATATGTATCTATTCTAGTGGGTGTATAATGAAATCTCATAGGTTTATTTGCATTTCTCTGATAGGTCGTGATGATGAGCATCTTTCTGTGTATTTACTAAACATTCATGTATCTTTGGTGAAGTCTTCAAATCTTTAGCCTGTTTTTAAAAATTGATTTATCATCTTATTCTTGAGGGCTAAGGCTTTTAATATGCTGGATACCATTTCTTTACCATGTATACATGATAAAGAATATATAGAGAAAATATTTGCAAATATTTTCTCCCATTATGGGACTTGTCTTTTATCTAAATTGTGTCTTTTAGAGAATTTGATGAAGTCCATTTTTTTAATTGATTGAGCTTTTCTTGTCATATTTAAGAAATCTTTTCCTGACCTAAGGTCACGAGATTTTTTTTTTTTTTTCCCTTATGCTTTCTTCTAGAAGTTTTGTAGTTTTAGTTCTTACAGTTTGAGCTATGGTCTATTTTGGGTTACTGTTTTTGTATGTTGTGAGGTAAATGTTTATACTTATTTATCAGTTTATTTTTACATGTGAATATCCAGCTGTTCCTGCACCATTTATTAAAAAGACTTTTTTCCCCATTGAATTGCCATAGCACATTTGTTGAAAATCAAATGACCATGAATGTGAGAATTTATTCTGGGCTGTCTATTCTGTTTCATTATCCAAATGTCTATCTCTATGCCAGTATCACACTGTGTTGGTTATTAGAACTTTATGTAAGTTTTGAAATTAGGTGAAGTCCTGCAACTTTAATCTGCCTTTTCAATATTGTTTGGATATTTTAGGTTCTTTAGACTATCATATATATTTTAGGATCAATTTCTACAAAAAACAGCATGATGGGATTTTGATAGATCAATTTGGGGAGAATTGCCATCTTAACAATACTGAGTCTTCCAGTCCATGAACGTGGAATGGATCTTTGTTTATTTAGACCTTTAATGTCTTTTAACAGTGTTTTGGATTTTAAGTGTATGGCTTTTGCATTTTTAAATTAAATTTATTCATAAGTCTTTTATTTTTTGCTACTATTGTGAGTGAGGGGAACTTTTAAAATTTCATTTTTGGATTGTTTTTTGCTAGTATATAAAAATGCAATTACTTTTTATACATGGATCTTGTATTCTACAATCTTTCAAAACTTTCTTAATTTTAATAGCTTTTTTGTTTGTTTGTTTTGTTTTATTTGCTTCCTTAGGATAATCTACGTACAGGATCATGTTGCCTGCAAATAAAGAGTTTTTTATCTTTTTCTTTTCCAATCTGTATGTCTTTATGTTTCTTGCCTGATTGCACTGAGTAGAATCTCTGGTACAGTGTTGAATAGTAGTGGCTAGAGCCGGTCATCCTTGCCTTTCCCCAGTGTTAGAGGGGGAAAGCATTCAGTCTTTCACCAGTAAGTATGGTATCAGTTTTAGGCATGTGTCCCAGAAAGGAAAGATTATTTCACTTTGAAACAATCAACTAATGTAATATACCTTATCAAAAGAATGTAGGACAAAACTGCATGATTAGCTCAGTAGACACAGACAAAAAAGAAAGGAAGGAAACAGAAAACAAAATAACGAGTTTAAACAAAAGAGAGAGAGAGAGAGAGAGAAGCAGCAGCTACTTTGTATAAAATGGTGAGGAAAAGCTACTGTGAGGAGATGAGGAAAAGCTGGTATCTAAAAAACCTGGAGGCCTTAAAGTCACACAGAGAATAAAGTGGAGAGTAAGTAGTTCAGCACTAGGGTTTGCACTTGTCCTGTTCACTTTGTAATTCCAATACCTAGCACAGTGCCTTGCTCCTATAATTTGTTCTAATATCAAATACATAGTTTAGTATATTGCTTTCTTGGCAGTCATATTCTAATCATTGTATCATGTCATTAAATATTCTTTGGAAACATATCTTTTAATGATTACATAATATTCCACAGTATAATTATAAGAAAGTTATTTGAATGTTTTATTATTCATAGACATGCTTCCTTCCTACATGATTTACAACACATCTGGCATATTTCATTGATTTGGATTTAAGGCTAATTTTTCCATTTACTAATAATCTATGATAGTGGTTTATTTTATATTATCTTTTGCTAATTTTTATTTAAGTATTCTTCTAATTTATCCTTCCTGTGGTCATATGTTTAGCTCAAAAGGGTTATAATAATGCTTTAATAGAGACCAACCATTAAAACAATTCTAGAATGTGGCAAAGTATCAGACATAAACTGTGGGCACTGAATATTTTTTCCTCTCTGCATGGAAAAATGTAGACTCGTGAACTTTATGTACTATTGCCAGGTGTTTTGCACTACCCAAATTGAGACTCTGGTAAGTGAGTAGTACTAGAAAAAAGTCAGTAGTACTAGAAAAAAGTCAGTAGTACTAGAAAAAAGTCAGCTCCAGAGAACTGCCAAGGCCCTGTCTTGTTTTCAAGTAAAATATACCAGAGTTTGAATTCCACTTTAAGTTCTTACTAGTTTTGTGATTTGGGGTAACTTAAACTCAGTTTCCTCATCTATAAAATGAGGATTATAATCATCATCTCATAGGGTTGTATATAAAGGGTTTAGTGCAGTGTCTGTTAATAGTAACTGCCCAGTATATGAGAGCTGTCATTACCTTTTGTTTAAGTTTCTCACTGTCGTGGGAGTGCTGGTAAGAGTGGTAGCAGGAAGGGTTCCTTATGCTTCAAGGCTTTGTCAGCAGATACCAACCAGCTCCTCTGGAGGTATTTACTTTTACTCTTGTCAGGAATTGGTCGTTTCCTTTGGTGAATATGCCTGTTTAGAGACTATTTCTTGTCTGCTCATGTGCCAAAAAAGATACAGCCAAAAAGGTGGTATTTTATTTTATTATTTATTTATTTTTTTAAATTACATTTTGCAACTTTTTGTTTTTTAATTAATTAATTAATTTGGCTGTGTTGGGTCTTCGTTTCTGTGCGAGGGATTTCTCTAGTTGTGGCAAGTGGGGGCCACTCTTCATCGCGGTGCGCGGGCCTCTCCCTATCGTGGCCTCTCTTGTTGCGGAGCACAGGCTCCAGATGCGCAGCCTCAGTAGTTGCGGCTCACAGGCCTAGTTGCTCCGCGGCATGTGGGATCTTCCCAGACCATGGCTCGAACCCGTGTCCCCTGCATTGGCAGGCAGATTCTCAACCACTGCGCCACGAGGGAAGCCCCAAAAGGTGGTATTTTAAAGTAAATTAAGTTAGACCTTTTGACATCAACTTGTAGGTTACTCCTCCCATCATCCATAAATATAGTTATGGTTACTTTCTTTTCCAGCTTGAAAACAAAAGGTAATACATGTTTTTTTCAAGAAGGAAAGAAATGTGACTAAAAATTGAACAATTATAATGTTGACAAGGGGCAAGATGGGGTTGTCTTGGGTATAGATTCTGAGATTGGGGACTGGGAATTTAGGACATTTCCAAGGCCCCTGGCGCATTCTAATAGAAATACTAAATTGATTGTAAATATGGTTATTTTTAAGTTCACGGGTAAAGTACTGCCTTGTAGTTATAGATTATCAGAAGTGATTTTTCCCTGCTCTCTCAGAATTCCTATCAGGATTTATAGTCAAGGTTCAGTTTGAGTCCAGGATCTATAATTTGGGGCATGACACTTAACCAGCCCTGCACACTGTTTGTTTCTCCTTCATAAAATGGGGTAATGCCTTCTCTGCTTGTTTCACTGAGTTATGGAGATTCAGTGAGGTCTTGTCCATGAAGTGCATTGTAACTGGTAAAGCATATAGCTTACTAATTGTGACTCCAGTTCATCCTGTCAGACCTGCCCTTTTCTCGCTATTGTTTGTTAGGTCGCTGGTGAGGGTGACATGATAACCCAGAAATCTGTAATGTGCACTACATCCTAGGGGTGTTTGTTTTATACATATACTAGGGAGTGGACAGTGGTAGGCTGTTGCTATTTTCATCCTTTAATTTGTTTTATTTATTACAAAAGTAATATGCACTTATTGTAAAGAAACTAGAAAATATAAATCAGGAAAAAGGAAAAGAAAAAATCAGTTCTGCAAAAATAACTACTATATCTATTTTTATATAATTTTAAAACAAAAATTCAGTTATGCTAAACATAATGTTGTTTCCCATTTTTATCACTTAATATATAATATAGTATATTATTCCATGAAACTTAATTACCTTATATAACATTTTAATGGCTATGTAGTACATAATGATATGCTTATAGCTAGATATTTGTACATATCCTCTATTTTTTTTTCCAGTTAGGATAAATCCTACACTTGGAATTGCTACATCAAGGGGTATACAACATTTTAAGAAATATGATTTCTTTTTGCTTCATTGAGATGTAATTAACATATAATAAACTGCATATATTTAAGGCATACAGTTTGATAACTTTTGACATGTGTGTACGTATGCCCATGAAATCAGCACCACAATTAAGATAATACTCTTTTGTAATCCCTTCTTCTTGTACCTTTCCACCCTGCTATCCCCAGGCAACCACTGATCTGTTTACTCTCCCTGTAGATTAATTTGCATTTATTACATTTTTATGCAAATGGAGTCACACACTATGTATTCCTTTTTGTCTGGGTTCTTGCACTCAGCATAATTGTTTTGAAATTCATCCATATTGTTGTTTATATCAATAATATATCCTTTTTTGTTGCTGAATAGTAAATATTCCATTGTACGGATATACCATAATTCATTCACCTGTTGATGGGCATTTGAGTTGTTTCCAGTTTTTGGCTATTAAAAATAAAACTGCTTTGGACATTGGTGTACAAGTCTTCCTATGGACATAAAACATTTGATATTTATTACCGAATTTTGTGCTGAGAAGGTTACATAGGTAGTATTTTGAAACAGACAAAGCTTAATATGAAAGAAACTAGCTATTTTTTTTCTTCCTTTTTAAAAAAATTTTGGAAATACATCCTTGGGAGGATTTAGAATTTTTACATGTAACTTAACTGAATTTGTTTGATAGAAATTTGAAATTAACAAAGGTTAATAAGTGCATCCTAGCAACTATAAACCTTTTTCACAGTTTGTTTTCTTGAAGCATCTACTTTTATCAAGTAAATGTATTATCTAGAAACCAAAAACCTTTTGCTTTCCTTTAGTGATCAATTTATATTTCATAAACAGTCCATATTTTTCTGTCAAATGACTCTTTCTGTATTGTACTTGAACAAGAAAAGATACTGAGAAAAGTTTACAGAACTTCACAAAAGATATTCCAGAATCTGGTTTGGAATTGATGCCAAGCTATCTTTTTCCTCTTCTTAAGATACACACTAGATTGAAGGAGGAGTGGGGAATCTGAAGACTCCAAATGGCATCAGAGCTACTTTTCAACAGCCTTCTCAGTTTCCTTTCTCAGAAAGCAGAGACTCAATCCTTGGAGACGGATGGTGAGAATATTTTTCCTGAGTTCATAAGGCTTAATCATCGTGACTTTAATATATTTCAGACAGTCCTTTCTTAGTTACGAATTAGCTTATAATCACCAGATTTGTATTTTGTGCTTTATCTGTGCAAATTACTTCATTAGGCAGTGTTTTTTGTTTGTTTGTTTTTTTAAGTGAATAGGATACACTCTCATAGCTAAGGAACTTACAGGGAAAGAATAAATATAGATAGGTAAATAAAATCAAACAGCAGAAAGACGTTAAATGCCATGAGAAAAACACAAGCAATATTCTTGAGAATTCACAGGTGTAGATTACTTCTGGAGATAGGGATTAAGATGTTTGAAAGAATAGCATTTATGTTGATGATGCTTAATTTGTTTTTACCAAAAACAAGGGAAAATGGATAGTTAATAGAAAACCGAAAATAGCAATCTGATTTCAGATAAAAAAGTTAATTATTGTTTGGAGGAAAAATAGAAGGATATTTGGTTATTGTGGGCTTATTATAGTATAAGTCAGTGATTACTTTTTGAATTATATAAAATGGTTACCTCTTACAGGGCAAATGATACTGTATCAGCATTTCTGAGAAATGATTTAAAAATCTGATTAAATTATCATAAGTAGGTGGGCAATGCAACAGAAAGAGATGAGTGAGTGGCTAATTCTACTTGGATTAACTTGCTTGTTTTCTGGTATAGCTACAACCTAAATGAATCGGTCATGTCTTAAGCTCTTGGACCTTATGCTGCTCACGCATGGGCAGAAGAACTACAAGTAAACTGGGAAAAGCCACAGTGATTGATTATTGTGCTCATAATTAGTTGTTTGGAAGAGAGATAGCAGATAGACTATCCTAAATTCATGGTGTTTTAATGGGCCATGATGTTTCAAAAGGGGGATGGCAACTTTGAACCAGATTTGTCCTCTACCTGTAAGCATAATATGGTTGGCACAGTGATAATACTAACTCCTTTTCCTTCACTGTTGTGATTATGTTCAGAAAATCTAGTGATGAAGTTT
Organism: Grampus griseus; assembly: GCF_964374135.1. Lineage (NCBI taxonomy): Eukaryota > Metazoa > Chordata > Mammalia > Artiodactyla > Delphinidae > Grampus > Grampus griseus. The sequence goes on along the minus strand of NC_138998.1, from coordinate 115,328,464 downwards.
TTATTTTAATCATTCTACTTCTCTCTTATTTTAATTACTCTGCTTATTCTTTCTTGTAATTTCAGCAAGGAAATCTTTAAAACATTATACTTATTAAATAAAAATGCTATAAAACTATTAGTAATTATTGGTTGCTAGTCATTTTTCACATTATCACTTATTATTTTTTCCTCTAAATTGAGATTTTAAATCTACCTAACTTTTATTTATAAATATTAAAAGTTCTTTCATTCAGGTATAATTATGTGGTAATGTCTGATAGTCTGAAATCTGCTTTTATATTTGTTGAAACATAGTTGATATTGAACCCCAATTGTCAACTTTTAATTCTGTTAAAATGAAAATTATAATTATGCATATTCTTGTGACCAGCAAGATATAATTATATCTTGTTTGTTGTTCTTAATTTTCATCACCCTTGTTTTGTGGTAAGCACCAACCACTTTTAACAGTTGGTAAATAAATTGTAGATAGCCAGATGGTAAATATACATAGCCAATAAATTGTCCTTGAAAAATGATCAAATCTAGATCTTTCTTCCAGATAGAAGATGGATTATTTAGAATACACAATGAACAACTTTGAAAGCAATTAAAGTTGAATTATTAGTGATTATCTATATCATTTATATATATTTTAAAACATTTCAAGATTTTAAAAGTGAATATGTTAAGTGTGTTTTTTCGAAAGTGTGTTTTGTTAAACAGTTTTTCCTTTTGAATGAGGAACCCGTGGTCAAATAAGTTTGGGAGATGTTGCATCATAGTATATAATACCTGTTCACTAGAACTTACATTAGCCAGTGGACTGTCAGTCTCCAAAAGGAGTATCTAGTCCTTTTGGACAGAGATAGTGTCCTTCAGATACAGAGTCCAGTACTCTGTCGTATAGCTAGTATACGACAGAGTACAGTTGAAGACTCTGGACTAATATATTTCATAAGGTTTTACTATAGTTTGTTTGTCATACAGCTCCACTTTGAAACCAGTCGTGTTATATTTTTAGGTATAGTGATGTCCTGAATGAGAGGCCAAAGAGGATGATTAGGAAAAAAGGAAAAGGATTTGATTAATTGAATATTGCAAACCATATGAAACATGAAGTGTTTATAAAGCTTCTTAGTATCTTAGACCAAGATTTCCCTTACTCACTTGATAGCTCCCCCTTTTGAAAGAAATAGTCACCCCATCTAAGTCACAAAATAAAATCACCCTTTATTGTACTTTAGAGGACTCCATGTGCTTTCTGTGCTCTGTTCACCTCAGTGCGTAACGTTTATTAGCTAATTTTGATAAATATCGATAATACAAAAGTTAATATCTTGGGTAGAATTAGGTAATTGACCATAAATCAGTTTAGTTTAAAACACTTGAATATACTCATTTTCTAAGTGGAGTTTTTTTTTGTTATAGCTCATGATTTCTCACTGAGAAGAGTGCTTTTTTGTACAATTTTCCCTAGTTCAGTTAAGTTGTTGATGACTATTTCAACAGATGTCTTAAGTGTTAAAACTTTTATGTCCTATATAGTATCTATATGAAGAGATGAAAATGTGGGCTGGTGAGTTCTAACAGATTGGGTTAGCAGGTTGGAAGTGAGGCTAATTGTCAACATGGAAAGTCTTCCCCAAACTTTATATAACACTCCTCAAAGTAAGGTTTTTAATTTAAGAAATAATACTTTAAAAAAGGTGTTTAAACTTCTATACAAAGTTTTCAATGAGGACATGGTACTGGTGAAAGCAAGATCAATCCAGAATCTGGGTGAGTCACTGCGGTTGGGGTTAATTGCCGTAAACTAACTTGGCTATCTCACTGATGTTTCCCTGGATTCGTGGACAACCTGGGCAAGAAACTTTGGGTGTTCAGCTCAAATGAAGCATCGTTAGTTTCCGACATAGCTTCCACCCACTCTTTAGTTTCCTTTCCCATGACCAGCATCTTGGTTCAGAGTTCTTTTCTCATCTGGAGCTCTTATGCTGCTAAGCCTCCATACTGATGTCCTTGCTCCAGTCTCTCACAGGCGCTAGATCTTCCCCAAACTCCAATTTGCTGTGTTACTCCTTTGATCAAAATAATTCAACGATCCCAGTAGCATAATGACCATAGAAAAATAACAGACCTTCTTTAATCAATCCTAATTTACCATTACAATGGGAAACATTCATATAATTAACATTTTTCTGAATTTGATGTCTTTGAAGAATTGATTTTCCCTAAGTCTTTTACTTAATACCTTAATTGACATAACTAACATTATTCTGGGAGGAAGATTCCCACTATACCAAGCCTCTGGGTCAACTAAGGTTTTTTTCCCTCTCCCATGAAAGGTTTCAAATGAGGTAATTAAAATAATTTTAAAATGTGTTGATTAAAGTGTCAATTCACTTTCTCTTCTTACACAGACCGTAGTCTTTTTTTACTTAAATTAACCGTGTTGAACCTGATAATTTTCCTTGATTCTCTGGTACATTTGCCCTTCAACCACATGGCCTGTGGTTTGCACATCTGAAATTGGTGTGATTCTAACAGTAGAGCTTATTATGCACTTTATTCAGATAATTAGACTCTCCCCATTCTAGATTAGAGACTACTAGTAATTTTCAAACCCTATTTATTTTCTCTTTTGCATTTACTTAATAGAGAGATTGTTGATAGTACAATCTATGCAAGCTTCTAGCTTGAAGCTTTTATCTCCCGCTATTGCTACTCCCTCATTCCTGCCATCTTGCAGTCTGTCCACTAAGCTTCTCGAAATATTTGTGGTGATGGGCGAGTTTTTGTTTTGTTGTTTTTGCTTCATTATTTTAGTAAATCACTTTTATTGTGTTTTTAAGAAGCTTCTATCTCTGGCAGATGGGAAATTAAGAAACAAACATACAAATTATACATCCAAATCTTTCATCATTAAATTCAAAAGACATCAAATTACTTTGTCAAATTGTATAAAAGTTTCTAATTACTTGTAGTTTGTGTTCTTTAAGTGGATTACCTAAAGTTTCTAGAACATACTGTGTACTGCTGTGCTTCCCTGCTGGGACTGATGCTCCTCCCACTGCCTAAAGGATGTTTTTCACTTCTTTTCAAATTGGCAAAGCCTCACCTTTGTTAGAGCCAGTTCACATGCCACCTCTGTGGAGTGCCTTCACTAAAAAAAGTGTTGCCTGCCTTCTCACCCCATCTTCTTCCCAAGAATTTGCCCTTCCGTGCTTTTTTCCGCTTTGTTCATACCTTCTCTTATGGTACTATCTCATTATGTCACTGATTATATTTTTTCCTGACAAGATTGGGTCCACAAAAGGCTAGTTTATCGCTTAATTATCCTTCTCTCCTTAGCTCTCAACACACAGCAGCTTCTTTATAAATATCTGTGGAGTCGTTACTTCGTGTAAATTCAGAATAGCACTGACTATGGAAAGATGGGAGATATTTCATATCCCCTGTAGGCTTTTTAAAAGGTCATGCTTTTCTTTTCCCACCAGAGTTTTGGAAGCATTTCTGCACAGAGAACAATGTTTATCTGTCATAGTTATAATGTAAGTTCTTGAGAATCAGGAAGTAGAGATTTCATTTGAAGAGTAGAACCAAGATTGTACTTCTCAAGAAGCACTTCTTTACTGTTGCGGCTCAGCAGCAGTTCTCAAACTTCTTGTCTCAGGACCCTTTCATACTCTTAAAATATTGAGAACCCCAGAGAGTTTTTGTTTATGAGGGTCATATCAGCCAATATTTACCATATTAAAAATTTAAACTGAGAAAAATTTTAAAACACAGAAGTACACAAGGATGCACTCCAGTAGCCATCAACACAGTGCCATACATCCTGTAGCCCCAGACAAACTCCACTGTAGAGTTATGAGAGAAAGAGACAGGAAAGCAGATAACAGTTTAGTGTTATGAAAATAGTGTTGACCTCACGTTCCTCCTGAATGGATCATGGGTACCCTTGGAGTCCCTGGACCACACTTTGAGAACTGCTGCTTTACAGGAATTCACTTTAATTGCCAACAGAATATTCTGTATTTTTATTTCAATAATGTTTTAACCTAGCTTTTGTGTTTGTGGGTTAGTATTAATAAATTGCCTTTTTTTTTTATATGTCTGCATGGTCTATCATGTTACCCACTCTTCTATTAATGTCTAGACATAGAATGTGCTGGAACCTATTACCAGTGTTGGCTTGGCAGCTGTAAGAAGGAGATGCTTACTCAAGGAGAAGTAATTTTATTTGTGGATACTCAGTAAGATCATTCCTAGTTATGCCCTGTCAGTACCCTGGCTTTTTTGTTTTTTAATTAATTTATCTTTTAACATCTTTATTGGAGTATAATTGCTTTACAGTGGTGTGTTAGTTTCTGCTGTATAACAAAGTGAATCAGCTATATGCATACGTATATCCCCGTATCCCCTCCCTCTTGCATCTCCCTCCCACCCTCCCTATCCCAACCCTCTAGGTGGTCACAAAGCACCAAGCTGATCTCCCTGTGCCATGCGGCTGCTTCCCACTAGCTATCTGTTTCACATTTGGTAGTGTATATATGTCCATGCCACTCTCTCACTTTGTCCCAGATAACCCTTCCCCCTCCCCGTGTCCTCAAGTCCATTCTCTACATCTGTGTCTTTATTCCTGTCCTGCCCCTAGGTTCATGAGAACCTTTTTTTTTTTTTTTTAAGATTCCATATATATGTGTTAGCATACAGTATTTGTTTTTCTCTTTCTGACTTGCTTCACTCTGTATGACAGACTCTAGGTCCATCCACCTCACTGCAGATAACTCAGTTTTGTTTCTTGTTATGGCTGAGTAATATTCCATTGTATATATGTACCACATCTTCTTTATCCATTCATCTGTCGATGGGCATTTAGGTTACTTCCACGTCCTGGCTGTTGTAAATAGTGCTGCAGTGAAAATTGTGAGTACCTTGGCTTTTAAGTGCTAATCCTTTTTATGACTTGTGAACCTCCAAATACTTCTTCTGTGATGATTCTCTGTACTCCAGAGGGTTTGGAGATTTGGTCATTTTCTTAATTATTTCACAAAGTAAAGTTTGTATCTTTTTCAGGGGAGTGAGAAGTCTTCCCTTGGAAATCTTTTCTTCTGGTCTCCTTTGTTTGACCTTCCCCTCCATTTGCCTCAGCCTGATCCCTGATGCTGGCTCTCCTTTTCTGAAAGTGCTGTCTGCTTTCTGGTAGACAGTTACTTGGCCCTAGTGACTCCTGTTCTTTTTTACTCCCTACCTTCTTACCTTGGCTGATACTCCGTTAAGTTCTTTCTGAGGTCTTAGCAGGACAGTTAGTCTCTTACACTATTTGATGACTCTCTTCAAATTAAAAGGGTACTTACTGGTTCTTCCCCGGAGAGTTTTGGGAATGCATTGTGTGTACCTGTCAGCTGCATGGGAACACCAAGATGGCTGCTCATTCAGACTCTTGTTAATTCACTGACAGTTCAATATTCTGTTTACGCATTATCTTTTTATTGTGTGGTGTCATGGTGTGAGCTGTAATTTGGGGATTTATCATTATGAGTGATAAACTAGAAGCACAAAGCTGATAGAATGTTGGGAACTTTTTATTTTTTAATTCTGTGTCCTAAACATAGTAGGCAGTCAGTAAATGTTTGCTTAGTTAATTTTATTTTCATTAGTGTTGATGAAACTCTGAGCTCCAACAACGACCTTATGGTTTAAGCCAGGTCTCTCCCTTTTATAGCCAAGGGAGCTATGCCATCACACTGTTCTGAAAAAGTACATGTCGCTGCCTTATCAGCAGAATCCTTACCCGATACTTAATGAAGATTGCCATTTGAAATATACAAAATTCAAATCTCCAACAGAATTCTGATTCTGACTCTTTGTTGAATACCTCCTCAAGAGTTCTTAGTTTTCTTGAAAATTCGTTATGTCATGTTACCACAGTGTTTTACAAACCTGGGCTTGAGTCACCATAATTTTTTTCTTCCTTTTTTGATTTAATGAATGTGGTATTAAAAATACCCTATTTTATAACACTATTTCTGTGATATAAATTGCTTACTAAATATTTAAACCAAGCTTCATTGTTTTTCAGAGTTGTCTTGTTTCTTCAACTCTCCTTCCCCTGCCTTATTTTGACTGTGTTTTCTTCTTTGCACTAATTTGCTTCAATTACTTTTCCTCTCCAAGCCATCAACAACTCTACAGCTTCTGTTTTTGTTTTTGTCTTTTAACATGCATTTAGTCATACCATTGCCCGTAAACCTACTGCTCACTAGATAAAGGCCAGCTCCTTGGCATGACCTTGATTCAAAGTCCTTGGTCCTGATTGCGTTTTCAGCCTAATCTCTAGTCACATTGGACCACCGCGTCCTGTATCACACTCAGCAATACCCTGCCTTTAGGTGCTGTTTTTGTAACCTAGAGTGACTGCCATTCTCTTCTGCCTACTCATTTTTTTTAACCATCATTGACCACCACCTAGGGCACAGACACAGATAAGCTGAAAACTTAGTTACAGCCCACTCTGTTCCTAGAGTACTTTTTACAAACTTGAGCCGTAGCATTTAGCACATAAACTCTGTCTTCTTTTGCACAGTGACTAAAGAAAAATTCACATGTACTGTTCACTCTCATATACCTACTGGGTGTTCCTTCCTACCCCATTTGTACGCCATTTGGGAAGGCATACCTGAACTCAAGTGAGTTTGGTTGCCACTCAGCATAATCTTGAACTCAGTCTATTTTTTTAAATGGGTATAATTTGCAACCTGTTGGACCTTAATACATGGTACACCTTACACTAAATACTCTTTACAACTAATTATGACGTGTCTTATATCTGATGATGAGAAACTAACATCATAAGGTGGAGATACACTAATTTTAAGTTATTGCATTTTAAATATTATAGCTGTTTGTTCCCCTAGATTATTTCTTGAGAGCTGTAGCTACTAAATTAAACTTTAAGGGTATTGCAGGGAAGACTCACACCCTCTGCTGGTATTAATACCCTCTCTTTTGGCCTGCATTGGAAATACTGTAACATTACAATAAAAAAGTGTTCTGCTGATTGCTTATAATAAGACTGAGATTGCCTTATCTTGTTTTACGTATGTTCACTTTCACTATTCTGATTTTTCCCCCTCTTACCAGTGTATTCATCATGCTAGGAATAAGGAATTTAGTAAACATATCACGTAATTTTTTTCCCTGTTTTAATTTTAGTAAGCTGTATGCAACATGCATGACGTTTGTGACTTAACCAGCTAAAAGCTTGTTCTTTTAAAAAAATGCAAGACATTAATGTTGATGGAAATATACTCTCTTAATGTTAACCTATCACTTGCTGCAAATCTAAAAGGTAACAGATAGACTCTTTTAAGTCTTCCATTCACTACACAAAAATATGAGCCAGAAAAAAATTCCACCCGAATTCAATGGGAGGGTTTAGTTTTAAGGACTAATAGCTGCCTCATCCTTTGTGATTGCTTGCTTACATAATTTGTTATGAAAGAATGCTTCTAGGTAAACTGTGTCTCCAGAATGCTTGTGATTTGTTCTGTTTTGCTTGGGAAAGGGTTAAGAGGAGACAACATCCTGTCAAAGACCTTGTTTTTAATTTTGCTTCTCACACTGGCACAGATCCTGCTAAGAGCAGCCCAGATTAGTTCGGAAAACCTTTGAAGAGATTTAAGATGTCCTTCAGCCAGTTTGAAGGTTTTTGTCTTGCAAATCCAGTACAAGGGCGCCTGCAGGCATCTCGACCCTTGCTGTGCTGCTGATGCAGCTCAAGGTCACACTAACCCGCCCTGTGACATTCAACAACAACAAAAAATTATGCGGTGAAACTGCTTCAGCGTTCAGCCAGCCAACAACTTCCTTTAGTGAGGAACTGAGGAAGAAGTCTTTTTTTTTTCCCCCTCTTTTTCTTTTTCTGGGGGCTCTGTGAATTTTTGCTGTAGGAAATAATCCTGGATTTCTGGTATGTGTGATGACAAGGTCATTTCTTAATTAGAACACATGTAAAGAACAAAGCTAAATGGCTTCAAAACAGCTTTGTAGTTGATGGAGAGGATTTAAATTATTTAAAGAGATAGTCACCCGTGTATGATGAAAGCTGAATTCTAAAGGAATTAACTCCTTCATTCCTGTCTATATGCCATTACTTTGAATTCCTTAGTCTGACTTTTAGAAGGTTGCGTTCTAAACTTAAGAAAATTTATAAATGGCCGTTTTTTAACAGGGTGAAACATAATTTATAAATCAAATTCTTGGATAAACTTTTAATGGAGAAGTTTTCTCCCTACAACATTTATCTACTGGAAATTTTATCAAATGGTTTGGTTTAGGAAGTAGGAATCAGAAACTTTTTCTGCTGGCAACTGTGATTTATTTATAATGTGTTGGGGAGGGTTGAATAAAATGCTTCTTTATCACCTCACCTTCTCTGCCTCACTTTTACATTTGTGATTTGGAATTATAGTAAATCACTTTGCCCTGAGTCTTTAGAAAATATAGCACATATCGTTCAGGTTTCTCAACTTTCAAAGAACTGGTGTAAAAAGACACACGTGTTTTTCCTAAGGGGGAAGAAAAGCAGTTTTAGTTTAAAATGGACTTTAAGAAAGTTGTTTGTGAACATAACGTGACTTTTTTGAGGCACAATGAAACCATGTCCATAAACAATAGCCATATTGGCCTCCCTCTCCTCTGTGGGACTTGTTTCCCCATTTTGTTCCTCCTTTGTTAGCTGTGAGTGCTAAGTACCAGACATTAGTTGGAAAGAGTCCAAGTAAATTGGCTTTCTAAGCTTGAGACTTAACGCATATCACCTCTATAGGATTAGAGCAGAATAATCAGAGAAGTTAATTTTATAGTTGATACTTTCTTGTGTGTATCATACATAGAAGCGCATCTTGCAGTTATTCCTTTATACACAAAATCACATCTCACATCATGTAGAGAAACTTTACTTCAACATTATGATATTAACATACGTTTCCTCAGAATTTGGTTGTTGCTTTCTTAAAGAAGATGTCTCCCTGTACGTGTGACCAGAGTAGATCCAGGGCACATACTTCAGGAAGGTGGATATGATATTTTAAGTGTGATTATTTGAACTGATATTTTGGACTTTGTGGCCAACAAATAACTAAGTTTCAGGGGATAGCCTGATGGATTGTATTAGAGGAACAGTTTAGAATTGACTAGATTTAATATTGTGGAAGATTTTCTTCTGTCAAGAAGCAGTGTGTTTGGGTCCTCCATGAAAAGTAAAAAGGTATATACACTTTTAGCTTAGGGCTATTTTAAAGGATTTTAGGTTTGCCAGAAGAAAATGCTGGCGGGGAAATCGACATGCAAGGAAATGGGTAGTGCGATTCTGCGCATCCCTGCCCTTGCATGGAGTCTGGTATGCCCTTATGTCATGTATGACCCAAGCTCACCTGCTAGTAATTTCTAATTTACTGTCCTAATTCATCGATTTGTTATCGCTAATTGTTCTTCATTTACTTCTGTGTAGTTTCCAGTACCTAAAGGGTTGAAAGGTTGCTGTAACTGGCACCCGCAGCTGCTCTTTCTTTTGACAGGGGATAATTTTGCAGCCTATGCTTTGTGTGACAGCTGCCTAATTGGGCATTCTCCCCTTGTAGCAAGCCTGCCTTCTCCAGCCTCCCCGCTGACAAATGGTGGTGGATTATAGATGAGGACACGCTGACCCATACGACCTTGCTGAGGCAGCGGGGAGGGGCCTCCTGCTACTTGAGGGAAGCTTTAGGTCATTTAGAGGACAAGGTCACTAGCCAGGTGGGGAAATGACATGATATCACATGACAGTAGCCTGATGACATGGTCAGTGTGTCAAGGACAAATGCATCAGTCTCGGTTAAACATTATTGCAATACTTCATAGAAGGCTTAGTATTTCTTAATTGTTCTGCTGTTTTTTTTTTTTTTTAGAAAAAGGAAGAGGGCAGAATAATACACGTGTATTTTAGCAGTTTAAAGCAGTTGTTTACATGAAAATAGACCTGGTTTAGAAAGCCTCCTCATAATTTTCTCCAGTCATCCAGAGTGTTTTGTTCTTAATTATTGTTTAGTTTGCAGTCCTTTGACTATCGGTACTTTTCAAGAGTTACTTGAAAATTAAGGCAGGCACATAAAAATGAGGCATTGTTATATTGTTAAAAAATATTTAACAACTTCTGTCATCACCCTGCTCAATGATTGGCATACCTTTTCATATTTCGAATAAAAGAAAAGTAAACCAAGTGAAAATGCTTAATTGAAAGGAACCTCAAAACTCTGGATTAATGAGATCATAAATACCACCATGCCGTCATAATTATAAAATGCTAAAGATGTTTTTTAAGTAATTTTTTGAAAATTACTGAAAATATTTGTTAAATACCATGGGATTATATTTAATGTAAAAACTAAAAGATAAATGAAGATCTTTTAGATATCGTTTCACTATTGGTAATATACGTGTTTTTCTTGGATAAGTGGATTTGAGCTATTATAATACCCTTTTTTAAGTGCAAACTCTTAAGAATCCTTGCTGAGTCTGTTAACCCTATATTAATACTTGAAAGAGTAAGTCCATGTAAACTGTATTGGATAGTCCAATTTAGAAAAATGCCTTCTTTTAAAAACAGTGAACAGTTTAATGCAAAAAATATTGTTCATGATTCTTGTTTTCTGGAAAAAAAAAATTGTTGTTGGGTACCGTTGAATCTAAGCCCTCAGTTCTATGGGAGATAATTTTATGCCCCTGAGGTAAAAAAAACTATCAGTGGTAAAAGTGTGATGAATTAGTTCACTGAAGTAGACACATCTGTATTTTCATGGTTTGTGCATGGTGTATGAGTGTGTGTGTGTGTGTGTGTTTAATTTTGACCGTGCTGTGCATGTGTTTAGCTGCTCTCAAACTCTGACTCAAGCTTGGTGGAGGTTTAATCCTGTGCCCTTGTACACGTAGACTTGATTAGTAGTTGTGGTTATCTCAGCAGAAGACATACCGCCCTCTTCCTTGTATTGGTCGGGACCTGGGCATTGGGGAGTCAAGGCAAAGGAGAAAGAAAAGAGATTTTCCATTAGTATTCTGTGAAAGCCTTACTGTCTGCAGAACAAATTGATTGCTCCGGTGTACCTGTGCTTGGCACCACTGCTGTGAAAGAAAGGTAGGGTTGTAATCTGTTTTATTGTATTACATATTGTGACACTCCAGGAATATTTAACACGCGCTCTTTCTATGGCACGTGCTATAAGTCTAAGTTTAAAAAAAGGAAGTAAATGAATGGAAAGTATGCAAGAGCAGTGGGTTACAGCTTTATTTACTTCAGACCATGAGAGTTCATTCAAATAAGATCATTTTGCTGAAAGCATCGCTGGGAACGTAACCTGATTGATAACAAAACACTATAAAGTGTTCTGAGGCACTAATCTGTTTCACTGCTTGAAACGTGTCAGGCAGAGATGAAATTCAAGCCAGTAATGTAAAATTTTAAGCACAAGATGAATGGGAGAAGTCAGGGAGGTGGTTATGAACCTAATTAGTTTAGGAAATGATTTTTAATTATTTTCCAGTACGTTATGTTGTTAAAGGTCCTACATAACGTGATGCAGAGAATAGGAAAGAGATTTTCATTAAAAAAAGAAAAAAAAAAGGTAGCCACTATACCACCTTAAGCTACATTAAAGAAATTAAGAAATGTATTTAGTTTATTCTTTCACTAGTTTTGTTGTATAAATATTGTACTGTTTGATTCTGCTGTGGGAAAGGAAATTGCAATGTTTCTTCCAGTTTTTTTTTTTTATATATTAATTCTGTGAACGTTCTTCGGATAGAGACGGTGTAAAATTTGGGATTTCTTAATATGAATTGAATAAATGTTTTAATATTTCACAAAATGATTGAAGCACCTATGATTGGGGTTTGACCCCTTGCCATTTTCAGGCACTCTTGAGATGTTGTCGTAGCTGCACTCTTCAGGTTATGTGAAAATCTGTACTGTGAGGGTAGAGGAGAAATTCCTCTTGTCCAAGTCTCCTGCCCTGTGTGAACTGCAAGTGCCCTTTGCCTCCTCTGTCCCTGTCCTGATCCTTCGATTACAATCAGAGCACTTGATTTAGGAGAGAGAGCAAGCAAAATAGGTCACTGATGGAATTAAAGTTGTTTTCCATTGTTTCCTTTTATGTTCTTAAAATCAGTATATAGCTTTACATTTTTTAGATTACATTTCACTACCATTTAAATGTGTGAGTAATTGTTCTGCATATACTAATTATACATTGTAAAAACATTCTGATATGGAAGATTGGTGTAATCAGAGGCCATGCATATTGGTCTCGACTATTCCCAGGTACTTTTGTAGAAAAATGTGTGAATGGAGAAACATTTTTAAGCATTTGGTTTTTGTTGTTGTTGCTGTTTTTGTTTTTGTTTGTTTTTTTATTCAACAGGTTCTTTAATTTTACCAGTAATCTTGAGAAATAAGGAATGAATATCACTATTTTCATTATAAAGATGAAAAACATGAAATTAGCTAAATTTCTAAATGGTTATCTAGACTATGATGATTATAAGCATTTGTGAAGGTAACGAAATACGGTTTTCTGACATAAAACATTGATTAAAATTAACTATTTGAGGTCATATTATCTATTAAGGAAAAGAGATGTTTTTAAGAACTTTTTAACTCAGTGACCAAATTAAGACTATTAACTGTTTTCAGTTGAATATCAGCCATCAAAATTATTAGTATTGTACTCTTACATAGTTTTGTGGGAAGTTGTTTTTTTGAAAAAATGTGGATTGAGAAAATGTAGAGGAAAAAATAAACCATAGAACTAAGAATCAGAATATTTTATTTTCCAGCATAAAAGATGTTCTGAACTCTTTCTAGTTAAAATTTTAGTTTTTAATTTTGTAATTATCTTACAAATTTTGAAAATCCTGTTATCTTTCACCCTTACAAAAGAAGTACATGGAATGTGTATATTTAATATATAAACAACTCAGAATGGGAAGATGATGGAGGAACTACCAAGTAGAGGAAATTTATGTTTATGTTTTCTTTTCTTGCGTTGGTGGTTGTACTTCTTCTTTTTGATGGAGTGGGAGATTGATTTTTACAGACAAAAGCTGTGTTCTTTATTTGATTGTTTTTTACAGACAAAAGCTGTGTTCTTTATTTACCAAAATAGCCATAGTGCTTGACACTGTACCTGGCACCTAGTATGTGATCAATAAATATTTGTTAGTCAAATGAATAAAGGACACTCAACCACTCTCCCCCCCCCACATACACACTTTGTTTTTACTCTTGTCTATTTACATTTCCACTGTTCTCACGGTAGTAGTTTTTAGCATCTGCTTCCCTTCTGAAAGCATTATAGGTGTTGAAGGAATGGGAATTCAGTGTTTCAGAACCAGAGTAGGAACTGTGTTTGCAGAATTGTTTTTTCAGTCAGAGTAGTTCAAGTGACTGTGCCTTAAATTGTTCTTCCTCTGAACACAGACAAGCACGTGTAGACAGACACACTTAGAGTCCTTCTTCACCTCACTTTGCGTCCATTCTTTTTTTTTTTCTTTTTTTTTTTTTTACCGTACGCGGGCCTCTCACTGTTGTGACCTCTCCCGCTGCAGAGCGCAGGCTCCGGACGCAAAGGCTCAGCGGCCATGGCTCACGGGCCCAGCCGCTCCGCAGCATGTGGGATCTTCCCGGACCGGGGCACGAACCCATGTCCCCTGCATCGGCAGGCGGACCCCCAACCACTGTGCCACCAGGGAAGCCCTGCGTCCATTCTTTTTCTTCATATGCTGGCCTGCTGTGATGTTGAATTTTTAAAGCGGTGAAATCTATGTCTTCTTAGATTCATTGTATGAGTCTAGATACATTATGCTTACTAACCAATATCAACAAATTATTTTAAACATCCAAGAAAACTGCACTGTAACTTTAGTCAGAGAGATTTAAATCTTTGGAGGAAATAAACGTTTGGCTTGTTATTATGACTGTTACTAATACTTTAAGCCATGAAATGAAAGTCATTCGTGAGGACAACTTTAAATATGTGGGTGATAACTTCTCTCAGCTCAGTTAATGAGCAAATGTTTTTATTGTTAGGTGTTCAACATTAGCTAGGCTTAGACCAGAGTTTTTGAGTGGTAGAACCTTACAGATCAGTTAATATAAAGAGTATATTTAACACATGAGAAAATTGGCCTTTACAAAGGTTGATACTTGGTCACTGTTATAAAACTACTTAGTAGCTGAGCTGGGGCTAAAATACAAATTGCCTAGTTTTATAAAAAGTGATCATTTTTTCATATGCTGTCAACTCTTTGCCTGATTTTATCCTTCTAAAATAATAATTGTTATGTTGATACTAGCCAAATCTTATACCTATAGCCACAGTAATTGTAATTCATAACCAAATGGACTGTAAGTTAAAGCAAACGGACATTAAATCATTATATATATGTTTATGTATATCACTATATATATTTAAAATGATATACTTTCAGTTTAATTTACAGTCTATTTGGTTATGAATTATACACACAATTACTGATTGCTCGCTGTGAGTGTGGATCCAGTGTACCCTTCCTTTTCTCGTTTTTTCTTTTTCTACCAGTGTACTCTTACTCCAGAAGAATGACAAAGATATTGCATATCACTTAAGAAATATACTAAAAACGAGGAAAATATATACAATTATAGTATCTGTATTAGAATAAATTTGTGAATTTATTTACAATCTCAAATAATTACACTATAATCCATTAATATTTAATATCTTACAGCAGTGTTTTCTTTAATAGTGTAATCAGGCTGAGCAAAGACAGTGGGCAGCCAACTGAGACTCTTGCCGTGTAGGGACCTCCAAGGAGGGGTACTAACCAGGCATGACCCCCTGCAAACATAATTAAATGTTGAATTGCCAAATTCAAGAAATATTCTAATTCAGATTGTTCATGGAAAGATTAGACTCCAGGGGGTAGAGTTTGGTTTGCAAATACAGTAGGTCCTGGCAGTACATGTCAGATGGGTATCCAAGTTAAAGACTGAGAGGGTCCGTCCAAAAAGCAGTGCCTGACAAGACTAGACTTGCCTTCATCCAGCTGGGCTGGTTTTATTTCCAATGGAGAAATGAACAAAGAACTAGAGACACTGTCAGAAAACCAAATTGGCCAAGCATAGGGGCAGTGGGGAGACCAGTGGGCAGTGGAGGTGTGGTTTAGGGACTTGGCTCATGCTCCAAATCAAGTGTACATGAAGCGTATAAGTCGTACGGATGGCAGTAAACTGTTTCCAAGCCTTTCCCTCCTATTAGTAGATTAAAATTCACACCTAGCTTTTTGAAAGTTCAACAATTGGACAGAGCAAGGTTTGCAGGCAAACTATTTAACCTCTCTAAACTTCACTTTGCTTCTCTTCAAAATGGGGATTATTATAATATCAACCTCGCTAGGTTAGTATGAAGGTTAAATGAGAAGACAATGTGTAGTGCCTGGACCATTATATATATCTGATAATTATTTATTGGTAGGTGTGCGTGTCTGAGTATAAGATAGTCATGCCCTCTGTGGATGTATGCTTTATACCACTGTTAATAAGAGGACTTGTCTAGGTAACCATAATATGATGTAGTAGAGCTGTTCGGGTATCTCAAAATGAATGACACAGTCTTTTCATCTTCTATATGCAGCGTGGTGAAGCCGAGTTTAAACTCTTATTCCTATTTTTTTACCTGTTAATTTAGTCTCATATTTCAAACTAAAAAAAAAAAAAAAAAAAGGGTCTGTAACTTTAATAATATGATTCCCTCTCACAAACTACATATTCTTTGCCTTGATCAGTTATGTGATTTTTATTTGTAGGAGTGACTTTATTAAAATATGTATCAAAACTGTGCATAATTTTCAATGACCACCTTTCCATCTAACAGTATAAAATGTCTAAGTGAATCATGGACCTCACTTTAGAATTATAGAAAATAATTTGGAAAATGAGAACCCAGAGCAGATAAGGTAAAGTTTAATTTGTTTAAATCTTAGCTAAAAAGTTTTCATTTTCTTCAAGTGCCACTCATAGTTTCTAGACTTTTCTTCCTTTAATTATAGAAATTATTTAGCAATTATAGACTTTTGCAGATCCTTAGGACACTAGGGTGATCTGAGTTTAACAAATGTAAAAGCCAAATAAACAACAATTAACACAGTACTTTTCTCTGGACTGCACAGAAGAGAGGAATATTAGAAATTTCTTACGATTTGATCTCAGCTTAAATAAGATTTTACTTTTTCATTATATCGTACTTGTAATTTTAAGTGAAGTGATTATTTCTTTTGATCTTTATAAAAGCGTATTACTTGAAAATCAGAAGGATTTCTTAAAGTTATACCTTGTAATCATCTTTACTTGGCTTACATGATAAATTTAAGTAATTGTATATATATTTCCTATGCTGCCAGTTGCTTTTTAGTATTATGTATAGAATTAAGCGGTCAGAGAGAAACTAAGAATATGTATAGACATCCACTTATTCAGCAGAAATTGTGTCTCAGCTGTGTCTGTAGCAAATAGAATAAAACTAATCCTTGTCCTCCTGGAGCAGTAAGTATGGTGTAACAGTAGAAGACAAGCAGTAAACAAGTATTAAAAAAACAAAAACAAAAAACAAGGAAAAAGTATTACAGAATGAGAGAAGTCCTAAGACGATTGATCTCCTGGGTGCTCTGCTAGGGAATACATGGGGAGACCCACTTAGGAAGGCCGTTGGGAAAGGCTTGTCTTGGGAAGTAACATTTCAGGTGAACTGTGTGAGGGAGGCAAAGCAGCAGCTGTAGGAAGAGCCTTCTGGGAATCAGGACCCACACGTGCACCCCACTGGCTGAAGGGCCGGGAAGAACTGTCTGTTTTGGGATCGAAGGAAGTCTGTGTAGTTAGGGTTATGCTCTCCAGTCTAGTAGCCTGGAACCACACGTGGCCTGTCCGAATTGAGATGTGCTCTAAGTGTAAACTACCCAGCAATTTAGAAGACGTAGTATGACAAAAAAAAGATGTAAAACATTTTAAGAATTTTCTATTGGTTTCATATTGATACCATAATATTTTAGATATATTGGGTTAAATAAAATATATTCAAATTAATTTTACCTTTCTTTTAAACTTAAAAAAATATGACTACTAGGTAATTTAAAATTACATTTGTAGTTCTCATTACGTTTTGCTGGACAGCGCCTGACTAGGGAATAATGAGCAAGGGGCTAAATGACATGAGATAAGGTTCGTTAGATTCTCTGGAGCCAGATTATGCAGGACCTTGTAGACTGTAGAGAGGAATTTAGACTATTTGAAGTGAGACGGGAAACCATAATGAGTTTTTAGTCAAAGGGATTTATCTTTTACGAAGAGCATGGGCTACAGTGTGGAGAATGTTTTGGAGGGGGCTCAATTCGGAAGCTAATGCAGTACTGTACACACACACACACACACACACACACACACACACACACACATACACACCGCTAAACCAGTTAACACAACAGTTGTCAGATAATGTTATATAAAAAATAGTATCTCTAATCATCAGTGAGTTTTTCAGTCTTATTTGATGGAGTTTCTTTTTTTTTTTTTTTAATATATATCCATTTTATTTATTTGTTTTTGGCTGTGTTGGGTCTTCGTTTCTGTGTGCAGGCTTCCTGTAGTTGCAGCGAGCAAGGGCTACTCTTTGTTGCGGTACGCGGGCTTCTCACTGCGGTGGCTTCTCTTGTTGCGGAGCACGGGCTCTAGGCTCATGGGCTTCAGTAGTTGTGGCTCGCGGGCTCCGGAGTACAGGCTCAGTAGTTGTGGCGCACAGGCTTAGTTGCTCCACAGCATGTGGGATCTTCCCGGACCAGGGCTCGAACCCATGTCCCCTGCACTGGCAGACGGATTCGTAACCACTGTGCCACCAGGGAAGCCCTTGATGGAGTTTCTTAAGCTATGGGTGCAGGCATTTGGTTTAGGGTTTACATGTGTAGGAATTCTCTTTCGTCCAGTGTTCATGGAATATTAAAATTCTTACAAAATTAAATTCCTACCAAGCTTCTGAAACACTGGAATTCATGGAAATAGTGATACTTTAAAATCATTTATATCTTTAAAGGTTTTTAAACTTTTTGACAAACCTGTGACATTTCTTAATATTTTGTGGTTCGAGTAATCGTTTGGTAATTTGATAGAAGCTATGGACATCACAGGTCCCGCAGGACTGTATAGCCTTTAACCCTCCCAACTGTTCTCTGTGATACAGCTTGTTGTCTCTCTTTTGTAAGTGAAGAAACTTGAGAGACTTAGAGTAATTAAGAAAGGGGCCAAGGTTATAGGGTAGTAAGTGACAGGCTCTAGGCTGAAACTTAGATCTCTCAGGTACATGTTGTGATAGCCTCTTATCAGAATGCTCCTTATGTAGTGTGTGTGTATGTATGTATTTTTGTGCATGAATGTGAATTAGATGTGCCATGTTTTATTTCTCTCAGAAGCTGTAATTGTAGTACCACTTTTTAATTTGTATAAAATTGGAATAATGCTTAATCTTTGGCTTTTTACTGTTATTTATACTACTCTGATGATACAAGTTCTGGATTATTTTTCATACTACAGAAAAATGCAAGACATAGCAGTATAGTTCAGTTTTTTCTTTTTTTTTTTTTTTTCTGAGCTGTTTTTGCTTTTTTACCTTAGAAAGAAATTTATTTGCTATAGAGTCTGCTTCCACTTATGAATACTTAGGGGACACCATACACAATGCTATGTGTTTTGCATGTCTTAGTTCATTAAATCTTTTTTATAGACCTATTAATTAGGTAACATTATCTCCAGAATCTCAGAAAAATTAAGTTAGTAGGTGAACGAAGATTCAAAACCTGAACTCTTAGCTTAGTGTATTTTAGGCATCTTTGAAGTTAAGTATCTTCACAGTATCCCTGTTAATGACCATTTACACTATCAATAATATTTTTCACTATAAAAATCAAAAGACTTTTGAAATTCAAGTGAAAATTTTTAAGATTTTTAAAAATCATATGTCTTTAACAGAACTGAAATTGATTTGTCTCTTATCCCTGACAAGACTGATACTTTTTGGTAAACTAATAGGTTTATTTCTTCTAGTTAATGAAGATAAGAAAAAGAAACATTAGGCAACACCCAGGGAAGTTCACTGTGCAGCATAAAAATCTGGCAGTTTCCTTTTTTTTAGCTTCATAATATTTTATTTTTATTTTATTTTACTTTTCTAAACATCTTTATTGGCGTATAATTGCTTTACAATGGTGTGTTAGTTTCTGCCTTATAACAAAGTGAATCAGCTGTACATATACATATATCCCCATATCTCCTCCCTCTTGCGTCTCCCTCCCACCCTCCCTATCCCACCTCTCTAGGTGGTCACAAAACACCAAGCTGATCTCCCTGTGCTATGTGGCTGCTTCCCACTAGCTATCTATTTTATATTTGGTAGTAAATGTAAGTCCATGCCACTCTGCCACTCTCTCACTTCGTCCCAGCTTACCCTTCGGCCTCCCCGTGTGCTCAAGTCCATTCTCTATGTCTGTGTCTTTATTCCTGTCCTGACCCTAGGTTCTACTGAACCATTTTTTTTTTTTTTTTAGATTCCATATATATGTGTTAGCATATGGAATTTGTTTTTCTCTTTCTGACTTACTTCACTCTGTATGACAGACTCTAGGTCCATCCACCTCACTACAAATAACTCAAATTCATTTCTTTTTATGGCTGAGTAATATTCCATTGTATATCTGTGCCACATCTTCTTTATCCGTTCATCTGTCGATGGACACTTAGGTTGTTTCCATGTCCTGGCTACTGTAAATAGAGCTGCAGTGAACACTGTGGTACATGACTCTTTTTGAATTGTGGTTTCCTCAGGGTATATGCCCAGTAGTGGGATTGCTGGGTCATATGGTAGTTCTATTTTTACGTTTTTAAGGAACCTCCATACTGTTCTCCATAGTGTCTGTATCAATTTACATTCCCACCAACAGAGCAAGAGGGTTCCCTGTTCTCCACACCCTCTCCAGCATATATTGTTCGTAGATTTTTTGATGGTGGCCATTCTGACTGGTGTGAGGTCATACCTCATTGTAGTTTTCATTTGCATTTCTCTAATGATAGTGATGTTGAGCATCCCTTCATGTGTTTGTTGGCAATCTGTATATCTTCTTTGGAGAAATGTCTGTTTAGGTTTTCTGCCCATTTTTATTTTTATTTATTTTTAACATCTTTATTGGAGTATAATTGCTTTACAATGGTGTGTTAGTTTCTGCTTTATAACAAAGTGAATCAGTTATACATACGTTCCCATATCTCTTACCTCTTGCATCTCCCTCCCTCCCACCCTCCCTATCTCACCCCTCTAGGTGGTCACAAAGCACCGAGCTGATTTCCCTGTGCTATGTGGCTGTTTCCCACTAGCTATCTATTTTACGTTTAGTAGTGTATATATGTCCATGTCACCCTCTCACTTTGTCACAGCTTACCCTTCCCCCTCCCCCTGTCCTCAAGTCCATTCTCTAGTAGGTCTGTGTCTTTATTCCTGTCTTACCCCTAGGTTCTTCATGACATTTTTTTTTTCTCAGATTCCATATATATGTGTTAGCATACGGTATTTGTCTTTCTCTTTCTGCCTTCACTCTCTATGACAGACTCTAGGTCCATCCACCTCACTACAAATAACTCAATTTCATTTCTTTTATGGCTGAGTAATATTCCATTGTATATATGTGCCACATCTTCTTTATCCATTCATCCGATGACGGACACTTAGGTTGCTTCCATCTCCTGGCTATTGTAAATAGAACTGCAATGAACATTTTGGTACATGACTCTTTTTGAGTTATGGTTTTCTCAGGGTATATGCCCAGTAGTGGGATTGCTGGGTCATATGGTAGTTCTGTTTGTAGTTTTTTAAGGAACCTCCATACTGTTCTCCATAGTGGCTGTACCAATTCACATTCCCACCAGCAGTGCAACAGTGTTCCCTTTTCGCCACACCCTCTCCAGCATTTATTGTCTCTAGATTTTTTGATGATGGCCATTCTGACCAGTGTGAGATGATATCTCATTGTAGTTTTGAGTTGCATTTATCTAATGATTAATGACATTGAGCATTCTTTCATGTGTTTGTTGGCAGTCTGTATATCTTCTTTGGAGAAATGTCTGTTTAGGTCTTCTGCCCATTTTTGGATTGGGTTGTTTGTTTTTTTGTTATTGAGCTGCATGAGCTGCTTGTAAATTTTGGAGATTAATCCTTTGTCAGTTGCTTCATTTGCAAATATTTTCTCCCATTCTGAGGGTTGTCTTTTGGTCTTGTGTATGGTTTCCTTTGCTGTGCAAAAGCTTTGAAGTTTCATTAGGTACCATGTGTTTATTTTTGTTTTTATTTCCATTACTCTAGGAGGTGGGTCAAAAAGGATCTTGCTGTGATTATGTCATAGAGTGTTCTGCCTATGTTTTCCTCTAAGAGTTTGATAGTTTCTGGCCTTACATTTAGGTCTTTAATCCATTTTGAGCTTATTTTTGTGTATGGTGTTAGGGAGTGTTCTAATCTCATACTTTTACATCCACCTGTCCAGTTTTCCCAGCACCACTTATTGAAGAGGCTGTCCTTTCTCCACTGTACATTCCTGCCTCCTTTATCAAAGATAAGGTGACCATATGTGTGTGCGTTTATCTCTGGGCTTTCTATCCTGTTCCACTGATCTATCTTTCTGTTTTTGTGCCAGTACCATACTGTCTTGATTACTGTAGCTTTTTAGTGTAGTCTGAAGTCAGGGAGCCTGATTCCTCCAGCTCAGTTTTTCGTTCTCAATATTGCTTTGGCTATTCGGGGTCTTTTGTGTTTCCATACAAATTGTGAAATTTTTTGTTCTAGTTCTGTGAAAAATGCCAGTGATAGTTTGATAGGGATTGCATTGAATCTGTAGATTGCTTTGGGTAGTAGAGTCATTTTCATAATGTTGATTCTATCAATCCAAGAACATGGTATATCTCTCCATCTATTTGTATCATCTTTAATTTCTTTCATCAGTGTCTTATAATTTTCTGCATACAGGTCTTTTGTCTCTTTAGGTAGGTTTATTCCTAGATATTTTATTCTCTTTGTTGCAGTGGTAAATGGGAGGGTTTTCTTGATTTCACTTTCAGATTTTTCATCATTAGTGTAAAGGAATGCCAGAGATTTCTGTGCATTCATTTTGTATCCTGCTACTTTACCAAATTCATTGATTAGCTCTAGTAGTTTTCTGGTAGCATCTTTAGGATTCTCTATGTATAGTATCATGTCATAGCAGACAGTGACAGCTTTACTTCTTTTCCAATTTGGATTCCTTTTATTTCTTTTTCTTCTCTGATTTCTGTGGCTAAAACTTCCAAAACTACGTTGAATAATAGTGGTGAGAGTGGGCAGCCTTGTCTTATTCCTGATCTTAGTGGAAATGGTTTCAGTTTTTCACCATTGAGGATGATGTTGGCTGTGGGTTTGTTGTATATGGCCTTTATTATGTTGAGGAAAGTTCCCTCTATGCCTACTTTCTGCAGGGTTTTTATCATAAATAGGTGTTGAATTTTGTCGAAAGCTTTCTCTGCATCATTGAGATGATCATATGGTTTTTCTCCTTCAATTTGTTAATATGGTGTATCACATTGATTGATTTGTGTATATTGAAGAATCCTTGCATTCCTGGAATAAACCCCACTTGATCGTGGTGTATGATCCTTTTAATGTGCTGTTGGATTCTGTTTGCTAGTATTTTGTTGAGGATTTTTGCATCTGTGTTCATCAGTGATATTGGCCTGTAGTTTTCTTTATTTGTGACATCTTTGTCTGGTTTTGGTATCAGGGTGATGGTGGCCTCATAGAATGAGTTTGGGAGTGTTCCTCCCTCTGCTATATTTTGGAAGAGTTTGAGAAGGATAGGTGTTAGCTCTTCTCTAAATGTTTGATAGAATTCGCCTGTGAAGCCATCTGGTCCTGGGCTTTTGTTTGTTGGAAGATTTTTAATCACAGTTTCAGTTTCAGTGCTTGTGATTGGTCTGTTCATATTTTCTATTTCTTCCTGATATTCAGTCTCGGCAGGTTGTGCATTTCTAAGAATTTGTCCATTTCTTCCAGGTTGTCCATTTTATTGGCAATAAATGGCATTGTCCATTTATTGGCATTTATTGGCATAGAGTTGCATGTAGTAATCTCTCATGATCCTTGGTATTTCTGCAGTGTCAGTTGTTACTTCTCCTTTTTCATTTCTAATTCTATTGATTTGAGTCTTCTCCCTTTTTTCTTGATGAGTCTGGCTAATGGTTTATCAATTTTGTTTATCTTCTCAAAGAACCAGCTTTTAGTTTTATTGATCTTTGCTATCGTTTCCTTAATTTCTTTTTCATTCATTTCTGATCTGATCTTTATGATTTCTTTCCTTCTGCTAACTTTGGGGTTTTTTTGTTCTTATTTCTCTAATTGCTTTAGGTGCAAGGTTACGTTGTTTATTCGAGATGTTTCCTGTTTCTTAAGGTAGGATTGTATTGCTATAAACAACTGCTTTTTTTAGAACTGCTTTTGCTGCATCCCATAGGTTTTGGGTTGTCATGTCTCCATTGTCATTTGTTTCTAGGTATCTTTTGATTTCCTCTTTGATTTCTTCAGTGATCACTTCCTTATTAAGTAATGGATTGTTTAGCCTCCGTGTGTTTGTATTTTTTACAGATCTTTTCCTGTAATTGATATCTAGTCTCATAGCATTGTGGTCGGAAAAGATACTTGATACAATTTCAGTTTTCTTAAATTTACCAAGGCTTGATTTGTGACCCAAGATATGATCTATCCTGGAGAATGTTCCATGAGCACTTGAGAAAAATATGTATTCTCTTGTTTTTGGATGGAATGTCCTATAAATATCAATTAAGTCCATCTTGTTTAATGTATCATTTAAAGCTTGTGTTTCCTTATTTATTTTCATTTTGGATGATCTGTCCATTGGTGAAAGTGGGGTGTTAAAGTCCCCTACTGTGAATGTGTTACTGTCGATTTCCCCTTTTATGGCTGTTAGCATTTGCCTTATGTATTGAGGTGCTCCTATGTTGGATGCATAAATATTTACAATTGTTATATCTTCTTGGATCGATCCGTTGATCACTATGTAGTGTCTCTTTGTGTCTTCTAATAGTCTTTATTTTAAAGTCTATTTTGTCTGATATGAGAATTGCTACTCCAGCTTTCTTTTGATTTCCATATGCATGGAATATCTTTTTCCATCCCCTCAGTTTCAGTCTGTATGTGTCCCTGGGTCTGAAGTGGGTCTCTTGTAGACAGCATATATATGGGTCTTGTTTTTGTATCCTTTCAGCCAGTCTCTGTCTTTTGGTGGGAGCATTTAATCCATTTACATTTAAGGTAATTATCAATATGCATGTTCCTATTCCCATTTTCTTAATTGTTTTGGGTTTGTTATTGTAGGTCTTTTCCTTCTCTTGTGTTTCTTGCCTAGAGAAGTTCCTTTAGCATTTGTTGTAAAGCTGGTTGGGTGGTGCTGTATTCTCTCACCTTTTGCTTGTCTGTAAAGGTTTTAATTTCTCCATCAAATCTGAATGAGATCCTTGCTGGGTAGAGTAATCTTGGTTGTAGGTTTTTCTCCTTCATCACTTTAAATATGTCCTGCCGCTCCCTTCTGGCTTGCAGAGTTTCTGCTGAAAGATCAGCTGTTAATCTTATGGGGATTCCCTTTTCTGTTATTTGTTTTTTTTTTTCCCTTGCTGCTTTTAATACGTTTTCTTTGTATTTAATTTTTGATAGTTTGATTAATATGTGTTTTGGCGTGTTTCTCCTTGGATTTATCTTGTATGGGACTCTCTGTGCTTCCTGGACTTGATTAACTATTTCCTTTCCCATGTTAGGGAAGTTTTCAACTATAATCTCTTCAAATATTTTCTCAGTACCTTTCTTTTTCTCTTCTTCTTCTGGGACCCCTATAATTCAAATGTTGGTGCATTTAATGTTGTCCCAGAGGTCTCTGACGCTGTCCTCATTTCTTTTCATTCTTTTATTCTGCTCTGCAGTAGTTATTTCCACTATTTTATCTTCCAGTTCCCTTATCCGTTCTTCTGCCTCAGTTATTCTATGCCCAGTTTTAGATTGGGTTGTTTGTTGTTTTGATGTTGAGCTGCATGAGCTGTTTGTAAATTTTGGATATTAATCCTTTGTCAGTTGCTTCATTTGCAAATTTTCTCCCATTCTGAGGGTTGTCTTTTCATCTTGTTTATGGTTTCCTTTGTTGTGCAAAAGCTTTTAAATTTCATTAGGTCCCATTTGTTTATTTTTGGTTTTATTTCCATTTCTCTAGGAGGTGGGTCAAAAAGGATCTTGTTGTGATTTATGTCATAGAGTGTTCTGCCTATGTGTTCCTCTAAGAGTTTTATAGTGTCTGGCCTTACACTTAGGTCTTTAATCCATTTTGAGTTTATTTTCATGTATGGTGTTAGGGAGTGTTCTGATTTCATTCTTTTACATGTAGCTGTCCAGTTTTCCCAGCACCACTTATTGAAGAGGCTGTCTTTTCTCCATTGTATATTCTTGCCTCCTTTATCAAAAGTAAGGTGACCATATGTGTGTGGGTTTCTCTCTGGGCTTTCTATCCTGTTCCATTGACCTATATTTCTGTTTTTGTGGCAGTTAGCTTTGAATGCATGATCTTATAAACAGTGGGATAGTGGAATCAATAGGTATGTTATCACTAACAGTGTCACATATTTTAAAGTATCAAGTCATAGTAAAATACCTATATATGGGTCTACTTTAAATTGCAGATTCTGGTAGCTAGGAATTAGAAATGGCAGATTCTTGGTTTGTAGTACTGTTTTACAAAAAGATAGTTTAATATACCAGAGTATCCAAAACATTTGCAATGTGGTACTACTTCAGTTTCCATTATACTGTTTAATTTTGGAAAGGATAGATTTTGCCTAATTAGTATAAAATTACATTAAAACAATTCTGTAGGACTTCCCTGGTGGTACAGTGGTTAGGAATCCACCTGCCAATGCAGGGGACGTGGGTTCGAGCCCTGGTCCCGGAAGATCCCACATGCCGTGGAGCAACGAAGCCCATGCGCCGCAGCTACTGAGCCTGCACTCTAGGGCCCACGAGCCACAACTGCTGAGCCCATGCACTACAACTACTGAAGCCCGCGCGCCTAGAGCCTGTGCTCCACAACAATAGAAGCCACACAATGAGAAGCCCGTGCACCACCACGAAGAGTAGCCCCCGCTCGCTGCAACTAGAGAACGCCCACGCGCAGCAACAAAGACCCAACGCAGCAAAAAATTTTTAAAAATTAAAAAAAAAGAGTATTATACTTTCTGACCTAGTGAGTCCTTATCCTAAAAAAAAACTCAGAAATGTGAACAAGTTATTCGCAGCAGTGCTATTCATAATACAAACTGTTAGAAACTGCTTAAATGTCCAGTAATAGTGAAATGGACAAGTTAGTGTCATTAGATTCATAGAATGGAACGAAGACCCAATGCAGCCAAAAATAAATAAACAAAGAAAAAAAGAGTAAGCTATCATTTAAAAAAGCATTTATGTAAATTATTAGCAATATCTATTAGAGATATAAGGAGCATAAAGAGGGAAAAGGTAGCATTTCTTGAGGACTTGCTTTATTGGATGTTTTATATATGTTATCTAATTTTCACAACTGTCCTATTAGATAAGTTGGTATCATACACATTAAACTGAGACTCAAACAGATTTACCTAGTTACAGAGCTAGTGGATGAGCCCCAGTGTTTTTTTTTTAAAGCTCATGGTATCTTTTAGAAATGAAAACTGGAAGGAATTTTTTATTATACAGATTGTTGGAAGGTGTAAAAGAAGGTCTTTCAGAAGTAAGCTGTGGAAAATTTGACTCTAAGAGTTTCTTCATCTTCAATTGTTAAGATTGACAGCTGGTGGATTGGAATGGTGTCTAGTCCTGTCAGTAGCCAATATAGGACTGTAAAATAGTTTATGAAGTTGAGTTTCTCAGTCCTGATTTTTTTTGTTGTTACTGTTCTCGATTTTAGTTGGTTTTTTCCAGTCGTCTTTTGTCCCCGGGTCCATCACTGATAACACACAGGTCTAAATACTTAACACTGCAAAACACAAAGCTTACCCTCTCTAATCATAGAAGTGCTCTTCCTATTGGAATTCTTTCTAAATAAGTAAAAAGCGATTATTGAACAGAGATTTTAAGAAGGTTTAACCATTTCTATCCCTTCTCAGACATAATTTTTACAAATAAGGTTTGACTGGTATCAACTATCTGATGACCATTTTTCTTGATTATATAGTAGAGATTCAAGGCACGTCCTTACTTAGTTTTGTTCCAGTATGCAGTTTTCAATGTATAATTTTGTTCTTCCATTTTGCTGGTTATACAGAACTCGACCTAGCCCTTTTATTCTGAACATGTGTTCCAGCCGTTTCTACTGCACAGTGTTTATGCTACTGAATAATATATTTAGAACAAAAATATTGACAAATTTGGGGACTTTTTTTTTTTAGTACACTGTAGATGTTTTTAGTAGATTGAAAGAGTTTTATTCTCTCCCGTTTGTGTCACTCTTCTGAGTATTCCTGCAGTGTATGTACTTGTGAGGGTGTAGGCGGAGGAGACACCTTACTTGGTAAATCAACTTCAGTAATAATTTTGTAGCAAACCTGTGTTTACAGTTAGATTTTGCGGGGGGGGGGGGGAATACTAAGTTTTTGGTTTGGAAAGTTTGAATGGTATTCTCTTATGTAAGTATAATACAGAAACTTATAAACCATTTCTATTACTATATCAAAAACCACAAAACTCAGTCAAACTTAATTTGTAGGTTAAATTGTTTAAGTGATATCCTTGCCTCTGTAATTTATTTAAAAATAGGCTGAGTTCCTTGAGTATTCAGAGTAGAGGCGAAAACAGTGGTCAGAGAAGTGGCAGAAAGTCTTAAAGGAAAAACCGCCTTTTAATTTTGGATGAGATTTCTGACCATCTCAGATATAAATGGACAACATTTGTAGTCATCTTCTACTTTAACGCTGGGAGTATATGGGCAAATTCTTGTCATATGCCTGGGCTCTAAGATTGCTGGGGAGGAAAGTAAATGGAACAAGGCCATGTTTCTTCTGATTTCTTTCTTCTCATAAAAGAGCACATTAATTTCTTTATTCTGTTTACTTTTTGAAAATTGGTATCATTTATGCAAGTCTTTTTATTTCCTTCTGATATCCATGAAATTGTCTCTAAAGCTCGACTGCAAAAAAATTGGAGTGACACTTATAAACATCTCCCTTCTGTGGGTAAGAGGGAGGATGAAAGAAAGCATTTTATTCTATCTAGAGTGGGAACACATACTTACCCCCGAAAGGAGCATCAGTCCTAAATGATGCAGAAGAAAAAGAAAGGCAAAGTGATTATTCTTAGCTGTATTGAGAACATTCTCAAGGACTTCGAAATATGGAGCTAAAATAACTAGAGCCGGGGAGATGCAGTAGAACCTTAAAGAGGCTCTTGTTGAGCCTAGTGCTTTTAAATGAGTAAAGTGAGGCACAAAAAGATGACAACACTTGGTCACTTTTTTCTTTCTTCACTGTCTCTCATAGCCCCAGAGTTCCAGGAGTTGGTCCATCTGGCCGGATTCAGTGTCTTCCCTATGTTGATCCCACACAGGTCCTGTTGAAAGGAAGAAGCATTTTACCTGATATACAGGAAGAAATTGAGTGAGACATAGTTAGAGAACTGTAGCAGTGGAACCTTCTGCCTCTTCTTCTTGTTTATTCCACCATGGAGTAGTTGTTATTTCTGACTCCTACCTTTGGGCAATTGTTGTTGAAACATTTGGGGCCAAGGCTGTTATCTAGGGCCCCACCAAAGTTTATTTAAGAAGAATTGGAGACAGGTGGAAACCCCGTAGTTTACAGCAGCAAATGAAATTAAAGAAGTACCTGGAATCCCTAGGTATAACCTGGCCTTGCCTGACCCAGGGTAACCCTGCTTCCCACCCACCCAGCTTCACTAATGAACTTTGACTGCAGGCACTATAAGAGTGTGATGCTGCTTGCTGTTAGATGCCATGACCGTTTATGGGCATATTTTGCTAGAGATGGTAGAGGTGGCTGAATCAAGATCCCCCTTATGTGATATTTTGCTATTTGGCCCTCTGAGCAAGAACCATCTGGTCTTTATTTCCTTGCCAACTTCAGTATAACCCATCCACCTGCCTAGGTTCCACTTTAAGAATTCACTTTCCAGTCTGCTCATACATACAGCTTGAATACCAGCATCTCCCTTAAGATTTTATTACCTCTTATCTGGTTCGTGCTATAGCTCCCTGGCATGGACCCTTACCGTCTTCTAGCTAATAGGCATAGTACCTAGGCTGTGTATTAGATTAAGGCATTCCCCCTGAGCTTGCCTGTTTTTCATCCATTCATTCTCAAGGCCTTGCAGGTTGCTCAGGGCTCAGCATTTAGGGCTTGGACAACCCTGGTCTGACCCACAGTTGGACATTAATACTTGCATTATTAAGTATTAATAACCCACCCCATCCCACCTCATACACATTTCCCAACATAGGAAATATGGTCTTCACGTCAGTATCAGGAGCCTTTGTAGTTCTGAATGCCAGCAGCACCATGAGTAAGTCAGGTAGAATTAATTTAAGACTTGGGAATTAAAAGATGGAAAGAAGAATTAGAGAAAGTAGACCATTTGAGAGGTTGGGAGGGGTAGAGGAAGGCAGGAAGAAAGAATGGATGGAGGAAAAAAAGTACATGTTTCAGGGCTGGAACAGCTCTTGACTATGCCCTTGGCTAGTGGTACTAGAGTCATGAGTTGAAACCAATTGATGGGTTCTGACTCTGAGGTCTTAGGAAGCGCTCTTGAATTGAATAGTCCAGATTTGTTGTCATCTTAGCAAAATGACAAAGGGGACGAAGTCAGGAAAATGGACAAGGAAATAGTCTACCTGTGTTCTTTCATGGTTCCTTCTTTTCCTTGATTGAGAGGGAGATCAATATTTTGTTTTACTTTTCATGTGAAAAGAAAAATGAGTCTTCATTTCTTTACTAGTGGCCATGGTCTAAGTGAATTGTTCATGAATATATACATTCATGTAGATTCAGTAACTTCAGGGTCAGTTAAACTGCTTGGCTCATATGAAAATAAAGACTTATCTCCTTTTAAATTCAGTGGAGTAGGGAAAATGATAAAACAAATTAAACTGTAAAGTTCTTCAACATCAGTAAGTTTCACACCGCTGCAGGGGTAACTTGACGAAAGGACACGTTCAGCCAGATGGCCTGTGCTGGCCTCCTTCCCATCCCTGCAAAAGGTATGTTATTCACTCCCAGGATAGCTCAGGGAAAGAGCCGCTTGTGGAATTAAAACAACCAATGTCCAATTAACCCCTGTTTTGGTCAGTGTTTCCTACACAGTTTGGATAATTGGCATACTTTAGTTCCATCAAGGGAGGCAGCTGGTTTGTTGGTTAGTTCAGGCCCCTGGGCATAAGAAATCTGAAATTCTTTTATCAGCTCTGTCCCTACAAACTCTCAGTGTGACCTTGAACATCTTATTTACCTCTTTGTGTCATTGGCTGTCCCCATTTGAAAATCGGAGATATGTGTTGGAGGTAGACCATACATGAGGTAGAGGTACTGTAGGAAAAGTGAGGGAAAGGAGCGTTGATATGTGCAGAGGTCTTTAAACCACGGATTTAAAGGTGTAGTTTTTCTTACATAGTACTACTGCCTTATCTTAGGGATGCTGCAATTGCATAGAACAGAAGCCTACTCAACAAAGCTCAAGTACAGGGAGATTTATTAGAGGCATGTAGCAGGCTCTTCAGGAACCCAGTGATAGGAGTGCACTGCACTTTCTTGGAACTGGAAAACCATTCATCAACTCCTTGCTGTCTCTTCTCTCTCTCTCTTCCTTTTTGCCTTCCTCATCTCTGCTTCTGTCTCTGCACCTACTTCGTTCTTTTCTCTCAGCATCCTGACTCCTCTGTGTACTAATCTGTGAAATGTGGCCTATTAAAGCAACCCCAAAATGAAGGTTTTCAGTCACTTTGAATTATATATCCCAAGAGAGGAAACGAATTGGTCCAGTTTAGTCACATTCCCAACATGGTCCATTCCCCTGATTCTTCATGAAGAAAAGTCTAGGGAAGGAAAAATGATAGGTATCTTTTGTGCATGAAATGAATGACTCTTTGGTTTAAGTAAACATGTCTTACAAAATTAAGGAATTAATTAGCTAGGTTATTAAATTACAGATCCAAAGTATTTTTTTAGTTTTACAGGATATATATAGAATATGTTCAAGCATTTAACAGAAAATATCAGGCATGGAGATACAAATGCCAAAGACAATCCCAACTCTCAAGGAGCTTTATGTGGGGTGAAAGTGAAGAAAGTTTTTTTGAGAAAGTCCTCTAGTCTGGAGCTGCGTCCATAGAATAATGTAACGTTAATCTAATGCTTAGAAAATGCCAGGCATATTTCATGTAATAGAACATCTTGATGAGGTAGGTACTATTATGATTCTAATTTTACAGCTAAAGAAACGGAGCCCCAGAATGGATAGGTAACTTGACTAGAGTCACCCACTGACAAATGGCAGAGTGAGGAATCCAAAGAGTGTTCTCTTAACTGCTATGCTTTGTGGCCTTTCTAATAAAAACAAGAGACAACAACAGACACAGATTTTAGAGTAGGAAAAGTGATCCAAAGTTCTCCAGGTGCTACAGAGTCGTTTGCTTTACCAAATGCTTTCAAATTCACCATTGTTATAGTCTGTGGCAATTTAAACTAATAGGGAAAGCTGGAACTCAGAAGACCCTAAATTAATTTTTTTTAAATAAATTTATTTATTTACTTATTTTTGGCTGTGGGGGCTAGTCTTCATTGTGGCATGCGGGCTTCTCATTGTGGTGGCTTCTCTTGTTGCTGAGCATGGGCTCTAGACGTGCGGGCTTCAGTAGTTGTGGCATGTGGGCTCAGCAGTTGTGGCTCACGAGCTCTAGAGCTCAGGCTCAGTAGTTGTGGCACACGGGCTTAGTTGCTCCGCGGCATGTGGGATCTTCCCGGACCAAGGCTCGAACCCGTGTCCCCTGCATTGGCAGGCAGATTCTTAACGACTGCGCCACCAGGGAAGTCTCCCTAAATTAATTTTGGATGAGCCACTTATTGGCCAATTAACCGATCACTCAGTTGCTTGTTTGTTAAAATGCAAATGAAGGTAATATAATATTAACCAACCCCAGGAGAAAAATCAAAGAAAACATATCTTGGCATTTCATTTGAGGAGGAGGTATGGCTTAAAGCACTTGCGGAGAAGCAGGGCTTTTTTAATGTATAGTAAACTCAGTAGGACTCAACAGCCTGTGGTGGAGAACTCCCAGGAACATTTATACACTGCTTTGGCCGGTCAAGAATTTATAAAGAATTGCATCTTTGCAGACTGGCACCCAGGTGCATGTGTCTTCCTTTGTTTGTCCTTTGCTAGACTCCTTCAACAGTGGAATTTAACTGTCTTATCTAGACCTTAACAAGGTGATGGACTTAGTCAGTGGAATAATGTTTCTAATGTTTGAAGGATAATTGAAGGATTAGCCTTGTTTTCTGTGGCCCCACAAAGGACTAATGATCAGAGTAAAGGAGAGAGATTATAGCCCAGGTCAGGGAAGAATATCATACTACTGCAGTTGTGCAAATATGGAATGAGTTCTCTGAATAATGGATAATCCTTGTTGAGTACCTGCGTTGTGCCCAGGCACTGTGCTGAGCACTGTATGAGCACTGTCAGATTTATTCCTCACAGTGGCTCTGTGAAATAGGTATTGGTTTTTTCACACTTAAAAATAAAACTTTCAAGAGTAGTTAACTTGCCCGAGGAGGTCAAACAGCTGGCAAATGGAAGAGCCAGAAATTGAACCCAGAGCCATCTGACTCCAAAAGATACCACCTTGGAATACAATCCATGGTCACTAGAAATTTTCAGAAGTAAACTAGACAACCAATGTTAGCAAATAGATTATTAAAGGTGTTTAAGCATTGGATGGGATGACTGATTAGGCAGATGACCTTTCAACTGTCTCCTAACTTTTAAATTGGTCTCATTCATTATGTTTGTAGAATCTATTTGCTGTTAGGAAAATGATAGCTAGTGGTAGAGCCATCATAGGCAAATAGGTTTCTCTTCATAAAAATTAGCTGTTCTGCCATTGTTATACAACTTCCATAAATTTGTATTCCCGGCATTATGGAGGCTAGGATATTTGTCAGTTTAGCTTTAAAAACAAGTCATTAGTCCAAGTGAATAAAGTGTCTGCCCAAAAACCCTACAATATTTTATGATAGACAAGGAAGTTTGAATTGATAGTGTGATTACTTTAAAACAAATGCCTAAATAGCTTTTGGAGTATAGTATGATATATTTTGTTTTTAATATATATTAAAGAGTATCTTATTGTACATTGTAGAAAAATGTGTGTTCAAACTTGTATCCATCTACATCAAAGTTAGGTATTTTCTGGACCTACATGACTTCTTAGCCTCCTCAGACCTGAGAAACATCATTTAGGTTTGATACCCTACCATGAAGCAAGTGGGGACCTGAAGCTTACCCCTTCAGTACAGGTCAAAGGAGTGAATTGCCTTGATTTTACATTGCTGCTAACAGCAGTATGCAGATGTGGAAGAAGTAGGAAAGGCAGGGCAATGACATGTTGACTCTTCTTGCATCAGTATTCCAGACCTGCTTGGATAATGTTTGTTTTTGTTGAATTGGTTTTTAGATTTTCAGGTATAGTCTTTTTAAAGTAATTTGATCACTTTCACATATTCTAATTGAATCACTTTATGGCAGGATATTGTTTTTATTTAGCCAGCCACAGTAAAAGCCCATGCTTGAAGCTCTTCAGCAAAAACAGGTTCAAATGAAAAAGATCGTCCTAAGAATAGCTTTGACCAATTTGAGTTCATCTTTATTGCACAATTTAAAGGGTTCAAGTTGTTTGGTATATAAGTATTATATACTTCAGTGATTGATTTTTCAAATGGACAAAGAGAAATAATTTCTCATTTGTGGTTAATATGTGATACAAAGTTAATTCATAAAGGCTTTCTTTCCCCATTTCATTATAACTCTTTTTTAGGAAGAGCTTGATTTGTCTGATTTTAGGGATTAAATCTTTCAATGTGATACTTCATTTCTTAAATACATCTCCATTGTAAGAAAATTTAACAGTGAAATATTTTAGTGTAAATGGATTTTATTCAACTTCCTGTGAAGTGAGTAGTTTGAGAGGGGAAAATGGTGAAAAGCTTTATGATACCAGAATTTTAAAACATTTGCTCATTCTTGTCTGTAGTCTATGGGCATGTTATGTCTTACAAACCTTAGCCAGGAAGACACTGGTTAGAGGAAACTGGATGAATATGATCATTTTTTTATGAACAGATGTTAAAGACCCTCATAAATATTTAAATCTTGTATTTTTCTAGCAGAATACTAGTCACATATGTTTTCCAAACCCGCAGAACTTCCTGCATAGAATAAAGTACTTTATTGCTCTTTAATTTATTTGGTTAATTTATATTCAGAGAGGGGGATGATGTCTTGAATTTGAAAGCAAACATTATAACTACCATTATTACATCGTTTCAAATCTTAAGTTACCTTAGAATTATGGTACACCCCGTGTTTTATAGTCTGAGGCTCTAGGAGTTTGACTTGTTGCATGTTCTACTGGAAATGCTGTCTCTGCCAGGTGCTGGGATGTACGGTGACAAAGACGTAATCCTTGCCCAGAAGGAGTTTACATTCTAGTTGAGGGCCCTGCATAAACAATGCAAACTACAGTTTTGTGATGAGATGATTGAAAGATCTACTGAGTGCTGTGGAGTCCCAGAGATGAGAAACTGCCCTCAGCCTGTATAGTTCAGGGAAGGCTGCCCAAGGAGGAGGGAGGGGGGTATAGCCCTCAGCTGAGACTTACAGAATAGAAAAGATATCTTATTCCTTTAGCTTGATTGTGGGTGAGTGGAACATCTTTTAATTCTGATATATTTCATCAAATGATGATGGTGGTAGGGGTTGTGTGGGTGAAGAGGTAGGGAAGGGCACTGAGCAGAAGATTCTTTTCTTTTTATTCTGCATCACAATTATTTTTCCCACTGTTACGTCTTACTCATCTCCTCATGGGTAATGGCAAGAATTTAAATATGAAACAAATTATTCATTTTATATTAAGTGCTACAATTGAAAGCGTGATAACTACCAAACCAATAAAGCAAAATATAAATAGAGGAAATACTGACATACGAATTTAAGTAATTGATACTGGAGTTGAACAAAGTACTGAACAGAGAAGTTTCAGTATGGTATATACGTGCCAGCCCATGTGTCATCATTCTATCTCCACCAGAATAAAAAGAAAGAAAACAAGAAAAATGATGTATATGATAGAAATTCTCACAAAGCTAAAGTATTTCATTTTTTGCTGTTAAAATAATTTTATTAAATAATGCTTATAGTAGATAGTAGTAATTGTTTCTGGTGATCTTAATTGCTAAAGTAGAGGTTGTTCTGAAATATTTTTGGTCCAGTAAGTGAAGTCAGGAAGGCACAGACCTATGTGACCTAGACTGGTCTTCCTGCTGCTTCTCCAGCTCGTAGGAGCCTCTTCTAAAGCCTCCTCACTACCCACACTCCAGTCTATAGCTGAGTGTCAGGTGCCATGGCCAGGGCCATGCAGACTGTCCCTGCTCATGGACTGAACGTGCCTGACACCTGGGTAGCAGGTCTCACGTTGGCAGCCACTGGCCATAGCTCCTAAGATTATTACTTCAGACGTTTGCTTCTGTGTACTGATGAGCAAGAGAGACGTTGTGGAAAGGTATGGGTGGTAGTTTCTCAGTCAAAATGAAACCACTTAAAATAAATAACCTACTGACGGTGTGCCAGTAGCTTTATCTCCCTAGTTGAAGAACGTATTTTAGCACGTTACCTGTTACTATTAACGTTACCTGTCAGTATTTAAAGACATAGAAATTCTCCAGGTACATTGTGCGTATTCTTGTTGTTTTGCTCACTGATCCCCTGGGGTGGGAGCCTGTTAATAAGTTCATTGACCTCTTTCTTCCCTTTACACATATCACCACGATGTCTCTCTGTCCGTGGATTGTGTCTGTAGCGATACTTCTCTGCCACAGACTGGCTGAAGCCCTCAATCTAGAAAGCTTTGTGTTCTGGGCCATTATGGGCAAGCGTGGTGTCATAATGTTTTTATTATTTCTGGAAAATCAAGTCAGAGTTCACACAGCAAGGCGGCACTTTCACCCAGAACATATTTATTCATTGGCAAGTGATTCCTCTAAATAGACTTTAATATAGTATATTTTACAAGGAATTCTGTTTGTTTTAAACTAAAAAATATGTCAATAGATTTTGTGATCAAAGTTTGATGTACAAATGGGTGTCCATTACTGGTAATTTTGATATACCCTTGGTCTGCTTCTGCCTGGTAAAGGAAGTTCCATTTTCAGTGGTATTTAATTTGATAATTTTTTTTTCCTTTTTCCTTTGTTATCGAGAAACTAGCAGACCTTCTAGGATAGGATAATTCTGTTATTTTCATTCCAACCTACTTAATTCATCAAAAATAATTTTGCAAAATAAAAAACTGGTAATCGAGAACATTTACATGTTCATGTATCATAATTTGCAAGTTAATCAAGTTACAGCAGGTGATGCTTAATTTAACAAGGAAGGCTTTTATATTATAAATTTACCCCAACAGCATTATGCATTCTTAAAAATAATTTCTTGGTCAGAATGCTTCAGTAAGAACATTCATCACATAACTCTTGGTTTCATAAATGTAATTTAAGATAAATTAAGTATCTTGTTTGAGCAGCTGAAACAAAAGGCATGGTTTTGTTAGATAATTATACTGTTCAATAATATACTCCATTAAGAGTCACTTCCATTGCTGCTCTTCATAACCAAAGTTTCTTCATATATGTATAATTTGGAAATTATCATGGAAGACTATGGACACATTGTAAAGTTTTTCTGGTTGAACCAATTTTTAGCAGTTAGATCTGTGTATTAGGGAAGAAGTGACCCAAGATGTTGAGAAATAAGACAGTTTGCATTTTACCTGGCACAAAGGCTTAGAGGTGTTGGGGAGCATGGTCGATTCAGGAACCTGTAAAATCAGTTTCAAAGTTGTCATGTGGCAAGGATCAGTTATAACAAATGAATAAATAAATACCCAAGAATACCTACACATATACATACACACATGTAAAAACTCATGATTCTGAAACATACATACACTACTCTCACTCTGTGATCCAGTACAACATCTTTAGTAGAACATACTTTATAACAAAAAGCGCATAAAGATCTTGTCTTCAAAGATGGGGAACATTTTTAAAACAGAGTGTACCCCTGTGAGTAAACGCAGAGTGTCTGGTAAGTGTACTAAAAGCCCCAGGATCAATGCCAGCTGTTACATCCGTTCTGTTGGTAATCTTTCTTACTGATCTATGACCTTGACCTTGTGTTTATGTCTGTATGTCAAATCTATTTTAGGGCTAAGGAAACTATAGTTGAGTTTAATAGGATTTATGCTCCAGTCTCAAAGGATGTTCATATATATATATACACACACACACACATACACACACATATATATATACACATATATATGTAACGTGTATATAGATATAGAGATATGTATATATCTATATACATACACACACATACTATAAACACTCAAACAATTCCAGGAGAAGAAATCACCATTTTCCATTATATTTCATATTTTGATAGACATTGGAAATTATTATGCTTTTCAAATCTGATAGAAAGCACCAGTTACTTTGAAGGGCTATTGGAAAAGGTAAGGAGAAGCTCTACCCTGTTAGTTTTATATTTAAACCCTTTTTTCCACCCTTATGTGCCACCAAATAATTTGTTAATAATTGTTTTGTGTTTCTTCAGAGAAACTATTGTTTAACTGAAGGCAGTGAACAGACATTAATGTTAATGCTGAGTATCAGGTATTCTTTATCATATAATAATTCTCTTCCTGGATTTCTAAAAATTACACTTAGAATTTAATTTTATTTAAAAATATCCTAGTTTCTGTGTTTTCAAGATAATGCAGCACAGCATCCATGAAGGTGTTCCATTTTGGAGTAGAAATTGTTTGGCAGTTAAGCTCTGTCTGTAGCTCCTTTGATTCTGTGAGCCTTTTTAATTTAAAATCTCGAACTTTATACTCTTAACTTTGATTATAAATTAAATTTTTATGTAAACTACACAGGCAGAATAAAATGGATAGTGGACTTACTGAATCTGATTCATAGACATAAGCCTTTTGAGAATAATTCAGAACAAAGAAGCTCTTCTTTATTTCACTGTATCATTTATAGGGGATACATGTTTCTGTCTCCAGGATAATGTTTTTTACCTCTCTCATGCGTTTGTCTATGTCATCAAGGGTCTTAAATCTTTACTATTGCATTTTATTCAGTATATAGTCATTGAGAGATAAGCAGAAGCTCCAGTTTGAATATAAGCTCATATTTAGCTTTTAAATAAACATCTGTTTGAAATTCTGTGCCCCAGTAAAGAAAGTAGTGAAGATAAACAACTGGGGGATTGAATGGGAAGGGTGTATGGCTGTTTCAAAATCATTTCCTTCCCCTAGAATTCACTAAAAGGACGATAGAACATACTGGTCAGGGCTATTTCCACAACTTTTATGACAGCTTGTCATCTTTCTGGTGAAAATGCTTGTCATTTTTATCAACTACAGTTTGATTCATTACTTGGAATCATAGAAATAAAATTTTAGAGTTGAAGAGGTCCTCAGATACATATGTCCTGTTGAACACTCAAGTCAGTCAAGCACTAACGTCTCCTAGTGAGTCTCTTAATAGGGAAAGTGAGTGACACTATTTTACTCCTGTGGAAGCAGCTGACAGCAAGTTAAAGCTGATGGGCCTGGAAGGTAGGAGCAAATTTGCCCTTGGGCAAAAATATGTAAGTCCCTCAGGTTGCAATGGAGAGCAATCTGGGCAGCTGTTTTACTCACTACAGTGTCAGTAGCTTCTGTTACCAATCTCTGAAGAGTATTTACACCTAAAATGAGAACCCCAGGGACAGGGACAGAAGCTCTTGTGGTCTAATTTTAAATGTTAAGGTCCTCAGTTGAGCAAAATGTTTTCAGGTAAGTATTTTCTTGGCACCCATCAGGTTGAACATCTTTTGATAGATAATGCTACAACGAAAATTGTCTTGGAATTTAAATTATATGAAAGGACATATACTAATTCTGATTTATTTT
The DNA here is from genome assembly GCF_964374135.1 of Grampus griseus. Classification (NCBI taxonomy): domain Eukaryota; kingdom Metazoa; phylum Chordata; class Mammalia; order Artiodactyla; family Delphinidae; genus Grampus; species Grampus griseus. The sequence goes on along the minus strand of NC_138998.1, from coordinate 115,289,021 downwards.
TCAAAAAATTAGAAGTATATCTAATAAATGAATTACCAGGCCTCCTCCTTTACGATGCCCATTATTATTCCCAGCTGTAAAATGGCAACAGTCGAACATTTCTTTTATTATTTTTCTTAACTTCTTTTCAAAAACTAACTTTTAATTTATAATAGAGGATTCACTATATTTTTCACTGAAGTCCAGGACCATTATCTGAAATTTTACTTTCCTTTATTGTTCTATGACATTAGTTGGGTTTTATATATTCTAACTTTTCATCGGCCCTTGGTTTAGAAAGCTAATCTCATGTATTTGCATAAAATGTTTGGTGTTACATCTTCTTGATATATTTTTCTTGGGTTTTTTTTTTTTTTTTTTTCCTGTTCAGCTCCTAAAACTTTCTTTCAAAGTCTCACCTTGGAGACCACCAAGAGTTCTCTGAATCATTTACCTGGATTTGTATTGCTTAAGTAAAAGTTTCAATAATTAGGACTTTTGAATCTTCTTAGTACTTACATATTTTTCTTCTAATGCTTACTGAAACATCTTAATGTTTGTCTTTCCTTGTGCATAAAATTGCATCCCCAAAGTACTCTACAGTGAAACTTAGGTAATATTGTCCAATAGGAGTAGCCTCTCAGTTCCTTCTGCATTTTGAGGTATCAGAGCCAAGAATCCAAAGGCTCATTAAAGTGGCATTGCAGAAATACCTTTCAGTTCAATACTCAAACAGGTGTTACTTGATAATGCAGAAGAAATTGGAGATTTCATGGAAACAATTGGAAGTCGTGAGGTATTCATTAGACGTCATTTAAATAGCATACAAAGTTGACTTCATAGATGTTTAATCATTGAAATGTGGTTTTAGTGGAGAATTTGATTACTAGTGAGATACTGAATCCTTTCCTTAAATACAGCTAGAGAAAGACCTTTCTCATGTATTTTCAACCAAAGGTAGTCCCACGTGTAAGAATCCTATTAGATGCGTCCTTCATTTATCCAAGTAAAATCTTTTTACTTGGACTTTACCATTTATAAAAGTGTTTAAATATTCAGCGAATTTTCCCTTTGCTTATTAATAAACCATTTCCAAATAGAAAATGTAAAACAGTGCAATGGAAATATTTTGCTTTAGAGAATCAATATAACACCTAGTTAGGAATTGTTAATATGCAAATTATTTACAACTGTCTTTCATCAACTAAAGCGCTAAGAAAAAAGTTACATTATGTTGAGTCTTATTTTTCAAGTTCTTTTTTTTAAATGTAGCTTTTTAGAAAAACGTACTTTGAATTCAAGCATTTTACTAGATATTTCATTAAGCTAGTCTGCGTATTGAAACTTGGATCTTTGCCAAAATCTATCTATTCATATGGCCAAGACTGCTTGAAATTCATTTATGGTTTAGTTTGATTTTATTTTTAATAATTCTGTCCTGCCACAACAATAATTCTTTTTGCTGCATGCTAGTGGACCAATAAAATCTCAATTTTATTAAATTTAAAGACATTTTTATGCTTATAAACAATTTTATATTAATAAAAGGATTTCATTTATAATTTTAACACTGTAAAATGGTTATACATGAATTTTATTAAATTATCTTGAAATGCATTAACCCTTGGTATACAGTCAGGTTTCTTTGAACCCAGTTTTAGTTTGAAGTTGTTTGTTTGGTAGGAAGGATTGTATTATATGACTTTTATTCTTTTTTAATGTTTCAATGAATGTGTTTTCAATAGGAAAAAAACATTATATCTTGTTATTACCCTGTGTATCCATTGGAACTTTTTATAACTCAAACATACATTATGGAATCTTAGTGATCTTATTTTTCCTGTATCTTTAATCATTTTGCCCTTTTATCATTTTGGAAATTAATTCATCATTTACTTCCAACTGTATGATATAAAGACTAAGATTATATAAGCCAAAGGAAGTTAATGAAAGTGCCTAGAAAGATGATGCAGTAGTGAAATATGTCATTATTGTATCATCTTCAGTTTTCTAATAGCATAGCCTGTTAATACTGTATTATCTTTCAAGAGTGTAAAATAATGTTTGGAGATTATCTTTGTCGTCTTTCTATTTTGTTTTAAATTTGTAGTAAGTAGAGTTGAGAATTCAGTATTTTTTATTTTCCATCCCTAATGTTAAAGAGAAGAAAGTTGGCATAGGAAGATGCTTCAATTAGATGAGTCACTGGATGAGTGCGAAGAGACTGATAGTAGCATTCTATACATGATTGATGATAGTGACATTGAGTGTATAAGCAACATTTCGGACTGTTGTCTTCAGATGACAGTATCCAAGATGAATTTTCTCAAACTCAAGGATCAGTGAGTGAACAATATAGTTCTTATTCCCCCAGCTTAATTGAGATATAATTGACATATCATATTTTATAAGGTGTGTAATGTGAGGATTTGATATGCACATGATTACCAAAGTGAGGTTAGTTGACATATCCATCACTTCACATAGTTACCATAACAATATAGTCCTAAAGACAAAAAGGAAATAACAGTATTTTCCTCCAGTTAGTTGCTTATTAGGAAGGACTTCATTCAGTATTTTGTGACAAGAACCTCGCCTGCCCTATCTTGGTTCTTTTATGATGTTGACACACCCACATTTTTTGAAACAGAAGTGTACAAATACACACGGCTGGTGTGTAACAAGAGATTGGAAGGAAGTAGATGACATGAAAATGACATAATTCTTTGAATTGATCACTGTAATTGGTATTAATAAATCTAAAAAATAGAAAAAATATTTTGCAATTACGTAACAAGGAAGATTTCTGTCCCTCTTTCCTCAGTATAATTTTGAGCTGTCCAAGTTTTCCAAAGTAACACATTTTGAATTATACAAGTACAAGAAGAAGACTCAGAAGTGATGATTAAGCTAGAAGCTTTTAGACATGTATTTGAAATCTGGAATTGGTATTTACAGGGTATTTCCAGGTTTGTGCATGACAGTAGTTGAGCTATCAGTTCCAAAGTGCCTTGCCCATTTCAGATATGTTATCCTTCAAAACCAGGAAAATATAGAATTAAGAACTGGGTTTGCCATGTGTAAATTCTTATTAAAAATTCTAACGAAGTTGTTTTACATTATCTCTTTATTCTTCTGTAAATTATTCATAAGTTGACCTAAGTAGTGATGAAATGTTCTTGGACCCAGATGGTAAATGGTGATGACTGTTTTTCTTGGTATACTGAGGGTTAAATGAATTCATTAAAATTATAAAGAGCTGATTTTGATTTAGACTGATAATTCCAAAATCAAAATTAAGTCATTTCTTGGTATAATAAATGTTACACTAAATTTTTTGTTAAAACCAGAAAACTTTTTCTAAATATTTTATGGAATCACCCTATAAAAATGACAACTAAGTTGAAATAGACATTGTTCAGTCAGCTTTTAATTTATCACTGGGTAGGTTTTATTTTTTTCCCATTCACATATATATATATATATATATATATGTATTTTTAGTGTTCATTAAAGAAATCTTTCTTCATTTTGCCTATCATGCCTACGAACCTAATGTTTAAAGACAGACTATTAATGTATTTTAGTTTCTAAACAGAATTTTTCCTTCTAAACCTCATGAGAGTTGCAAAATTTGTGAGATCTTCATTTGAATTCTTTTTCCTATTCTTTTTTTTTCTGCCCCCTCAGTACTTTTACTCCCTTTGGTCCTTCTTACCTTCCGTAAACCAAATATTTTGGATAATTCTTTTTCCTTTTCCGCAGAAATCACTTTAACAAGTGTTTGCTGTACAAGTCAAGTCTCTCCCTTATTTTGTTTATGAAGAGAGTATGGAATATTTTTAAATAGACATGTATACAAGCTCTAATATTTAAAATCATTGTTGAAGTTAAAAATAAACCAGTAGGGGGCTTCCCTGGTGGCGCAGTCATTGAGAGTCCACGTGCCGATGCAGGGGACACGGGTTCATGGCCTGGTCCGGGAAGATCCCACATGTGCGGAGCGGCTGGGCCCGTGAGCCATGACCGCTGAGCCTGCGCGTCCGGAGCCTGTGCTCCGCAACGGGAGAGGCCACAACAGTGAGAGGCCCACGTACCGCAAAAAAATTAAAAAATAAAAAAAAATAAGCCAGTAGATCCACTGACAAGCTAATGAATCACAGTATTTTGTAAAATATTCCAGTTGTTAAATATATTGCTTGCAAATCTCCAAAAAAGCCTAATTTTTAAATGTGTGTTGACATTTAGGTATTTGTAACTGACGGTACTCAGGTAGTGTTCAACACTTGGCAGCATTCTTAAGTAATATGTATGTAAAATCAAGTAAGCCAGCTATATGTCGGTGATTCAAAAATAATGTGGTTGGTTGCCTTTCCACTGAAAGAAAATGAGTCAGGTTAATAATACTGGCTTTAAATCAAACGATTTTAACCTTAAAAAGTTTAAAAAAAACAGGTTTCTATGAAAAGCTCTTTTTCTTCTTGTTCATGTAATTGGTGCTGTTTATAGAATTTTCTTTTCAAAGAAATTAATGAAAAATAACCACTTTAACTTAGAATTTTCTGAGAACGATTATTCCTCTTTCCTTCAGGTCTATTCTAAATTTGTTTCTTGCCCACTCTTCTACAGGATGATGTGATAGCTTAGTGTAAACACATAGTTATACTTTTATGTGTCACAGTAACCACATTTTCTAAACTAAAAATTGGTGCAAGTACCCTAATACATTTTTTTTAAATAATGACTTTAAGTCTTCTAAGAAAATTTTTTTAATCACATGTAACATTTTATCCTTATTGATAACAGTGTCACACACGAAGAGATAGCATGGGTAGGGAGGAGGAGTATTTTATTATATATTAGGAACATTCTAGAAACTTAGGGCTATAGATTCACCTGTAACCTGTATTCTGCATCTGCTAGGAATGGACCTCATTTAAAAAATTCTACATGGAGCACACGTGTGGGGATTTTAAAACAGATACGTTAAGCCTTTGATAGACCTGAATGAGCATCTGAAGGATCACTCTTCTGTTTTTAATAAGTTGTGGTAAGAACTAGGGGTGAATAAGCTTGTGATGATATGTAAACGTTTGTACGACCAAGACTCACAATTTGCACAGGCCTACAAAAGAATCTTATACTTGTTGGGGCTTCCAAGTCTTTGAAAACGGAAATGCTCCAGATTACTTACGGGATGTCTGATGTTTGGGGGATGATATCAGAAGTGAATCCGTTGTGTCGGCCTCAACCTCACATCACACTCGTTAGATTGAGTCCATGTCACGTGGATCTCTTTTCCTTTTTTGATACTTCTCTTGTTCCTTCCTAAGCTCCTCATAACGTAAGGAAGCTCATTCTAGCCCCTCGTAGAGCTGTGGTGCTACAGAAAAGACTTAGCATTCACATCACTTTGCAGAAAGGTGTTTATGAAAATTCAGAAACTTGGTAGACTTTTGAAGACAGTTACGTAACATTAAAGTATTTTCTTTTCTCTGATTGGATCATTTTAACAATATGGAATAATCCATAGGATTTCCAGTAGAGATTTCCAATTTAATAGGAATAACAATAACATAAATTACTGAAGAAGTGACTACAATGCATATATATGTATATTGTATATATACACTTAGAAACTGACAAGTGCTGTATTTTTCTGCTTCCAGGTATCACAGCATAATTCTAATGCTTCACCTCCTTAACTATTTTTATTTATTTATTTTATAGAACACTGATATTTGCATTTATTGTGGAACAAAAGGTGAAGAAGGAGAAGCAGTATATTCACTAAGGATTCTATCTGCTTGCTGCTGCAGACCTGTGTGTTGAGGAATTCTGCTGCTGCTTCTTGCTTGGGAGTTATCAGCTCTGCAGTCAGGCTGCGTTGGGAGCCTGCCTGCCTTTTGTCTCGTCATTGCCAACCAGCAGACCAATCCCGGTCGGAACGGAACAGTACACCTCTGTCTAATTACTATGGAAGGTGAGAAACCGACATTCACTAATTGAAGTTACATCTCACTCACCCACAGAAAACCATTCTTCAAAGTGAATAGAAACCAAGCCTTTGTGAACACTTCTATTGAACATGACTCATGGAGAAGAGCTTGGCTCTGATGTGCACCAGGATTCTATTGTTTTAACTTACCTAGAAGGATTACTAATGCATCAGGCAGCAGAGGGATCAGGTACTGCCATCGACAAAAAGTCTGCTGGCTGTAATGAAGAAGATCAGAACTTTAACATTTCTGGTAATGCATTTCCCACCTGTCAAAGTAATGGTCCAGTTCTCAATACACATACATATCAGGGATCTGGCATGCTGCATCTCAAAAAAGCCAGACTCTTGCAGTCTTCTGAGGACTGGAATGCAGCGAAGCGGAAGAGGCTGTCTGATTCCATCGTAAATTTAAACGTAAAGAAGGAAGCTTTGCTGGCTGGCATGGCTGACAGTGTGCCTAAAGGCAAACAGGATAACACAGTACTGGCCTCTTTGCTTCAGTCGTTCAGCTCTAGGCTGCAGACTGTTGCTCTGTCACAACAGATTAGGCAGAGCCTCAAGGAGCAAGGATACGCCCTCAGTCATAATTCTTTAAAAGTGGAGAAGGATTTAAGGTGCTACGGTGTTGCATCAAGTCACTTAAAAACTTTGCTGAAGAAAAGTAAAGCTAAAGATCAAAAGCCTGATACCAGTCTCCCTGACGTAACTAAAAACCTCATCAGAGATAGGTTCGTAGAGTCACCTCATCATGTTGGACAGAGTGGCACAAAGGTCATGAGTGAACCCTTGTCATGTGCTGCGAGGTTACAGGCTGTCGCGAGCATGGTGGAAAAAAGGGCTAGTCCTGCCACTTCACCCAAGCCAAGTGTTGCTTGTAGCCAATTAGCATTACTCCTTTCAAGCGAAGCCCATTTACAGCAGTATTCTCGAGAACACGCTTTAAAGACACAAAATGCAAATCAGGCGGCAAGTGAAAGACTTGCTGCTATGGCCAGATTACAAGAAAATGGCCAAAAGGATGTGGGCAGTTTCCAGTTCTCAAAAGGAATGTCAAGCCATCTTAATGGTCAGGCAAGAGCATCATCAAACAAACTAATGGCTAGCAAAAGTACAACATTTCAAACTCCGATGGGTATTGTTCCTTCTTCCCCCAAAAATGCAGGCTATAAGAACTCACTGGAAAGAAGCAATGCAAAACAAGCTGCTAATAACAGTTTGCTTTTACATCTCCTTAAAAGCCAGACCATACCTAAGCCAATGAACGGACACAGTCATAGTGAGAAAGGAAGCCTTTTTGAGGAGAGCAGTACACCTACAACTATTGATGAATACTCAGATAACAATCCTAGTTTTACAGATGATAGCAGTGGTGATGAAAGTTCATATTCCAACTGTGTTCCCATAGACTTGTCTTGCAAACACCGAATCGAAAAACCAGAACCTGACCAGCCTGTTTCTCTGGATAACTTAACTCAGTCCTTGCTAAACACTTGGGATCCCAAAGTCCCCGAAGTAGATATCAAAGAAGATCAAGATACCTCAAAGAATTCTAAGCTAAATTCGCACCAGAAAGTAACCCTTCTTCAGTTGCTACTTGGCCATAAGAATGAAGAAAATGTAGAAAGAAACAACAGCCCTCAGGAACCACACAGTGATGGGACAAAGTTCAACACACATAATTACACACGGACTTCTGTCATAGAAAGCCCTAGTACCAGCAGGACTACTCCAGTGAGCACTCCACCATTACTTGCATCCACCAAAGCCGAGTCTCCCATCAACCTTTCCCAACACTCTCTGGTCATCAAATGGAATTCCCCACTGTATGCCTGCGGCCCTCAGTCTGAAAAGCCAACGAATACCGCATCGAACCACCTGATGGACCTTACAAAAAGCAAAGAATCGCAAGGGGAGAAACCAGTCCAAAATGAAGGCACACAAAACTCTGCCACTTTCAGTGCCAGTAAACTGTTACAAAATTTAGCGCAGTGTGGAATGCAGTCTTCTGTGTCAGGGGAAGAGCAGAGACCCAGTAAACAGCTGCTGAGTGTAAACACAGAGAAACCTACAGGTATGACTGATAGACTAAATAGCCCTCTGCTCTCAAATAAAACAAATGCAGTTGAAGAAAATAAAGCATTCAGCAGTCACGCAACAGGTCCTGAACCAGGACTTTCTGGTTCTGAAATAGAAAATCTGCTTGAAAGGCGCACCGTCCTCCAGTTGCTGCTGGGAAACCCCAACAAAGGGAAGCCCGAAAAGAAAGAGAAGATGCCCTTAAGAGATGAAAGTACTCAGGAACATACAGATAGAGCTTTAAGTGAACAAATATTGATGGTGAAAATAAAATCTGAGCCTTGCGATGACTTGCATACACATACCACAAATGTGCCCTTGAGCCACGACGCTCAGGGTGCCCCCTTCTTAGGCGTGGCTCCTGCCTTGCAGGGAAGCACAGCTGTCTTACCAGCATCTGAGGACTTCAAATCGGAGCCGGTCTCACCTCAGGATTTTTCTTTCTCTAAGAACGGTCTGCTAAGTCGACTGCTGAGACAAAACCAAGAGAGTCACCCGGCTGATGACCTGGACAGCAGTCACAGAAATAGTGAACTGACACTTGTAGACTCAAAGAATCTTTGCATGGTCCCTAAAAAAAGGAAGCTTCATACTGAGCCATTAGAAAATCCATTTAAAAAGATGAGAAATAACATAGTCGATGCTGCAAACAGTCCCAGTGCTCCGAAGGTGCTGTATGGATCCTTGCTTAACCAGCAAGAGCTGAAGCTTAGCAGAAATGATCTTGAGTTTAAATATCCTGCCAGCCATGGTTCAGCAAGTGACAGCGAACACAGGAATTGGGCCAGAGAGAGCAAAAGCTTCAACGTTCTGAAACAGCTGCTTCTCTCAGAAAACTGTGTGAGAGATTTGTCTCAGCACAGGAGTAGTTCTGTCGTCGACAGTAAAAAAAAAGGACACAGAAGCACTGTGACCAATAGCAAGCCTGACTTCAGCATTTCTTCTTTGAACGGACTGATGTACAGTGCAGCTCAGCCCAACAGCTGCATGGGCCACAGGACATTTCCATACCCCGGTGTAGGAAAACCTCCTGTGAGCCCTCCTTTCCCTGAGCACCTGGGCTGCGCAGGGTCTAGACCAGAATCTGGGCTTGTGAATGGGTGTTCCGTGCCCAGTGAGAAGGGACCCATCAAGTGGGTTATCACAGACGTGGATAAGAATGAGTATGAGAAAGACTCTCCGAGACTGACCAAAACTAACCCAATACTGTATTACATGCTCCAGAAAGGAGGCAATTCTGTTACCAGTCGAGAAACACAGGACAAGGACATTTGGAGGGAGCCTTCATCTGCTGAAAGTATCTCACAGGTTACAATCAAAGAGGAGTTACTTCCTGCTGCAGAAACTAAAGCTTCTTTCTTTAATTTAAGAAGCACTTACAATAGCCATATGGGAAATAATGCCTCTCGCCCACACAGTGCAAATGGAGAAGTTTATGGACTTCTGGGAAACGTGCTAACAATAAAAAAAGAATCAGAATAAAATGTACCTGCCATCCATCTTTGGATCTTTTTAAAACTAACTAGTATGAACTTGAGATCTGTATAAATAAGCGCATGATTTGAGAAAAGCATGGTATAATTGAAACTTTTTCATTTTGAAAAGAATTGGTTACTGTGATGTTTAAATATGCATACTACTTCTTGCTTTACATTAGATGTCATGAGGAAGCTGCTGAACTAGCAATTGGTTGTTTAACACCTTCTTATGCATCAGACAACAACTGTGAGTAGCCCATGAATGATATTCTTTTTTAATCATAAATAATAGGCATAAATTAAAATGTGAATCTCCACCCACAGTGGATTAATGCATTGCTGCCTTTATTAGGGTACTTTATTTTGCTTTTCAGAAGTCAGCATACATAACACGTTTTTTTAAAGTCCAAATTGTTAAATAATAACTCCTAAAGGATAATTATTGAATCAAAGAACCTAATACTGATTCATTTTTTCAGTTCAAAAACAAATTAGAAAAAAATATGCTTACATTTTTCACTTTTGCTAAAAAAAAAAAAAAAGAAAGAAAACACATTTATTTTTAATTCTTGGAAGGGGTTTTGTGGTTCCTCGATGTGTCTGCCCCACCCCAATCCTTTTCAATATACTATATTTCTTTAAACCTTGTACTACTTAGTAAACATTGATTACAATTGATGGAAGTTTGATAGATCTTTAAAAAAAGGCAGATTTCCATTTTTGTATTTTAACTACTTTACTAAATTAATATTCCTCCTTTTACAGAATTAGGAAAGTTAACATGTATCTTCAGGTGGTTTCCTGAATAGTTGAAATAAGAAGTTGTTTTTAACAAGCAAAATGGCTTTTCTTTGGACAGTTTTCACCATCTCTTGTAAAAGCTACTTCTCACCGTTTCTGTGGTACCTGTGAGTCTTATGACCAGGGTTTCTTAAAGTTGGACTCAGACCACCTGCATTAGAATCATCTGGAGCACTTGTTTTAAAATGCAGATTCCTAGGCAGCATCTCAGATCTACAGAACAAGAATCTCTGCTAAGTGGACCTGGGAATCTTCCTTCTGCATCTTAATATACTCCCTAGGTGTTTCTTCTGCACACTGCAATTTGAATTTTGAAAATTGAAACCATTGCGTATGACTTCTCTCAACACAGGATTGTGAACAAACTATTTGATGCCTGTATTTTCCCCAGTACAGTCACACATCAACTCAAAATTTGCAATATTGTACTTCATATATTACTGCTATGACTTTGGAAATCGGGTTCAGAATACTTTTTATGACAAAAAAAATCGGGTGGTGGAGGGGACAACTTTCATATTTGGCTCAACATCTCAGGAAAATCTGTGATTATTTGTGTGTTCTAATGAGTAACATCTACTTAATTAGCCTTAGGGATGGAATAACAGGGCCACTTACCAAACTCAGGTGATTCCAGGATGGTTTGGCGACTCCTCCTGAATACATCCTTAACTTCTATTAAAACCATTGTCCTAAGAACAGTGCTGACAAAGATGAAAACATTTATTTCAAACCCAAGAAAGGCACTAAACTCAGATTGACTAAACAAAAAAGTACGAAGGGCACATATACATGACAGATTTGTACACAGTCACTCCATCGGATCTGTTATTTTAAAATAGTGATTAAAAGTAAACATTGATGTTTTCTTGGAAGAACTTAATGTATTATCGAGCCGCATGGGGTTTCTATCTTGAAACAAGTCCATGCTTTTCAGTTCAGTTTTTACAATCCACAATTCTTTCACCAGGTATTTTTGGGTTTAATTGTGAGCTGAGTTAGCAACTGACCGATCAAAAAATTGTTATATAATCGACTGTTAATTAGAAGGAAATCTATTTGAAATTGTTCTACTTGAGGTTGTTTCTAAGATTTTTATATTAAAAATGGGCGTTATTTCCTAATATGATCTAAAACCCTAAATGATTATTTTTTTCTCAAAATAATTTGTAAATAGTTACTGGATATATTATAAAATAATAGGAGCGAATACTATGCTACATCATGAAAATTCCACGGGCCAGTGAAGATATTCAACTCCATCCCACCTTTATTCTGTGACAATCTTATTGTCTACACTGTATAAATAAGCTTTTAACCAAGTCATTTTTTTCTGCCATTGTGAAAGGTCTGGAGCCTTAGAAGTATGCTAGAAAAAAATATTGATATTCCCCCTTGGTTAGGGGAAAATGGGCTTTTACAAGGGGGTGAAACTTAGGTCAGGAAAAAGAACATCAAGGGCCAGCTTTGCTTTTTTTGTTTGTTTCTTTGGTTGGTCATTTGTTTTGTTGTTGTTGTTACTGTTGTCAGCAGTCAAAGAAACGAAGGTATGTCATATATAAATAAACATGACCACAAAGAAACCTGTTCTGATTTACTGGAGTGTCCCCAATTTGAGTTTAGTATGATTTTAAAGAAGAGCGGTGAGAAAGGGCCTACATCCATAAATGCAGTTCATTTATGCATATGTAGATACAAGGATGCACATACACATTTTCAAGGACTATTTTAGATATCTAGACAATTTCTTCTTAATAAAGTCATTTGTGAAAGGGTACTACAGCTCTCATTGACATCAGTAAGGTAGCATTACCTGTTTATTCTCTGCTGCATCTTACAGAAGAGTAAACTGGTGAGAGTATATATTTTATATATATATATATATATATAAAATATGTATATATATATATATAGACTTGTTACATGAAGATGTTAAAATTGGTTTTTAAAGGTGATGTAAATAGTGATTTCCTTAATGAAAAATACATATTTTGTATTGTTCTAATACAACAGAAAAGCCTTTTAATCTCTTTGGTTTCTGTATATTCCATGTATAAGTGTAAATATAATCGGACAGGTTTAAAAATTGTGCATGTGTGTATACAGTTGCAAGTCTGGACAAATGTATAGAGTAAGCCTTTTATTTAAGTTGTGATTACCTGCTGCATGAAAAGTGCATGGGGGACCCTGTGCATCTCTGCATTTGGCAAAATGTCTTAAGCAGTCAGATCAGATATTCATCCCAACATAACAGTATTCCATTTCTGGACATGACTTCCGTGGTTTAAGCTTTGTGAAAGAATGTGCTTTGAATCCAAGGGTCTTAAAACTTTTTAAATCAAGTCAACCACTTTTCAACATAAAGAATTCACACAACTACTTTCATGAATTTTTTAATCCCATTGGAAGCATAATAATATACCAGGAGTATTCCAGTGTACTGGAGTACAGGCACATTACCATTCATGGTATGAATTCTGGGGTTTACACAACCAATTTTGACGCGATATGCTCAGTAATATAATTTGTCATTTTTATTAGAAATTTCATTTCTTCATGTGATGTCATGAAACTGTACATACTGCAGTGTGAACTTTTTGTTGTGTTTTTTAATCTTTTAGTGTTTACTTCCTGCAGTGAATTTGAATAAATGAGGAAAAAAAATGCATTGTCTCTGGTTTGAAATGATTGTTATTTTCTGGGCTGTCTCCGATTTTCAGGTTTTCCATAAACATAAAAGTCTCTGGTCATGAAAATAACAAGTCTTCAAGAATGCTTTGCCCTTCTCAGAAAAATAAAGGGAAAAAAAAGAAGGTGGCCTGCGAGTTAGTATATCTAGAGACAGGGCAATTGAAGCATAGCTCAGAATCAGCCTGTATAGCCTCTTCTACCCATCCTTGATTCTATTGCTGGTGTGTAACTGGATGGTCATCATGGATTTTTGAAGTGGGAAAAAGTTTGTACAGTGTTCAAAAATAAAGTTGATTTGATATAAACTTGTTTTAAGATAGGATTTTATTAGGTTTTTATCCAGGTTTCGACGGGTGTTAATTTTGGGGTGTTTTTTCGTTTTTGCTTTTTTGTTTTTTTGCGGTACGCGGGCCTCTCACTGTGGCGGCCTCTCCCGTTGCAGAGCACAGGCTCAGTGGCCACGGCTCACGGGCCCAGCCGCTCCACGGCATGTGGAATCCTCCCGGACCGGGGCACGAACCCGTGTCCCCTGCATCGGCAGGCGGACTCTCAACCGCTGCGCCACAAGGGAAGCCCTAAATTTATTTTTTTAAAAAGTCTCCAAACGTTTTGCAAAAATGAATGTGTGCGCTTGCACACATGTGTATGTATACTGTATGTGTATAGGTAATGAGTAGTTGAGAATGATAAGCAATGTCCTTATGTAATAAGTAATAGAAACCAATTTATTTAGAAAAAGGAAAAAGAACTATACCTGTGAACCGATGATCTGGGGTGGGGAGGGCATTATTTTTACAAATATATTAATAATAATTTAAGAGGAAGGCATTTTCCCGAAGATCAGTTTCTGTTTTCTGACACTAAAATAGGCCTATTAAAATCTCAAATTAAAATCTGAAAATTTTGCACCTTCTCCCTAACAAGTTTATAAACACTGTCTAAAAAAAATCCAGGTAATAGAAATACATACAGCTGTTCTACATGATTAAAATGTTGAAAAGTTATGCTTTGCCGTCTGTACAGACACTGTCATTGGAACCAGAGATGCACAGCCACGTTTTGTTTATTGATTTATACGGTAAAAAGGCATAACGAGCTCATCATGTAATAAATTGAGGGATTTTTAAGAAGAAAACCACCCCAGTTAGTAACTCCTCTTGACTATAAGTTAGCGCCAATGACTTTAATATGGAAAGTCTTTCATAATCTAATCAGATTATGATCACCCACTCTGTGCCAAGTTCTGTTTCAAGCTTGTTAATGTGGAAGACTCCTTTACAAAGAAATAATTTTGAACAAGTTTTCTCCTACCACTACCATCACTAAACTGTGACCTATTTGTTTACAGAAAATAGATTTTAAATGTTAAGCATGACATTTTTCATTTATTCCATCAAACTTAAGAAGTATCTGACGCTAGCACCTTGTAAGGGTTGGTGGAGGAATCTGTTGGCACCTTTTAGCGTTAATTTACTGCTACATTTCTCTAAATGGTTGGCACGATAATACTTAAAACATTTTAAAGATGCCGTCCTCGTAGGCAAGTTAAAGACCCTTGCTCTAAAAAGCCAGAGTTAATGTACTCTTTAGTTGGTAACAGAATAATTGGAAATAAAATTCAAATCCCATAAACTTCAGTCCTGGAGAAGTGCTGCTGCACTTATGATGCCCTCATTTGAGTGTCTAAAGGTAAATACATAAACCCTTCCAGCAATAGCCAAATTTTAAAATATCAATAGTACACTTCTGTAGTCAGAAGAGGATTTTTCAGCCATTCCAAACAGTCCTTTTACAGCCTTTTTACCGACAAAGACCTAGACAGCCTTCTACCGTCCAGCCTTTGCTTTTACCAAACTTCGTTGGTTAGGTGCTCTGAGCTTTAAGAAAAGTCTACAATCCTTTTGGACTGTTCATTTTGCTCTTTTTTGCTGATACGCATTCACCTCCAAACACATCTGGAAAAGGAAATGGCCTAACATGGTATGGGTTTCATAGCCCGTAGTTTTTTTTGTTTGTTTTTTTTGTTTTTTTGTTTTTTGCGGTACGTGGGCCTCTCACTGTTGTGGCCTCTCCCGTTGCGGAGCACAGGCTCCGGACGCGCAGGCTCAGCAGCCATGGCTCACGGGCCCAGCCGCTCCGCGGCATGTGGGATCTTCCCGGACCGGGGCACGAACCTGTGTCCCCTGCATCGGCAAGCGGACCCTCAACCACCGCGCCACCAGGGAAGCCCAGCCCGTAGTTTTTGAAAGCTGCACCAGCGGGGCCCCAGAGTAGAGCTTTGGTGTTGGTATGTTTTCTGAGATTGTATTTTCCCTTAACTGATTTGAAATGGTAATTTAAGGATAGAACAGTAAGATGACTTCACTATAATTAGAAAACTATAGATTTCTCCCAGGTTGCCCCTAGCAGCCATTGTAGCCAATCTTTCCATGAGCAGCAAATTCTTATAAGACTCGCAGCACCCAGTTGGATGTGCTAGCTGGCCTTGCCGCATCTGGTAGAGTGCCCTTGGACTTGTGGCCCTGACTGCATTCTCACATTTTCAACTCATTCTCCCACCATCTAACACGTCTCTGCCCATCGCCACCAATCATTCTAGTGTTCAAAACCTTCCCAGTAGGAATTCAGTTTCCTGAGCACATCTGCCTTCCTGGCATCAAGAAGATGCCTTCTTGGCATCACCTTCAACCATGTGACACTCTCTGCCTAAAATACCTCCTTCCTTTGCCCTCTCCTCCCCATCTGCAGCCTTGTAAATTTGTATTTATCTTCAAAACCTAACAAATAATTGCTGCTCAAAGAACCCTCTGTAGTTCCTTCAGGCAGTGTGTTCCTCAGCCCTCTGCAGTCCCATAATGCTTTGTGTAGACCTCTCTTAATTTCCTTCATTAGAGTGGTTAACAACATACTTTGTATTCCTTCTAAAGGCAAGAAGTGTGAAGTGTGTCCAAATCCTGATATGTAACAGTTAACTCAGTAAATGTATGACCAGTCAAAGAATGAAAGAAGGTTGATTTCTCCCCACACAAAAACTGAAAGGCTGTCTCCCCTTCCCCTGGACTGGGAAACAAAGTAATTTACAAGGTTGGGATGCATCCATTTCCCTGAAACAATACCCAGTCTCCCAGGCTACCTCTAGCCCTAGGGCTCATGGTCTCTGTAGGCCAAGCCAGGCATTCTTTCTTCTGTCCTCTCTAATCTGCAGAGATGCTATCAGCTGAGAAATTCCTAACAAGAGGAGCTGGTTCTGGAGAATGGGACGGGAACTTTGGGGGTTTTGCCAATGTAGGTCTAATTACCTGTTGTACCATATCTTCTTACAAACAGCGGTGAGCATCTTAGAATTTTTGCCTTTAGCAGGGAAGCTTCCAAACACCACACTGAGATAGGCCTGAGGCAAGAATCCATGGCCTCTCCCGCCAATCATGAATAAGTTCCTGATGCACAGGGCTACACTCCCCTGAACTATGGAGAATCAAACCCAGGCAGAACATGCTCTCTTGGTGGGTGTGGTGCAACTAACTCCTTGATGGTAAGGCCCTCACCAGGGTAGGACCTGGATTTAGCATTAGGCTATTTCAGATCCTCAAGGAAATCTGAGTCCCTACAGTTGTGGAAATGCAAGAGACCAGTGCCACATACGAACTAGTCCACTAGCACACGTATTCACGTTCATCGGAGGGCTTTGACAGTGGCAGCTTACCTAGAAAGCCACGTCAACAGGTTCTAAGAGTATCAGAAAAGTAATACAAATGTTCAGTGAATCAGCAGGTGCTTAAAGGTGTGCTAAATCACTGTGACAGCAGAAGCTCATCTCTTTTGTATGTGTGGAAGTGGACTGAGAGATGTTAATTTCCTTTCATTCTGATAACATAAAATTAATAAACTTTTTTTTTAACTGCTGCATTTTATTTGTCCAGAGAAACCACATTTCGTGTTCCCAACCCCCAAGAGAAAGAATAAAGTCTTAGATGAAATCGCTCTTATCATATGTCCAAATGGTAGTGGAAAATCCAAATACAGAGCATATTCAGGAGGAGGAGATTGGCTTTCAGTGGAGATGAAATGGTCCCCTTTCCCTAGCCAAGGACTGATGACTCATGATTTCTACCTGATATTAGGCCATGGGGAAGAAACAGATGGAAACCTCTGTCTCAAAGGGGACATTTTTAAGTGGATGTTTTATGTAATTAGATAGTGGAAAGAGCTAGAGACATATTTAGAGGACAGAGAAGTTGGAAGCACAGTGTCCCTAGTTTTCTAAGGAAGAGGGGATGCTCCCTAAGCTGTTCTCTTCCTATGAGCTCCTTTCTAGCTTAAGCGAATCAAGAAGGCTTCTAATCTTAACCATATTAATAGAAAATAATCATACTCATCCTCTCATCAAAGGTAAGGAGTTTCTTGCGAGTCTGGATATTTAAAATCAGGTGGGGATTTTTTGCGTTGTTTTTGGTTTTATTTTTTTTCCCCCAGCATCTCTTCATACTTGGGTAAGGTTGTAGACTTGCAGGACTGGGATATGAGACCAGGGAAAAGAGTGATAAGAAGCTTATGAACTTAACATTTCCCCTAAAACCAAACCAGACAGCAACCTAACAACCATCAAAGCATCATGCGTATTTATCTAGCTGGCCTTAATGAGCAAAATAGTATTAAGGGTGAGGTGATCATGCTAAAAGCTGTATTCCAGGACTCACTTTTGCTCCAAATTGTTAACTGATAGTAATGCAAGAAAGGTTCCCAGAAGCCAAAGTGCAGCTTTCAAAGTGAATAGTCAAAGTGCAACTTTTTAAAATAACAGTGACATTGATGCCACTAGATTAATGGGACCATATAGTACTTAGAGGCTGTTTCTGATCATCACCAAGTGAAATCTTACTGAAGCAGGAATACAGGCCAGAGCTCAAACACATCACCCGACTTACCAGATTGCTTGCTTGCTTCCTTATTTCCTTCCTCCCTCCCTTCCTTTTTCTCTTTCCTCTCTTTCTCTCTCTCGTTCTCTCTTTTTCTTTTTCTTTTTAATAGAATAGGTTTAAGGAGAGGTAATTGATATACTGTACAATTTACCCATTTAAAGTGGACAATTCAATGATTTTTAGTGTATTCATGGAGTCACTAGATAACTAATATCATTTCTGTCTATAGAGTTAGATGTTCTGGACATTTCATGTAAGTGGTATCATACAATATGTGACCTTTTCTGAATGGCTTTATTCACCTTAGCTTAGTGTTTTCAAGGTTCATCCATGTTATAGCATGTATCAGTACTTTCCTCTTTTACTGCTGAATAATTTCCCATTGTATGTATATGTCATTTTATCAGTTGATGGACATTTGGGTTGTTTTCTTTTTTAGCTATTATGAATATTTTTGCTGTGAACTTTGTTGTTGTGGTCACTCATCAAAAGCAGGATGGACAACCAATCAACATTTGGTTTGGATATTGCCACCCATGAAGTATGAGAGTATGAAGTCAATTGACTGTAAATGCAGGGGTTCATTTCTGGACTCTCAGTCCCCTTCCATTGATGTATGTGATTATCCTATGCCAATACCACACCACCTTGATCACTAGAGTTTTGTAGGCATTTTTGAAATCAGGGAGTGTGAGTTTTCTAAATCTGTTTTTCAAGATTATTTTGGCTGTTGTTGGTTTCTTAAATTTACATATGACTTTTAGGATAAAACTGGCAATTTCTGCAAAAATGATAGCTGAGATTTTGATAGGGATTGTGTTGAATTTGTGCAGATCATGTGTGGGGTATTGCCATTTTAACAAAATTAAATCTTCCAATCTGTGAACATAGAGTGTCTTCCCACATATTTAGGTCTTCTTTGATGTTTTCCAACAGAGTCATCCTGGGATGACGTTGGTTTTAGCAGGGTCCTGTTTAGTTGGCTCTTTCCCTGATCTCTCTGCTGTCTGCCTCTTTTGGTGTCACACCCAGCTGTTAGGCTCCACTAATTGTCCTCTCATTACTCTCTCTCTCTCTGTATGTATGTGTGTGTGTGTGTGTGTGTGTGTGTATATATATATATATATATTACTATTATTATTATTATTATTTTGACAATGCCCTGGCCATAAATATCTCCACTGTCTGACCCAATTACATTTGGGCCCTTTTGCAAGTGTGGTTTTTGAGGCAGGTCTTTGAGATTTATTCTGTTCCCAGAGGGCTCTTCTTAGCTGTCTCTTTTCCTGATTCCCTCTGGTAAACTAGCTGACCTGTGGTTTAGCTTACTATTCTCATAGAGCTAACAGCCTCCACTCAATTGCTTACCACCAAGATCTTTGTTGTTTTCAAGAATATTTTAGGCTTGAAGTTTCTCACACTCTGTTCTAAATGAAGGGAGAGCTTCAGAGCTCTCCGTTTTTATGCCTTGTCTCAACCCCTGGTCAAAATTTCTGAGCCACTGTGCCATTGCTAAAGACAGAGATAGTGGCCTGTTTCTCTCTGAGTAACATCCCTGTTTTTACGAATTGGATGCTGAGTGAGCATGATAGCTTTGGGTCTTCTCAGTTCACCACTCCCAGTGGGGAAGCTCTACCCTATGAATGAGCTGGGCCTAGGGCAATTACAGCCCCTTATTCTTCCCTGCCACATTTAAGATAGATTGTCTGCCCTTAGAGAAGAAGCTCAATAGAGGAAGAAAGCCCTTGACTTTCAGTGGCACTCACCTGGAAGGTAGTGTTGACAACAAAATGTCACCTGCCATATCAGTAAACAAAGGATGTTACAGCCATCAAACCAGCAGCCACTGCAGCTGACTGTGTACCCTGAGGGGATTCAGGATGGAGAAAAACAGGATGCTGGGCCTAGATAGTCAGGTGCATATCAAAGGAATGATTTCAATGACCCCAGATTCTTGCATCTTCAAGTACATAGAAAAACACTGAATGAGTTAACTTGAGATGTCTGGTTTTTCTTTAATTAATAGTAAGTAATCTTTTGATGTTCTGACTCCCTGTTTGTTTTTTTTGCAAAAACTCCTATATATCCTGGCTCCTCCCTTACCTCTTCGGAGCAGTTCCTCAGAGCTGAGAGGCTGCTTCCTGGGCTTGAGTCCCCAGGAAGTCCACTGAATAAAACATAATTTTCAATGTTTAGGTTATGCATTTTTTTTCAGTCGACAGTAGCCTCTGTAACCCAGAGTTTTGCAGAGGATGAGAAATGCTGGTCACCTGGCCCTTCCAAGGAGATATTGACACCCTTAACTGGAGCTGGGGAGAGGGACCCTCATTTTCACGGCCACACCCAGCTTGAGTGGATCATCCATCACACTAAGCTACGGTGAGGGAGAAGGAGTAGGTCATGGCTCAAATGTTCTTAGCAAGATTTAAGAGATTTTCTTACATAATGTTCCTCATTTGATGTATTCCTTTAGGAAAATTTTCAGAGTACTTTTTTTTTTTTTTTTTTTTGCGGTACGCGGGCCTCTCACTGTTGTGGCCTCTCCCGTTGCGGAGCACAGGCTCTGGACGCACAGGCTCAGCAGCCATGGCTCACGGACCCAGCCGTTCCGCGGCATGTGGGATCCTCCCGGACCGGGGCACGAACCCGCGTCCCCTGCATCGGCAGGCGGACTCTCAACCACTGCGCCACCAGGGAAGCCCCAGAGTACTTTTAAAAAATAATTTTACCACTTACGTTGTTTTGCTGGAGAACGGGTTTGCAGAGCCCCTCAGGCTGCCATTCCCAAAGTGGGTCCCTCTTACTTACCTTATTTCTCATCAACAAATAAATGGACTCAAAGCCACATTCCTCCAGGGTAACCTACTTAAGCAATGTTGTGCTGCAGCATTATTTCTACCCATAGGATGACACATTTCTGGCCCATGCTATTTTGAATGACTCTTTTCTTACCTCCTATTAAACATAATTTACTTAAATCTATTTTCTTTTTTTCCGAGAATTTCATTTAATTTTTTTTCACGTCCTCCCTTGGATAATATTCCGATTCATAACTCTTCCTGCCATCAAATGCTCCACAATTGAACCCAACAGACCAAACTCAATGCAACAAACGGCCACCACCTACATATTCAATTTGTAATCATTTAAATGCTCTTTGGTGTTTAACTCAGGAAAATTATTCTTTGGTTTTTTTCTTACACTTTTTTTTAAATTAATTTTTTGAGCAGTTTCAGGTGTATAGAAAAATTGAGCAGAAAGAACAGAGCTCCCCCATATACCTCCACACTGCTACCCCCTCTGTTTCCCTTATTATTAACATCTTGTATTAGTGCCATACATTTGTTACAATTGATGAACCAATATACATTATTTTAACGAAAGTCCTTGGTTTGTATTGGACTTTGTATTTTTAATATAAAGTTCATTCTTTGTAGACTTTGTATTTTTAATACAAAGTTCATTCTTTGTATTATATACTCTATGGGTTTTGACAAATGTATAATTACAAGTACCCACAATTTGAGTATCATCACAGTTTCACTGCCCTAAAAATTCCCTAATTTCTACCTATTCATCCCTCCCATGCACTCCTGCGCTCACTCCCACCTCTTTCCAGGGCCTGGCAACCACCGATCACTTTGTCTCCATAGTTTTTCCCTTTCCAAAATATCATATAACTGGAACCATATAGTATGTAGTCTTTTCAGATTGGCTTCTTTCACTTAGCAATACAATTTTAAGGTTTATGTCCCTTTGTAGCTTAAGTTCATTTAATCAACTGAATGATATTCTATTGTATGTATATATATCACATTTTGTTTATCCATTTACCTATTGAAGGACATCTTGGTGGCTTTCAGGTTTTGACAGTTATGAATAGAGCTGCTGTGAGGGCTTTTATGTGGACGTTTTTCAAGTTTTTTCTTTTATTAGAATTTTTAAAAATTGGGATTTTTATTATTTCTGATATATTTTTATATAATTTTTTTTCATTTTTCTTTCTTCCTTTTTCTTTTTTGATGTGTGTTTTAAGAGGGCAGAGTTGACCTTCCCAATAATTCAAATTTCCCACAACTCCTGTGCTTAAGAAATGCTTAATCATCAATTCCAAGCTCACCAGTTTCACTGGATGTACCAACCAGGTTAAGCTACGTTATGTTGCAGTATCAAACTCTCAGTGACTGAAAACCTCAAAGGTTTATTTCATATTCTTGCTACATGTCCAACTTGAGTTGGCAGCGGGCTCTGCTCATGGTCACGCTCATCCAGGGTGGTGGTACCTCCACTGTCTGGGAGTGTCACTGGTTGCCTTGGCAGAGAGAAAAGAACATGGCGAACTGAGCACCAAATTTAAAAGACTTAACACCTCCTCACATTACACCAACCAAAGCACTGGTCTGCTTAGCTTCAAGATGGTAGGAAGTTTAACTATGTACGTGGTATACCTGGAAAAAGAAGAACCAGAAGCATTGGTGAACATTCAGTAATATCTACTTTTAATATAGGATTTGCCTGAGCATAGAACAATGTCCTTTTGATCACTAAATTTAATTTGATTATATTTTAATGTTTGCCTTTCCTCTTCACACTATGGACTAGAAGCTAAAATTAACAAAACTTAAGGATTCAGATGATATCTACTAATCCTAAGGAAAAAGCTTAGGTTTGCCACAAGCTCTATAGGGTTACTCTAAGGAAGATGATGGAGTTGAGCGTGAAGTCTAGTACATGCTGGAGAGTAGGCACCCCTGACACTGAAGGATTCAAAACCAATGACGATGAGTGCTTTTCACGTAAGCTCAGTATAACAATAGAGAGATGTTCAGTCGTGGTGTCAGAAACAGACACCATAACTATATCCATATACATTTATTGGTTTTATTGTTTTAGTTTGTTTATGTGATTAAAGCTTTTCTTCTCTTTCCAAAATTGGATATTCCATTTGAACCTAAACACATCTTGAAACAAATTTCAACTGAGAAGACAATTTTGGTTGAGGTCATTTCAAATTCATTTAATTGCTCTTGAATCCTTTAGCTAACTAGACACCCTTCTTTTCCCAGATTTGCTGGGAATTTGGGTTACCAGCACCCACTTTATGAAAATCCTTTAGTTATTTATGATCAGCTCTTAGAACTAAGTACTCACTCCTTTACTAGTCCATCCCCAGAAACTTCTCCTCTTTCTTATGGAAACTAATGTTCTTGGGAAAGTCAGCCCTGCTTCATTTTTTCTCACGCATCTTGTCTCAGCATCACCGTGGTAAAGATGAAGACATAGCCAGTCCCTACCTGCGCTATTTGAGCCTATAGGCAACAGGAACCGAAGTCATCCCTGTACTCCTGCTTGATGTTTCCCACTGCAAGAGAAATCTCCCAAGTCCCCATCCCAAACTCCTGCATTCCCCATTCTTTTTTCCCCGCACGTTTTCAGAAACTTCTCAAGGGTTTCTAATCTTACCTCTTCCCAACACTTACCTCTAGAGCAAAAGAGATGGTATAAAGAGGGAGGAGGAACCATCCTTCCATCACTGTGGCAATGAGGGGCAAGAAAATAGAAGAGATTCTCCCCTAGATTGTAAGTATATTAACTGCAATTTCCAACCCACTTTAAGGGAGAAACCATGGAAACTATGTACAGTGGAAAACAAGACTTTGGAATCAAAAGACTGGAATTTGAAGTTCAGCTCCCCCCAAAACTAGCATGAATTTGTCTCAGTCTCAGATTTGGGGCCCGAAAATTTGTTCAGTACCTCTTGCCCACTGGACTATTGCTAGGATCACATGATGTATTACACATGAAAATATTATGTAAAGTGCTATTCACATATTCTCTTTTCTAAAAAGGATGTCGATATTTTCAGTCATAACAATTATATTTACTCATAAAATGTATGGGGAATTCAGAAAAGTACACAAAGAAGAACACAAAAATCACCTATGATTCTACCCCCAAGACATAAATACTATTAGTTATCTCTATTAATATGAAATGCGATTACTACTTTCTTCCAATCTGCCAGTAATTACGTATTTGTGTTTAACATTGTCAGGATTATGCTCTGTCCTTGTGTGGCAGACTGTATTTTCCAAAAGTGGCCACCAGATATTTTCTGGTGCCAGAACCTGGCCTCTCCATCAGCACATAGAGTCTTATTTTCCCTCCACATATAACTGGCAAGGGCTTGCAACTGCCTCGATCAATAGAATGTGGTGAAAGGGATGTTGCATGGCTTCTAGGGCTAGGTCATAAAAGGTGATACAGCTTCTGCCTGGCTCTCATTTTTAGGACACCAGCCCTTGGAAACCAGGAGGGGAAGCCTAGGTCACACGGAGAGCCTATGTGTAGGTATTCTGACCAACAGCGTCAATGGATGGACGTATGAGTAAGTGAACCCTCAGATGATTGCAGCCTCTGAGCTGCTACAGCCGATGCCAAGTGGAGTAGAGAGAAGCTGTCCCCAATGAGCCCTGCCCAAATTACAGCTTCACAAGCAAAACACATGTTGTCACGACAGTTCACTGAAATTTCATATGCACATTTTCTCATGTCTAACAATTTTTACGTCAACTTAATATGGCTAAATGACCTTCCATTATGTGGATATTCTATAATTTATTAAAATCCTTCTATATTGTTGCTTATTTAAGGTTCTCTCTCCAAACCTTTTTTTATGCTATGATACATAGTGTTGCCAAAAACATCTTTGCACACACATTTTGAGTTTTGCTTTTCTTATGATTTCCATAGAGCAGATTTTAAGAAGACGAAAGTAAACTTCGATGTTTCTCGGTTACATTGAATTAGCTCTTTGTGGCTCACTAGAATCAAAACTGTCTTAAGCTTCATTGTTTCTGTAGAAAAGTGTTCTAAGATCTGAGCTTTACAGAACTGCCTCACAAAATTTTGGCACACAATCCTTTTCTAAAGTCAAGAACCCATTTCCTCATTGACTTCTGAATCACAGAGTCAGAATAAATTTTTATTTATTTACTTATTTATTTATTTTGCGGTACGCGGGCCTCTCACTGTCGTGGCCTCTGTTGTTGCGGAGCACAGGCTCTGGACGCGCAGGCTCAGCGGCCATGGTTCACGGGCCCAGCCGCTCCGCAGCATGTGGGATCTTCCCGGACCGGGGCACGAACCCGCGTCCCCTGCATCGGCAGGCGGACTCTCAACCACTGCGCCTCCAGGGAAGCCCCTAAATTTTTTTTTTTTTTTTTTGAGAATGGTTCTTGCTGTCACAGCTTGTGCCTCTCACCTTTGATTTCCCCTGAATGGCTTGTACCCCAGAAGAAATTCATTTTTAGTAAGGTGATGCCTGAACCACTGTGATAGGCTGAATATGACCCCCATACGAATAGCCATATTTTAATCCCTGGAACCTATGAATGTTCCTTCACACGGTAAAATGGGATTTGCAGATATGGTTAAGTTTAGGCTTTTAAGGAAAAATTATCACAGATTATCCAGACAGGTATGAAATCAATCACAGGGGCTTCCCTGGTGGTGCAGTGGTTGAGAGTCCGCCTGCCGATGCAGGGGACACGGGTTCGTTCCCCGGTCCGGGAAGATCCCACATGCCGCGGAGCGGCTGGGCCCGTGAGCCATGGTCGCTGAGCCTGTGCGTCTGGAGCCTGTGCTCCGCAACGGGAGAGGCCACAACAGTGAGAGGCCCGCGTACAGCAAAAAAAAAAAAAAAAAAAAAAAAAAAAAATGCAATCACAAGAGTTCTTACAAGTGAGAGGCTAAGGGGACATTGGACACAGAAGAAGAGAAGGCAATGTTGCCATGGAGGCAGTAGTGACGCAGCCACAAGCCAAGGCATGCCAGGAGCCGGAAGGAGCAAGGAAAAGTCTCCTGTAGAGTCTCTAAAAGGACTGTGGCCCCGCTAACACCTTAATTTTGGCCTGGTGAAACCGATTTTGGACTTCTGGTCTCCAGAACAGTGAGAGAATAAATCACTGTTGCCTTAAGCCACCAAGTTTGTGGTGATTTGTTACAGCAACTCTGGGAAAATTATACATCATTCTGTTGCTGCATAGGAAATAAAGGAAATACAGAGGAGTTCATTTTAATGCTCCAAATTCTCTTCCTCAAGTGTCTTCCTAGGGTAGGTGCAGGCTCCAGTACACATGCACAAAATACATTAGAGAGCTTTGGGAGTTTTATTTACGTGTGTGTGAAAATTTAAGTATGAAGCACTCACTGTCCTTTGGAGAGTAATAAAACAAAGATTCTCAGGCTTGTGTAATTCATATTCTAAGTTGGACACACACACACACACATAAACACCTGGAACAGAGCAGAGATCCCTGGATTTCCTCAAAGTCTACCTTAAGGTACACACTTTGAAATATGTCAGAATTCAGAGCACATAAACATGAGAGCGTAGTTTGAATCTTCCCCCTTTGCAGATATAATTGCAGTCCTGGAATGGAAAATAACAAGGAGTCATAGATAATAGGGCCCCAAAGATCTCAAAGAAATAGGTTAATCTCACTGTGGATCCTAGCATGTCATAAGACATCAGTGTACGCTAGCTTCTCTCTTTCCCTTCCTTGGTTAAAAATGTCCCTTTATTGTCAAGGTCTAAAAAAAGGCAAGACATAACAAATGAATCTGCAGTGATGTTTGAAAAATAGGCCCTGACACATTTGGAACATACCCACTGTTCAAAATCTGCTGGCTGAGAGAAGCTGATTAGAAACCCTGACGGCCCGTGGGGAGCCCCGTCCAGGTGCCTGTTACCTGATGCTCTCAGCTCCGCCTGGGGCAGGATAGAGACAGAGAATCCATGCAGTTGCCTCTCATCTTCATGTAAACACTGGACCAGTAAGCAGCTGCTGCTGTTGAGACAAACACGAAGGGAGGGAAGGTCGTGCTGGCTAGAAAATCTCACTCGGCCTCTTCTTCTCTTCCTTGGCATTAGACTTTAGCTGGGCCTCTCCAGTGATGAAAGCTTCATCCTTTTCTGTAAGAAGTGCCTTGACTTTCGGTAGTTTCTGTGTATATCTCTTTATCTGGAATCAGAAAAGATCCCCTCTATATACTCTCCCCTGAAGCTCAGAACCAAGAGAGACTTAAAATGACCATCTCTGTTGATAAGTAGATTTAAAATTGAAAGGACGATTCTAACGTTGGTTGAAGGTTCTGCATTCCATCCCCACGTGGTGGATTTTAAATAAGTCAAAATAGAGCAACTGATGCTGTAAGCCTTAGACAAAGCAGCCATGATCTATGGTGTAGAGAAATTCTTGTGAGGGGAAAAGCGACTCATGCGTATATTCATTCATTTAACAAAATATTTATTAGTGCCCACTCTATAACAGCACTGTGTAAGGTTCTAGAAATACAGTGAGGAGTAAGACAGATCTGTGTCTGCTCTTAAAAAAAATTGAAGTCTAGGTAGTTTAAAAACCAGGAGAGGACTTCCCTGGTGGCGCAGTGGTTGAGAGTCCGTCTGCCGATGCAGGGGATGCGGGTTTGTGCCCCGGTCCGGGAAGATCCCACATGCTGCAGAGCGGGGGTCAAAAACTAGAAGAGACAGACTTGGTGCTGTGATAGGGTGCAGCAGGAAAGTATCTAACCCAAACTTGAATAGCAGTCAGGTTTTATAGAGGAAACGATGTTTACTTTGAAATTTAGAGGATGGAAATAGCATAAACAGTGGTTTGGAGGTAGGAGAGAACTTAAAGCATTAAAATAACTGAAATCGGGGGCTTCCCTGGTGGCGCAGTGGTTGGGAGTCTGCCTGCCGATGCAGGGGACACGGGTTCGTGCCCCAGTCCGGGAATATCCCACATGCCGCGGAGCGGCTGGGCCCGTGAGCCATGGCCACTGAGCCTGCCCGTCTGGAGCCTGTGCTCCGCAACGGGAGAGGCCACAACAGTGAGAGGCCCGCGTACCGCAAAAAAAAAAAAAAAAAAAACAAGAACAAAAACTGAAATCGAATCAGAATGGCTGAGAGATGAGTTTCTGAAGGTAGAAAGAGACCTCTTTATATGGATCTTGAAAGTAAAGCCACAAAATTTATTAGATGATGTTAAGCAGTTTGGTGATGTGATCCGATTTTCCCTTCAGGGAGAGCTCTTGGTCTGCAATGCACAAGACAGCTGTTGGAGCTATCGTGGCAAGAGGTGACGGTGGCGCAGGGAATGGTAGTGATGGTGAGGAAGCAGATAAGTGGATGGTACAAGAGGTATTTAGGAGAGAGATTTGTCAGCCTTGGTAATTGAGTAGGCGTGGCTGAAAAAGGAGAAGGATAAATTAAGGTTTTCCGGACTTCACCAAATTGCTGGTGAAGTTAATGAAGCTCAATTTCGGACAAATGAATTGGAGATGTCTAAGCGCTGTTCAAGGGAAGATATTAAGCATAGAGTTCGGGTAAACAAGTTATTTCAGGAGAGATTTAGGTCAAAGGTATAGGTTTGAGGGTGGTTGTTAGCATGCAGTTGATAACTGAAGCCTTTGAAGCTGAAGAGATTGCTCAAGGCACTTTGTATGTTTAAGAAGAGATGACCTCCTGGGGCAGAACGCTGAGAATATAGTACTTTAAGGGATGAGAAGAAGAAAATCCTGCAAAGGAGACTGCTAGGTGAGAAAAAACTGGGAGACTGTATATCATGGAAACCAAAAGAAAAGAGTATTTACCGAAAGATAGTGTGGTGAACGTTGCGTTGACCAGTAATGAGTGCATTTAATACTCAGGGCAGAGTCCCTCCTCCATATGGTGAAATCTCAGTCATCATCATGTAAGAATCAATAAACATCTTCTTGATTTGGTCTTTAATTTTAAAATGAGCACCATTTAAAAAACGCATTTCAGTTTTAAAGATATTATTCAAACTCAGTAAACTAGTTCATGTATGAATTAAAGTTTGTACTTGCCAAGCAAATAAAAAATAACTCAAGGTTCATACTCTGTTTTGCTGTTTTCGATTTTAAACACAAATAAAAACTCCTAACATGTGGTAACATAAAAATGACAGAATGAACTCAGTTTCTATTTCTTTGTCTTTACAGTCTCTCTGTTGACATGGTATATTTTGAATCTACTGATTAAACATAGGAATACACGTACTGTAGGGTTGGAGACACAATGACCAACGCAAGCCTGAATGATTCTGAATCATTATGGATTTACTCTTTTTTTTTTTTAATGTTTTTATTTTATTTTTGGCTGCGTCGGGTCTTCGTTGCTGCATTCGGGCTTTTTCTAGCAGCGGCGAGCAGGGGCTACTCTTCGTTGCAGTACGTGGGCCCCTCATTGCGGTGGCTTCTCTCGTTGTGGAGCACGGGCTCTAATCGCACAGGCTTCAGTAGTTGTGGCACATGAGTTCAGTAGTTTTGGCTCGCGGGCTCTAGAGCGCAGGCTCAGTAGTTGTGGCACTTGGGCTTAGTTGCTCTGCGGCATGTGGGATCTTCCTGGATCAGAGCTCGAACCCGTGTCCCCTGCATTGGTAGGCATATTCTTAACCACTGCGCCACCAGGGAAGTCCCTGGATTTACTCTTGAAATGAGTCCACCTGTGTCTGGGGTGAACTGTTTAACTGTGGACTGTTAAAATTAACTTTCAGATAGAATATGAAATTTGTTAAAGGATAAGTAATAAAAAGGTGCTTATTTGAATTGTGCATCTGTATATACATATAATATAGCATACTATAATATACATATATAATAATAATATATATTATTAAAATGCAAAAGTAATAGCAATTGCCTAGAACTTAGATCAATGAAAGAGTTTTGGGGAGGAGTATTTTTTAATCCTTTTTTAAAAAATACATTAGTTTATTTATTTAAAAATTTTTTTATAAATTTTACTTGAAGCATAGCTAATTACCAATGTTATATTAGTTTCTGGTGTACAGCAAAGTGATTTAGTTATATGTGTATATAAATATCTATTATTTTCCATTAGAATATTACAAGATATTGAGTATAGTTCCCTGTGCTATAAAGTAGGGGGAGGAGTATTTTGTTGATCAATTGCTGGTACCTTGTGATAATAAAAAATGACCAAACTTATCAGTTTTTATTATTGTTTTTAAATTCTTTATAGACAAGGCACCCCCTTACTACCTGTACTCAGAGTTGACCACTCAAACTCTCCAGCCTTTGGTACGCTACCGGCAAAAATGATGAGTAAAATGAGGTCTGAGAATGACCTAAGTATTCAGTCATAAGAAGGTCATTGGTGACCTTGACAACTGTACTTTCAGAGGAGTGGTGGGGTTGAGGCCATATCACACTGGGCTGAGAAACCAGTAAGTGGAAAAGCAGTTTGGACAGTGACCTGTTTTTCTAGTCTCATTTCCTCCAACTCCCTGGCGGCTCTTTATCCCTTCCCTTTCATCCCTACCTATGCTTTCTTTCCAAGCATATTGAACTTTTCCACCCTTCCCCAAGCATACCAAGACTATCCATGTTTATTTGCCTTTATACCTATCGTTCCTTCTGCTTGGAATGCCCTTTCTTCCGGGTTAATTCTTATCTTTCCCTTCATCATTTCTCAAAGAGTGATCCAGTGGAGGCTTCTCAACTCTCCCAGGCAAAGCTTCAGTCAGTCCATTCTGCCCCAACATCTCCATTGCCATACCTGGAAGGGCAGGTACTGCCTGGTTGTGCAACGTGTCTTGTCTTTCACATCTCTATGAGTTAGATCATGCCTGCCTGTCCCACTCATAAAAGTTGGTTGGGTAGCTAACTGGGGGAAGAAGAGTGAGTAAGCAATCAAACCAGTGAATGAATAGATAAGTGAATACAACCGAAGGAGACCTGAGACCTTTAGTTCCGTAATTACGTGATGACTGGGTGGATTGGTAACAATGTGATGACGAGGCACAAACACAGTGATGATGCTCTTTGGCAGGTGATTAGCTCATTATGAAAATTATCATAATGCTATAAATAAAGCCAGTCAGTATGTAGTCCTAACTCAGACCTTTCAGCTCTGGGTGCCTCTTCCCTACTAGGATTTCCCAGGCTACTCTGTTGTGGTTCTGTGGCATAACCAAGAGGGACATTTTAATTCTATAGGTGAAAGGAAGCAAGGGCAGGTTTCTGCAAGACCAGTTTTGTTAGCTCAGTCTAGAAAAATCAGTTGAGCAAAGCAGGAGTTATTGTTGGCTTTAATCTGTCCTACTTGCCCAGGAAAGGCTCTATTGGGTTTTCAGAATGAATGATTCAGATGTACCTAAGTGCTTACATTTGTTTGGGAAAGATTGAGATTTCAAGATGTAATTTGATATGTACCTTTCCCCCATTACCCCAGTCTCTCTTTTCCTGTTCTTTGTTACATGTTCAGTGACATGAAACCAGGCGGCACTTGACACTGAATAGCTCTAAGCCGGCCATTGTCAGTTCCAAAGTCAATCATTTGCCCGAGGTCAGGAAGGAAAACTGGGTGGTGACTTCATTTCCTAGTGCTTCAGACTAGAAGTTTTCTTCCCTCTCCCTTCACTAGTTTCTTAGTACATTTTGTTATTGTTGTGAAGTTCAAAATGGGACGTTTATATGTCTTGAGCACAAACCATGAACTTGGAAAGACTTGTTGATAATGAAACTGCTTGAGGCTGGTGTCCTGGATGTGAAATTGGGCTCTTTATTCAGGGTGCTTGTTTTCAGCCTTCTGCCTGCAGAGCTCCCCGCCTACTTATGCTGATTCACTCAACCTCCAACGGGACCCCGTTTCAATATTTGCAGTACAGTTCTCCTCAGTGAGTTCAGCTGAATGAACAGTTGAATAAATAGTAAAAGAATCAATTCCTATGAAGGAACAGTAACGTTCAATAATATCTCTTTAAGCGTGGTGACCTCTATGACTTTTAAATATTAGAAAATCTTAATGTGCAGCTGGTGAATGAATGAATGCCTTTTTGATAACTGAGTATTTTTCTGGGATACAAAGCTCTGGATTTAACAGCTGTCCAGTCAACAGTCAAAGCTATACTCAGTTGTGTAAACACTGACCTTTTCTTACCCAATTTTCCTCCTGATTTTGTTGATACATGTCTCTGCACTCTCCTTTACTTGAAACAAATTTTGTTTTTGTTTTTGTTTTTTGCGGTATGCTGCAGCCTCTCCCGTTGCGGAGCACAGGCTCCGGACGCGCAGCCCCAGTGAACATAGCTCACGGGCCCAGCCGCCCAGCGGCACGTGGGATCCTCACGGACCGGGGAACGAGCCCGCGACCCCTGCATTGGCAGGCGGACTCCCAACCACTGCACCACCAGGGAAGCCCTGAAACAAATCTTGAACAAATTTTTGTTACTTACTAGCAACACAGCTACAGTTGGACACAGGAAGGCCAGGATGAGAATAATAAGGATCTTGTTACTTGATGATAACAAATTGCTGTTTGGTGATATTTTTTCAAGAGATGATACTCATGCTAAAATGAAATTTGGGAAATATAGTGATGGAATAGAAAGATCTCAGTACCAGTCCTGTCTTGGCCATTAAAGCTACCAAGTGATCTTAGAAAAATCAATTAACATCTCTGGGCCTTAGTTTCTTCATGGTTATAATGAAAACATTGGATTAGATCACTAGTGTTCAGCTGTGTCCCTAACAGCCCCAAATCCTCTCAGAAGATATTAAGTGATATATGGTTTGTTTACTCGGTATCTTTTCTGCTGTATAAGTTTCCTTAAGGGCTGGTGTAAAACTTTGCCATAATTTTACTTTACTGTATAACTGAGAGGTTATACTTATGCTAGAGTTGATATTCTACCTTTCACTCCCCAAACCCATCTCCACTCTCAACCCATGTCTTCCTGACCTATAATATCCCAAACACAGTACATGAAATATATTAATACACAAAGCATAAAAAGTTCTCATCCTCACAAGAGTTTACATTGTAGTGGGGAAAAGTGACAGAAAATTAGCAATACCCATAATAAATAAGAAAATTACATACAATAGTAGAAAATGCTAAGTGTTATGGTGAAAAGACAGAGCGGTATACATGGACTTGGAAATGTAACAGAGCAGGACCCTATGGGCCTTCCCGGGACAGACACCCTCCCCTCCCCCTCCCCTCCCCCTCCCCTCCCCTCCCCCTCCCCTCCCCTCCCCCTCCCCTCCCCTCCCCTCCCCTCCCCTCCCCCTCCCCTCCCCTCCCCTCCCCTCCCCCTCCCCTCCCCCTCCCCTCCCCTCCCCTCCCCTCCCCTCCCCTCCCCTCCCCTCCCCTCCCCTCCCCTCCCCTCCCCTCCCTCCTCTCCCTCCCCTCCCCTCCCCCTCCCCTCCCCTCCCCTCCCTCTCCCCTCCCCTCCCTCCCCTCCCTCCCCTCCCCTCCCCTCCCTCTCCCCTCCCCTCCCCTCCCCTCCCCCTCCCCTCCCCCTCCCCCTCCCCTCCCCCTCCCCTCCCCTCCCCCTCCCCTCCCCTCCCCCTCCCCTCCCCTCCCCTCCCCCTCCCCTCCCCCCTCCTCCCCTCCCCCCCCATATTCTCTGCTTTAGCTCCTCTCTGATGTATCTAGATAACAGTATCTGATGCACATTTCCTGAGTTGTTTCACAGATGGAAGACATAACTACTTGATGACCATGAGCACATAGCCCCCAGGCCTACTGGAGCGTGAGGATTACTAATGTGACATCACCCTGTTACCTCACCATCAACCAAGCAGAGAACTGTGCACAAGCTGATCACATATCCTGAGACTCCCCTCTCTCACCTGGCCTTTGAAAGTGCTTTCCTGAAACCCATCTGGGAGTTAGGCTTTTTTCCGCACTTACTACTTTTTTTTTTTTTTTTTTTTGCGGTACGCGGGCCTCTCACTGTTGTGGCCTCTCTGGATGCAGAGCACAGGCTTCGGACACGCAGACTCAGCGGCCATGGCTCACAGGCCCAGCCGCTCCACGGCATGTGGGATATTCCCAGACCAGGGCACGAACCCGTGTCCCCTGCATCGGCAGGCGGACTCTCAACCACTGCGCCACCAGGGAAGCCCCCGCACTCACTATTTTATGGTGCTTTACAATAATCGCTGCCCTTTCCTTCACCGCAAGGCAGTGTCAATAGATTGGCTTTATTGCCCACAAGCAAGTGGACCCAAGTTTGGTTCAGTAACAGAAGCCCAGATTTAGGGGTCAGATGTGGTTGCAAACAGGATAGTAGGAGTTTGAGAAAGTGACATTTGAGCAGCGACTTGAAGGAGGGAGAGAATAGTCTTGTGGTTATCTCAGGGAAGAGCAGTTCAGACACTGGCTCTGACCAGGGCAATGATTCTAAGGCAGTCCACCCCAAGAACCACAAGGGCACCACATGCAGCTGAGTGAAGTGAGCAGTGGGAAAGAGTGGAGGATCATGCAGAATCTGTGGTCATTGTAAGGACTTCACCTTTTTTCTGGGTGGAATGAGTAGCCATTTGAAGATTTTGTGCAGAATTATAACATGGTCTGACCTTCATTTAACAAGATTACCTGATCTGCTCTGTTAAAAGTAGATGTAGGGGAAAGCAAGGATGGAAACAGGGAGACAGGTTAGGAGACCCTTATGGTAATCCAGTAGAAAAATGATTCTTGCTTGTATTAGGATGGTAGCAACAGAAGTGCAAGTCGGAGAAGTTTTCTTCTTCTTCTGAGTATATTTTAATGTGGAGACAAGATTTTCTAATGGATTTGTGTGAAAATTGTTAAACCCTATCAACTCTAGGATAATAAATACACATTAACAGCAAAAATAAATATCACTAGATATAAAATTCTCATTTCTAATCTAAGTCAATTGCATGGAAATTTAACATTTGGTTACTGAAAAACATTTCATCCAACATGGAATGGAAACACAGCAGGCAAGTCAAACAAATGTTTATTTATTTCTAAGAAGTTATACCATTATTCCCTTTTAATCCCATCAGTGCAAGGGTAGGTGGGAGAATCTGACAGCCATAAGACTTCATTTATTTAGGAGCAATTCATAAGCGCTCAGAACAGTGTAGAACTAACACACAGTTCTCTCTTGCTGTTTTTCTAAAACTAATTTGACTGAACCTAAGTGAAACTTTTAGTGATAATAGCATTTGGGGGGGCAAAATATGGATAAAAGAGGGAGAATTCGAGTTAATAATTTCAGGTTCAAAATATCTGCCAAAAATCAGTAATAGTTGCTTAGGTTTGATCTAGAAACTTCGCAGAACAGCTTAGAAGATTTCATAGCATTCCATCATTGGTCATTTGGGGGTTCCCAAGATAATAATTACATTAAGCGTACGTGTGTGGTGTGTGTGCCCAAATATAATGTTAGCAAATCAAACTAGGTGAGGTGCTACGAAGTGTAGGTACTCGTGAGACAAGGGTGATTGTTGAAAGAGCAGTGTGTAAGTCTACATAGCATTTTAGTTTTCCATTGTATTTTGTGAGCTTGGACTATAAGAGTAAGGACAGTGATGTATGTAGCACTTTTCCTTTGTGTATGAGATGTATTTATTGGCAACCCCCAGGCTATAATGATTCAATAAACACTGCAAGGAAAGCAAAGGTATTTGCAAGCTTTTAAAAGTTAAATCTCTGAGAAAAAGCACTCTTATTAGACCTGCAGGGGAGGAAAAAGTTTTCCTTGCCCCTCTTAGGGTCCCTGACTGGGTCTGGGAAAATTAAACTGATAAAGACAGATTAAGAGGAGAAGGCATCCACATTTTATTGAATTTTTACCTGTATGTGAGAGTTTTTACAAGACAATGAAGACTCAAAGAAGTGACCAGAGCAGGATCTTTTAGACACAGAAACAATAAATTTGTGAAGAATTAGCAAGACAGGAATTTGGGTTAGGAGTAGTAAATGATGAAGAAGTAACTAGGAAGGTAAGGGTTAGTTTAACAAGGTTTGTTTGTGTAGATTTCTCTGCCCCCCAATTCCCTGTTTCTGGTGATTAGAATGTCTTCCTTCCTTTTGGTACAGGGAGGGTACATTTCACGTGGGAGTTTTATGACCTGTTTCAGGGAAGAAAGGCAAGGAGGGCAGGTGAGAGTTGACCTTTCTGCTTCTGCCATTTTCTCAAACTCCCTTCAGCTTAAAATATTCAACATGCCAAGGTACCATATTCTGGGATAGCATGGCCTGAACCTCATCAGATCTTTCTTAGAAAATGCCTCAAATTGTGAATTAAATACTTCTGGCCATTCCCCACTTACTGATCCAAATGTAGGGCTTTTTTTCTGAGATACTTGCTTTTTACTTTTATTTTTGCTTATTACATATATGGAATATTCTTACATTTCCAAAAATTCAACAAATATTTAAAGGCTTCAAACTAAGTACTAAGTTCTGCATATGCACTGGTGACTAAGATGGACATGACCCCTCTTCTCATTAAGTTTTTTCTTATTTTATTCAAATGTTCATGGAATTTACGGAAATGTCCACAAAGGATGCAGTGAGCTAGAATATCAGAGTTGTAAATCGGGAAGAAATCCTTACAACTTACAGATGATGAAACCAAGGCACAAAACTGTTAAACGACTCGACCTAGGTTATGCAGTGGCAGAGTCAGGGAGAGAATGCAGGTTTTTCAACCTTCTGTGTTCCGCGCTCAACCATAGAGTTACAGTACATTGGGAGAAGAAGATAAGGGGGGAGCGTGGGGGGATCTCTTAAGTTAATTAGCTAAATTTCCAGAAAGACAGATACAATTTTAAAGATTAAATCAAATGAATACATAAGAACATAAATGGATCTTGGAACAGACCCACCTTATTTTGAGAACCTGTTTTAGTGATGCAACCTAGCATAAATAATGTGAATCCTGTCCAGACATGTCCCAGTATTGCAGAGCTGCTTCTCTGTCCCCACCCTCTCTAAGAAGCAAAGTAAAAATCCCCATTATGGCTGCTATTGTGGCTCTGAAGTGGTTCCCATTACGGGAAAATCCCAGTCTTCATTCTTGCCCACTACTCAGAGGACACAATTATGGAATATGTATTTTGTCCTTTCCCAATCATGCTGAGAAGTAGTTTAGCAAGTTATGGATAGTAGGATGTAGTGGGAAGATTGTGGGCCCTGTAGGCCACCCTCTGAGTTGAAAGCTTGGCTTTCCACTTACTGGTTGTGTGAACTTGAAGGAATGACTTAACACCTCTGCTCCTTAGTTTGATTGCATAAAATATGGGGATCATAATATAGTTCTTGTGATGATTAATATACGTAAATCACCTAGAATAGTGTCTGGAACATAGTAAGATCTAAATACTTGCTATTTTTAGAGTAAACACTGGCATTTGTGCAGTATGGATTGGGGCTACAAATAGATACCTTCGAGGCAACATTGTGTTGTGTGTGTGTGTGTGTGAGTCTGTGCATACATGACAGACCCAGCGTTTCAGACAAAAGCCCTATGAAGTAGAGACTCTCAAAGTAATTTTTTTTTCTCAATTACCTTTCCATCAGCTCTTAAAAAGCAAATGTTTACTGTGTACAATTGGATTACTCCCACAGATTAGTAGACCTTAAATAGTTTTTCTGCTTTATATATACATAAAAAAATCAAAACCGAAAACAATCCAACAAACAAATCCTAAAAACCAAAGTACCAAGGTCTTTCAAGCATTTTGTGTGATGCTATTAAATCTAGAGTTTCTGCTTCCCTTCTCTACATAGCAGGAGATCTCAAAGTTTGGTGTTGTATGAGATATATTGTTGGATCGTCCAGTTCCTACAGTTCTTAAACAAAGAACCCATGTCACCCCATTCAGTTAGGCACTGACTCTATATGTTCTTGTTTTCTGATGAAATCATTTGCTGTTGTTGGTAGAATAAGTGTCTGGGCATATGCAGGGGCCAGGGGTCTTGCTGGATATATCAATAACTCTATTTCTAATCTTGCCTCTTCTTTTTCAAGGACTGTATTCAATACATGAAGAATCTACTACAGGGGTTTTCTATGTGCTGTTTGACAAAGCTGAGTATTTGCTCATTCTTGCAAACTCAGTATTTTCCATTTTATTTAAATAATGTCAAGCCCTTATAGAAGAATAGCTAGAACTGAATGTTAGGTAGATTTCAACACATGTCTACCAAGTCATAACTGATTTTACAGATGTATTAGATTAGATCTACTGGGGAGCTTTCTTTTTTTATTTCACATGGGTTTCATAAAATATAATGCAGGTTATAGAGAAATTGGAACAAATAGTTTTGCTATTCACACTGTATGTATGAATGATATCTGTGCCTATTCAGCTAATTAACAGTTAAATTTACTAAAATATCAATAATTGTCTGATGATAACTTCAAAAGCACACATCTGTAAAAGAGCAACCATCTCTCAAAACTTAAACAAATTACCTTAAAGTGTGTCATAGTGTCAAAAAGACTCCAGGTACAATGTACTTAAATGAATACTATCTCTGGATACCCCAGGGATCTTGTTTTTCTTTCAAGTCTATCCTTGCCTCACCCTCCACAGGACCCTTCATTGAACCAACTAGGGAGAGACAAGCTAGTTTTGTAAATGGCTGCATTTTATGATGGGATGCTAATAAAATTACCTGTGATCGTCCTTTTCTGAATTTCTTCTTATTGTGTCTAAATGGATTTAAGGGAAGACAAATTTCTACACATCAGGGCACATTCCTCATCTAAACAAGCATGGAATGTTTTTCAGATTAGAGTTTATACCAGAATGCATGAATCAGACATTTGCAAAATCCAGATGACTCTGCTAGAGCCCAATACTCCAGTAATGGCTGGCCTGGGAGTTTTTTAGGGCTTTTTCAAGTGCATTGTAGTGGAGCCCCTGAATAAACCTAGCTTGAAGAAAGTTGAAGGCACATGGCAGCCTGTACTGTGTAGCAGATCTAATAATCTCCTTTAGCTTCGGAGAGTTGTAAATTGTCAGAAAATTCTTGGCATTGTGACACGATGTAGCATATGTGGTAACATAATATACGAAAAGACAAATAGCTAGACAACATTTCAGCAAAGGTAGTGCATCCTTGGCAGAAAATGATTGCATTTGGCATCAACCTCAAATATACAAGAGGAAGACTGAAAGCATGATAATTTCAAATCAGTATTTTCTCTAAGATCCATTTATTCTTACATTGTGATTGAGAAGCTAAAGATCCTATTCTTCTAATACGTATTTTTAAAGTTTAAACAAGTTTTTTAAAATTTGTATTTTTCTATTGACATTTAGGATTAAAAAAAGTCTGTATCTGTTCCCCCAACAGGGCAAGAATCTTACCTCATTTTCATTTTTTTCTTCTTCATTAATGTTACCGCCTTTCATATTGAGTTTAACTGGAGTTTATTATGCTTTTGGTTTTCCACTGCCCATCGACAATTAGGTAGGCGTTCTATGAATCTGCTGCTATTCCTTTGTATATTCGGAATACATAATGCCTTTTTTGGGGGGATTCATTGTTTATTTGTTGGTGTATCTTCTCAACTAATTCTTTCAGGGATTGCTTAACTTGGTAAACCCTCAGGCTTTGATTTTCTGAATATTTGTTTATATTATCTTTTACTTTAAATACCAGTTTGGCTGAGTGAATTATAAGTTTGAAATAATTTCCCTGCTTTAATTTAAAAGATAGTAATCTCTACCTTCTAGTATTGAATTATGCTCATGAGAAGTTGTGCTGATGGCAGGCTGACATTTCAGGGGTTTTGGCTCATTTAAAGTCTAGCTTAGCATTTTTAATTTGAAGATTCATGCTTTCTTCAGGCCTGAGAAAGTTTCGGTTGCTATTTATTTGATGATATATTTCTCTGCATTTTCTCTTTTCTCTCATTCTGTAATTACTATAATCTGGGTTTTGGAATTTCTGGATATATTCTTCATATCCGTTAACTCTACACTTACATTTTTCCTCCTTGGTCCATATGTTTTGCTTCATGTAAGAATGTCTCAGCTCAGTTTTCCAACCCATTAATGCACTACATAGTACGTATTACTGCTATTATTGCCTATCTAATGAATTTTTCATTTCTGTTTTGTTTTTATTCTAGGCTTTTTTATTCTAGGCTTTTTTATTCTAGGTTTTTCCCTAGAGCTCTAGGGAATATATTTTCATAGACGCAATGTTCTTTCAGATCTACCTATATACTTATTCTAAATCTTTTTGTTAGCTTTATTAACTTTTTTTCTAGGGGGGTTCATTCATTTTGCTATTGCTTGGCTTTTATATTGTAGACTTTCTTAAAATGATTAGCGCTTCTTGGCTGTCTTTAGCTTTGATTTTGAGAATCACCATTCCTGTGCCTTTTGTATTTCTGTAATCTACCTCCAGTGCACAGAGGAAGCATTTGGAATGGAAGCTTGTCTTCCAAGTGTCAGAGTACCCACCCTTCCCCGAAATCGGTAGCTACCTGATCACTATAAGGCCTCTCCAACCCCAGTACTCTTCTTTAACCAGTTGTTAAAGCCCACATAGCACAAAAGAAGGAGAAAGGAAGAAATTGACTAGCCCACTGCTCCAAATGCAGGTCTCTAATTAAGATTCTTTCTAAATGTTCCAGAGTTTTCCTTTAATTCTTGGAATTACTGATACTAGGCTTAGAGATCTTCAAACCTCTTACCTCCACAGCATATGTTATAACCTCTTACCTCCTACATATGTTATAACTAATAGTTTCTTCCAGTTTTGTTTTGCTAAAGATCTGATTGTATATGCTCCTATAGCTCAGAAACTCCAAAACTTTGTGGTTCATTGATTTTATTTTTTATATTTTTAAAATTACTTTTTGTAATTTTTAAAATACTTCTTTTTTCAGTTGTCATTATCTTGTGTGATTTGGTGTGAGAGGGAGAATATAAATGTGTGCTCAGTCTATCCTACACCAGAAATCATCTTTACAAGAAGAGCTTACAAAAGTGAATTTATGTCCCCCCAGTTCAGGGGAAACACTTCAAGAGTTTATTTGGCTTTTAGCACAGGGCTTTACAAATACAGGCATGGTAAATTGTATATCACAAACTATCTTGCATTGCAAATATTTTCTTAGGTCTTATTATGAGATAATAAGGTGAAGAGAAGGTTCTTTCAATTCTTTTTTTGACCTTATACCTTGCTATTTGGGGATTATTTTTCCTAGCAGTGTTCTCATTATAATAAAATTTTCCCACAATAAATGTGAAATCTCCTTACAGTTTTTTGTAATTGGTTGATATATTAATTTTTAATGGAGTTCTCATGAGGACAAGGAGACATCCTTTGGGATCATGTGGTAGTTTTATCCTTAGAGAAGATGAAGTCATTTTGAATATAGAGCATCCCTTAACTTGCTTAATGGGATCATTGACCAATAACTTTCTATCGGTGACCTGACTTGACTTCAATGCTGAGTTGTCTGAAATATATGCAAGACTGTGACATTTAATTACAACACAGTTTTCAGAAATAGCTTCATTACATGCTAGCCACTGGATCATGTACTTTTGACAGTGGATATGGGTTAATTTCAACAATGCAAACTTCTCTTTTTAAACTGCAGTTACAGACAGAGAGCACCAGAAACTCCCTGTGCTACTCTATGTGGCTATTATCCTAGAGTAATAAATGAGAAGCCATTGCAGATGGTTGATGAAGTAATGCTGAATATTAACTCTATATTGATCTCCTTCCCTCTCTTCCTATCTACCTCTTTCTTGCAGCAGGTTGTAAATATCTATGTTGTGTGTCTCATGTTTTTGCATGAAAATATCATAACTTCTAAAGTTCTAGAGGTCTTTAGAAAATTTCAAATAATAAAATTATCTCTGGAGTCCGTACAGTTTTTAAAATTTGATTTGGTACTCCCATTGTTTCTTTTAATAACTCAGACTGATTTAATACTTTCTTATTTCTAAGGGGATGGACCTATAGTAGAAAAACTAGTTTAACAATTGATTATACAGTATTAAATTCAAAATTATTATTGACAAAGACAGATCAATCCAAAAAGAATATTTGATTTTCTACAACAAATCTGACTTTGACTTTCACATTCAGTTCAACCAGAACATATTGTGCTTCTCCTAAATGCATGTTAGCTCTATAATGCTAGGTCTCTGGTTAATAAACATGGGAGTGGTGATCCTTATCCTATTTTAGCAATGAGAAGAAAAAGTTTAATAAGTTCACCCAAGTCAGACAATCAGTCATTGGTAGGTCCAAGGTTAAAATTTAGGAATTCTGGCAGAAATGCAAAGAGAACTCCCCAATGACTAAAAATCTAGTCACAAGGCTATCAGTCAAAAAAGAGATGGCCCATGGTTCAGAAAACTGGAGGCTGGATGAGAATTACAAAGAAATCTCCAGAGTATCACTGGTGCTAAAATTCCCAAGTACAACTGAAGGGAAATTCCTGATCCTGTTATCAAATAATTTGAAGTTAGTGGTGAACTGAATATAAACCTGCAAAAATGTCTAAACACAGCTTGATACTGGATTAGATTGACCCAGCTCACCAAATTTGCCCTCTGGCAGAAGAAGAGGCATGATTTTTCTGTGGAAAAATAATGTTTTACTTTAGTCATTACTGTTTTTCTACATACTATGTCCAAAATACAATAAAAAATTATGAGGCAGGTGATGAAAGAAGAAAACCTAATCCATGTTAAAGAGAGAAAATAGTCCATAGAAGCAAATACTAAGATGTTCCGCATGTTGGGATTATCAGAAAGAGAGTTTAGTTATGATCAATATGTGGAAAGGATGAATTACATGTGTGAATAGATGAGGAATTTTATTAGAGACATGGACATTTTTATAAAGTCTAATGAAAATGCAAGAAATGAAATATATGTTACAAGAAGTGAAGAATTCATTTAATGGGTTTATTGACAACTGGACTGAGCACAAAAAAGAATTAGTGAATTTACAGATAGGTCAGTAGAAATTATCCAGAATGAAACACACAGAGAAAAAAAAAAAAAAAAAAAAAAAAAAAAAAAAAAAAAACAGTGAAAATAATGGAGTAGAATATCTTGAGATCAATGGGACAAAATCAAGTGATATAACATATATGTAATTGGTGTCTAAGGAGAGGAGAGAAAGAATGGGGCAGAAGAAATGTAAGAAAAGAAAATGAACAAAAATTTTCCAAAATTGATGAAAAACATCAAAGAAGCCCAACAAATCTTAAGTGGAGTACATACAAAGAAATCTCCCATTTAGTACATTATAGACACAGTACCATAAACCAAATGTAAAAGAATACATTAAAAACAGACAAATAAAGAAGACAATGGCAAAGAGGGGAATGATGATAAGAACTCTATCACAAACAGTAAAGGCTAGAGGAAAATAGAACAACATCTTTCAAATGTTAAAAGAAAAGATTTTTCAGCCTATTATTCATATTGTGTAAAGATAGCCTTAAAAAATGAAGATGAAATAAAGACAGTTTCAGAGGGAAAAAAGGTTGAGAGTTTGTCTGTAGCATATCTGTGCCACAAAAAATGCTTAAAGAGGTTCTTTGAACTGAAGAGAAATTAAACCACATGCAAGCCAGGATCTGCAAGAAAAAACAAAGAGCAACAGAAAGAGAAAATATATAAGTAAATATTTGTATGGCTGTCAACACCTCTGTTCCACATTGACCAGAAATTTTATTTACTACAATAAGATCAGAAAAAGAAATGAGACATAAAGATTCAAAAGGAAGAA
This sequence comes from Grampus griseus, assembly GCF_964374135.1. NCBI lineage: Eukaryota > Metazoa > Chordata > Mammalia > Artiodactyla > Delphinidae > Grampus > Grampus griseus. The sequence goes on along the minus strand of NC_138998.1, from coordinate 115,245,473 downwards.
ATGAATCTGTCATTAATCACAAGTGGCATAATTATGTGTGTATAAAACTCCATGGAGGGCTTCCCTGGTGGCGCAGTGGTTGAGAGTCCGCCTGCCAATGCAGGGGACACGGGTTCGTGCCCCGGTCCGGGAAGATCCCACATGCCTTGGAGTGGCTGGGCCCTTGAGCCTGTGTGTCCAGAGCCTGTGCTCTGCGATGGGAGAGGCCACAACAGTAAGAGGCCTGCGTACCACAAAAAAAAAAAAAAAAAAACTCCATGGAATCCACACATACAAAATAATAACTACTAGAACTAATAACTGACTTTAGCAAATTCTCAGATATAGGTCCAAAACTCAAAAAGCAACTATATTTTCTAATTTTTAACAATTGTAAAATGAAATTTAAAAATACCATTTAAATAACCTCAAAACCCCTTAAATATTTAGAAATAAACCTAACAAAAGATGAGCAAATTATAAAACATTACTGAAAGAAATTTTAATGTACCTAAATAAATACCATATTCATGAATTGGAAAGCTCAGTATTGTTAAGATGTCCATTTCCCCAAAATTATTTATAGATTTTATACAATTTCAATAAAAATATCAGCAAACTTTTTAAAAGAATTTACAAATCAGTCCAAAAATGCAAAGGACCTAGGATAGCCAAAGCAATATTGTTAAAGAAGAACAAAACTGATGGGTTTACACTACTTGATTTCAGGACTTAATACAATGTCACAATAATCAAGTCAGTGTGGTATTGGCATAATAACAAACAAATAGATTGATGGAATAGAATTTTAAAAATCCAAAAATAGGTGCATACACATGAATGTGATATATACACACGTTATATGATGTATACACACATATACAGGTTATATGCACACACATATATATAAATATATAATATATACATACACAAATATACTGATATCTGACCAAAATGGCAAGTCACATTAGTAAGAAAGAGAAAGTTCTTTCTAGCATGATGCAGCAACTGGCTATCCATTAGAAAAAAATTGAACTTTGACCTTTCCTCACTCAATACACCAAAAATTATTTGGAGATGGACCATGAAAGAAAGGTGGTAGAATCTACCCCTCACCCCACCCAAATATGCCATGTTGGCAAAAGGAATATTTTGAGCTAAAGACACTTGAAAAACAGCAGGTGTAAGAAGAACACTCTGACCTCCCTTTTCTTCCTGAAAGGAAGAAATAACATTTCCATGTGAAAGATGTCCTTCTTAAACCAGGAGGAAAGAAATATTCTTATCGCCAGAGATGGGGAGTCAAGGCTGAAAGAAATCTGTACAAACAGACCTTGTTAAAATAACTCTTACCTTTCTTTAGTCTCTCTATACCTTTACTTTTCTACAATTGTCTCTCTTTGTTCAACCTATTGCATAAACACTTAGGCCTAGCCGCTTCTCTGGGTCTTCATTTTTTTTATGGGGCTCCCACGTACATGTAAAAATAAAACTGTATTTTTTCTCCTGTTAATTTGCCTTATGTCAATTTAATTCTCAGAACTAGCCAGGGAGCCTAAGAGGATAAAGTTTTGCCTCCCCTACGTGAAATTAAATATACAAATTACAATAAAAAATCTTCTAGAAGAAAACAAGTAAGGATATCTTTGCCACTCTGGGGTATGCAAAGATTTATTAGACAAAATTTTAAAAATACCACTGAAAACAATGTTTTGATTCCATTAAAATTAAAAATTTCTGGAAAGAAAATGAATAGACAAGCAACAGATTGGGAAAATATTCTTATCATTTTTATTTCATGAATAACTCATACCCAGAATACATAAAGAACTTTTAAAAGTCAGCAATAAAAAGTTAAACAATCCAATTAAAAAATGGGAAAAAAGACTTGAACAGACACTTGGCAAAAGGAAATGTAGGAATGAGCCATCATCCCATACGTGAATGAGGGTGATGAACACATGATACTCAACGTCATAAGTCTTCAGGCAGACACAATTTCAGTACAATGAGATAGCATTTCACACCTACTGGAATGGCTAAAAACTGACACTACCAAATAGTGGTGAGAATGAGGAGTAACTGAAATACTCACAGATTGTTGTTCGTAGTGTAAAATGTCACAACTATTTTGGAGAATCGTTTGCCAATTTCTTAAAAGTTAAATGTTCTGTGTAACAGGAGTTCCACTCCTAGATGTTTAACCAAGTGATGTGAAAACATACGTCTACAAAAAGGCTTGTATAAGAATGATCAGAGAAAACCCGGAAGCAATCTAAGTATCTCAGGAAAATGGATGAGCAAATTCTATTATATTCAATGAAAGTATTAGTCAGCAAGAAAGAGGAATGAGCATTATATACAATGAAATATTAGTCAGCAAGAAAGAGGAATGAGCAAGTGATATATGCAACAACATGAATGCATCTCAAAAACATAATATTGAGCAAAAGAAGCCAGATATAAGATGCATATGGTAAGTTGCTTCAAGGATAGGCAAAAATAATGGATGGCAATAGAATTTAGTTCAGTGGGGTTTGACTGGAAAGGAGTATGAGGAAAATGTCTGGGGTGATTGAAATGTTTTATCTATGGCTTGGGTGGTGTTCCATTGGAGTATATACCACTTGCCAAAACTCATACGAGTGAACACTTAAAATGTGCATATTATACTTTAATTTTAAAATTACATAATTTTCACAAAGTAAAAGAAAAACAACAACAATTTCAGGTATCATGACTCCTTATGAACTGTCTTTTTTAAACACTTGGTTTTCCTCTAATAAGTGTGTTTTCAAGCCAATACTATGAAGAACGTAGGATTTGCTCAGAGTATCTGTGGTGGAAAGAAAAGGTTAGGTCGGCACCACCTGTTTCTGGCACTCTTCAGACTAGACACCAGGCTGCCTGCTGGCTTATTCCAGCTTTTCTGAACACAGGGAGAGCGGCAATAATACCCGTGAGCCTCATGCTTGCAAGATGGACACCATATGTTTTCACTGTCGTTTCGGAGCTGTTCTCATCTATCTCTTTCTTCTGCCCTTTTAGCATCTGAGGTCTGGTGACCCTGAGAAATTTAATATAAGAAGCCACCATGAATGAAATGGTAATTTTTAAAATCTAACACAAATGGAAGACTTATATACGTGAACGTTTATTCTCTTTAGTTATCCAATAGCTGTTACTTATCAAATTATCACTAAAACTTTCAAACTGTGTCTTAAAATGAATATCCATGCTTTTTATGGATAGCTGTGAAAACTGTTTAAGAACTCCTGCACAGATTATTCAAAGATATCTTTTACACATGATAGGAATTCTTAATAAAATATATTGAGTGTCAGAGAAATAGCAACATGGGGCAGAATTTTCAGAAAAAAAAAAAAAAAAAAGAAACAGATTAGTACTTAAAGAAGACACTCAAATAACAAAATAGCATTTTTAAGGTGGGATTGTGATGGGCTATTGAGCTGGGTCTTTGGTTGTTTAAACTGACCAGATTAGGATTTAATCACAAAATAATTTATGTAGAACCTGAGATTTCAGGCTATAGCTGCTAAATATGAAATGTGCCTTCTTGCCTCCCTTGGGTTCCATTTGTGGGATTTCAGAAGAATTTATCGACAAAGCTCTGTGCTTTTGGCCACAGGCATCTGTTTATAGTGTCTTGTCCTGGAGATATTTGAGGTGCCTGGAGGAAGAGGGTGAAAAGTCTTGTGGGTGAAGGATGATATTGGTAAGGATGGACAGAAGGTGGAGTACAATATTTGCACACTGGTTCTGGGGGTTTGGGCAAGTTTTAGAATTTAATTCTAAGTGCAAGCCCAAAGAAACATAATTCTATTGGCTACGTTATTTTTTCTTTTTGCCAAATTGCCCCTTATTTGTGGAGCTAATCTCTTCTCAGCCACTAAAAATAATTACTTGCCTTTTGAACCACACACCGTAGTACTAAGGCAATGTAATTTACTTATGAGGAAAAGAACCCGTATGTAGTTTTAACGCTGTATTTGATGCCTACAATTTTAGAATCTCTGAAAAGTGGAAAGCAATTCGTGTGAGTTTTTCAATCTACTGCCATCTTTTGTGTGGGAAATCTGCCTCCCCCAAAGCCTCAGGAAATAGTTTCTCTCTCCTACTTCATACATAGAAATGACTTCTGTTCTTCATTTATTTTATTGTTTTATCCAATCTCGTACTCTCTCTCTAGCTCCTACTTTTTTCTTCAGCCCACTCTAACTTTCAGCTTTTTGATGTGTGTGACTATAACTATTTATATGTTCAGTTTGGGATCAGTGTGTTCTTAGGTGGTTACAAAATGTGCTGCACCCAAGAATAATTAGTTTAAAAAAAAAAAGGGATGCCACGTGAAAGTAAGTATTATTTGGAAAAGAAGTATTAAGACTTGGAGAAGCGATTTCCATGCCTCATTTGCAAATGAGATGCGATTGGGATTCAGATGGCACAGAGTGAACACCTTAAGCAAGTCGGGGTGTGGAGAGCAAAACATCTTAAGTGTTGCTGTGCTTCTCCAGCTCGGTGTGATCCACCGACCTCTCATAGCTAGCTTTGGAAGCTGCTGGAATGCAAAAGCCGCATAGCTTGCGCTCACACGCACGTTCTGTATTCCCATATTTCTAACCTTTGGTAAAGCAGCATTCTCCTCTTGCCATCTTCTCAGAAACTTGGAATTTGTCAGGGGTCACAAATGTGGATGACCCTGGTGATGTTAGGCCAGTTTCCCCCTCCCCAGGCTCTGCAAACTTTCACATAGTTCACTGTGACCTTGATGATCCTTGGAAAGTTCTACTTATTAAAACATCAAGAGTAGAATAACTGGTTTTGTACTTGCAAAGCCGGAGTGAGTTTATCTGCACTTTGTCACTCAGTCTGATTATCATCTTTATTATTCAGGTATTTGCGAGCATGAAGTGTGTATGGAGGGGAGTTTTTTAGCTGGTTGATGATTTCTGCTTGCTTATCTGGTTGCCAAGGAAATTGGAAAGCCACTCTGGGCTCCTTTATTCACTTTCCATCAGAGTTTGTTTATTATTCAAGGTTTGCTTTGTTCCTGAGTTAGTTTTATGTTCCATAAAGCCTGATACTACTCAGAGTGAAATTTGAAGTTCATCTTTTTTGTTGCTTGCCTAATAAAATCCCAGGGCTAGGCAAGAATAGACCCGAAACTTCTGTGAGCATAACATACAGAATCAGGCTTGTTCTCACAGTATTCGAAGTCTCATTAGGTGCTCGCTTGGTTGTCTCACACCTATGTTTCCCGCAAATGCCATCTGACTGGTGATACTTCAGAAACCTCAAAGGAGTGCTCTCAAATATAATGAGCTTTGCTTGCTTTGGCCCGGCCTATAATAATCTAAAGGTATTTCAGGTATTACTTCACCGATGGTAATTCTGACCCATATACTCTACAGCAACTTTTGTGGCCATGAAATGCTGCACATATATGAGATGATATCCTTTATAATGCAGATATTCGAGATGATATTCTTTCATATCAAAATTTTGATTGTCTATAATCAGTACATTTTTCTTGTGAACACTTTAGGTAACTATGAGAGCACAGGTTCACAGTTTAAAAAGAACATCAGGATGTAGGAACGTAGTTGATAAGAATTTATATTACATGGATTAGGGTATATTACCTTGGCCTTAAACTACTTGTAGTAAAACGCTAAGCGAACGTGGATGGTAAGTGACATGATGTGAACCCCCTTCTGTAACTTATTGTCAGAAACTTACTCTAAATATCCACATGGTTACTCTAAAGCAATGGTTCTCAACTCAGGAGACGAAGGAGGGAAGATTTTGTCCCCCAGAGAGCACTGAGCCATGTCTGGAATCATTTTTGGCTGTCACAGTTGGGGGCAGGGATGCTAATGGCATCTGGTGGGCAAAGGCTGGGGATATCGTTGAACATCTTACAGTGCCTAACACAGCACCAACCCCACCCCCAGCAATGACTTATCCAGTCCCAAACACCAATAATTTTGAAGTAAAGCAACCCTGCTTGAGAGACTACATCTCAGAGAAATGATGTCCCTTGGAAAAATAAGTAAATTAAATACAAGTATGAAAGAAGGAAAACTTAGCTCATAAATCCACCACCTTATTGCAGCCATGTCTATATCTGTGTTAGCCTTTGACCCCTAACCTCACTGCAGATTTTCACTGTATTACAATTGTAGTACTCTTGCCACTTTTGACATTGGTAAGGCTTGACTTTCGAAACATGTATTCTATAGTTCAGAAAACAAGTTAAATAGCCAGGAGAGACAGAAGACGCAAGCTTGAGCATGGCAGAGTTGAAAGACAGTAGAATGTACCTCTTAGGGCCTCTCTAGGCTTTAGGATTTATGACCCACATTCTATAACCTAATATCATATTGAATAATTATTTTAGAAGCTGCAAAACACCGGAGTCAGCAGTCTTTGCCACTGAGCACAGTGGAAGGGAGAAACATTTTGCCTGAAGAAGTTTGGCTGAGTTGATATAATTTAAGGGTTAGTAGAATGGTTTTATATCAAATTCAAGTTCTAAAATTTAAACCAAAACATTATTTTACTGCATTTTGTATCAAAAATTTCCCATACAGATCACAGGAAAAAAATGCACAAATATTAACAGTTACAACTGAATAGCATGGGAGTGGTTATAAAATAATATTTTCAAAAGGAGAAAATCCTTAATAAAATAATATGATACCATAAACGTTAGTAAAATTCCTGTCAGAGCATCTTGCAGAGTGGGTCCTTACATAGATGGAAAGAATTAGCTACAAGAACTCTCATATTTTGGTGTATCTTTTTAGAAGTGTATGTTTGAGTTAGTTGCAAGTATTTTGCTTTAGTTATCAATGGTGGATTGAACTACATCTGGAGCAACATTTTTTTTTTCTTGCTAAATGTAAATAATCCTGTAGACATTTTGTTTTCATTATGTAATGAAACACACATACACATGTGTATGTATGTTTTTCAGGAGCAGAATTCAGGATGTTACTAATTTTGAAAGTGAGGGCAAAAAAATCATCTCAAAAAAAACCCTTGAAAGTATGATGTGTAACAAAGTTAATAGCTCGCGAAATTAAGTATATCCCAAAGGATACATCCACAGAACTTTTCCAGTATTCACCTTACCTCGTTATGATATTGCCCAATTTAATTGCCTTTCCTGATTTACTTCTGACTTACTCTTTTGGTTATTTCTAAATCAAATTTATACTCAGAAGATGAACATACATTACCATTTGAACATTCAAAAAAATGTGGCACAGAAAATGAAAGCCATCTTCAAAAAGAAACTCTAAAAAATGTTTGGAGCAATGGCGACCTTATTAGAATAAGTGTGCAGTCTCCCAAATGGATACTTTAAGAGCTACACATATACTTGGATGTGTAAATTCTGATGGTTTTTTTTTTTTTTTTTTTTTTTGCGGTACGCGGGCCTCTCACTGCTGTGGCCTCTCCCGTTGCGGAGCACAGGCTCCGGGCGCGCAGGCTCAGCGGCCATGGCTCACGGGCGCGGCCACTCCGCGGCATGTGGGATCTTCCCCAACCGGGGCACGAACCCATGTCCCCTGCATCGGCAGGCGGACTCTCAACCACTGCGCCACCAGAGAAGCCCTCTGATGGTTTTTTATATCATGCTAGTTTATGTCTTATAATTTTCCTAGTAGTGCATTTCTTCCTTGGGAATGTTTATAGACCAAAGGCTGCTTGTTACCCCACCAGCCAGCATGCTTGCACACGCACGTACACACACACACACATACAAATAGATACACACACACACACACACACGGAATTTAGAAACGACACTTTCTGTTTTGTAACTAGGTCAACACAATATTGTGAAATATCCATAGGTATTGACTCTGAAAAAGGGGATGGCACGGATTCAGACTCCGTGCAAGTAACAGAGCCTGACGATCCAGTTTATGTTTAAGATGTCAATCATATCTCTATTTAATTGAGCAGAACTTTGCATCTGAAAATAATATGTAAGTCTCACATCTCTAGCATGATGAAAAGTAGGATGGACTCAGAAGATTTTATATTTAGAGATTTGTCTCTATTTTGAAAATAATAATCTAAATATTTTCCAAGAGCCTAATTTAAAAACTGTTTTCTTCTTTGCTGTGATAATTAAGGATTTATAAAGCGTACATACTATATTCTAAATTTAGTTTTTCTTAATTAGGGAGTTGTCATTTTCCAGTACATACTCTTCCTTTTTTGTTTTTCCTTTTAGGCTATTGTAACTGTCCTTCATTCAGGTATCTACTTCCCTTTTTTTCTCTGTTTTAGCTCCCACTTGGCAAGCCTTCAGCTGGGTGACCCTTTTGTCCTGGGTCACTCCTGAGTCATCTCACTATTTGGTAGCACACCTGAAATCAGTGGGCCAACTCAACGCTTCTGTTGAAAGCTCATTTTTTTCCACTTCCAAGTTCCTTGTACTGTATATCCCATGCATAATTCCAGATGACATAAAATCACACTGGTAAAACAGATTACATCTTGTCACAGTTATAAACCACTTCGGGCCATCTCTTTAATGTATAACACCTATTAATTCTCTCAGTGGAGTTCACCGCTGGTGTTTATTCTACCGTTTTTCTCTCTTTTTTCTATCCATGCCTCTTCCATCTGTTTGACAAGACGTAAAATCTTTCTGTTTGCCATTATTTCCTGTGAACAATAGCACATGTCATTTTACGTAGCCAGCACAAAGTTTTACCCCTAGTTCAGCACATTTCCATTCAATTATTTTGGCAAGCTAGAAGGAACCATGGTGCTCGTCTTCCTGAAAATACAAAAGACTAAGGTATAAAGGTGACTCTGCATCTCATCTTTATTAACTATTGCAGTCTGGTGTTCCACAGGGGCAAATGTAGATGTAGACTGTGGTCTTTTCTAAGCCTAAACTGAGAACAGCTTTTTGGATTCAGCAACCCTCCCAGGCATATATTTGCATGTCTGATTTGCATTTGGAGAAAGGAGGAGAGAGGAGGAAGTTTCGTGTCTGAAGACATGAGAGGGCTTTGGGAGATGAAAATGAAGAAAATGTAGAGGATAATATGGCATCTGTTTCCTTGATGGGGTGGGGGCAATGGATAGTTCTGTGAATATTTCTAATCCCTAAAGGAATTGGAAATATTTTCTAAGGAGGAAAGATAGTGCCAGGATGACACCCCAGTGCTGTGTAATATTGGGAACACCAGCAGCTGTGCTGGATAAAGTCATATTCTTCTTAAGGGTCAGTGACCTCAGATAGGCAGGCACCCTGATGCCCCATGGACCTGGCAAAAAGCCAGGAGAGTCTGAACGAGCACAATCAGCTGGCTTTTCAACACTCAAGACACTGGAAAGTGCCAGAATTTCTTGCGTGGTAGGAAAACTCTTCTGGGCCTAAGACTATAAGCAGGTAGAAGAGAGAAACCTGTAACTTTTTTTTTTTTTTTTTTTTTGGAGTACGCGGGCCTTTCACTGTTGTGGCCTCTCCCATTGAGGAGCACAGGCTCCGGACGTGCAGGCTCAGTGGTCATGGCTCACGGGCACAGCCAATCCGCAGCATGTGGGATCTTCCCGGACCAGGACACGAACCTGTGTCCCCTGCATCGGCAGGCGGACTCTCAACCACTGCGCCACCAGGGAAGCCCAAACCTGTAACTTTGTATGCAGATATTAATGCACCTTCATTCCGGTTGCAGACTGAAGTCTGAGAACATTGGGGTTTGATAAATAAAGAAAGAGGAAGAGAATGTTGGGTTCATTACATGGGTGGAAAAAAAAAAACCTGGAAATCTGTCAAAATGCAAATATTTACTATAAGGGAAGATGCTTTTCAAAATCTCCTTTCTGCACTTCCAGTGACATATGGTTTGAAGCCAGAAACATGCGGTACGTCCATTAGTCACAGTTTGGAATTAGATTTGAAATTCCAGATACAATACTTTTTCATACTTCAAAATTTTTCAATTTTTCTTTTATAACTTTTATAAATTTGCTTTTTTCTACGTCAAATCTGATGTGCAAGATGGAAAATTTTAGATGTGATTTGGACTCTGTGCATATAAATAGCTACCCTTTTGATTATAGCATGAATACCTCAATCTATTCTTCCTTTGGGGGGTTTGTTTGCAGTCTTATGGCTCGAGTCCTAGCAGGAAACCTAATAACCTACTTTTCAAGCTGTTTTGCTAAATCTTAGTAGAATAAGTATTCCAAGAACAAGACTATTAGCTTTCTATCTCCTATACGTGATGAGGTCACCAAAAGATCAAGTACATTTCACTTCCTTTTAGCATGTGCTTCTCTTAAGCATCACTGGTCATAGGTCACACTCTCAGAGGTCTTTGGTTATCACCCAGACACTCTGGGTGTAAGAAAGGACTCAAGGATCTATCTCCTCATTGAGCATGTAACCTGGCATCTCTTCCTAATGAGGCCTCTGGGAGCAAAGTACAGAAAGTCGCTGGCAGCAGGGTTAGGGAGGCTCCTTCCGCACCTGCCTTATCCTGATAGGTCCCGTTCCACGTACTTTGGGGATGAAGGTTTGGGTGTTCTATTGCAAACAGCTTCAGATCACCTAGATCATTCAAATGACCAAGATGTGCAAATTAAACAAACAAAACAAAACAAAAACACCCAACAGCCAAACACATATCAGGGGTTAACTTTCAAACAGTGATACCCCAAGCTGCTTTAACAAAGCACTTAAAAAAAAAAACTGGGTAGAATATTCTGTTCAAACTTGTCCTTGCATTGTAGACATGAACAACTGGATAATGAATTCTTCTTCGTTTTTTTTTTTTTGCCAAATTATTTTCTTTTCTTTTTTTTTAAAAATTTTATAAATTTATTTGTTTATTTTTGGCTGATTAGGTCTTCGCTGCTGCACGTGGGCTTTCTTTAGTTGTGGCGAGGGGGGCTACTCTTCGTTGTGGTATGCGGGCTTCTCATTGTGGTGGCTTCTCTTGCTGAGGAGCATGGGCTCTAGGCATGCGACTTCAGTAGTTGTGGCACACAGGCTCAGTAGTTGTGGCTTGCGGGCTCTAGAGCGTAGGCTCAGCAGTTGTGGCGCACAGGATTAGTTGCTCTGCGGCATGTGGGATCTTCCCGGACCAGGGCTCGAACCCATGTCGCCTGCATTGGCAAGTGGATTCTTAACCACTGCGCCACCAGGGAAGCCCTGGATAATGAATTCTTTTTAGAACTTTTCCAGTGGTCCTTGGGCCTTGTATAAATGCTAAATTTGCTAAGTTCACACAAAAGCTCTATAAGACTGATGAAATATTTTGTTTTAATAAACATATCTGCTGCTAGCCTGAAGCATTCTCTTCAAGGTTATGGATAGTATTCTTGTATGCTTAATTTGGTTTATAACAATTTAAATTTTTTGAATTTAAACATTTGAACAGAATAGAGACTCACAGGAACAATAAATTCACCTTTTCTCTTGGAATTGCTGTGAAATATTAAGAAAGAAAGTGAACTCTCTTAGCATAACCAAATAGTTAAAAAGACTTTAAGAAAGAACTTCTAAGCCAATATTTATATTATCTAAAGTTAGGGAAAGACAATATTAGCAAATTACAATGGGAAAAAAGAATAAATTACCAAAAGTTAAGTGTTTAAATTGGGCTCCTTTAATCATAAGGAATAGAAACTGACCCAAAGTAGTTTAATTCAAATAAGGGAAAGAGGTCTTCCTGTAATCCAGATAAAACGGAAGCTGCAGGACTGAGTCAGCCCTTCTCTCCAAACAGAGTCCACCTCTCTCAAGCTGTCTCTCTTTCAAGGACCATGTTTTTCTGGACTTTGCCTTTTAATCTGCTTTTATTCTAGTTCTCTCTCATTTCTACTGGCTTCTTTTGCTTATTTTTCCACAGGGCCTCAGATGGCTGCCCTGGCCTTGATCTCGCATGGCCTCAGGCTCCAATGCAAACAGCCTATTGATCACAACCCTTTGAGTCTCTTAGAATGAATTCCTAACAGGAAGAATCTGATTGGTCAGGCCACATGAGTCACTGCAATATGAGCCTCCAAGACCACCAATACTGTGAAGAGGTCAATTGGATTTTTTACCTTTCCATCTTTTCTATACAAGGTTGATACAGTTTCTGTCATGTGCACGGAGATGGAGAGGTAGGAAAAATTGAAATGTCATTTGCGGAAACATCAACCAAGTGCTGGACGTCATCCTCCAGGACTCTAAACAGGATTCACTCCTAAAAGCATTCATTCATTCATTCATTCGTTTACTCATTCATTCAAGCTTCCAGTGACCTATCAAGTATTTATTGCATGTCTAATATATGCTGGATAATGTGCTAGGTGCTGGAATTATCTCTCTAGGCCATTTAGAATTTGTTCTATACAATTTAATACTTAAGATAATATAAGGAAGTATATGATTATGTTTCCTGATTACTAGATGTATCCCTGTAACTAGATTGTTTGTTTCTCATGAGCATGGGCTATCATAATTTCTATTCTACACAAAATGGGTGTACATTCAATAAATAGGAAATGTTCTTGCGCTGGCTCTTTATCCATCCTGCTTTTAAGATTAAAACCTTGGGAAAGGTAGAGTTTAAATATTACTAAAAATAAGTCTGATTATAGTTGCTGCAAGTAATGTCTCTTCTTTCTCTTCATACCACCGCTTCATCTTTCTAGAAAAATTTTGTCTTTCCCTTGTTCTGAAGTCTAAAATGAAGTGTACGATTTAAGTAAGGATAATGTTGTGTTCTACCTGGAATCTGACCCTGAAAATCATATGAAATTTTGATTGACTTCAGAAGAATTTACTCCGGTCCTGGAAAAATTATCATAACTTTTTGTACCACGCTATAGAAAATGGCATTTGGGTAGTCTTTTGCACATGATACTCATCTAAAACTACTACCATCCTTCATGATATTTTCTTTCTCTTCATTGTGAGGAGACATCTCTGTGAAAATCATGCTGGGTACAGGAAAGGTGTAGAATGACGTGGGTAAGGGGCCAGCTGCAGAGTGTGAGGGCCTGAAGCTGATTGTAAAAATTACAGATCACAACATACATACCCAAGCTATAGTTTCAGCCATGGCTAAAGTGCTTTGTTCATCGAATACATGGGGAGCATTGATGATGCCCTAAGCACTGTTCTGAGGATTTAGCAGTGACTGAGACCAAAAAAGTCCCTTACTCCATGGACTAGAAATCATGAAGCTTTTCAGAAGAATATATGGTATATTTTAATGGCTGTTTCCAAACAAGATTCAGTCCTTAAAAAACTGCATAGTCATCCTTGTATGGATGTTTAATTTTAATGTCTGATCTGTTTTTTAAAATTATGTATGTGATTTTTAATGCACATCTCATATTGATGGGCATCTATTATTTTATTTTCTCAGTACCATATGCTCCTTTAAGAAATGCCACTTGAGTCTAGTCCAAAGAAAATTCACATCCAATTATGTTGTTAGAATTACCTTCAAAGCTATTTGTGTTGGTTTTTAACTTCTGTTCACAAATTTAACTAAAACTTGGGAGACGGGGGTGGGGGAGAAGGACACTAAGTTTCTTTAAAATTAGATGTCTTATTATTTTTTATAAACATATATTTTTGTTTTTTATTTTTTAGATCTTGGGTTTAGACTTACTTTCATTCTGAAATAAATGGACAGCACTCAATCTATAGATGGAAATTTTCAGCGATGCTGGTACACAATGTTCTCTGTTGTCTAGATTTTTGAAAGTTTACCTTTGCATCATTGGGTGACACTGGATTTCCTGTTCAATTCACTGTGTCTAGTGACCTTTTGGGGAGCCTGTTCTTCTAAAGCTTTTGAGATGGGAACACACAGCATGTTGTGTTCCATGTCACGTCAGTCATTACTCTCTTTGACTTTACTTGTGTTCTCAAGTCAATATGTTCCAGATTAATGAGGCATTTGTTCTTAATCAAGAAACTACTTAAGAATACACTTTTAATTTTAATGACTTGTTTATGATTAATTGTTTCTTCATGCCCTTCTCATACTTGAGGATACTTCAAAGCTGCTGCGTTTTCCCTGAACAGTTCCCAAACGTCTGAATACTGGTAGTTGCTATGACCCAGTGATCTCAAGGGACTGAACAAACAGGGTTATTGATTTCCTTGAGAAAATCATTCACACAGTCCCCTTACACTAACAATAACTTGAAGAGTAATAATTTTAAAAAGCAACGTTAAGCAAACTGTGTGGTTATACATTATGTATTTTTAATGTTCCCTTTAAATGTATGTATCTAATGAGGTCCTACTGTTTTATGAGGAACAATACTAGAAATACTGTGTGAAATAAACTCATTCTCCCAGCTGATCTATACTATGCCATTAGCTGCTTTAATGAAAATTTACTCTGTTAATTTATGTTTTCTTTTTAATTTAAATAACCAACAGATATGTGTGTGTGTGTGTGTGTGTGTGTGTGTATGTGTGTGTGCTTTATTTCAAGGTACAGACCTAAGTGATTCATGACCTCTTAATAAGAGCTAACATCTGTTTAGTGCTTACTATCTGGCAGTTTTTTTTCCACGTGCATAAAATCTATGAACTCATTTACTATCTTCAACTACAACTGTGGGACCCCTGTTTTTATTCCTGCTTTACAGATTAAGAAACTGAGGCACAGAGATAAGTGATTTCACCAAGGTCATATAGATAATAAATGGCAGACTGAAGATTGGAAACGAAGCAGTCCAGCTCCAAAACTCAACTTCCTAAACACAAGACCATAGTACCCTATACATGAAGAAGCTCCTAGTATTGGCTCCTTAGGACGTTTCCCTTCTTAGGAACCTCAGTTATTTTGTACTGCCTGTAATATATTTGTAAGCTTTACTCAACTATGGCCATTGTGCAAGGTACTTTGTCCTTTGGTTCTTCCCCTATGGGTGCTAAAAATGGAACAGATGAGTTAGTCGCTTTATTAATTCATGTATTTTCTTATTTACTAGATTTATGTTTCCTTTAAACAGAGCAGATATTGATATTTTAGAGACTGTAGAAAACTCAGATGAGAAATAGAAACTAGGATTGATAGAGATCCTTTCTGTCCGTACGGTGGCCCTGAACATCTGACACAGACATCCTAGTTGTTTTGTGATAGGCTGATCATGTTGTACTTCAGTAACTGACTTTCTTTTGGATTTTGTACTGTGTTCACTCCACTTCAAAGTGTTGTAGGAGAAATATGACTCACTTAGCTTTTAAAATGAGGATTCAATATAATCGTGCTTTTGTTCCACCTAGGAGTCCATGCTTGAATCATTTAAGGTTCATTGTTGTTCCTAGTGTAAAGCCCAATGGGAAAGATAGGTTTAAATTTTCCTGCCCCTGAAGACAACATCGTAGAAATAGAAAATTAGTCCCTCAGAATCTTTGACAAGAAATTAGTAAGTGTGGCTTGAATTTTTCTTTCATAAGTTTTTCTACATGTTCCTGACAAGTCCATTGATCTCTTTGAAGCTCATCCTTCCATTCGATGAGTTTAAATGGTGGGAATTTTTTTATCAGCACTCTTTGGCTTAGTGGGACAAAATCCAACTAAAAACTATTTTAAGCAAAGTGGGGGCTTTAGACGACCCAGGGTAGAAATGCATCTGGATTTGAGGCAGAACTGGAAATAGAGACCTAACACCATTAGGACTCCGTGTGGTTCTTGCCTCTTTGATTTTCTGGGTTATGCTTTATTTCCCTCTCTCTCTCTCGTGCGCACGCTCTCTCTCTCTTTCTTTCTCTTTCTCTCTCTTATTGCCTCCACTTTTCTGTTCCACATGATGGAATATGTGGTTACTGATAGTTGGCCTCTTAGTTTTACACATCATAGTTCAGGAACCCAAAGAGTGACTACCAGTTCTAGATAAATATTCTCAAGGATGTATTCCAATTTCCCATTTGTATCAGGTGCCCAGCTGGGATTTATAAGCTTTGGCTAGGAAGATGAGGTCTGGGGTAGGGATTATGATGATGTCATCTTGAGTCTAGTGTTTACTACTGGGCCAATCCATTGTTGCCCTAGAACAGTTTATGATAACCTCATAAATGCGGTGAGGAAGACAGGCAATTCCCACCTGAGAGGGCTGGACAGATAACCGCATATGTGTCTTCTATAGTTAGCGCCTTGCCTATACATAACAATAGGCCCTTTTCTCTCTTCCACCATAATAAATGAGATATGAGAAGTCTCCTTTTCTTAATCATATGGAGATGAACACATAAAGGAAAGAAAATTATCCCATTAAACACATATTTTGGAATACATACTTTATGTTCTCCAAATTGTGGTAGATTATAATCTGATGGGTATAAAATATTTAGCCCCAAGCCTACTGTACATATTTAGATTCTTTTATAAAATATCATTGTCTATGCTTTCCCTGTAAATGGATGTGTGTATCTTTATTAATCGATTAAAATTGAGTTGGGGGTTCAGGGGGAGCTTGATAAAAGAGATAAATATTGTAGGGAGAGCAATTAAATTCTGGGATATTGTGAATGTAACTGAATAATAAAAAAATAAGACTTGGAATGAGGGAAAATGATAGGATTGAATAAGAAAAAAATAGGGATTAATTGGATATGGTAGATTAGTAAGTAAGAAGTTAAATTAAAAAGAGTCTTTTATGAAAGCTGGAAACTGGTATGAACTTGTAGCTTGAGTCTTAGGAGAACCAGGCTATCATGGATATTTTCAGATATTTTCTGCTTGGCCCCCTCTCCACCCAAGATGTATTCTCCCCTGTTTGCTTGGTCTGTGCCCTCGGAGTTTGATTCCTACTAACAGTTTCTCCAGGCTCCCTTCCTGGCTGGCTTCTGTTGGGTTGTACCACCTGCAGGCTGACTCCCTGGACAGGAGATTACAGAGCAAGAAAGAGAGGTCAGAGCTTTCTTCCCTGCTCCCTTCGTATAGTATCTTCCCCCGAAGCAGGGAGGCCAGGAGAAGGCTCCGCTCAAGGCTCGGCTTTCATTGGGCTGTGAACCCAGCTCCTTCCTCCCCTTGCCCCTTCAGCCCTGTGGTGGTAACTGTTTCCCTCTGTCTCTAGTCTCTGGTGTGTACCCTTCCCTTCTTTGTTTCCTTAACTCTGCTCACACTTCAATTTCATGGTTCCTTCATTAAACTCTATTCATTTGAAATATTGAGGATAAATGATTTTTGCTGCTGGAACTCTGATATTTATAAGTGAGGGAACTTATATATGTATATATAGAAACATATATAATACATAAAAAGATTTCATATATATATGATTTTATCTATAAAGAGATTTATTTCAGTAATTGGCTTTTCTGATTTTAGAGGCTGGTAGATTCAAAATCTGTGGGGAGGGGGCAGTTTGGCAGGCTGGAAACTCTTGGACAGGAGCTGATCTTGCAGACATGAGACAGAATTTCTTCTTCCCCAGGGAGAACTTAGTTTTGCCCTTAAGGCCTTTTGACTGATTGAATGTGACCCACCCCCATTGCTGAGGATAGTCTCCCTTACTTAAAGCAACTGATCATAGATGTTAACCACATCTATGAAATACCTCCACAGCAACACCTAGATTATGATTTGAATAACTAGGTACTATAGTCTAGCCACGTTGACACATAAACTAACCATCACACCAGGCATTAGGGAGAGTTGTTGCTTAGAGAAACCAAGAGGAAAAGTAAGCTCCTTGAAGAGCTAGAGACAGGCTTTGACTGGGAAGAAACCAGACTTGGGTGATGAAAAAGAGAGACTGTATAGAATAATTTATACATAAGATGAAAATGCCAAAAGACTCTTTTCCAAATAATTGTCAAGATGTGATGTGAAGTTGACAAAGCTTCACACTTTGCTTGTTGTGGCTTTTTGGTACCCAAGTCTATCGTGAGTGCTTGGCCACTCACAAGGTTAACGTGTAAGTTCAATTCCTGCCAAGTTCCCTGATGACAGGCGCGATGAGGAAGGTAGGCACCCAGCACTTGACACTTCATTGTGCCCTTCTCTCAATAGGCTTATAATTTTGTGAAGGGGAGCAATCATAGTTCACAAAGGATCAGAGAGCAAGGCTGTGGTGTGTGCACTGCTATTTCTATTTAGTGCATTTTTCTCTCTCTGGAGTTTCTCATGGGTCCAGCGTCATCTGGCATCTGTCCAAGGTTGTTTTATTTTTTCACTCTTTCTTGCCATAGAGGTCATGTGTTGTAATTTGGACTTCGGTCTGCAGTTCATGTTACAGCACAGGCTGTAAATTCAGTCAACAAGCCTTTGTTGAACAGAAAGTACTTTGGGCATTGTGTGAAGAACCCTGAGCTAAGTATTTTAATTGGGAAGGGTCACTAACTAATCCAACAGCTCTAATCTTTATGGGCTCCAGATTGTTCTGTCTGTCAGCACTGGGTTGGGTGGCAGAAGGTTGTGGACAAAGGCCTGGGAAAGTTTCAGACAAAGCTTGAGACAAGGCTTTAGATCCACATGGGTCTGAGATCCCAGGTGGGCAACAGAGATGAAGGCCACGGGAAGACACTGAGCCAGAGGACTCAGGAAACAAACAAACACAAAAGAGTTATAATTAGCAAGGGACAGATGTTAGGTGAGGAAGTGGGTTTAAGGACCAGGAAATGTAAAAAACAGTAAGAACTCTCCAGTCTCGGGGCCGGTGATTCGGATGGAGTTTAGAATCAACATCATCCTGACTATCTGGAGGTTTAGAAGATAAGAGCTCCTGGCTGGTCCCGGGGATTGAGGGGCAGAGAACAGATTCCACTTGGCGTCACTCAGTTCTAAATGGAGACCACGTTTTGTTCAGAACATTTTGGATGAACTTTGTTTGGAGCTCGTCTGAACTCTGACCGTGGCTGATATCCTGTCTGACCCCTTAGGACATTTTTCTTTCTGAACAGCAGATGTTTCTGAAGTAGGCTATGCTGTCACTCACAGACTAAGAATAACTGAGATAATGGATCTCAGATTCTAAGCAGTGCGCCTGCCAGTGTAGTGAGCACTCAATAAACGTTAGTGATGATGACCGTACAATCACGTGGTTACCATTTCTTTTTGCACTGCTTGCCCCACACAGTGTCAGTCACATGAGAGTCAATTGCTTATGGCTCACTCAGACCTCCTAATCATTTAAAAAATAATGAATGTGAAACTGTAGTTTCATCCCAACATCAGATTCCAGGCACGCTCATCTCTATTCTTTGACATAAACATACCCTATAAATGATTCTAATTTCTTTAGCTAGGTTTAAATCCAAGCACGCCTCTCTTTCTTCATTCTCAAACCTTTTGAAAGGCAAATACGTGATGTTGCTCTAAGTAGTCATCAGTTTTAAGGTTGGAGAAGTGGAAACCCCCATGACTGTAGAGTTGATGGGAGCTGGTCAAATTTCAGTGCCCAGATTTTATTTGGTATAGTCCTCAGATTTTTTTTTTTTTCTCCCAAACAGTATCCTAACATGAAGACAAAGTTCACTTGACTGAATTCCTGGAATCTCTCTTGGTTCCTTTTTAAAAAATATAGACTCTGTGTTAGAAACTGGACAAACTTCAAGAACAGTTGTTATCTTTACAAACATAGTATGTGCCCTCATCCATCTCTGCTGTTTCACATGTTATTTCCTTCAGAACACTCAGATAAATGCCATCTGGCCTGAGAGCTTTATTGCACTTTGCTTTCTTCGATTGCACCATGCCTTCTTCATTGGAAACTCTAATCTCTGTCTCTCTTGTGAAAAGCGTTCTCAGAAATTTGAATTTCCCCAATCATTTCCTAGAGTTCAGTGCTGCCAAAGAAGCAAACAAAAACCCTCTTTGCGCTTGTGTTCCTCGAACATTATCATTCCCCTCCTGACCGCCTTACAACATCATATCCAGCGGATTATATGCTAGTGAGTCTGATATCTGGCCAAGCTGGATTTCTGCTTCAGAAGTTTGCCTTTTATTCACCAATGCCTTAACCTTCTTCTTTTGGAAGTGGTTCTGTTCAGTCATCTGTTTGGGCTATTTTCTCTGATATATTCAGGTCTTTTCTCCTCAGATTCTATGATTCTATAACTTTTTAACTCGTGTACTTTTACTACTTCTTTCCAAATAGTCTTGATTAAACGTAGGTAGCACCACTGGTAGATTTTGCATCACGAGGCTAGATGGTCTGGTTTTGGATTTTGGCCCTGCTTCTTCTTAGTGGCACGCTGCAGGCTGAATTGTTTAACTTCAGGTTTCTTATTCGTAGAATGGGAATAATAAAATTATCTATTTCTCAAGGTTGTTGTGAGAAGCAACCGTGCATGTATATGTATATACATTGCACATTATGTGTTAATAAACATAAGACGCCTAGAAGGTGTCGGACACATTATAAGCGTGTAACAACTGTTAGGACTGTGTTATTACCCTTGACTCAGTGGATGTTAGATTAGTCACAATATCAAATACCCCCTGTCACAGAGCTGATGTCTAGATAAAGGATAGTGCAATGTCATGGTGAAAAAGGAAAGACACTTTATACAACTGTGAATAAGAAATCAGATACATCTCACAATATTATCAAACAAAGGCTATGATCTAAGAAAATTTGGGAGAAACATTTAAACTTAAAAGAAATGAAGGCAAAAATAATGCATGGAAAAGTCATTATTTATGGTACTGATAGGTACCATAAAAACGTACTAGTTTTTCTAATAATTTCATCATTAAAATCTTGAGGGGGCTTCCCTGGTGGTGCAGTGGTTGAGAGTCCGCCTGCCGATGCAGGGGACACGGGTTCGTGCCCCGGTCTGGGAAGATCCCACATGCCGCGGAGCGGCTGGGCCCGTGAGCCATGGCCACTGAGCCTGCGCGTCCGGAGCCTGTGCCCCGCAACGGGAGAGGCCACAGCAGTGAGAGGCCCGCGTAATGCAAAAAAAAAAAAAAAAAAGCCAACAACAACAACAACAAAAAACTTGAGTAAAAAGATATAGGCTTAAATAATTATTTGAATGATAAGACGTCACTTCTCCACTCTATGGTGACCATATATTCTCTTGGGCAAATCATTCTGCTTAGTAGTTCTTTCTGATAAGATAAATACAACATTTTGGAATCAAATCAGCAATTTTGCCCCTTGGAGGCCTGTAAGCTCACAAAAAGGAGTCATACATAGCTACCTGTGTCTACTTTTAGCTTACTCTCCCCTGGCATGGGATCTCTGGTCACATGGAGCCTAGTGTCTTCAGTCTTGTCTTTTTTTTTTTTGCGGTACGCGGGCCTCTCACGGTTGTGCACGCGGGCCTCTCACTGTTGTGGCCTCTCCCGTTGCGGAGCACAGGCTCCGGACGTGCAGGCTCAGCGGCTATAGCTCACGGGCCCAGCCGTTCCGTGGCATGTGGGATCTTTCCGGACCGGGGCAGGAACCCGTGTCCCCTGCATCGGCAGGCGGACTCTCAACCACTGCGCCACCAGGGAAGCCCTCTTTTTTTTTAATTAAAGTATAGTTGAGGTACAATATTATGTTAGTTTCAAGTGTACAGCATAGTGATCTGACAATCAAATACATTGCAAAGTGATCACCACAACACATCCAGTAACCATCTGTCACTATACAAAATTATTACAGTATTATTGACTATATTCCTTATGCTGTATATTACATTCTTGTGAGTTATTTATTTTATAATTGGAGCTTCTATCTCTGAATCCCCTTCACCTATTTCACCCAACCACCCACTCCTCTCCCCTTTGGAAACCACCAGTTTGCTTTCTATATCTATAAGTCTGTTTCTGTTTTGTTTTGTTTATTTGGTTGTTTTGTTTTTCAGATTCCACATATAAGTGTGACCATATGGTATTTGTCTTTCTCTGTCGGACCTGTTTCATTTAGCATAATATCCTCCAGGTCTATCGATGTTGTTGCAAATGGCACAATTTTGTTCTTTTTTATGTCCGAGTAGTATTCTAGTGTGTGTGTGTGTGTGTGTGTGTGTGTGTGTGTGTGCGCGCGTGCGCGCGCGCGTGTGCGTGTGCGTGTGCGTGTGTATCACCACTTCTTTATCCACTTATCTATCAATGGACATCTTTTAGGTTGCTTCCATATCTTTATTATTGTAAATAATGTTGCAGTGAACAAAGGGGTGCATATATCTTTTGGAATTAGTGTTTTTGTTTTCTTTGGCTAAATACCCAGTAGTGAAATTGTGGGATTGTATGGTAGTTCTAATGTAAAAATCTTTGAGGAATCTCCATACTGTTTTCCATAGATGCTGCACCAATTTACATTTCCACCAACAGTGCACAGGTGTTCCCTTTTCTCTACACCCTCCCCAACACTTGTTACTTGTCCTTTTGATAACAGCCATTCTGACAAGGGTAAGGTGATATCTCATTGTGGCTGTGATTTGCCTTTGCCTGATGATTAGTGACGTTGAGCATCTTTTCATGTGTCTGTTAACCATCTATCTGTATGTCTTCTTTGGAGAAATGTCTATCTAGGTCCTCTGCCCATTTTTTAATCAGATTGTTTGTTTTTTGATACTGAGTTGTGTGATTTGTTTATACAATTTGGATATTCACCCCTTATCAGATACAGCTGGTATCCTCAGTCTTGAAGGCTGATCTCATTCCAGGGTGTGGTGAGTGAGGGAGGAGAGTTTTGAGCGTCTGTAGCTACCGCAAATTGATTCATTTGAGTGCTAAAACTTGTTCTCTGATGGGCCAGTCATTATGAGAATAATCCATGGACTCTGATTCATAAATTATATAAGTTCAGTCAAATATATAGAATCAAGCATATAATATAAAAATATATAATAAAAAATATATAAATCAAGGCTGTCAGTCTGTGTACAGTCTAGGCTAATCCCACAACTGATTTAGATGTCTGAACTAAGCTGAGCTGCCCAGTCTTACCCTAAGCCTGAACTAGCGAAATCTTTTTTTTTTTTTTTTATAAATTTATTTTATTTATTTATTTATTTTGGCTGTGTCGGGTCTTCGTTGCTGCACGCGCGCCTTCTCTAGTTGCAGCGAGCGGGGAGCTACTCTTCCTTGCAGTGCGTGGGCTTCTCACTGTGGTGGCCTCTCTCATTGTGGAGCACAGGCTCTAGGCACACGGGCCTCAGTAGTTGCGGCATGCAGGCTCAGTAATTGTGGCTCACAGGCTCTAGAGCACAGGCTCAGTAATTGTGGCTCACGGGCCTAGTTGCTCCACAGCATGTGGGATCTTCCCGGACCAGGGATCGAACCCATGTCCCCTACATTGGCAGACGGATTCTCAACCACTGCGCCACCAGGGAAGCCCTGAACTAGTAAAATCTTTTCCCTGTGATTGGGACTATAAGACTAATAGCATTTGGGGCAATCTCTCCAGTTATTTCAATATAAGTCTTCCTTGTTTGATCTAAAGACCCCTAATTTGCTTGAAGGGTGAATCAGTCCATTATCTATTTGCAGTTAAAAGGCGACTTGAATTATTGCTTACACAAATTATTTGTATAAAGCACATAGTTTCCCTGCTTTGATCTATGACTCTTTCTTCAGTTAACAACAAGAGGGTGACCATGAATGTTTAATTCTTGGCTGAGTCAGAGATCTTGAAATCTTTTGCAATACCAAATTTTGAAAGTTTCTATATTGGGAATGGGAAGATGTTTGCTTCCCCAACCTCTTTGTGGGAATATAACCAGTATTAATATTTTAACTAAACATTGTATTTTAGGCTTGCATTGACGTCTAAACACAATGGGGGTAGATGTTCTTCTTGCCATGTTTAGAAACTACACTACTGCTATGTCAGGCTCTAAGGAGAGGAGAGATGTCTAAATACCATGGCCCAAACAGTCCAGACGTATCAGAGTAACTGGGTGGACAAGCACAAAGTTACCCAGGGCCTCAGGTTTTTCCATCTCCTTGCTGTGCTCACTGCCAGGGTATTGTTCTCACTGGCATGGTTAAAGGTGAGAGATACTCTCTCCGGGAAACCACGTGTCAAGGTAGAACTCTATTTCTGTAGAAGGGAAGAGCTTCTTTGGAGGAAATTGAACACCAAAACATATATATAAATATATTTTTTCCCCTATATTGAAAACTGGAATTTAATAAAGACTTCCCTTATTTCAGAAGTATAGGCTGACTTTGACAGTACAACAATGGAGATGTCTTAGCTGATACTCTAACAGGATGAAAATTTGGCTATGTGAGGAACTCTTTGTACCAACTGATAACCAAACTGCTTGGGGTGGAGAAAAGGAGGAAAAATGAGTGTTGAGTACAGGTGCGGGAAAGGCATTGAGGGAGAAAAGAAGAGGTTGGGGAGACATTGCTTTCCCCCAGCTGGCCTGAGGGACCGCCGTTAAGACCCAACTGAAATCAGGGTTAGGGGCCAAAGAAGCTATTTCAATGAATAACTAAAGTGACAGTGATAAGAATGATGAAGTTGAAAATAATAATGTCTAAACCATTTGTTGAGTGCTTACCAACTTCTAGCACTATGCTAAGCACCTGATTTATTAAGACCAGTATTTCATTTACTTCTCCCAATAATCTTATGAAGAAGGAATTATCATTTCCACTATAATAAAGAAGGGAAAAATAGAAATTCAGGTTCAGAAAGGTTTCATACCTTGCTGAAGGTCAAAGAGATAACAAGTGGCAGGGACAAGTTTGGAATCCAGATATGCTTTTAGAGCCAAATTCTAGAGCACTGGATGGTACTGCTCTGGCTCACCAATAACGATGTGCAGCTCAAAAGCTGGGGGAGAGTTTATTCTTATGTTTTTTAACAGCCTTCCTTTCCCTACCCCCACCCTTCCTCTCACTCTGTCAACCAGTCCTCCCACCCAAAAAAAGAGACTACTGTGCAGCAGCCTGGGAGCACTTCTACAGAAGACAGTAGTACACAGGGAGGGCTATGCTCAGAGGGGGACCCAGAGCAGGGAACCAGTGAGCAATGGGCCTTAGGGAAAGGGCCAGGGACAAAGAATAGCAAGTGGCTTGTTTCTGAGCATATACACAGGCTCTCTCCATGGGGCTTTGTGGAAATAGAGAAGATCTTAAGGGGGAACCCAAGTTCCTAAGTGATTTGGATGTTTCAGTTGATGTGACCTCATTGGCCTTCCTATGCTGATGAAGCTCAGAACCACCCAGCTACACTGGTAATTGCCATAGGCTGTGCATTCCCTGAACCTCCCCCAAGTGCTTCTAGGTCTGCAAAATGGAGGAGTTGCATGAGATGATCCCTAAAATTTCTTTTAGCTTTAAGAAGCTATGAACTCATGCATTTCAGCTGGAACCCAGGTTGGGAGAGGAGGAGCAAATTCATTTAAACTGATTGTGATTCTATGAAGAAGCAGCCAAGGCCAATGTGAGGGGAGGAAAGAACAAATGGAAAGTGACATGGCTCAGGACTAAGCAACCATCTAGAAATGTCACAATTTTGAAACACTACATGACTCAGTGGTTTGCTTCTATTTATTTATCTAGAAAATCCTAACATAACCAAGGAAACCATGATTGTAACCCTTTTTTCTGGGGCCACTTGCCCTGGGCTGGAGTCTCATATTTCTATAATTGGCTCAGGCTCCTGGGTCTCCAACCTCTGGAAGATAAATATGAAATAAATCTAACAGGAAGTTATTATTCTCTCTCATCAATGATGAGCATCATGAGAGTCCTTCTAGATATTAAAGATAAAGGAGTTATTTATATTATCATCTTTCTATTGTCCATCTGTCTATCCTTCTATCCATTTATTCAACAGCCATTCACATACCACTTACCATGTGTCAAACACTATGCTGGATACAGGGGAAAGTGGGTCCAGAAAAATGACACACTTTCTGCTCTTGGGAATCTAAAACAATACATCAGTGGCTGATAGAGAGCTGGTTTCAGCCAATGTGCTAACTGCTATGACTGAGCAGTGAATTCAGTTGTGTGCATCGCAGAACAGAAGCACTTTATAAAACCAGCAGCGCTAGTAAAGGAATTCAGAGAAGGACTAACCTGATCTGGGTCTTGAAGTATGAATATGAATTACCTGGAGGAACAAGAGGAAAAGTATTCCTAAGAGCAGATTCATGGGAAGATATAAGAAGGGTTTGCGTGGCACATTCAGGGAATAGCAAGCAGTTCTGCATGACTCAAGCACAAACGATACTAATAAGGAAGAAAAAAAAGATGGGACCATTTTGTGGAGAGGCTAGTGTAATACGTTGGCTGGTCAAGATGTTTGATTTTATCCTGAGGATAATAGAGAATTGCTAAATCAGTTTAGATGGGAGAGTGACTTATTCTTCAAGAGAATTGTGAAAATAAGGTATATGTAAATTGACAGTCCATTTGTGACTCTCAATGGCACTGGTAATTTCTGTATGCATTTCACAGCATCTTCCTGTGCAGTGCCCCTCATTCTTCAGTTCTTATTGTCACAGGTATCACCCAGGGGCATTTTAATACCCTAATGATCCTGCTCTACCTCAGTTCAATTAATTCAAAATTTCTAGGGCTGGGACACTGACATCAAGGATATTTTAAAGTTCCCAGGTGATATCAAAGCACAGCCAAAGTTGAGAACTGGTGTGCTCATGGTGTTTCAGAAAGCTGGCAGGACTGCGTGAATTCAGTCTGTCATAGACCCTGTTGAGTCTCAGCTTACCTTTGCCATCCCTTAAGGTATACATTGGATCCTGTTCCTATCAGGTTTCATTCAGTATTTTGGAAGAAGGACCTCCCAAGGAATTGCGTGGGAGTTCTCTCTCTCAATCTGATTGTAAGTTATTGCTGGAGGCTGCAAAATTAACTACACATTACAATACAGTGAGACAATTACTCTGATGTCACTGCTGTGACATCAGATCGCTGATGGAAGGGACACTTGCATTCAGAGAGGGAGAGGAAGGTGAGGCGTGAAGGAAGAACAGTACTGAGGCAGAGTACAGGGTCCCAGGGATCAAGGACTAGTGGATTATTCCAGGAAGAGGGATCAGAATGTGTAAGGCAAGGGGGCATGAGAAAACGTGGCAAAGACCCAGGGTTGTCATGACACTTTGTTCATACCACCTATAATACACGCCTTACAGTGTTCTGTATGGTTGATGTTATACGGATTCAGTCCTATTTCTATCCTATGAGAACATTTAGGATAAGTATGCCCATAACACAACATGGTCTTACCCTATAATAGCCTCTTACAAAATGAAGTGGTTGGCAGGAAAAAAAAAATACGGAATTCAGTCAGACAGAAGGCTGAAAACAGCTAGCTCAAATACAATGTGGTGACTTAAAAGTAAAAAAGAAGAAACATAAATATTCATGGGAATATATTCACAAGATGAATTGAAACCAGAAGTTATTCTCACGAATGTAACACCAGCCTAAGTGAGCAGTGTCCAGATGCCCTTCACCTTCTGATTTAATGCCTGATTTTCCCTGTCCACTCTTCTAAATTCAGTGACTTCCTTTTGGTCAACATCCTAATCAATATGATCACATCTCTCAAATTTCATCCTTTACTTTGAAGTCACACTTTGACTCATAAGGAATTTCCACCCTTCCTTACAACTGTTGAGAGGGGAGTCCTTCCTTACAAGAGGAAGTAGTCTCATGTGCTCTCCCCACTTCCTTCCTGGCTTGTTATTCCTGGGTCTGGGTCATCCAGCTGCATCCAGGAGTCCCAGAGGATACTGTGAAAATTACAGGGTAAATGGGCCTAGGTCACAACTTCTTTGGAGCTGTATCTTCTAGTTTGAATTTGTATTAAAATTAATCAGAAAGTCCAAGAACTTAACTGACATTTGTCAAAGCAAACATCAGTGAAAGGTATTTATTATGAATGTGCTCATTATATATCTTTATTTCAAGGTTCTCACTGTTTTCTGTGATTTTCTCATTAGACTGTACAAAAATTATTAAGGTAGGCAAGCAGGTGGTATTATTCTCTTTTGGATAAATTGTGACAAAGGTGCTCTCACAGATTTGGCTTTTTTTTTTTTTTTTTTTTTAACAAAGAGTTTCCAAAGGGCATGCAATGAAAAGAATGGACACATACATCATTTACTTTATTAGAAAAGGACACTTAGGTGTTGCATGAAATAGCAGCTTAATATGATGTTGGTTTAGGGAGTTTTTCTAAGCAAGCTGGTTGGATTGGGTTAATATTTAGTTGGCTCTTCCATACTTCTTAAATGTGCCATGGTTACTTTAAGAAAGCTAGTCTTATCCTTATGAAGTAAATATAGTCATCCCTTGACATGTGTGGGACATTCTGGAATTTTTTTTCCTCAATATTTTTGATTTGCCGTTGGTTGAATCTGAAGATGTGGAGCCCTCGGGTATGGAGGGTCGGCTGTACGTATTTAGAGCTCTACAGCTGTCCTCTTGGCTTCATGTTTGAGCTTTAACATTTCGAAGATTCAAATATAGTCCATTCCTAATTCCCATGAGGTTCATTGGGTTGATTCATCCATTTCTTTATCCTCTCCATATCCCCCATCATTTTCAGCAAACACCTTTTAATTCCTCAGTCCTTTAAATCTTTCAGATTTAAACCACACTTGAACTCCTGTTTGAACAAAACAAACAAACAAACAAACATAACGGTGTAGAATTAGTTGTAGGAATTGCCTTAAGATAAGACTGTGAACACAATTATTTTAAAAATGTCTTAGGTTTACCTTTTCCAGATATGCCAATCTCAGGGCAGAGATAGGTTAAGAAAGAGCTTTTGTGACTGCTCTGTGAGATTCAAAAAATAAAATAAATTCGGATGTTCAACTCCAAGGCAAGTGATAAAGATCAAAGACTCATTTTATTACAATATTTTTATTTTTATTGAACAGATTCACTTTGGATCTTGGCTTGCATTTAGAATGTTTACCCTTTAATAAGTGATCTGTTTAAATGTGGATCAGAGAACAAGGGTTTCTGTTTTACAGTTCAACTTTTGACCTTGGGGGATGAATGGGTGGAGGCTAAGAGGAAAAGTCCACTGTGTTTTTACTGAACTTTTTACCCTTAAAAAAAAGTGAGCAAGTTTAAAGTTCACACAGTGCACAAGAGGTCTCCACTGGGGATTTCTGGTATTATTAACTTCCTGACCTCAGATAATTAAAAAGAAAGAGCAGAGCCACCTCAGACTATGACTCAACTTTGAACTTTTCACCTCCCAAGTAAAGGATTTAAATTGTAAATGGTAGACTCTGGAAGCTTTCTTATTGCTATTAACTTCTTTCATCCCTGGTCTTGAAGTTATAATTTAGGCCAAAAGCAGAGCCTGATCTTTCCTTTTTATTTACTTAACCTCTTTTAGCAGAAAGGACTGAGAACACCATTTACCTAGAAATGACAGGTATTCTGGTGAAAGACGTTAAGCTTAAAGGGTCATTGAATTTTGGAACTAGAAGCAACCCTAGATGATCTGTCCAGGCTCCTCAGCTGTGAAAGACAATAGAGAACCAGGGAGGCGAGCAACTTCCTTAAGGTCAGACACAACAGGAGTACAAAAGAGCATCCCTGATTCATTAGCTGTATTTATTTCTGTAGTAGAGGGATTCAAGCATGATTGGGGGTAAGAAATATTCCCCTAGGTAGCGCAGGGGTCTAGAGAATCTGTGGCTTTTATTTTTACGTTAAAATGCATAAAGTGGAAAAACAAATCACTGATTAGGGAGTCAAGAGGCCTGGGTCCTTCACTCTACTGGTTTGTGTAAGCCTTAGGAACTCATTTAACTTTCCCAAGTCATAACTTGCTTGATTGTCAAATGGAATGTAGTTGGGAGGAGATAATAAGCGTCTGAGACTCCTTTGTGTTATGACATTTTTTGGTTCAATGGTATCCTTGCCTTAAGAATTCCTGCTACGGTTCATGTGTAAACACTGTATAGATATACAATTCTCAGCAACAACTGGGTTTTCTGAACACAGAGGGTAGGGCTAGATGGCTGTGATTTTAGGGTAATTGGTTA
This sequence comes from Grampus griseus, assembly GCF_964374135.1. Lineage (NCBI taxonomy): Eukaryota > Metazoa > Chordata > Mammalia > Artiodactyla > Delphinidae > Grampus > Grampus griseus. Next base: position 115,215,532 of record NC_138998.1, on the reverse strand, counting down.
CATGACGCTGGGCTTGACACTGATGAGGAGGCTCTCCTTGCTTTAAGAAAAGACAAAAATCCCAAAGGGGGCTCCCCTGGGGGCTCAGTGGTTGAAAGTCTTTCTGCCAATGCAGGGGACGCGGGTTCGTGCCCTGGTCCGGGAAGATCCCACATGCTGCGGAGCGGCTGGGCCCGTGAGCCATGGCCGCTGAGCCTGCGCGTCCAGAGCCTGTGCTCCGCAACGGGAGAGGTCACAGCAGTGAGAGGCCCGCGTACCGCAAAAAAAAAAAAAAAAAAATCCCAAAGGAAAAGGGGGACTATCATGTAATGAGACATAAGGAACAGGGAAAAGAAGAACAAAGGAACCAGGACAAAGAAAGGAGGGATGACCAGGAGAACAGGCATTAGGAAGGAGGGTAACAAAGAGATGGTAGACCCCTCAGTTGGATGGGGACCCAGTCAATGCTTGTGCTACTGAGAAAGCCGAGGACTACGTTGTGAATCTGTGGGAGCCACATGCTCTTAACACTGAAGCTGAGATAGGCAGCTCTCACTGGCGCCCGTACAGCACGCAGTGTGTGGCAGAGCCAGTCATCCCGGGCCCGCTCTTGCCTCCTGCTATTTGCTAACACCTTTATTGCCTCCAGTTAGTTACTCACACTGCGCTCATTCCCATCTGTCAAGGAGAGCTCCCTTCCAACATTCTGTCCTTCTTTTCTTCTATTAAAGAGATCCTCCCAGCGTGGCTGCAAAGCATGGAGCGGATACTGAGCTCTGAGATGAGGCAAGTTTGGAGTGGGGTGAGCAATGATTTTCTCATTTCCTGGTCCCAAGAAATGAGAGAGATGTGACTGTAGGGTCCTGCCCAAGACCCTCCTGCAGAGACAGCTGTGGGAAAAGGAGGTCATCATGGCTTGCTGGAGGGCTGGAGGCCTGTCTGCTCGGCCTGGTAGCAGAGGGCCTGGGGTCACTGCCTGGACCAAGTGTCAACAGCTGTAATTGACTCCTATGCCATCACAGATGTTTACCCACCCAGCTCCTCAACCACTCTCAGCTGCTTTACACTAATTTACTTCTGCTTTACAACCTCCTCTACTCCTTCTCCCTCCTACAAGGGCCAGCCAAGGCGGGTGATGACTATTTGAGCAAGAGACTGCACTAATGTGAATATGTCTCATCAGGTGATTGAAGTTACAGACCAGTGGGCTGCAAATAATCGTTCATCGGGGTTTTTGGTGGGCAAAATTACCCAACTGTTTCCTCTGCTCAGTAAGGCCCATTCATTCACTAAATTCCTCCCACGTTTTCCGGTGTTGAATACATTCCTTCCTGTATAGATGTCCAGTGTGCCGTCATGTTAACCTCAATATCTCCTGAGGAGGGAGGTCACAGGTCACCAAGCAGAGCAGGACTGTCATCATGAAACAAGTCATAATGCCTCATTGACACTTTCATCAACATCTAGAGAGGAAATAAATAAAGGACTGGGTTTCGTCTGCCAGCTACCTCTACTTACAATGGAAAACATCACAATGCAAATAAGAAATGTTGTACTTGTGAAATTAAAAAAAAAAAAGGTTTATGCCACTATTCTCAGTGATGGGCTAAAGCAAATCACTGGTGGCTCAGTTCGGGGTGATTACGATGATTTTTTTTTTTAATTTACTTATTTTTCTTTTTGTAAAGTCTCTGTACCTTCAGGCAATGGAAGAAGAACAGAGAGTCAAGCACAACCCAGAGAACCAGTGCCAAATGAGTCAGTATGTGAATTCTCTGCCCTGAGGACTCTTTTTAAAGTCAGGCCCAAGAATCTCGCCCTGCAGGTAGGAGAGTCTGAGAGCTGTGAAGGGTAGCCAAGCCCCACACCCCATTTCTGAGTTGCCCCAGCCACATCCAAGGTTAATGGGAGGGCAGTAGGCACTAGATAGCCTTTGCTGCCTCTAATTACATCCCACAACCCCAACTCAGCAGACAAGCCAAGATCTTGCATCCGGAGGCAGCCAAAGGCTGATGGATTCTCTACAGCTGTCTATTGCCTCTGGCAATATGACCTCACTTGGCATGATTATTTGAATTGACGATAAAACTTCAAAAAAAAAAAAAGTTTTTATTGAACTTTTTACCCTGAAAAAAAAGAGCAAGTTTAAAGTTCACACGGTGCACAAGTGGTCTCCCACCAGCTAAAAAGCCCCTCCTCTCTGTTTTCTTCCTGTATACGTTTAGATAAACTAGATCCCCATATATTTGTCTGATATTATTCCTTTGGTTTGAGGCACCCAGCTGGCAAGCATAAGTCATCCATGGTGATTAAATTTAGTAGGGTATCCATGCAAGCGCCAGGAGCGCCAGAGCCCTTAATGGAACTTTGGCAGGCAAGGCAGCAATAATTGTACAGCAGGTACAAGGCGAGGGGGAGTCTGGGAGTTCAAGGAGCTGTAATCGTCTCCCTTCTTTGCCCCAGCAGTTCAGAAAGTGCACGAGGATCTAAATTAGGTGTTATTTTAGATTACAGCTTGTCACACCTGACGCCAGTGACACCATCAGGCAGCCGGATGCCAGCTGGAAATTTGTTGATATCTAGGGATGGCGATTTTTGGCTCGTTTATTCATTCAGTCGGTCATTCAAATAACATGGGTCATGCCCATCAAGAAGATATGTCAGTCTCTGGACGCAGGAGTCTTTTGATGATCCCTGAGATATAAAAGAGCAAGTTTGGAATTATCACCGCTAAATGCCTGTTTATCCAGGACTGCTAGACAGAGGGCACGCCCCTAGAGGAGCTCTGACATTTTATGGAGTATTGAAAACCAAATTTGATTCTCCTTGTGAAGAACCAGAGAAACTGGTCCACTTTACTCCTGAGAGGAAAATTAAGAGGTTCCCCTACAAATTTATAGTAGCCGTATAAATGGGCCTTCCTTTTATCTCCCTCCTACGGCCTGAGTTGAGGGAAGTGGAGTTGGGCTAAAACTGTACTAATTTATGTTTCAAATACCTACATATGCAAGGCATCATGTGGATAAAAGATTAATTAAACATGGGCCGTCCTTGACCTAAAGGGAGAAAAACCTTTTCATATGTAATTGCAGTATAATTCTGGTAAGGGCTGTATGAGAAAATGGACAGTCTGTGGTAAGTTGTTTATAAGAATCCCAGAGAGAAAATTTATTTCTTGAACATCAAAAGATAGATATAAACGTATATTAAAAATAATAATATAGATTTTTTTAAAATGCAGGCAGTGCTTTATAAATTGTAGAAAGCAATTGAGACAAGAATGTTAAAGAGTGAACGAGATGGATTAAGCTAATGTAGTAAATAATTCCTTAGACTCTTGAAAATGGTACTGTTTGAAGTTTGCATTTTTTTTTATTAAAGATTCCAAGAAACTAGAGACTTCTGGGTAATGTTTAAATCATTGGGAATTGATCTGACATTTAATGGCAAAACGTTGGCTCTCTAAGGCCATAACAAAGTCAATGGGTCAGGGCACCTCCATTACCTAACCTTAGCTGGTCTCTTTCCATGACATATCAGAGTATTGATCCAGGTGGTTATGTGAGGTTGGGCATGGAGTTCTCTATCCTTATTTTACAGGTCTTAAAAAACTGGGTCTAACTAGTACGTTATATTCTGCCATGATTTGCATTTTTGTGTGATCCCACAGAAGGGGTCTGCTCTGTCTCTTATTTATCCTCCTATTTTGATTTGTCTGTACTCCCTGGACAAAACTTGAGTCTTCTTCTGAACACTCTCTATCCAGTGTTCATTCACTGAGGGTCTTAACATTCTCTAGGCTTCCACTCTATATTTTGCCTTCAAACTTCATTGATCCTCCAAACTTCAGTGATGTTACCGGAAGGGTAGTCAGTTTTGATGTTCATTGAGCTGTGATCCTGAATGATTGAATAAAATTTGCCGTCTATATTGCTAAATCTGCCTTTATGTTTCGGACCCATTGTTAACAAAAGGGTGCTAGCTTAACTACGATATATATTCTACCCTTACTTATATACTTTCTGTTTGGACTCTGAAGGTTGATTGCTTTTTGGGCTTACCTCTTAGTTATTATACCTTATTTGACTATGGAAATGTTGGGCACTGGCTTCATAGGTTCAAACTGTGATTTCAATAATGAAGGAATAATATATATATTTTAAACTGAAGTGTAGTTGATTTACAATGTTTCAGGTGTACAGGAAAGTGATCCCATTATACATACATATATATATATATATATTCTTTTGCAGATCCTTTTCCATTATACGTTATTACAAGACACTGAATATAGTTCCCTGTGCTATACGCTAGGTCCTTGTTGTTTACCTATTTTATATATAGTTTCAAGTTTTTAAAATTGAACCTATATATCTGTTAATCCCAAACTCCCAGTCCATCCCTCCCACCCACTCCCACCTTGACAACCACAAGTGTGTTCTCTATATCTGTGATTCTGTTTCATTGATAAGTTCATTTGTTTCATATTTTAGATTCCACATACAAGTGATCTCATGTGGTATTTGTCTTTCACTGCCTGACTTACTTCACTTAGTATGATAATCTCTAGGTCCATCCTTGTTGCTGCGAATGGTGTTATTTCATCCTTTTTTATGGCTGAGTAATATTCCAATGAAGGAAAAATTCAATTTCTAACACTGTAGGACTATACCTTTAGCTTTTCCAAAGAGCTTTCAGATATATTTTCTCATTTTACTCTCATAAGTCATCTATGAAATAGGAGTATATGCTAATTCATGAGATCAAGCAAATACATTCCCATTACAGATGACTAATATAAGCCATAGGAACAGTTCGCTCTGCGAAGGACCCAGTACAATGATTCTTGTACTTGCATGTTCCCTTCATGTTCTTATTAAGACCATAAAAGGGCTTAGAGGGTGTGGTGGAGATTACAATTTGTCCGCCCAAATCTGTACTCTATTGCTTCTGCAGTAAGGTAATGTCATAACTGGGATAAAGCTGCCCACCCATGGACTGTATTTTCCTGCTCCCTCTGCAGCTAGTGTGGCCATAACACTAAGCTCTCTCCAGGGAAGTGTAAGCAAAAGTGATAGATGCCATTCAAGGCTTGCCTTGAAAACTTGCACACTCACTTCTACAGCTTTTTTTGTTTTTTCCTCTCCCACAGGCTGAAATAGTGATGACAAGGATGGACCTTAGGGGCCACCTGTTGAAGGTGTCAGAACTAGCCTCACTCTGCGCTGGGTTTCTGCATGACCGAGTGGAGCAGAGCTTCCCCACCATCCCCCTTCCCTCTCAGACGGTTTCTTGAGAGATAAATCTACTTGTATTTTATTTCAGCCATTACATTTTCAGGGATATTGATTCAGCAGTTTAATTAATATGGACAGCTACTCGATTTTACCAGGAAAAACTTCAAGAGCATTTAAGTCAGGACTGGTGATGAGACTGAAAATGATCAAGCCCTGACTTTACGCCCTCTCTCCATTGTATATTTGATGGGGAGGGGAAGGTTAGGAGCACAGGAGAGAAGAATAAAAGAGAGGTAGGTCAAGGGTGGAGAAGGCAGTGTGGAGGCAAGAATTGAACTACAGAGAGGTTTTCACTTCCTCAGAAATGAGTGAACTAAGAACATTTAAAAAATTGAACCAAAGAGGGAGGGGGGTAGGGGAGGGCTAGAGCGGGAGGTTGGGGTTAGCGGATGTAAGCTTTCATATATAGAATGGATAAACAACAAGGTCCTACTGTACAGCACAGGGAACTATATTCAATATTCTATGATAAACCATAATGGAAAAGAATATTAAAAAATATATATATATTTCTGAATGACTTTGCTGTACAGCAGAAATTAATACAACACTGTAAATCAACTATACTTCAATAAAAATTTTTTTTTAATTGAGACAGAAACCCTCCCCACTTTTTTTTAAACTACATATATATATAGTCTTTATTGAGTATTCTAACCTCATTGGATGTCACCAGCTAATGAATTCTAAATTCTTTGTGTTTGATTCACTCTTCATTCCAGTGAGTCAAACACCAAGAATTTAGCCGGGGTTCTAAAATAAGCCCTGGGAGAACAGTCACCCTGGACACATATTGCAGAAAGTAACCTCCACGTTTTCTTCTTAAGTCTTTTCCAATCAAATTGTGTCCTTTTTCTTTAACACATGTCACTTAGATTTTATCTTAGTAGGTCATCTCAAAAGTCTGTGTGTTAGAATCCAGAGAAATAGAGAGATACGCAATCAACAACACTTATTGATGATACAACTACTTAATATCTTCCAGAGGTGCTGAAACAAACACATTCACATGAAAACAGGGCCAGATAGAGACTTTAAAGGGCTCTCACAGACAAAACCATGGGGGCAGTGTGTACAGTAATCCACAGTCATCACTGCCCTAATAGTATCTGACCTGAACCTGGCACAGCTTCAGAAAAAGCCATGTGTTCAGGCTAAAACAAGAATGAGAAAAAAGGAGAACGTTGCTTTCTTCTAATGTGGTAAATAGGGCATGAAGGTTTTATAGTTTGCTAGTGGAACCAGTTTTACAAGTTCTCTATCCACAGGGCTTAGCCTTAGGGAGAAAAAATAGTTTTATTCAGAGATACCTTAAGACTTTTGGTAGAACATTTGAATTTGGTATCCAGAATGAAGAACTAGATTGAAGTTGTTATGTCTACATTTATTGGGATGAAGTTTGAAACTGGAACTATTATATTAAATATTATTTTCATGTGTGCCGTACTTCCCATTTCTGTTTTTGGCATGAGGAAGTGATAAAAGAAAGCTTCTTATGTGTCCTCTTAAACTATGTGGAGTTGGGGGGACCGAACCCCCTCCATTAAAAGTCCGAGTATAACTTCACAGGTGGCCCTCCATATCCAGGGCTCTGCATCCACAGAGTCAACCAGGGTGGATCGTGTAGCACTGTAGTACATATTTATTTAAAAAAAAAAAATCCACGTATAAGTGGACCTGCACAGTTCAAACCCGTGTTGTTCAAGGGTAGAATCCTCCTATTCATTTAAATTGGTTTCCCAGATTGTTTACTTTAAATATCAAGAAATGATCATTCATTTAAAGGATCCAGGTCTTTGACTTTTCTCAGTCTGGAGAAGAAATAGCTTTAAGTAAGAAATCCCCACCAGGTATCAATATGTGTGTCCCTCTGGGTGGGTGTGCATGAGAGAGAGAGAGTGGCAGAGAAATGACACAGAGAGAGGAGACAGAAACCATGAAGCCTTAAGGTAATAAAATCATCTGCAAAGTTGTTGAACAATAATATATTTGCACATTTCAAGTTTCCTTTCCCTTCAAGTTTCAGTATCACTCAGTGGAGTTGAGGTGACTTTTCCTTATGTCTGCTACTGCAGACGGTACCAAGGAGACAGCAGAGAAAGAGGCATATAAAGAGAAAAGGACTATATGTGTGTTTGTATGTAAAGTTTGTCTCATTCATTCCTCTCTCCTGGCTCAGTTAGTGGGAAGTATTCTCATACCAGTTCTTTCCTTTAATAACTTGTCTGCTTTGATGAAGACAAATCAACTTCAGCTTTTTGTGACCCTTAGGGAAATAGTCTATATCTAGTGGTGAAACTGATTTTATTAAAGCCAGTGTGAAATCTCTGCTTCCCTACGAAGAAAATTTTATTTTTCTTCACTGAAGATTGAATAAGAAAAAAAGAATCTGAATAAATATTATATTCGATTTTAAAAGATACAAATGCAGAGTGGGAAGAGACCGCCTTTAAACTTCAAGTTTGGAACTAAATACACATATATTTAGACATATATTTTACATATTCGTAATTGAGAATATTAATACAATTATAAAGTCTTAATAACGGAATATTTTTATCCACTCACAAATTAAAGTTTTCATTACATTTAAACAACTTTTTCTGAATCAGGCACAAATTGCTTTTCTTCCTTCCTTCATCTGAGGAGCTAAAATAAGTTTTTGTTCTTAACTTTTACCTTAAAGGTCTGGCTATGCAGCTGATAGCTGGCTTAGCAAGATATCCTCACATCCTCTTCCACAAGGACCTCTCTGATATTTAGAGTCAATCCTGGCAGGAGTTTTGAAGTTCTAAAACAATCACAAAGTTTTCTCGTCTCTAATGATTCTTCGGAACTGTGAGAGCTCAGGTATGCCAGAAAGGTACTTGAAAAGAACAAGAAGTACAAGATGGCTTTGTTCCATTCAAATTAGGGTAGCTGCATTACTGCTATATATATTTTTTTTCCCCAGTAAAAGCTGTTCCTCTGTGTTTCTCCCTATCTCCCAAACTTCAGCATTCTGGATCACAAAAAAAGAAAACTGTGTGACAGTCCTATCAACAAGCAGACCATATTTTTGTTAAGTAAATGGGGGAAATTAGAATTGATTTCTTATTACCGAAAAGATACTATTGTCAAAATAAGTGATCAGTTGAGCAAGAAAGGAAAATTCAGCCCGTTGTCACCATCACTCAAAGCAAGGCTGCACTCAGCCTAAAAATGAAAGGGAGATGAGTTGAAAATGAAGACTTTCTATATACTGCTTTGTACTCAACTCTTCTTTCAACCTCTGCAAGGAAGGAGAATGTGTTTTCCCTCCCAAGCAAGGAGCAGCAGGGGTTATCTTTTCCCGGAGGAGCTGAAATTTGTTTCCTTGTCAGAGGAGACAGACGAGGTCAGAGAAAACTCCGCCTCCCGGAACCAAAGTGCAGAAGCTGTGATTCTGGTTCATGACAAGAATGACGAGTGCTTATTGGCAGAGCAATCAAGCAAGACACCATCTCGCTTGCTGGACCACAAATTGCAGCACTGATTTAAAAATTATATACAGGACTTTTTGAGCCATGTCAAGGACCCCTTTCCCATTTTAGTGTCACTAGTAGTTAGTTTGCTTATTACATGTCCTATCATTTTTTAAACATCTTTATTGAGGTATAATTGCTTTATATTGTTGTGTTAATTGCTGCTGTATAACAAAGTGAATCAGCTATACATATACATATATCCCCACCTCCCCTCTCTCTTGCATGCATCTCCCTCCCACCCTCCCTATCCCACCCCTCTAGGTGATCACAAAGCACCAAGCTGATCTCCTGTGCTATGCGGCTGCTTCCCACTAGCTATCTATTTTACATTTGGTAGTGTATATATGTCCATGCCACTCTCTCACTTAGTCTCAGCTTATGCTTCCCACTCCCTGTGTCCTCAAGTCCATTCTCTACATCTGTGTCTTTATTCCTGTCCTGCCCCTAGGTTCTTCAGAACCCTTTTTTGTTTGTTTTTTTTTAGATTCCATATATATGTGTTAGCATATGGTATTTGTTTTTCTCCTTCTGACTTACTTCACTCTGTATGACAGACTCTAGTTCCATCCACCTCACTACAAATAACTCAATTTCGTTTCTTTTTATGGCTGAGTAATATTCCATTGTATATATGTGCCACCTCTTCTTTATGCATTCATCTGTTGATGGACACTTAGGTTGCTTCCATGTGTGATATCATTTTTTAAGGACCATGAAACTAAGCAAAGAATAGAAAGACCATAATATGGTCCTGAGGGGATACCACTGCTCGAAAAGCAAAAATGCTCGTGTATTAAACATGTCCCCGCAGGAATGAGAAAGAGTAAATTATCTGAAGCAAAATGAACGTGATTGGAAGTATCAATATTTCTACATGTCTTTTCCCTCCAACTTTTTATTTTGAAAATTTTAAAACCTACAGAAGATTGCAAGTACAATATGCTAAACATGCATATGTCCTTCATGTAGATCTGTGCTAATAGGGTATCTGCTATCCATATGTGGCTAATTGGCCACTTGGAAAATGGTGGCTAGTCCAAATTGAGCTGTACTCTTCTACATGCCTTTCTAAAAATAAATACTTCCTAAAGTTTTCTGAAAAGTGAACAGATACTTGGTCCCTAAACCAAGCAGATAAAAATTATATACCTGTATATAGGTATAGTATATTATATATACACATATATATGAATTTATGTTAATAAATGTAAAGAACATGTATATGTGTAGCTCTGAGCACATATGTTTATCCATGGATCTAGTCTTCATTTTCAATAAATCACTCAGAAAAAAGTGATTGTTTAGAAAGGTAGGATGGAAGTGTAGGCATTTATCTTTTAAAATGTCTTTCATAAAAAAAAAAAAAATGTCTTTCATGTTTCTCCTAAGGAGTAGACTGAGTCCTGATGAGTTTAGTTATTCTCATATGAAGTATATAATAGAGCAGAAATAACAGAATCTTTCCCTTTTTTTTGTAAAATAAAATGAAGACATACATCAAAAATGGAAATTTTAAACACTAAGATGTTTCTTTCCGGTGATTGTGATTTTACTAGTGAGTGTAGATCTAAAACTTACCTGTTTGAAATCTTCTTTGTTCCTCTTCCTACTCCAATGCAAGCTAAAACATAAATATAGAATTGTTAAATTTATTTGTAATCAATTCTAAATCCAGTAATCAATACTCAAAGATTCAATAAATCAGTGAAGTCATTGAAAAGTTTAAAAACTGACAGTCAATGACTTTGATCCTCTTTCTATCCACTCCCACGTGAAATGTGACAAGTTTATTTAATAAGTAAATAGAACATACCCAAAGGAATGGTGTTCCCTCTAATTAGTCCCTCCCTTTGCAAGGTGATTCTCTCACAAAAGTTTTTTTTTTTTTTAAAGCATATTTCTATTACTATCCACCTAAGTGCTATATCATGCTATCATGCTTCTTGGTAAGTAGATTTGAATCTCGCAAACTAACAAACTTGTTTAAAACCAAGTAGGGTGATAAGACTGAAAAAACTACCTCTATTAGTCTGCTCATGCTGCCATAATAAAATATCAGAGACTGGGTGGTTTAAACAACAGAAATTTATTTCTCACAGATCCAGAAGCTGGAAAAGATCAAGGTGCTGGCAAAGTAGGTTTCATTCTGAGGCGTCAGTAGTTGTTGTGGCACGCAGGCTTCAGTAGTTGTGGCTTGTGGGCTCTAGAGTGCCACAGGCTCAGTAGTTGTGGCGCATGGGCTTAGTTGCTCCGCGGCTTTTAGGATCTTCCTGGACAAGGGCTCAAACCCGTGTCCCGTGCATTGGCAGGTGCATTCTTAACCACTGCACCACCAGGGAAGCCCCCTGCTTTTCTTTTAACGGAGTCAAAGTTTTCTTACTAATTTTTTCTTTTGTTGATTTATTATTGTTCAATTCTTTGTCATATAACATTGCAATTTATTTTTGACAGGTTTTCTTTTGACTCTTGATTTAGGGTACTTATTTTATAGAAATGTTCACATCTGTAGTAAATCTATCAATTTTATCCTGCCGGGCAGTGATTCTCAAATTTAATGTGCATCAAGATCTCCTAAAGTATTCATGAAAACACAGATTCCTGGGCTCCACCATCAGGGGGTATTATCCCATAACTCTTTGGTTGGTCCTGGCAACTTTAGCAATAACTGAGCTGATTCTAAATGAAGTAGTTAATAAACCACACTGTGAAATACTGCCTCACAATTTCTTACTTTGCATTAATACTTAGGGCTTCTCATGGTAATATCACATAAATAGCTATCTATATTTTCTCCTATTTTCTCATGTTGCCATTTTTCTACATCTATCTATTTAGTTCGGCTGGAATTTATTTTACTATATGCTTTATCCCAAGATATTGAACCATTTTTCCTATCACAACTTATTGAACAGCAATACATTTCCCCAATAATTCATAATTCCAACTTTATCATTTACTACAAAGTTATAAATACTTGAGGCTTTTGCCGAGTTTGTTTTTCTGTCCCACTAAATTATCTATCTATTCCAGCATACTGTTTTAATTACTATATCTTTTCAATGTATCTGTTACTATGAAAAATGTCTTGTCCCCATTACTCTTCTTACACAAACCTATTTTGGCAATTCTCACCTGTATAATTAAAAAAAAAGTTTGTCAAATTAATTTCTGAAAGTTTATTGGAGTTGTATTTAATCTATAAAATGTTTTAAGGAGATGGCACATCTGTGCAATGTTAGGTGCTTCTCACCTAAAAGTAACCCCCAAAGGCCACACCTACTAATACTAATACTCTCAGCTTTGGGGGTAAGAATTTCAACATATGAATTTTGGGGGATAGAGACATTCAGACCATAGCAACCATAAAAGAAGCTATGAATAAACAGAGATGTATAACACCACAAGGTGTTGGCAGGGCCATGCTCCCTCTGCAAACTGTAGGGGCACCCTTCCTTGCCTCTTCCTAGCCTCTGGTAGTTTGCTGGCAATCTTTGGTGTTCCTTGGCTTTCAGCTGTATAATTCAATTGTCACATGGCATTCTCCCTATTTATGTATACATATATATGTATATATATAGTTATTAAAGTTTTAGTAAATCAGGATGTGTTTTTTATTAATATGAGCTCCTAAGCTATTCCAATCAGTATTAAAATACTGATACTGATATAGGCTTATTAGATTTTCTCTATATAGTCTCACATACATACAAATGTGTTTGAATACATGTAAATATAAAAATTTTCTCATGCTTTGTACTATCTCCCAAGATTCCTAATACTCCACAGTTACTAAGGCAGGCAATGTTGTCATAGGTCTGAAATGAGAAAGGCATCTGCAGTCTATAAACTAATATATCTATTTTTCCTTCAGAGTTTAGAAAATCATTTCATTTGATATTTTCTATGATTAAGTAAAAAGCTGTTTTATTAACATTCTATTTCCCTTCAAAACTTTTCAGGGTAATGAAGACTTCTGAAAAGTTTAAGATTTTCTCTGCCAAGCAGACTGCCTATATTTAAATATTTATGAGAATATACATTATATGTACCCTTTAAAACACAAATAGAATGTATTTTTGTTATTTATTAGGAAATACTTTGATTAATTAAACAGATCTTAGAATTGTACATCACTTTAGGGTTGTTTGATTCAAAAGAGTATTTGGTTGCAGTGATAATTTCCATTATGAAAATGCTTTAAAATGTGATCTTATTTCCTTTTCATAATCTCTTCTCAGGAAAGTAAACAGGAACCATTAAAGTTGTACCTAGTGATTCTCAGGGGTTACTTCACTGGCTCAATCCAATTCTCAAGCGTGCTGGCCTTTTTCCTTTTAAGGACAGTGAAGTCCTGTCTGGGAAGGCTATGGCGTCATGCACAGGGAAGCCACAGCCAGGGAGAGGAAAGCCATCCCCTGACCAGGTTCGATATTGCCCCCATCAGGAACATCTCTGCAATGGAAAGTTGCAATGACTGTCCAGCTGTTTAAAGAGCAGGGGTTATCTATTTTATATATAAAGTAGATAACTAATAAGGACCTACTGCATAGCACAGGGAACTCAACTCAATACTCTGTAATGGCCTATATGGGAAAAGAATCTAAAAAAAAGTGGGTTTATGTATATGTATAACTGATTCACTTTGCTGTACACCTGAAACTAACATAACATTGTACATCAACTATACTCCAATAAAAATTTTTAAAAAAGGATATATTAGCTAATATTATAATCTCTTAAAAAAGGAAATGGTTGCTCTAAACTAAGAATAAAATGAGTTTTATTTTTAAGACAAAAAAAAAAAAAAAAAAGAAGAGCAGGGACGCAGTCAGGCCAGAGAATGAAATTCAATTTTCATAAACTAACAAAACAACAAAAGTAAGAGAGAAATCATTATTCTCTATCTAAACTGGAGGTCCAAACAAATCCTCCCTGATTTAATGTGCAGATTCTGTTACAGAGTGTGCCAGCCGCAGGGATTTTCCAACTGTCTCATGACTCTTGGGCAACTTTGCCTTTTCATTTGGCTTTTAGCTGAGCAGGCTATGGGCTTTTAGGTTTAACTTAGGGAAGCTGCCCCCTATTGGGCTTTGGTTGGTGGGAGAACTCCTGGACTTAGGAAGGGAAGCTGCTGTACTTGCCCCTGAATGACCCCGGGACTTTGGAACCTTCTGGATGACACAGTTGCTTACCCTCTTGTTATCAATCTGAAAACCCAGTCAAGCGATACATTTCCAATCCCCTGACAGTCTCATGACCAACTTGTAGGTATTAGGCAAAACAGTCTAGAAGCACTGTCATAAAGTTGTTTACTGGCCTGTCTCAGGAAAACTTTACTGTGTCCTGGCAAACTTTATGCTCACACACCAACTCTGAGAAGTCAAGAGTATTATGTATAATAGTAAGATTCTTAAAATTGACTCATGAACTGGGCTGTGAGTAGCTGACTTATCCCTGGTCTAACAGAGAGGATGTAAAATGGCCCAGCCATGTACTTCCTCAAAGTCAATGACAGTAGAAATGAGGAAGGGGTCAGTCAAGTCAGAGAAAGCCTAGACAAAGGCCAAGTCGGTACCAAAGAAGCTGTCAATCTCTCTGCACTTTTCACACATGCCCAAACAATGCACTCAGCCGATACTGGAACAAAATGAAGATAAATGTTATATGTAGTTTGTTCTGATATAACTGTCCCTGTCATAGGGCACAAGCTCTCTATGCGAATACTTCTGTTTCATTGATCACGCTTTTCTTTTGAAAATGTAACTAAATGTCATTTCTGCTCTGCTTTTGCTTTACAAATAGGCTTTGAGTATTTAATTATATATGATAGATGTTATTATTTCTTTGTTGGATGTGAGAAAGGTTATTATAGTATGCAATGTAGTAAAATATTTGTTTTATGGAAAGAGAGAAATGCTCAATCATTTTAATTTACATTCCTGTGCAACTTGGGTCATGCTGCCCTAAGGAGTTCTGTTTTCTAAAGAATAAGTCTATAGGGTGACTCCATCATAGATTCAAGTTACAGCATGAAACAAATACAGCCTGGGGACTTTTGCTATGCATAGTACCTTAATTTTCTAGAACAAGACAAAAGACAGTTATAATAAGTAATTTTGAATAAAACTCTGATTTATTATCATTTTATTTTAAAGACCTCCATGAGTTTGAGATAATTAACACAAACTTTCATGCTCTGATGCAGTATAAAGAACAAAAAGAAATCTGCTAGTGATATAGTTTTAAATGCAATTTTAAAACAAAATATGTAGGACCAATTGTTTTTTTTATGATCAAGGAAAGACAAGTTACCAAACTGCCGTTAGGAATTTATGTTGGTATGAGTGTATTTATTTCAATTAAGGAGAGATATGATACAACAAAAATAATGATAGTAGATTAAATTATGCCTTAAATATAGATAAAGAAAGAGGTCTTTCTTTCTCCCTTCTCTTTTTATTTGGAGCCAATAGGGTAGAAATTGGAGTGGCCAGCAGGGGGCTTCTTTTAGCTTTCTCCTTTAAATTAAGTGCTAAACTGAAAATGCATTTTAGTATTTAGTTTCATAAATCAGGAATAAAGTTTAAACAGAACATGTTTTTCTTCTGTCTCGTTTATTCTCCTTTCTACTGCCCTTCTCACCACTATTCTTTCTCAAGACCTGTAAAATGTGTTCCCTGCTGCCTGGGTTGGCCACTGCTGGCGCTGCACCAGCTTCCCCATCCCAAATTAATACTCTATTTTTGAAAACTTCCTGGCAGGGTAGGGAGATTTGGATGACAGACTTTCCACCAGATGTAAATTAAAATTAAATTAAGAGCAAAGAAGTATAGTCTGGTTTGATGATTTAAATGGCAGTTAGAGAAACCTGGTTTCACCGTGAAACATTTGGGAAGGACTTTCTGAAATGATGGGCTTGAATAGTAGTATAAAAGGTAATGAATGGCCATGTAATATGACATTTTAAAAGAGTGTTATGTTTTCGCAGGAATTTGAGAGTGTGTGAAAGGTGTCCAGAACTAATCTGACCGATCTTGGAACATAACTCCAAATCATCTTCCCGTCCTGTTTGATCTGCATAAAGTTTTACCTGGTTCTTTACCTTCTTTTGGGGGCCCATTTCACAGACATAGGCTCAAGAACTTTACTGACAGCATACAACAATTCACCAGACAGGGAATCGGAAGGCAAAATTGTGGCATTTTGTGTTATCCAAGTGAAATCTCGAGATAAATAGAAACTGACCTTATATACTTTTTCAAATAAGAGTTGGGTCCTGACAGAGGAGGAAAACAAGACCTCTATAAGGATTTTGAAGTCAGTAATTCCAGGTTCAATATCCAATATCCAAAATTATGTTAGGATTTTGTTTTAACTTTAGAAAATGAAACTTCGATTGTCAGGGAAATACAGATAATACAGAACAGACCGACTTAGTGTCCTGTTTCCCAAACTGGGACATGGGTTACTGAAACCATAGGATGAGCCTACAGCTACTTTCTATTGTGCCAATTTACACAGGGATTTGGAATAAAAGAAGTAATTTAACTGTCAAAAAAATTTCAAACACCTTTATGCTAACCCAATAGTGCCATGTTATAAAGTAGAATATAAAATTCAAATGATTTGCCTAGATACAATATGAACCTTTAAGAAATTGTGAACATGCAAATGTCCACTATAGATTGATCATTCCCCTCCCCCCAATCCCCCCACCCCATACACCAGGATACTAGTAAGATAAATGCTCTGGAAGCCAAACTATCAGATTTCTCATCTTGGCATAATGGTTGATTCAGTAAACTCTTTATGCATCAGTAAAATTGATCACAGCTTTTAACCCAATTAAGGAATTCTTAGAAAATTAGGATTATAGAGTTGACTATTGCCTTATATCATTTATATGGGTAAAGTATAAACATCACTATAAATGTGTTTGTTGAGAGTCTTGGGATCTACCTGAGAGGAAAAGGAAAGGGGTTGGAAGCAGAGATATCACGACTATGACTAAAACATAACTGTGATTTATATGTGCTTGCATAGCTTTGTCCTCTACCATACCTTAGTTCTCAGGGTTATTCTTCAAAACAGGGAAGAAATGCATTTTTATTACTGGATGATTTAACCAGTGACCAAGATTATGACTTATAACCTTGGATTTTAAGACTGTCTATGGTCATAATTTGAGCCTGAAATTTAATAGATTCCCTCTCTGGTACTAAAAGAAGAGGTCAATAAGGGAAGACTACTTTTATCTCGTTGTAGTTTATAAAAGAGTTCCTAGGAATGACATCGCAGTGCCACTTACTTGGTACAAATCACTCCTCAATATTTGTCGGGACTGCTATCCCAAGGAAAAGATACCTTTTTATTTTGAAGCTCTGATGAGCGTTAAAGTAAATGTGCAAAAATAAAACCCCTAATATTCTTTCTTTTAAAAAATACTCTATCACTTTCCCCTTTTTAAAATTTCTTTTTCTTCTGTGAATGGGAATGAGAAGTGAAAGTTAATGTATGTAATCATTCATTCATTGAACTTGGCTATCCTTTGAATTTTTCTTGCCTGGTTATTATATTGTTTTGAAAAACTTTGATAGAAAAATATTAAGAGGAAATGAATGAAAGGTAGATCAGTCGGTTGTATGGCACTAACTTTTAATTAAAATATGTCGAACTTTTTTCAGGTATAGGCTATTCATATCTAATTACACAGAGTCTTATTGTCAAAGAGGAGGTACTTGGTTCTCTTTCTTCTATATTCCCTCTTCACGCTCAGTATATTTCCCAGTATTTTGTGCTGGAGACCTCTTAAAAAACCACAAAACCCCCCAACCCTATAATCAATCAATTTTATGCTGAAAAAGAACCTTAGACAGTATGATTCATTGATTCTATTAATGGCTCCAATTTTCCATGGACAATTGTTCCATGCCCTTTGGTAGAACCTCCCATCTTGGTCCTAACTTGGCTCTGTGACTTGCTTTGACCAATGGGCTTATAGCTGACTTGATGCAAGTAGAAACTTGAAACAACACTTCTGCATTTCTGCTTCTCTTTGTGGATTTCTGCCACTGCTGTGAGAACATGCCCTGACTAGTCTGCAGGAGAGACACATGAGAAGGCCAATGAAGGACCGATGAAGAAGAGCTGAGTTTTCCCAGTGATGCCATCAAGATAAGCTAATCACAACCGATCAGTCATCTGACAGCAGAGGTATGAGTGAGCCTAACTGAGATCAGCCAACCCACAGGTTGAAAGAAAGGAATAAGTGGCTGATGTCTTCAGCCACTAAGTTTGGGATGGTTTGTTTGGCAGCAATAGCAGATTGATATACACTCTTGCACTGTTGGTGGGAATGTAAATTGATACAGCCACTATGGAGAACAGTATGGAGGTTCCTTAAAAAACTAAAAATAGAACTACGATACAACCCAGCAATCCCACTACTGGGCATATACCCTGAGAAAACCATAATTCAAAAAGAGTCATGTACCACAACGTTCACTGCAGCTCTATTTACAATAGCCAAGATATGGAAGCAACCTAAGTGTCCATTGACAGATGAATGGATAAAGAAGATGTGGCACATATATACAATGGAATATTACTCAGCCATAAAAAGAAAGGAAATTGAGTTATTTGTAGTGAGGTGGATGGACCTAGAGTCTGTCATACAGAGTGAAGTAAGTCAGAAAGAGAAAAACAAATACCATATGCTAACACATATATATGGAATCTAAGAAAAAAAAAAAAAAAGGTCATGAAGTACCTAGGGGTAAGACGGGAATAAAGACACAGACCTACTAGAGCATGGACTTGAGGATATGGGAAGGGGGAAGGGTAAGCTGTGACAAAGTGAGAGAGTGGCATGGACATATGTACACCACCAAACATAGATAGCTAGTGGGAAGCAGCCGCATAGCACTGGGAGATCAGCTCCGTGCTTTGTGACTGCCTGGAGGGGTGGGATAGGGAGGGTGGGAGGGAGGGAGACGCAAGAGGGAAGAGATATGGGAACATATGTATATGTATAACTGATTTACTTTGTTATAAAGCAGAAACTAACACACCATTGTAAAGCAATTATACTCCAATAAAGATGTTAAAAAAAAAAAAGAAATTCAAAAAAAAAAAGAGGTGAGAAAACCGAGCCTGGGGATTTATATTTTCTCCAACTTTATGAAGCTACTAACCTCCCCAGATTTTAGAATTGAGCGTTCTAGTCCTCATTTATGTAAAACCTAAACACCGAATTATTGACAAACTAGTAAAAACCTAAACACTGAATTATTGACAAACTGGTAAAGTCTTACCAGATAATTCCAAATAACAGCACAATAAACAATGTTGCTTGGAATTGTTTTGATTAATATTATCTTTAAGGTTAAAGATTTTTGTCAAGACTAAGCATATATTACATTGCAGAAATTGTCATTCATGCAAATCCATTTTCTTGTGCAATTGAAAAGCTTCATTTAGTGTGCTGAATCTGTAGTTGCATTAGATTCTTAAGGAGTTAGCCCTGTGAAGCACATTACAACTGTCCTCTAGAGACTGGGCTAGTTTCCAATTGATTTCAGGTTGCAATTCAAATTCTTGTCTTTCATGTATAACAACAGCACATTGTTTTAACTCTTGACCTCTCAAACACTATTGGAAATAAAATCCTAAACTTTGGAACTGGAGGAAATGTTACTGTGGAATATATACAAGGGTAACATCATATGGGTTCTTTTCAATTATAACTCAAGCTTTTGGATCTAAAATATAGGGTTCTTTACTGAATTACACCTTTCCTATGGCAATGAATTTGGATTGAGAAGTGTATATTCAGAATGGTATTCTCTTTTAATAGTTTGATATTTAATATGATTTCCTTTTATTAAGCATGTGTCTTATTTTCTTAATCTTGATCTAGTAGATTATTAATTATGTCAATTATTTTTTTCTTTCTCGTCTTGGAGATAGGAGATGATTAATAGTTCTTAAATGAATTTTTCTTTCTTCTGATGTTGACTTGCTTTTAAGGACCACGTTTTCCAAACATATGGCACTGGAATTAATTCATTTTGATTTTCATTAATTTATTGAGTGTGCACTTTTTGGTCAATATTATAGTATCATTAGTTGACCACAATAAATCTATATTTATGTTCTGAAATAAGTTGATTTCTCTAGTCTTCCTCTCTATGAGCTTAGGTTATTTTTTATGTCTGTGACAACGTTCAAAGGATTTAAAGGAAAAATACATAATACTTCCCACAAAATACTTCCCTTCTTGGGGAAGAAGAGATATGCCTAAAAGTTTAATGTACTATGCTTTTCTGTCACCAAAATTCAGAAGAGACCATATTAATATCATTGAAATCATTTCATTTTTCCTAGTTACAAATTATTTAGTTCTTCCAATAAAAAAGATGAAACAAACTAAAGCCTAGTGTTTAGTTATCTACTACCGTACAATAAATTATCCAAAACTTAATGGCTTAAAACAACAGACATTTAGTATCTCATAGTTTCTGTGGGTGAGAAATCTATGAGCAACTTAACTGGGTCCTCTGCTCAGCATATCTCATGTATACATCATGTATACATCATGGTTTCATCTGGGGCTGTGGTCTAATCTTGAGGCGCAGTTGAGTGAGCATCAACCTCCAAGCTCATTCATATGGTTGCTGGCAGAATTCAATCCCTTGCAGACTGTCAGACAGAGGGCTTTGCTTCCACACTTTTGGCCAGAGGCCAGCCTCAGTTGCTTCTCAAATGGGCCTCTTCAACATGGGAGCTTGCTTCATCAAAGCCAGCCAGAGAGAGAAGCTGCAAGTGAGAGGAAAGTCAATCTTTTGTAACCTAATCACTTAGATGGCATCCCATCACTTTTGCTATATTCTGTTCATGAGAAGCAAGTCACTAGGTCCAGCCCACACTCAAAGGGAGGAGTTCATACAGGGTGTGAAATTATACAGGAGGAGCTTCTTAGAAGAATACCTATCATAGCTAGAGTGGTCCAGCTGTTATTGTGTTACTGTTGTCTCCCTTTCATATATATATGTGTATATATATAATTTCTCTCTATACGTATATATATATATATATATATATAACTTGGTTTTTCTTATCTATAACATTTAATCACATATATTTAACATCACAACCTAGTGAGAACATTGTAATATACATGAAATTTACATGAAGTGGTTAAGCATAGAGTTCTAGACTACTCTAGCAGCATTAGTGAAAATTTGGGGTGTCCAATAGTACATTAGGATTCTGTTTTCAGAATTCAGTCTACCTGTGAGCTGTTCTCTTCTACAAAAAGAAAGAGCGGGTTATAATTTTTTGGTCTGCTCCAATGTGGCTCAAATAAAGATACAGAAAACAACACTGACTGAAAAATAAGGAGATGCCAAACCCAGCATGATTTGCACTTGCAGCTGGTATTTCACACAATACGGAGAAATAAACTTCTCAGATTCTCAATTGTGCATAGCTTTGCAATAGCTAGAGTTACAGAGAGAGTTAATAAAGATTTTTTACATGACATCTAGATATGAATGATTTCAGATAATTGAGAATTCTCTGTAATTAACAATATAGGTTCTGACAATACAAGGAGCTGGTCATCCCAACACAAACTGGCACAGAAGAGCAGACTCTGATCTATGAAAGAGTAGAATCTAGACCAGGCCAGGTCAGAAAGATTTCTTTTCACCTATCTTGACCAAGGATTTCATCAACTCCATCAGGTATGGTGGAGGCAGACCTTACTAGTGCCCACCAATGTCCAGTTTTTCCCTCCAGGCTTATGGAAGGTTATACTTCCCAGCAACTTTTCAGTTAGGCAGGATCATATGATTTTCCTGGCCAAAGGATTGTAAACAGAAGCGCCATGTGTTACTTCGTAGACCAAAATATAGAAGAATGGGTCTGAAATCACCACACACTCTCTTCCCCCTTGCTGGGGCAACTGATGATTTTCAATTGGTGGAGTCTCTGTCAACGTGGGTCCTTGACTAACTATAATACAT
This sequence comes from Grampus griseus, assembly GCF_964374135.1. NCBI lineage: Eukaryota > Metazoa > Chordata > Mammalia > Artiodactyla > Delphinidae > Grampus > Grampus griseus. Next base: position 115,193,722 of record NC_138998.1, on the reverse strand, counting down.
AAAAGAAAGTCCCTGCACTGTCCAGTGATGGACATGTATCATGCCTAAAGTGACAACTTTTTAAAACGTTAAGACCCTTTGTCTTACTTTCCTGTTGCTGCTGTAACAAATTACTTTAAACTAAGTGTCTTAAAGTAACGCAAATTTATTACCTTACATGGCTGGAAGTCAGAAGTCCTAAAATCAGAGTTTTGTTGAGGCTGCATTCCTACCAGAGGCTTTTGGGGAGAATCTGTGTCCTTGCCTTTTCAAGATTCTAGTGGGCACCTACACTCCTTGCCTTGTGGTCCCTTCCTTCATCCTCAAATCTATCAACATAGCATCTTCAAATCTGTCTCTGTCTTTCTCTCTCTTTTTTTCCTCTCTCTGTCTTTTCTCTGCTTCCATCTTCACGTTTCCTTCTTTGACTCCGAGCCTCCTGCCTTCATTTGTTGTAAGGATACTTGTGAATACATTGGATCCATCCAGATAATCCTGTGTAATTTCCACATCTCAAAATTTTTAACTTAATCTGCAAAATCCCTTTTGCATGTAAGGCAACATTCACAGGTTTTGGGGATTAGGATATGGACATAATTGGAGACATGTAACCTACCATATCCTTGGATTTAGAAGTTTATGTGTTACTACAGCATAGTTTAGTGTATACTGAGTAATACAGAAGCCACTAGAACCTCATTTTGCATTAATGGGGTATGAGTATGCTTAAAGTAGCTATTTAGTGGGTTCAGATAGTCTCAATTTTTCTTTATGAGGTTACAAAGTACAGAACTTGCTTATGAAAGATATGTACAAAATGCATAAAACAAAATGATAATTATGTATCATTCTCAAATTTTTGATTTCTAGGTTTTCCAGACAAGGTAAACACCAAATAACACCAAAACAAACTTTATTCCTATTTGGGTATTTTTATATTACACATTACTTATTGTATAACTGCATCTGAAGGAATTATAACAGATATGTAAATTATCTGCGAAGAGTGAGACTATATTTCAAAAACTTATTTAATTATAGCAGTAACCACATTTTATTTATTAGGTTGTTTTCCTATGTGGACAAAAAGACTTTTTAATCTGCAGATAATATCTTGTGCTTAGTCACCATTATGTAATTACTTTCAGGTGGAATTTTATGATGTGGAAGTGCTCATGAAAAACCCCAATTTTTTTAATGGGATAGTTGTATTCAAGATACAAACAGATCAGGACAGATGATTAGGATACATGCAGCAAGACTGCAAATGAAATTTTGTGGGTTCAGATAGTGACTCATATAAGAAAGGGAGCTAATGAGTATGGGGCTTGCCCTAATTTTTTATCATTTCAACTCCAGAAAATCATAAATTCAATGATTCATTTATTAATTCATCCATTTATTCCTTCAACATTTCTTCAGGACCCACTAGGATGATACTGTAGTTCATTTATAAGGATATAGGCTTTGGAGACAGATTGACATCTAAGTTTTAATATCAGCTTAACTACTTACCAACTGTATCCAGTTGGGCAAATATGGCCTCTCTGACCCTTAGTTTTGTCACTTATAAACAATAATAATGTGTACACTTAAGGGTTTTTGTGAAAATTAGAGATTATGTACATCAGACACTGTAAATTATGGACATTCAACAGATAATGATAGAAACTGTGATTGTTATCTACCAGAAATCAAGATGCAGAGATGAAAACCACATAATTCCTAGCTACGAATAACTAAAGAGGGAACAAACAACCACAATGCAGTTAGAGGCACGGGCAAGCTATGGATCAGGGAGAAGAAAAGGATTTAGTCTATGGAAGGGTCATAAAAGGGTTCACATGATAAGTGACATTTTAGATGGCTCAGAAAAGTTGTATTAGGTGTCCAAGAGAGAAGACATTGGAGCAGTATGTATAGTTACATGTATGAAAGCCCAGGGATAATACAGGAAACTTCAAGTAATTTGGTTTCTCTAGAGCACAGGGCTTTCTTAAACTCTCCCTCCTTCGCCATTTTGCTCTTTCAAGATTCAGGTATAGCATAATTTTGCCTATGAATCTTTTCCTAATATATATCACTCAGAAAAATTACATACTCTTTCTCTCATGCTACTTCTGTATTGAATATATACCCCAAAGACATAGTTTCTATCACTTTAAAAATATTTATTTGTCTTTCCTCTCTACTTGGTTGTAAATTTTACAGGTTCATGGACTATGCCTTATTCATCGTTATATTTAAAAGAATAAATATTAAGTAATTATAATAAACATTTCTTGACTGAATGAATACATGAATGGTGGGGCAATGGCAGGAGACTAGAAGAAGTCTGAATGAGTTTGCTAAGCTAAGGATTTTGGATTTTTTCTTGTGGGTGACAGACAGGCATAGGGAGGAGAATGAATTGAGAAGCCCAAAAAAATGAATTTTAGGGCATCATCATTGTCCAAGACAAGAGCTAAGGGAGAATGGTGGAGAGTGAGGGGAAGAGACATATTCAAGACATATTTATGACTTAGAATGGACAAGTCTTGAGAGTTGTTTGGTAATGGACATAATTTAAATTCCTGGCAGATGAGAATATTTGGATAAATTGTCCACACTGAACAGGTTGAGTTTGAAGTTTCTATGAAAGTCCTGTCGAGAAGCAGTTATAAATATTTTACAGGAAGTCAGTAGAGTAGCTAGTGTTGGAGAGCGATGTTTGGGAACATAGGTGAAATTGAAACTGTAAAGATGGTTGAGGTCACCAAGGAAAGTGTGAAGACTGAGAACAGAAGGTAGAGTCGAGCAAAGAACCATGAGTAACATCAGTATTTGAGGGGTGAAAGGAGAAAACAAAGCCAGAAAAGCCAATTGGAAAAGAAAGATCAGAAAGAAAAGAAAACCGGGAGTATTGTGTGTGATTGAAGCTAAGTGGGTTTCAGGAAGGTGGGTGTCATTAAAAAAATTTTTTACAAGAAATAAAATAATGTGGCTTTTGAACAGAAGCTCCTGTAATTAGCAACTAAGAAGCTTGTGGTAGCCATTTTTGCCACATTTTAATTGTAAGGGAGAAGCCAGATTAAAATGTTTGAATAGAGACTTGATCAGAGAAAGAGGATTCTGCATACAGACTTCCTTAAAGAACACTTTGACCTGAAGGATGAAGATAGGCTACTCATTAAAAGATCAAACAGGGCCAAATGTGGATCATTTTAGTATGTGAGAGACTTGACCATAATTATGGCCTGAGAGAAAAAGCCAGTGTAAAACAAGTGATTGAAAATACAAGATAAATACAGGATTATCGATGGAGCAAGTGTTATGAGGCAATGGAGCAGGATAAGTAGAAAGAATGGTGACAGAGCTTGCACTTCTCCACATGCCTAAAGAAGAGGAGAAGAGAATTGTGCAGTCAATATTGGTTATGAAGTGGCCATAAAATGGTGACTCTGTCTGTAACTGTTTAAGGCATTTATCCGGAGGTATAGCTCATTTTTTTTCAGTAAGCATTTAATTGAGGATGTGCTATGTGACTAGCACTGGGACAGTTGTTTTCACCTTTACACCGTCATTTAATCTGAAGAGAGATCTTTGATCCCAAAGAGAGGTTTAACAGTGAGGCTGTAAAGCAAGTGTGGGGATAAACTTTTGGAGGAAAATACCTGGGAAGTTTTTCAGATTACACCATCCAGCTATAGTTCTTGGCCTGAGGATAAGTTGACCTGTCTTCCAACCTTAGGAAATGACACACCTAGTGTGATTTGTGTATGTGGAGATGTGGTAGTGGGGGAGGATCGTATGGAATGCCCATATTTTGTGGCCTCTAGGTCAAAATAATTGCCTTTTCTTTAGGCATTTTGACTTATTAGCTTTGGATGTCTAACATGTCAGCTTCATCGAGCTGGTTCTAGAAAGCCATTCATAGTGGCAAAGAGCCTTAGAAAATATAGACAAAATATAGATGTGTACTGTGGAGATGAGGACCAAGGTTTCTTATTCCAGGTTTATAATTCTTTCCAAGAGGTCATGGTCATCTTCATCTGAGATTTAGTTTGAGCATGAAATTAGAAAGTTCTAGTTTGCATGTGGAATTTCATTCTGATCATGTCAGAACAATAAGGAGCATTTACGAATGTTTTCATTCCACTCTTTTGAAAGGAATTAAATACAAATTACTTAAATGTATTTAATAGATGAGAATCCTATTTTCTAAATACTGTTTGGGCTAACATAAATTCTTCTCAGTCCAATGTTTACTTTCCAATGGTCTATGTAAGATAAAGAATTGATTTTAGTTTACTGAGCCCTACTTTGCCATATTTATTTATGTAATGGTTAGTTTATAGGCTTGTTTTAATATCAACCAAAGAGTGCTTTGTTTCTATTGACTTTTCAGCTTTTCTACATTTCTCTTCTCTTCTTTTGTCCCTTTGTCCCCTTTCAGTGGGCATTGTCGTTTATTTACTACCTTTAAATCTTCTGAGCCCATTCTTTTTGCTGAACTAAATCTTTAATCACTGTGGCAGGGGTTGAGGTGGTCTTATCCTCTATTCACTTAGGTAAATGGCTTATATTTCTAATTTAACAGGGGAAAGCGAGAAGGAGGAAAAACTTCTACGGGACTGACAACTGGGTTTCTTTAGGAAAGATAAATGGGTTCTTAGGAAAACAAATGGGAGATAAGAAAGTTTGTGATGTTTGTTTATGCCAGTGTGAGTGGTCTTTTTCTGTCTTCTTCATAGCCATAAAATTCCCCACCACCACCCCCAGAGAAGGTATTTATGATAGTTGAATTCTTTGGGGAGAAATCTCTTTAGACAAATAAAGGAAGTTCAGAAAAAAAAAAATCATACACATTGTTATAATTTTGTGCTTTATCTGTTTAATTTCCCTGTCTGAAACTTCCCATAAGTTTCATAAATAAGCTGGGTTGTCTGATTGCCCCATATCTCATTGAATCAGCATTCTAGTCCTGGGAATAGGTCAGTAAAATTATACAGTTGTATCTTATTTCAGGAGGCAGTGGTACAAGTAGCGGTGGGGCACCCACCAAAGTTAGACCTTTATATGGTGTAAGCAATTAGGCACTTAATGGGGGATATTTCTATGGAAACGAAAGAAAAATAAAGAATAATGACCAGAATAGACTACAAACCCGGGGGTTTTGTTTTGTTTGTTGTTCCATTCAAAGTGTCTTTAGATGGGATAGTAAGGATGGTAGTGACAGTATCACAGTCATGGTTATTTCCTGGAGCAGAGTATGGAAGATGCAGGTTTCTAGTAAAATTTTTGAGTGATCCACAGTTATGGTGATGAATTTTTTGTGCTAATTCATCTAGCTTCAGCTTGCAGCTCTTTGGGAAAAGGGCAGTTTTAGTCCTCAGCGATGCCAAGTCAGGAGGGTAGGAGTAAAACTAGAAAGATTAATTGCCAACAAGATTGTAGGATCCAGTTTAGAAAGAGGCAAGAACAGCTCAAAGACAATGAATAGGACTAGAATCTGATAACCCACAAGGATGCATTACAGATTTTCAATAAAATATAATTTTTTTCTCTATGGTCACCCCAATTTTGATCAAAAATAGGCAAAGTAAAATTACTCTTGCTTACAAAATAAGTCTAGTTTCATTAAATTTGGCCTGGTCATTTACATAAATGTGGCAAGGATGGAAATTGACTATATAGACCTTTTGAAGTTTGCTTTGCTGGAACTTTTTTTTTTTTTTTTTTTTTTTGCGGTACGTGGGCCTCTCACTATTGTGGCCTCTTGCGTTGCGGAGCACAGGCTCCGGACGCGCAGGCTCAGCGTCCATGGCCCACGGGCCCACGGGCCCAGCCGCTCCCCGGCATGTGGGATCTTCCCGGACCGGGTCACAAACCCGTGTCCCCTGCATCAGCAGGCGGACTCTCAATCACTGCGCCACCAGGGAAGCCCATGCTGGAACTTTTTAAAGCCTCTTGAATTCGGGAAGTCAAGCCAAGAACTCGCCATCAGACTTTATTTGCAGTATCTGTAGATTTGGGTGAATTTGTCTCTTCTTAAGGTTCCCCAAATATTCTACAATTCCTGAGCTGGTCAGGAAGTTACTATCCTTACTTATTTGTAAGGCTTGGAATCTTATAAATCAGATACAGCACCAGTTTTTTTAAGGAGGGCTTTGTAAGCATTGGCTTTATAAAGTCAACCTAGGGGCTTCCCTGGTGGCACAGTGGTTGAGAGTCTGCCTGCCGATGCAGGCGACACGGGTTCATGCCCCGGTCCGGGAGGATCCCACATGCCGTGGAGCAGCTGGGCCCATGAGCCATGGCCGCTGGGCCTGCGCCTCCGGAGCCTGTGCTCCGCTACGGGAGAGGCCGCAACAGTGAGAGGCCTGCGTACCACACAAAAAAATAATAATAAAAACAAAAATAAAGTCAACCTAGTTTCTTAAAACTGTATGGTTATAACTGATGCTATGCACATCATTCTCAAATATGACATTCCAGTGAAAGCTTTAGTAAAACTAATGTTTTCAATTATGTCCTGTTACAGGGAGAAAATATTCTTATTGAACTTACACAAATAACTATATTGCCAGAGTTTCCGCATTCTGGAGGGATCAGGTAACAAGAAAAAGATAAATGCTTCATTTTTACTTACAAGGTACCATCTATTCAATTATTGTGTATAGATAGCTTAAAAGAAAGAGGTTCTTTATATCAAGAAAACAGAACATTAAAAAACCAGTAACACTCTGAGAAAAAGTCAAAAAAGAAACCATAATCCTTCTTCATTAGTTCTTTCAGCTACACATAATTAATTCTTATTCTGTTTGATCTTGGGTTAGTGGTTTTGTGAACTCATTAGCTTTTCCATTCATTGTGGAAATCCTTATTCATTCCAGTATATGATCTTAAAGTTATTAAAGCAATGCCATTAGAAGCTTATACTTCAGAATACCTGTCATAGTCCTTTTCATGAGTCTCTGAGACAGTCCTTTTTGATGAAGATGAAGCACTTTGGCCAGTAGCTGATTGTAAGAACTTTCAGAAAAGAATCAGAGTAAAACAGTAACTATGTGTGAATCACTAAAGGCTTAAATGACTGTGGTTAAAGATCTGATGAGAGTTTATTATAAGGCAATTGAAAAGGAAATTTAGATGACTTTGTCACATACGACTTTTAAAAATAACTGGAATTACGACTGATAAAATTATAACAAGACATATTATGGATAGTAAGGACATTGTCAAATTTCTAAAAAACTTTATATAATTTCTGACATACTTACATTAATAACATATACACATACAAATATAACTAGGAATGTAAGTATCTCTACTTATTTGACAATGCTTCCCATGCAACTTAGCTTATCAAATAAACCTAATTAGTGTGACATCTCTCTTTTTACAAGGTAAGAAAAGAAATTCTTTGAAAATTTCCAGGGATCCTCTGGGAAATCTCAAGGTCAGTTCAAGGTCAATAAGACTTTATTTAGAATTTGATTTGGAGAAGTTATCAAAAATGTCAAAAGGTTTGAACACTTGATTAAACAGGATCACAGATCAATATGAAACAATACTATTCAACCAAAGTGATAATAAAAGACTTAAAAAGTAAATATAGGGGGAATGGGAAGTTAGTGTTTAAAGGGGACAGAGGTTCAGTTTAGGAAGGTGAAAAATTCAGGAGATGGATGATGGTGAGAGTTGCACAATAATGTGAATGTACTTAGTGCCACCGAACTGTATGGTTAAATATGGTTAAAATAGTATGTTTTATATTATGTGACTTTTACCCAATAAAAAATAATTTTTTAAGTAAATATAGGAGGTTATATGATTATTAAAACAAATACACAAATTAGCTCTTTTAACATTTAGAGAACTTAGTTTTGGTTCTGTTCATTTTCAGGACACGATAAAGACAACATAAAGCACAAGAAATTATTCTGGTAAGACACAGAATCTTTGTTCCTAGGTGAAAGACTCAAAAGGTAAAGAAAAACCTTTTATAATCTGTTATTAAGAGCAGACAAGTAATCCAAGAAAACCTTGTCATTTTAGTTTTACAGTGGTTATTGATAAAAATCTCCTTGTAACAAATCCATTCAATCTTAGCCAGTTTAACCACATAAGCTATTCTCTCTTGCTCTCTTCTTTCTCCTGTTTCTTTTCTACCAACTCTTTATAACTTTTTATTTCCATCAGGATTTTGTCCTTTATTTTCCTCTTTCTTGTTTTGGAACAATGTGTTGAAAACCTCTAAAAAATTACTTCAGGGCAAGATTACTCTCCTTTTTTTCCTAAATAAAAACATTCTACATTCTTTAAATACTTTGCATAGGATTTTTTTCTTCAATCTTATTAGTCTTAGTTCTATCCACACATACTGTTTACAATTCTTTTTTTGGGGGGTTGCATTGGGTCTTCGTTGCTGCGCACAGACTTTCTCTAGTTGTGGTGAGCAGGAGCTACTCTTCGTTGAGGTGCCTGGGCTTCTCATTGTGGTGGCTTCTCTTTTTGTGGAGCATGGGTTCCAGGTGTGTGGGCTTCAGTAGTTGCAGCATGTGGGCTCGGTAGTTGTGGCTTGTGGGCTCTAGAGAACAGGCTCCATACAGGCTCAGTAGTTGTGGCTCTCAGGCTCTAGAGTGCAGGCTCAGTAGTTTAGGGACATGGACTTAGTTGCTCCATGGCATGTAGGATCTTCCTGGACCAGGGATCGAACCCATGTCCCCTGCATTGGCAGGCAGATTCTTAACCACTGCAACACCAGGGAGGTCCTGTTTACAACTCTTAACACTTAGTGACCTCAATTTCCAGAGAAAAAGAACATGCAGGCAATGTGAACTGTCTGCTACAAACCAGCATTCTTTAGTATACTGGCAAGTTTATGAATACACAGTTTCATAATGTATAGAGGCATATGCTTCTTTATAGTAAAATATCTCAATATGGCAGCCTCCAGAGTGATTGATGAGTTCCAACCATCCTATTCTCATCACCAAACTCTTGGGGAGGAAAACTTTTTCCTCTACCCACTTATATTAAGGGACTGGGGTACTGCAAATTAAGCCGACAAAAAAGACAGATTAGCAAGAGAAAAAAAAAGTTTGTTTGGACATGGGAGTACACAAATGAAGTGGCTCATTAAACAGCTAAGATTAGGGGCTTATATATCTAACTTAAAAGTAGAAAGGCAGGGGTGAGAAAAGGATTCTCAGAAAAAGATGGGTTTCTTTAGAAAAAATACATGGGTTCTTAGAGGAAAAAACAGAGATAAGAAAGTTTGTGATAATGTTTGTTTATGCAGGTGCAAGTGGTCTTTTCTCACCTTCTTCATGGCCACAAAAATCCCCTGGAAAAGGGATTTATGATAGCTGAATTCTTTGGGGAGTCTCTGCCTTTAGACAGAGAAGAGGAGTTCAGAATAAACGTTCTTCACAGAGGTATATTCTGGATCTCTTTCCACAGTCCATTGCAGCTTTATCCACGTGGACTTCCGTGACTGTCCTACTCTGTAATGCAAGATGTAATTCCTGAAAGCCTCATACCTAATGACAGTGAGGCCTAGTGTATTACATATAGCATATATTGTGTATTTTTTAAACCACTGGATAGTTGAACTGATTAGGCTTTCGAGTTATATTTATTTATTTTTAAGCCACTATGTGTTGTAAGAAATACATGAAAGACATCAGAGACCCTGGCTTACTCTGGTCTCTCACAAAGTTATATAATCTAGTCTTTTCTTTGAAATTTATTTTTTTCTTAGGTAAAATGAGGATAATAATAAACCATTCCTACAAGATTGATGAAAGATAATGAGATAAAGGAGAATGAAAGAACTTGGCATAGTGTTTGATACATAGTAGGGAGTCACTAAATTTCAGTTGAATCTAAATCTAGTTGAACCCAAATTTTTGATGATGGCAATGAACTAACCCATTATGTTTTCTCCCTGTTTCCATTCATTTCTTGTCTTACTTTTAACAGTTTTAATTATAGTGGAGATGTAATAGTGTGGTCTATTTTTTTCACTTAACATTATCTGATATATATTTACACTGCATTTGTACCATGTTATCCCTCTTAAGGTCACTACGCCATGTTGTCACTAAAAATCAGTCAAGTGGAATCACACAGTCATTTGCCAGTGCTAGTTATTTGTTTGGCAAGGTGGAAGCTTATACTTTTAGATTGCAAATTAATGGCTAAGTTAATCTTCCTTTTTTAATTAAGGAAAGTCAACTAACCATAAATGTTGATTAAACAGATGATGGTACTGAAAGCAGCATATAGATAGTATATGTTACACAAATTACTTAGCCTGTGTGTCTTCATGAAGAGTAAAGAGAAAATCAAGGTGATTATCTGAAATCTATAGGCTCAAAGTCTAACAAAACAATGTTTACCTCAACCACATTTGTGAATTTTTGCAGGGATTATCTGTCTAATTGCTCCAATAATCCACTTAGGTCCTTAAAATTTTATCTAAACCCTCTTTGTTTTAGTCATTAGAAATGATTATTTTCCCTTCACTATTTTATACATGTAAATATTGAGAAGATAAATGACAGAGTGATTACTAAGCTCTTTACAGGAAGTACCGAGAATAAAGGCAAAATGCAAAAATAAAGTTTTAAACTGCTCACATTATTTTGGATGGGAATTTTCTTGTTGTTCTTGGTCAATATTTCTTAGTCTTACAACAAACCTTAGAGAATCAGCATCCTAAGTTATTTCTGCAGGATGTAAATTCATCTGTTCTTCCTCCAGATAAGTTATTTATTTTAGAGAAAAATCAATGTTGAGGTTGAGACTTTATCAGGTTAAAAAGCAGCTTAAATCCAGTGATGAAAGTGTTATCTCTCATTTGCACCCACTATTAGTTTGAATTCAGGTATTTGTGAACCTCTAGAAATATTTACTTTTTTGCTTATCTTCCTGCTGGTCTTATGGTCAAAGAAAAAAGGGGTATAATATTTATTGTCTAAGTGCCAAGTATTAATTAAATCATTTGATGGTTACAGACACTAAAGAAAAGGAATAAAAAGGAGACATTTTGTTCCTCTGCAAGAATAAAAGAGCTGGCACTCCATTCATTTGGTATTCTACTCCATTTGGTAAGGACTCTTTTCCTCTTGTTTTCACTGTTTATGTTCAAACATCTAGATGCATTTTTCAGATTGCCTTTGGAGACTGCCTGTGAGGATAGGGATTTACATTCATTTTCAAAGATCACAGCATCTCGTTGCAGAGAACGTTCATTCTACTATGAAATGCAGCAGTCTATATGAAAAATATGCAAGTGTCACTTGAAATCTAAGCTCTTAAATGAGAAAGAGGACATCTGGTTATACTGCTTGTGCTCCCTATACACCCACAGTCTGGAAACTTGCAGAAAATTTTCTTAGCAAGTAACCAAACAACTACACAGTACAATAAAACCTCACCCACCATTGATTCAAAGATGTAAAACAACCTTAAAGAGAGGAAGTTTAGAGTCATCAATTTTGTAATACAAACTTGTAAGAATTTAGAAACTATGAGTAAAGGTTACTTGAACAATATCTTTGGAGGAATTTTGCAAAATATCTAAGAAAATAAAATAGTGTATGATATTTTAAACAATTTACAATTCTGACCTGTTCATTACTTGGGAGTTGACATCTCCAAGCCAGTCTTGATCGGTTCATATTATGAAGGATTTTATTGCACATTCCATTTTCTGCCAGGGACACTCTTTTCTCAGATACTCATGTGACCTGCTTCTTTATTTTCCTTTAAGTCTCTACTCAAGTATCCCTACATAAAATAGCATCCCCCCTGTCCCCAGAGCACATTCTACCTTTCACCCTGTCTTTTATTTTTTTTTTCTCCTTAGCCCTTACCACTATTTAACAATCTGTGTATTTATTTGTTTGCTGACTCTCATCTTCCACTAAAATGTAATCTTTATGAGACCAGGGACTTTACTGGTTTTATTCATTCTTTGTTCCCAGTGTCTATAGCAGCTCCTGGCACATAGAAGGTACACAATAAATATTTGTAGAAAAAAGGAACAAATGGAATTTGCCTGACTCTGAAGCAAAAAAAAAAAAAAAAAAAAAAGACTAAGGAAAAAACGTAAATTGATAAATAACTGGTAGAACAATAACACAGAAAAGGGCCTCTTTCTATTTGTGCCTGATGTTCTCAAATCTATTTGATGTTTGTTTTTTGCTGGGCTTGAAATGTAGGCATTCAGCCAAAAGGCTGCATGCTGACTAATGAGATAGAGATACAGACCTAGCCCAGCAATATTCATATGTTCTATATGCATTCATTTTTCTCTAGTGACATTTTAATATATTTTGGTGAAGATATTCCCAAGATAATGAAGATATGTTGAGTGAGCATTGAAAGTGATGAGTTTTTTTTTCCATTATCAAAGACAAATACAGGTGTGTAATATATGCAGAGCATTGAAAGTGAGGAAAGAAAATGAGAGAACCCTAAGTAATGAAAAGAAATTAAAGCTCTCCAGTAATGAAAAGGAAGGCCAAACTGAAAACATAAATCTCTAGACTCAGCAAGGATTTATACTGATGTGGAGTGAGTGGACCAATGGCTTTCATGATGGGACTCATTTTGAAAAAAATGTCATTTCCACTGCCAAATAGAGTTCATGGTTTAGTGAAAATTTTGTCTTCAGTCTAATCACATGAGCCAAATTCTGGCCTCATATATTCTGATATGAGGAATGAACCAATTCCTGAGGTTATTTGTGAGATTCTAAGAATAATATCAAGGAGGGTGGTCCCAGCTAAAGTGAGATCTTGGTGTATTTGCCTTAGGTCTTATGTTACAGTCTGGAACTTCTGTGTAACATGACATTAACAGAATAAAGACCATTTAATTCAAGACTGCTTTAGAATCTGTCCAAATGACCATGAAAGATATCAACTCACTTATAATGCAGTCCTGATGGCCAGACCATAGCGTATGTGCTGGTTTTAGCAGAGACTTAGAACAAGGCAAAGGGGAATCTAGACAGGTCATTTTCAAGCAGGACCAAATCTAAATCAATTCAGAGAAGTATCATCAGTTGTGGGGTTTGGGCTGTAAAGAACAACTATCACTGATCTATTTTTTTTTTGAAATTGACCATGTTAAAGTAAATCAGATTAGAACATCTCCTCTAATACTGGCTATATACTAGCAAAATTAGGGCAAATAGTTGACACAGTTTATACCTGAGGGTATTGATGATTCAAATGAATCCAGCTGTTTTATTGGGAGGATGGGGAAACTCTCTGGATGGTAAGCATAGCAGTAGCAGCTAATACAAATAATGCTCACATACTGTAGGTCATCCTACCTTGGTCTGCTATATATTGGGTTCCATATATTACACAATAAAATTTGACTTCAGTCTTTTTCAAAAACTTTAGGGAGTGGGCTGTTTAATTCAGTCACTAATAAATTGATTTCCAGTTCTTTTGGTTGGAATAAGTGAATATTCATAGAAATAGAGAAATAAAAATGGAAGCCAAAGAGTAGATGTAAAGACAGATGCACAAAACTATACTCAGGAGGAATATATTTTAAGTTTAACAAGATTGTTATAAATCATGTTGTCATCCCCTTGAGAGAGCCTCTCTGGACGTTTCTGCCTGCAAGTCTTCCAATTATTGTTGTAGATTTATCCAGGCTTTGTTTTTTTGTTTGTTTATAGAAAACGGTACAAATTGATGTCAGAAGATGTCACTTGTTTCAAGTTCTAGCCAGTATTTCCATTTGCTCTGATCTGAATTCTCCCAAAGTGGTCCACTTGAGAGAGCCTCTCTGGGCGTTTCTGCCTGCAAGTCTTCCAATTATTGTTGTAGATTTATCCAGGCTTTGTTTTTTTGTTTGTTTATAGAAAATGGTAGAAATTGATGTCAGAAGATGTCACTTGTTTCAAGTTCTAGCCAGTATTTCCACTTGCTCTAATCTGAATTCTCCCAAAGTGGTCCACTTCCAAAAGCAAATATAGAGCACAAAACAATAAATCATGATCTGAAATACAGTATACATTTGAAAAGCTTATTCTTTTATCTTATCAAATGAGTGGCACTTTTGCCAAGATAAATAAAATGTGTTTTCTACATGATATTTGATGAGTATAATATTCTTTCTTAAGTTAAAATTAATTTAATTTCATTGTTATTAGAATAAAATATATAGAATGCAGAATAGAAAACAAAATAGAATTGGGTCTCAATAAACTTCCAACATGCCTTTCTCTTATAGCTGCATATGAAAAGGGAAAAAAAAGCAATATAAACGCTTGTTTTCCTGAAACACCATCTGTTATTTCTGTTTGAATTAAGCTCAGTGCTCTAAAGGTTATGGATACTGTACAGTAATTAGCACCACTGTGGGAAATGTTTTTACTTCTATGCATTAGAGTTCCCCAATTATACAAGTATAGAATTCCAAGATGATCTCTTTTATCAGAGGTGTGACTAAATTTCTTTCTTGTGCTATAATATCAGCAAAGTAATACTGCATTCAATGTTCTTGCTCTGAAATGCAAATAAAATAAGAGCTTTGTTTTACATGTTTTACATCTCATTGTTGTTTTCTCTGTGTCACATATACAGACATTTTGAAGAGAGTGATCATCAAATTGTTATCAAATACCTGTAAAATTCTTTTGATTTTTATACCTTAGGGAAATTAATTGTCTTATATTAATTTTTTTTTTTTTTTTTTTTTTTGCGGTACGCCGGCCTCTCACTGATGTGGCCTCTCCAGTTGCGGAACACAGGCTCCGGACGCGCAGGCCCAGCGGCCATGGCTCACAGACCCAGCCGCTCCGCGGCACGTGGGATCCTCCCGGACCGGGGCACGAACCCACGTCCCCTGCATTGGCAGGCAGACTCCCAACCACTGCGCCACCAGGGAAGCCCTGTCTTATACTAATTAATCAGAAAATTAGATTCCCTTCCTCAAAGGGAGGCCAAAAAATTTTAAGTACTTATAAATACTGTATGAATATCAATATATGTTTCATACATAATTCCCCCACCCCCACCCCATTCTTTGGGAGCAGTGGTCCAGAAATATTTAATTGCATGGCATGGGGTTATAGGTATTTTACATTGAGGTTATGTCTGTCCTTAACTTACAATTAAAGTGACAAATTTAAGAGTTATGTTTCTCAAGCACTGCTCTTGTAATATTTTTAAAAAATTGTTTGAAACAAACCAAAAAAGAAAACTAAATTGTGTTTATACATAGGTCAAAGCTATTCAAATTAGGACTTTGACTATAAATTCCAAGAGAGTAAAGAGTATTCGAAAATTCACAAAACTCTGTCGAGTCCAGCAGTGGTCTGGCCATGAGCTTCACCAGGGTCAGTGCTATGTCATTGGTGGCTCTGCTCAGTGTCAGGGATTGCCACCTGGTTAATTCAGCCAGTAGTGGCGATGATAACTAAGGTAGGTGTACACTTGGTATGTACAGAGTGCATTACATAAATTAACTCATTCAATTATAACAACAAATTTTGTACAGTAGGTACCATTATCTCCATTTCACGGATGGGGAAAGTGAAGTTACATACTCTGTGATGCTAGGGAAGTAAGTGGTGGATCTGAACCCAGACAACCTCACCTCAAGGTAAGTCTGTGCTTTTAACCTACCTAAGAACGGCAGTCAGCAGCTGAGATTTGCCTTAGGACTGTCATAAAAGGCAAACTTCATAAAAGAAGGCCAGGGCTCATTCTCTACAATAATAATAGCAAAGCCTTAGATGGCACTCTCTCTACACCGAGCACTTTATCTCTAGAAATTAATTTAATCTTCCTAACACCCCTAAGAATAAGGTTCTCTTTTTTTAAAATTTTTTTTATTTTTTTTTATTTTTGGCTGTGTTGGGTCTTCGTTGCTGCACGCCAGCTTTCTTTAGCTGCGGTGAGTGGGGGCTACTCTTCGTTGTGGTGTGCGGGCTTCTCATGGCGGTGGCTTCTCTTGTTGTGGAGCACAGGCTCTAGGTGCACAGGCTTCAGTAGTTGTGGCTCGCGGGTTCTAGAGCACAGGCTCAGTAGTTGTGGCGCATGAGCTTAGTTGCTCTGCAGCATGTGGGATCCTCCTGGACCAGGGCTTGAATCCATGTCCCCTGCATTGGCAGACAGATTCCTAACCACTGTGCCACCAGGGAAGCCCAACGTTCTCTTTTTATTTTTACTTTATAGTGGTGGAAACTGAGACACAAAGAGATTAAATAGGTTGCCTACAACTGCATTATAGAGGCAGAGGAAGGCTTTGAGCTCAGGTGGTCTGATTCTACAGTACATTTTCTTTGCTATTATGGGATACTGTATCATGTTTTGGAAATTTAAAACCTAAGAAAATTATGGGCAAAATTAAGTTTATGGTAGTCAAGTTTAGGGGAAGGAGGAGGAAACATATAAAGGGCCATTTATTTATTTATTTATTTCCCTTTCATCTAACGTATTAAACAGTTTTGAGGGCTTCTCTGGTGGCGCAGTGGTTAAGAATCCACCTGCCAATGCAGGGGACACGGGTTCGAGCCCTGGTCCGGGACGATCCCACATGCCGCAGAGCAACTAAGCTCGTGCGCCACAACTACTGAGCCCGCGTGTAACAACTACTGAAGACCGCGTGCAACAAGGGAAGCCACCACAATGAGAAACCTGCACACCACAAACGAAGAGCAGCCCTCACTTGCCGCAACTAGAAAAAGTCCATGTGCAGCAACGAAGACCCAACACAGCCAAAAATAAATAAATAAAATTTAAAAAAAAAGAATAACAATGAAAGATAATGAGAATGTCCCTTGTCTGTACAACACTTCATTAATTTAATGCTATCTTTAGATTCCCAGCTTCTTGCTATACATTACATGATATACTGTGCTATTTACCGTAGTCCAGAAATTGCAGAAACGCTAACACATGTACTCAGGAACTTCTGTTACATTCTCTGAAGGCTTTGTCTATATATGAGAATTATTTAACAAAACATGGTTTATAAAGGCCAAGTTACTAGAATGAAGGTTTTGCACAGGCAGCTCTTAACATGAAAATGAGATTCATTCCCAAAAATCCATTCC
The DNA here is from genome assembly GCF_964374135.1 of Grampus griseus. NCBI lineage: Eukaryota > Metazoa > Chordata > Mammalia > Artiodactyla > Delphinidae > Grampus > Grampus griseus. Next base: position 115,176,663 of record NC_138998.1, on the reverse strand, counting down.
ACACCATTTTGGATGCTGTCTCCACTTTCATGTCTTCTAGCCATCACCTCTGCCCTGTGCAATTATCCTTTCCCCTAGACTGCTTCTACAGAGATATTTCCTCTATGTGTTCAAGTGCTTTTTAAAAATTCAAATTCAATAAAATGGAAGAAATATATCAAAAATATCAATGACAATAATACACTGGCACTCTACAATTTAATCTACATTTACCCTCTTGTTTTAATACTTGTAATAGGTTAAATTGTGTCCCCCACCAATTCATATGTTGAAGTCCTAACCTTGAATACCTCAGAATGTGACCTATTTGGAGACAGGGTCTTAACAGAGTTAATCAAATTAAAATGAGCTTATTAGGGTGGGCCCTAATCCAGTATGACTGTTATAAGGAGAGGAAATTTGGACACAGACACACACTGAGGGAAGACAATATGAAGAGATACAGAGAGAAGATAGACATTTCCAAGCCAAAGAGAGATTGTGGAACATAGCTTTCCCTCAAAGCCCTCAGAAGAAACCAATCTTGCTGATAATATTATCTCAGACTTGTAGTCCCCAGAAGTGTGAGATAATAAATTTCTGTTATTTAAGCCACCCAGTTTGTGGTACTTTGTTATAGCAGCCCTAGCAAACTAATGCAGTACTCTTAGATTAAAATTAGCAAAAAAAAATTTCAAACAGCTTAGCCAAAAAATAGAATTTAAGAAAGGAGACTGGGACACCTCATAGATTCCAAGAAAGTCTGGACAACCAGCCCCAGCCTACAGAGACTAGGGAACACCAGGAGCTCAGGCAGCATCTCCCCATCTCATTCTCTCTGTCCCACAGGCCACATCATCTCTCATTCCTTTCTCTTTCTTGCCGACAGATCACTGTATCACACACATGACTGTACCAAAGGCTACAAAAGGTGCAGGTCCCATAAACTAACAAATACTTATTAATATTAAGTTTAAATCTCAATTCCAAACCCATAGGAGACAGAATCTGATAGACCTGACGTAGGTCAGGCATCTATCCCTGTTTCAATCAGCTACGGCCAGGAAGGCAGGGCTACGTAGGATAAACATAGCTTTGGGGAGTAGGACCACATTGCGACTGTTATGGACTTTAAGGACTTTTGTCTTCATAGACCCCATCATCCCTAAACACAATTAGTAAAAATTATGTTCTATGATTACATTGATTTAAAGATATAATTATACATTAAAACATTTTCTTTGACATGAAATTAATTTTTCTCCTGATTTGAAAGAATTAAGACATTTTCATGGGCCTCAAAAAGTATTCTGGTCCTAGGTACTGGGCCTGCTGTGCCTCATATAGCTTTTTTTTAGTGAAGTGGACTTTTTAGACAAAGAGGGAGTATGTATGTATAGCTACACATTCCTATTTAGCTAGGCTTTTCAAAGTCTGTTCTCATCATTTTTCCAGTAAGACACTTGTAACTTGTGTTGTTGTTAATGATGATACAAGTAATATCAATGCTGGAGAGGATATTTTTCCTCGTGTGTTCCTCCATCTAATGCCTTTCAGATTTATAACTGACAGTGGTTGACTTCCACCTCCTGATTCCCATATGGTCTCAAGGGTGTAGAATAACCTGGAGGCTTGTGATAGAAAAGACTTGGGGTAAATTATTTAAGCTCCTGGACAGAGCTGAGTAAGTATTTTCAAATCCCTTCTCTAACACACAGGGTTATATTTTATCAGCTATATCCATGATAACATCTCACTGAAGCATATGTCATTAGTCCATCTTTCATAAGTAAAATAAATCAAGAAGTCCACTTATTCACTAGAAATACATATATCTTACCTCTTACATGACATTTAATTATGGGTCAAGTTGTACAACTGTAGAGGTGTGTTTTCTGTGCTAGAGGTATAAAGGGGTTTCTAATACTTATTCAACTTCTCTATTATATGCCAATTTTGAGTGCGTTTATTTGTGCTAGCAATAATGATAGAAATGAAGTAACAAAAGCAGGGTGACAAGTGTGCGATTATCTTCTGGGTTTCAAATTTAACAGGTTGGACATATGACGAGATTGAATATGAGCATTGCACCTGAGTGACTATTTCACGAAGCTTTCAAGTGGGACTACTAGCAAATGACTGACATACCCAGTGAGGCACAACTTTGGGGGAAAAAAAGGTCAGTTCTTATAGACTTGTGGGTTACAGAAGTAGCAGTAGTTTCACAGAAATTTGGGTGGCTGATTTTGAGAAATCAAATAAAACTAAGACTCTGCAAAATGCCACGAGTCACTCAATGGAGTCATTGCTTATGTTAGTAGGTATTGGTTATTCATTGCCATTTTAGGCTGTACACACAAACATGTGTTGCATTCACCCTGGGAACTTCCGTCTTTGAGAGCAAAGGATCACTCTCTACATCAATAAAATAAGTATGAAAAAGTGAAGCAGAACTAGAGTGGCTTTGGGACTTAATCTGGAAATCTGATGGGGATGATCGTTAATTTCATGTGTCAACTTGACTAGACTATGTGGTGCCCAGATATTTGGTCAAATGTTATTTTGGATGTGTCTGTGAGGGTGTTTCTGGATGAGGATAAGATTTGAATTGGTAGAATGAGTAAAGCAGATTGCTCACCCTAATGTGGGTGGCCTTCATCCAACCAGTTGAAGACCTGAATAGAATAAAAAAGCTAACCCTCCCTTAGTAGGAGGGAGTTCCTTCTGCCTGACTGCTTTGAGCTGGGACATCAGTCTTTTCTGGCCTTCCACCTGAACTAAAATATCATCTTTTCTTGGGTCTTGAGCCTTTCAGCTTTCAGAATGGAACTACACGAACTACACCGTCAGTTCTTCTGGGTCTCCAGCTTGCCAGCTGCAGATCTTGGGACTTCTCGGCTTCTGTAACAACGTGAGCCAATTCCTTATAGTAAATCTGTTTATACATAGATATATGTCTGTCTATCTATCTACCTACCTACCTACCTACCTACATCCTCTTGGTTCTATTTCTCTGGAGAACTCTAATACAATGAGTCATATTAAGTAAAGCTCAATCTAAGTTTCTTCCTTGTAACATATTTACTTTTAATAATTTAGCCAAAGTGAAACTAGCACATTGTAGACTCTCAAATGGATTTATTATAAGGGAAAAAAATGAAACAGAAGTTACAACTTCTATGATCAGACATCTTTTCAGAATGGAAGCCTTTGTTTCAACCTAATCATCTATTTTTTAAATGGACTAGATTAGGGCTTTCAAACTAGTGAGCAGTAGCACACTTCTTCATAGTGAATGAGGTACCATGAAAAGTTGAAACTTGAACGGCAGCTGAGGGCATGTGGGGAGAGCAGGGCAGGGATGGGTCACCTGCCCTGAAGGTCTTCACCAGAAGCAGTGCTCTCTTGCGTCCACCAGAAGTGGGCTTTGCCCAGGCACTGGGGTGCTCTTGTGTGGTGCCCCAGACCAGGGAGATGAACCTGTTAACCAAAGTGCAGCTGGTTGACAAGCTGAATGAATGCGAGACTGGTACTATGGTGATAGCTGAGGCATCATGGCACTCCGAGTACAAGGACAGTGCCTGGATCTTCCTGGGAGGCCTTTCTTATGAATTGACTGAAGGAGATAGCCTCTGTGTATTCTCCCAGTACTGGGAGATTGTTAGCATTATTCTCGTGCAGGACAGGAAGACAGGGAAGTCTAAAGGATTCTTCTTTATCTTCTATGAGGACCAGAGGAGTACAAGTTTGACCATTGACAATTTTAATGGAATCAAGATCAAGGGAAGAGTTATCCGAGTCAACCACATACCTAGCTACCATCCCGTCCCCCTCAGTCCTCAGAGGATGCAGATGATGCCACCAGAAAGCTCTGGGAGAGGGGCTATGGGGCTCAGATCCCCTTGTCTAGTTCATCTGAAAGCTTGGATGATGAGGCACTCTCAGAATGGCACAAATGGGAAAAACAGAGAAGAAAGAATATCAAAGTGAATACTGATATACAAGTTAAAGATGAAGAGGAACAAATAAGCCATGGTCCTTGCCAGCCAGAGGCCAGATTTAAAAAAAGAGGATGCTCTAGGCTCCCATAAACCTACCAAGGTTAAGCTAGAGTCTACAGAGGGCACGAAGCCCTAACACCCAGCTACCCCGAGGCCGGGATGGCTGCTGCAGGGGACAGCTTACTGCAGGGTACGGAGGGATCTGGAGAGGGGGCTGAGGAAGGAGAACCCAGGCTCTGAGTCCACCTGCCCTTGATCAGAGACCAGAGGAGGAAAGAGAAGAAGAGCAGGGATTGGGACAGAGGTGAAGCTCAGATAGATTTTAGCTGATATGAAGGCACAGCCACACATATTCTCCAATCCCAGTGACCACGGGCTAGACCAAGACTGCAGCCTGCTTAGATCCTTAAAGTTTGAAATGAAATGTGATATTTAAAATGCTATGGGACTGGAATTAATTTATTAATTTTGTATAATTTTATAATATAAAGTCATTAATATATATTAATTTTATTCATTAAAATTTTATTAATTTTATGTAATTTTAATTATTATTAAATTTATGGTTTATTAATTATATGTTAATAAATTAATTTAATAGAATTTCTTTAAAATTTGAGCATCATTTGTTTTGTTCTGTATTCCTACAACCATTCAAAATTTTACAACAGTTGAAATTACATTACCAGATTTGTATGGCTCCTTTGATAAACTCCTGAGATTTTTTTTTTCAGTGGATTTTTTCTTTCGTCATTTCTTTCTTTCTTATCTGCCTTGGGTCTTAGTCGCAGCACCCACATGCGGGATCTTTTGTTGAGGTGTGCGGACTCTTTGTTGCGGTACGCGGGCTTCTCTCTAGTTGTGGCGGCCGGTTTTCTCTCTCTAGTTGTGGCGCGCGGGCTCCAGGGCGTGTGGGCTCTGTAGTTTGCGGCATACGGGCTCTCTCATTGAGGTGCTGGAGCTCAGTAGTTGTGGCACCCAGGCTTAGTTGCCCTGCAGCAAGTGGGATCTTAGTTCCCCGACCAGGGATCGAACCCTAGTCCCCTGCATTGGAAGGTGGATTCTTTATCACTGACCACCAGGGACGTCCCGATAAACTCCTGAGATTTTGATGCCTAAGATTTAAGAGTAGTTCTCTGTGGTGATCCACCATGTAGTAACTCCCCTCCCATAGTATTTGGCTTAAATATTACCATTTTCTATGTAGCAGGATGTGCAAAAGTTAGAAGCTCTAGATGATCTCTATAGTCTTTTATGGTTCTAAGCTCTTTAGGCTACCATGGAAGAATTTCAGCCAGCAGAGAGGGAACTGATTAATATTATGTGATTTTTCTAATAAGCAGTAAAACATATTTAAAATATTTAGGTTTCTGCTCCTATATGATTTTATATATCAGTAGTCATGGAAATTGTTTTTTTTTTCCACTGTACCTTCAGCTAATGATAAAGGGCAAAGAATATTCTTACAGAAAGTAGTATCAGTTGAGATACATGACTAATCATGGTTGATTAAAATAGATTATTTCTGATCGCATATTCTTGCTATCCTTCTCTACTTCATATATACATATGTGTGTGTGTGTGTGTGTGTGTGTGTGTGTGTGTGTGTGTATTCCAAGAAAGCATGGTATTTTATTATATCTCACAAGAAGTTGCTTACCTGCTAGGGAGCTTGGGATATGTAAAGTGATCTAGCATAATTGAAAATGCAAAGATTTTCTGGATTTTGTTAGTATTTGATGTTTGATTGATGAGCATTTCACTCCCATTTGCAATTTCATATTCTGCCTATGGACAGAACTGCATACATGAACTAGCAGGGTTACTACTTAGGACAGAAGCCTTAAGCAAACCTTTCAGAAATTGCCTGTCCATTTCAAATAAGTCCCCAAGATTCTAATATCTTGAATGACTTTGAATATTGTGACTTTGGACCAGTAATTTTTTATACAGGAACTCTATTTGGCCTAAAAGTTTTCTCAAAAGATCTCTACTTATATTGCACTAGTACATACAGAAGTTACCAGTACTATAAGCAAGGAGAATACTGCTAATCAGTATTTACTCATCAATGGAAATTTCTATAGTAGGCATTTACTATGGATTTTAAAGATATTTATAATTGTAATATTTTCATAAAATAACTGAAAATAGAAATACTTTTAATTCAGTTATCAGAAATTGGCTATTTCCCACATTTACTTCTAGTCTTTGCCTACATGTATGCATATTTTACATAGCTGTAGGTCCTTTATTTACTCCTTTCATTCACTCATTCATTCATTCAATAAATATTTCTTAGGTTTCTACTAAATACCAGAGGTTATAACATAGTTGGGGATAAAAAAATGAATATGACACAATGCCTGACCAGAGGAGGTCAAGATATAGTGGAAGAGATGTACATGTAAACAGTTAAATTAGAAGTTATGTTTAGAGTACTCTGGAATAGTAAAAGGAGACACAGGTGTGTGAGTGAGGCAAATAAGGTAAGAAAAGACGTTGCAGGCAGGGATTCCAACGGGTGCAGAAATGAGGAGAGATGCAAGTTGTTCAGTATAAGTGGGAGCACATAGCAATGTGAAATAGGGCCTTTTCTCCTTTGAGAAAAGGAGAGATGCGAGAAAGATGCGAGATGCGAGAAAGTCCCTGCATACTATACAAGCTATTTGAGTTTAATTTGAAGGCATCAATGATTTTAAAGAGAAAGTGACATGGTGAGAAATTGGGAAGGTGGAGGATGAAGTAGACTGGGGAGGAACTGGGAGCAGAGAGATGAGTAGGGAGGCAATTGCAGTAGTTTAGGGAGGAGATCATGAGGGACTGAACGAGGCAGCTTGGTGCAGGAGATAGAGAGGAACTCAGGATTACAACAGATATTTAAGAGATCATTTTAGGGGACAAGGAAGGCCCCCAAGTTTACGACTAGAACATACAGGAAAAGGAGCAAAGTATATGTGGTAGGGAGGGAGTGGAGAAATGGAAGATGATGGCAGAGAAGGTTGAGTTCCTTTTGCTCCTTGTTGAAGTCAATCAAAATAACTGGTTGATAGTGGCCCAGAATTTAACCATTAGGAAATTATTGGTGACCAGTGTACGTGCAGTTCACAAGAAAGATGAGGGAGAACACCAGGTAGCACTAAAGGTGAGCAAATATAAACAGCACCTTCAAACAGTCTTTTGCTTATTAAATATAAGAATACACAGCTTTCAATAATTTTAATAGCTATATAATGTCGTATAGTGAATATAGAATAATTTAGCAAACATGTAGAAGTATTTATTTTTCCCTTAAAGTAGCAGTGCACTGAACATGTGCTTACTTTGCTGCTGTTTCTTATGTTATTTCCATAGGACAAATTTTCAGGAATTGGATCACTGGGTTGAAGAATATGAGTGTTTTTGGCTTTTTGGTTTTTCCAAACCATTGATCATCATTTATACATATGATGTAAGTGAATTGATTCAGTCATAAAGAATTTTGTGAGTGAAATAAAATGACAAAATTCTGAACTGAAATGCATAGCTCTGGTGAATATGGCTGGATATATTAGGCATTTGGATTGAGGCTAATCATTTTTCTCAAATATTATCCATTTGAAATAAAGGTGGGCCTAGAATTAGTGAGATACCCAACCAAAGCTGTATTGTGACTTCATAATACTCTTGCCTGTGTGTGTGATACACTTGTTTATCTTGTTATTTAAAATTGTAATAGAAGAAACAAAACACATGTTTTATCAAATGTTGGGAAAACTGAATTTTATTCTTAATTCTGTAAGGTGAGAGTAAAATTGACTGTATTACTTGAAACTTCCTCCATGAAGTCCTTGGTAGCTACCTCGATCACTTCACAGTAGAGCTGCCTCTGATTAGAAGAGCAAGCAGGTTAAATTTTTTTTTTTTTTTTTTTTTTTTTTGCTGTACGCGGGCCTCTCACTGTTGTGGCCTCTCCCTTTGCGGAGCACAGGCTCTGGACGTGCAGGCTCAGTGGCCATGGCTCACGGGCCCAGCCCCTCCGCGGCATGTGGGATCTTCCCAGACCGGGGCACGAACCCGTGTCCCCTGCATCGGCAGGCGGACTCTCAACCACTGCGCCACCAGGGAAGCCCCCAGGTTAAATTTTTGATGCATTGTATTTATATAGAGGAGTCCTATTGCCTAAAACATGTGACATTAAATACCTGGAGATTCTAAATGGAAAATAAGCCATAAGTTAAATAACAATATCTGTTATCAAAGATGATTTTTTTATAGGAGCACATAATTTGGGGTGAATCCATTACATAAAACTCAATAATTTGTGCTGAAATAATTAAGTTGACAGGCCTAATGTTGATTTTACTGTCTTTTCCCCCCAGTGTTTTGCTTTTCATTTGTATGAGAGGAAGAAGGCACATGGTATGAGTTTGGCTCATGTGTCTGAATATGGCTCCACAGGGAAGATTTGATACAGCTGAAGCTATTGCTTTTTAGAGACCTTTTATGATGAGCAGCTGCCTTAACAGCCTTCATCTTGTGACATCACATGAGCTATATCTCCGCAATAGGAAGAGAGAAAGATATGGCTGAGAGTTTTTGACTAAAACTTAAAATTGCAAAAGCAGAAACAGAGGTGGATGTTCCTGAAGTTATATTTTTGTAATATGTGACAGATACACAATTGTCTTATCCTAGTTTTCTTTCTTTTTTTTTTTTTTTGCGGTACGCTGGCCTCTCACTGCTGCGGCCCCTCCCGCTGCAGAGCACAGGCTCCGGACGCGCAGGCCCAGCGGCCACAGCCCATGGGCCCAGCCGCTCCGCGGCACGCGGGATCCTCCCGGACCGGGGCACAAACCTGCGTGCCCTGCATCGGCAGGCGGACTCTCAACCACTGCGCCACCAGGTAAGCCCCGTCTTATCCTTCTTTTAAAGCATTCCTTTAACTCGCAGGGGTTTCTGTTTTGTCTCATTCATGTAGTCAAACTCTTTCTTTGCCATAGACGATGGCATTTTGTTTTAATAATTTGAGCCCTTATTCAGAAGGCATCTCAAAGAGCTCACCTACAAAAATAGATTTCAGGACCACACATTCTGAAGGACAATTCAGTGCTTCCTTTCCTCTCATGCCCCCACGTGCAAATGAAGAACCTCAATGCATTGGCTGTTAATGTAATACAAGGCATAAAAATTCATCTAGTTCATCTAATTGTGCTTCACCAGAGGGCTAGGATGGAATCACTCACAGCTTTATTTGTGAGATGTGGCAAGAGTAGCTTTTAACCTATCCAGATGGTTCCCAGCCTATGATGGTTCAGCTGACGATTTTTTGACTTTACAATATGTGAAAATGATAACGCGTTCAGTAGAAACTGTACTTCGAAGCTTGAATTTTGGTCTTTTCCCAAGCTAACGATATACAGTATGATACTCTCTCATGATGCTGCGCAGTGGTGATGACCTGCAGCTCCCGGTCAGCCATGTGATCACAAATGTGAACAATCAATACACTTACAGCCATCCTGTGCCCATATGATCATTCTTTATTTAACTTTCAATACAGTATTCAGTAAGTTCCAGGAGATATTCAACACTTTATTATAAAATAGCCTTTGTGTCAGGTGATTTTGCCCAACTGTAGGCTAATGTAAGTGTTTTGAGCACATTTAAGGTAGTTAAGCTAAGCAGTGTTATTTGGTAGGTTATGTATATTAAATACATTTTCAACTTAGGATATTTTCAACTTAACCATGGGTTTATTGGGATGTAACCATCTTAAGTCAAGATGATCTTTAATACCTAAGTCAGCTGGAACATAGCTAATGGCAATACCAATGCTTTTCAAGCATTCTTAGTGCCTTTGAGTTTAGAAATTCATAGGTTCTCTAAAAGCACCAGTAGCATACTAAATTGACACATGGCATTCCAAGCTATATTTACATAATTGCAGTGGATATGATTAATATCAATTACATTAATGCTTATTGTACCTCTTATGGCTGATTGACTCAATTTACTAGTTGCTTGTGCATGTCAAGAAATGATACAAATTACCTTTTCATTTCAGTTAAGGAACTAGTCAAAGAAAATAAACTTTGATTTGTTGAGAGGTTGAAGTTCTCTCTTAAGTGACAGTCTCCTTGGCCTTCTAGACTAAACCCTAAATTGAGTTGCAATATATTTTTTGATGCTTTGTCTCATTTGATTCTTTTACTTTTAAACTGAAGACCAGTCTTGGACCATAAATACATAGAAGATAGAAGTATATTGAGCTTAGGAGTTTGGTCTGCTCAATGGCTGAGTATTTCAGATTTTCTCCTATAAACATAAGCTTGAAAAGAATATCATATAATAGATGTAGTAGTGGAAACCAATACAGGGGAAATCTGGACCGCAACTCTGAATGGATGTCGATAATACCCTCTAGTGCAACACAAAAGCTAAGCAACATTTTAGGGATGGGGATTTTCTTTCGCGGCTTGTTTACTCTAGTGAGATGGATTTGGAAGAGGGTAGGTAGGCCTAGAGAATATTTCTCTGACAGGGTTTGCCTCTAGGGTCTGCTTGAAGCCAAGTTTGCTAGTAGGGAAAGCTTGAGTAACAGGATACATTTCATATTTAAACTCTGAAATGTTTCATATGTTTAAATAAGCTTGAACATAGATCAGACTTGTACAGGGAGCCGAGTTGGTGGAATAAGAGTACAGAGCAGAAATAGATTCAGGCGAGGTATTTTTATATTTTAAGAGGCTACTTCTCGGGATTAGTATTATACTTCATTTGACTTAATATGCAATAAGTAATATTAATAAGGGTATCATACTTTTGAACTTCTTAATTCAATACAGGTGACTCTTGAGCAACATGGGAGTTAAGGGCACTAACCTCCATATCTGTGGTCTTACATCCATCGATTCAACCTACCTTAGGTTGTATAATACTGCAGTATGTATTTGTTGAAAAAAACCCACGTATAAGTGGACTCATGCAGTTCAAACCTGTGTTGTTCAAGGGTCAACTGTATTTTCACAGAAATGGGCATCATTTTTGTCCTTACAAATTTTAGTAAGCAATGATTGGCAGACAGCATGGTAATTGTTGAAATAATGTGGGAATGCCAATAACAAAGCCGTCTGTTAAAATGCTAGGAATTTATTGGGTAAAGGGTTACTGCATTTTTTTCTGTTTTCCACAGTGTTTTTCCCACATGCCTGGCATGTTACTTCAGCTTCTTGTTGGATTTCTGTCAAATAGGATTTTTTAGTACAGACCTACTTCACTTTATTGCACTTTATTACACACCGCAAATAATCGTGTTTTCTTATACAAACTGAAGGTTTGTGGCAACCCTGTGTTGAGAAAGTCTATTGGCACCATTTTTCCAACAGCATTTGCTCGCTTCATGTCTCTGTATTACATTTTGGTTATTCTCACAATACTGCAAACTTTTTCTTCATTATTATATGTGTATCGTGATCTGTTTTCAGTGATCCCTGATGTTATTACTGTAATTATTTAGGGGCATCACCAACCACTCCTATTTAAGATGAACTTAATTGATAAGAGTTGTGCGTGTTCTGACTGCTTCACCAGCTGGCTGTTCCCTGTCTTTCTCCTTTTCCTCAGGCCTCCCTATTCCCTGAGACACAACAATATTGAAATTAGGCCAATGAACAACCCTACAATGGCTTCTAAGTGTTCAAGTGCAAGGAAGTGCTGCTGTCTCTCACTGTTAAATCCAAAGCTAGAGATGATTAAGCTTAGTGAGGAGGGCATGTTGAAAGCTGAGTTATGCTGAAAGCTTGGCCTCTTGTGCCAAACAGTTAGCCAAGTTGTGAATGCAAAGGAAAAGTCCTTGAAGGAAACTAAAAGTGCTACTCCAGTGAATACACAAATGGTAAGAAAGCGAAGCAGCCTTATTGCTGATAAAGTTTTAGTGGTCTGGATAGAAGACCAAACCAGCCATAACATTCCCTTAAGTCAAAGCTTAATCAAGGGCAAGGCCCTAACTCTTTTCAACTTTGTGAAGGCTGAGAGAGGTGAGGAAGCCGCAGAAGAAACATTTGAAGCTAGCAGAGGTTGGTTCATGAGGTTTAAGGAAAGAAGTTGCCTCTATAACATAAAAGTGCAAGGTGAAGCAGCAAGTGCTGATGTAGAAGCTGCAGCAGGTGTTCCAGAATATCTAGCTACACTAAACAACAGATTTTCAATGTAGATGAAACAGGCTTCTATTGGAAGAAGATGCCACATCTAGGACTTTCTTAGCTAGAGAGAAGTCAATGCCTGACTTCAATGCTTCAAAGGACAGGCTGACTCTCTTGTTAGGGGCTAATGGAGCTTGAGACTTTGAGTGGAAGCTGAGGCTCATTTACCATTCTGAAACTCTTAAAGCCTTTAAGAATTATGCTAAATCTACTCTGCTTGTCCTCTATTAATGAGATAACAAGGTATGGATGGCAGCACACCTGTTTACAACATGGTTTGCTAAGTATTTTAAGCCCACTGTTAAAACCTACTGCTCATAATAAAGATTCCTCTCAAAACATAACTGCTCATTGACAATGCACTTGATTATCAAGAGTTCTCATGGACATGTACAATGAGATTAATGTTTTCATGCCTGTTAAAACAACATCCATTCTGCAGCCATGCACCAAGAAGTGATTTTGACTTTCAAGTCTTATTATTTAAGAAATATACTTTGTAAAGCTATAGCTGCCATAGGTAGTGATTCTTCTGATGAATCTGAGTGAAGTAAATTGAAAAACCTTTTGGAAAGGATTCACCATTCTACATGCCATTAAGTACATTTGTGATTCATTGGAAGAGGTCAAATATCAACATAAACAGGAGTTTGGAAGAAGTTAATTCCAACTCTCATAGATGACTTTGAGGGGTTAAAGACTTCAGTGGAGAAAGTAACTGCAGATGTGGTAGGAATAGCAAGAGAACTAGAATGAGAAGTGGAGTCTGAAGATGTGACTGAATAGCTGCAATCTCATGATTAAACTTTAGTGGATGAGGAGTTGCTTCTTATGCATGAGCAAAAAAAAAAAAAAGTGGTTTCTTGAGATGGAAGATGCTGGTGAAGATGCTGTGAAGATAGTTGAAATGACAACAAAGGATTTAGAATATTACATAAACTTAGTTGATAAAGCTGCAGGGCATAAGAGGATTGACTCCAATTTTGAAAGAAGTTCTACTGTGGGCAAAATGCTATCAAACAGCATTGCATGCTACAGAGAAATCATTTGTGAAAGGAAGAGTCAATTGATGCAGCAAACTTCACTGTTGTGTTATTTTAAGAAATTGTCACAGCCATCCCAGCCTTCAACAACCATCACCCTGATCAGTCAGCAGCATCAGCATCAAGCCAAGACCCTCCACTAGCAAAAAGATTAAGACTCTATGAAGGCTCAGATGATGGTTAGCATTTTTTATTAATAAAGTATTTTTAATTAAGGTATGCACATTGTTATACATAATGCTATTGCACACTTAATAGACTTTAGTATAGTGTAAACATGACTTTTATATGCACCAGGAAACCACAAAATTTGTGTGACTCACATTATTGTAATATTCACTTTATTGCAGTGGTCTGGATCCAAACCCACAATATCTCTGAAATATGCCTGTATTTGTGTTACCACTGATATAGGAAAAAGCAAATCATTTTTAACATTAAAATGTTATTGAGATTTCAAAGGTGGAGGACATTATCTTTTCCTATTTTTCTTTATGATAGAGTGTTTGTAAAGTAGTGTTCCCAGAATAATAAGCACTCTTTTGGGAAATAAGTGTAGTAAATAGCCAAGTAATTTCTCACAAAGAACAGACGAAGGAAGGTAGTGCCATCTGGGTTAAGCTATTAAATATATCGGTACAATAATAACTACCCATTATCTTGACCAACCAGAAATTACTCATTTTTATTCTCTAGCTGTATACTTTCAGTATAAAGAAGGATTTTTTTCATTTTTTCTATTGGTTATGAATTAAGTCATCAATTTTTTTCTGAGTTTTAATGGTTTGAAATAAAGAGTCAGATGCATGGCTTTTCAGTTTCTTTTGCTACTTTATTTTATTACTTGGTTATTTAAGGTCAAAAGACTTCCATTTTCAAAATACATAATAGAAATAATAAAGCGGTAAAATTTGGACTTAGATAATATGGACATTTTTCTTAAAAGTGTCAACATAATTTACAAATTATTAAAAAGGCAGTAAAATTTGAACTCCCAGAGCATAAACTTTACCTTAAACTGTCAGATACAGGATTTTAAAGGTATTTTATCAATATATCACTGATGATTATTTTTCTTATCAAGAGTGAAGTAAAGTGAAGTAAACTCTAGTTGCCCAAGAAATCATTAGAATTGGAAACACTAGATGTTCATGTGTTACTCTGGTTTCATTTACCTGAAGTCTGTATTTCTTCTGTGATATCTAAGATCAAGTCTACATAACCAAATAGCCGAAGGAAAGGTGAGGGTTTTCTAGTAGAATCAAATGCCAAACATCATTTTTTACATAAGTATCTGGAGAACTGAGTAAAGGTGGTTTCTTTTAAAGGCTGTCTGTAGGAGATAATTGCTTTAGTTCCCATTTAGCTTCAGTGATCCTGGCCATAACATTCTCTTCAAAGTAGGATTCTGAAATTCCTGCAAAATTTGAAACAGTGGTTCTCATATAAGTTACTTAGCATCTTCACAGAAATCCCTGTCATAATTTATTTGTAAAACAATACCTCTACATATCTAAAATAGTTCTTCATAAGTAGAATATTCCAGAAGGAAAAATAACTGTCACTTGGAGAGAATGCTATTAAATAATGTGTTATGGGAACAAAAAACATTCTCCTTGTGTTTGTGATTTTTCCAACGTAAATTTTGCTAGAGAAATCATTTCAAAATAGAATGGCGTCAGAAATAATCAGTGCAGAATTGGTTCTGTTGAGGACTCTTAAGTGAAAAGGCAGCAAATGAAGCCCTCATCCATGTTTGCAAAACTGTCTTCATCCCCAGGAGGCTTGTAGCATTTGGCATTTCCGGAAAACCACAGCAAAAGTGGTGCTGGAGAGTATTGTGCCTTTTGCCAAGTAATATTTCCTAAAGGCAACAGACACTCCAGAAAATAATGGAAAATAAATAATGATGATAATATATTCTATCTATCATCACTACATTCTCTAATACTTAGTGTTAAATATATATAAACAGTAGCCAATTGTGATAACTACCTTATTAGCACCTGTTGTTAAAGGTCTTTGAAAGTAAAGCTTGTAAGATTAGGGAGAAACAAGAATGTGCTCCTCAAAATGATATTTTGAAATATCCTGGACCAGTCCCTCCCAGTGGGAGAGTACTTATATGGTAAGAGTATTTGGGTAAAGTGCTTGAAACATTAGGACACAGCAAAAATGGTTTTGAAATGCTTTCTTGTTCAAAATACATTTGTTTATTAGGACACTGCTAATTGACCATTTTATATCTCATGCCTAGATATAAAACACTGTATTACTGGCTTCTGATTCCATGCTGGGCAATTTTTAAATCCATGTGCCAGTGGTAAATGAGCTGATTGGTAGAGTGGATAACTTCTGAGATCTCCCCTTTCCTGTATTGACAATACCCTTGTAAAGCAAATGCCAGTCTTGCAGGCTAATAATGAAGAGTGGAATTCCCTTGTTCATTAGACATGCAGCAGTAAAATAGGTAATATAACTATAGAAGTATATTTGCAATATATTTGTTCTCTTTGCACAATATGCATACAGATACTGCCATCCCTCTTTAACCAAATTGGTAATATATAATAGAATACGCAGTATTTTGTAGGTTCCTCTGACCTATAATTGGCACTCATTTCAGACAATAATTACCATATTAGAAATGGCTGTTTTTATCTTTTGCAATTATTTTAATTTTCAGACATCATCATAGTACTTTTAATATTTTGAAATTTCTTTTTTTTTAACTTCAATTTTAAGTTGAAGACCATTATTCTCCCCTGGAGGACTCATCACGTTGGGGAATTTCAACTACTCTTCTAAAAAGAATGCTTCACTGGAATAGGTCTCATCTTATTAGGAATATCAGGAAACAAGCAGCTACTTCTCTTTTGGCTTAAGTGCAAAGAACCTCAATAAAAGAAATACAGACAAACTAATCTGGTGATGCTTTCAGAAAATGCACTAATGACAGAAAAGTTTATAAGTCGTCATTGTTGTCATCATGATCAACATTATCATATGTAGTACTTCCTATGTGCCCAGCACTGTTCTAATAGCTGTACCTAAATGAACACAGAAGTCTTTGAAGCAGGTACTATTATTATCCCCATTTGTCACTTGAAAGAAACTTTTCCTAACTACTCAGCTAACAGGTGCTAGAGCTGGAATTTCACCAGGTAGTCTGGCTTCAGAATCAACCTTCAATTGTCATATTTTAGTTTTGTGCCCTGATGTCTTTCTCCAGGTTTTTGATTGTTTTGTCTAATTTTGCTTTTTGAAGGACAAACATTCATTTGAACTTTCATAGTTTTTCAAACCTTTATGGGGGCTTTGAAAATATTTTTTTTTTGGTTTTTTAAAAAAATTTATTTTCCAAAAATACTAATGAAAGAGTAGAATCATTTTCTATTTTTACAAATCTCTTTAATGTTGCCTTATAGAAGACACTAGATTCTGCATTTTTCTTAAACATCTTTATCGGAGTATAATTGCTTCACAATGCTGTGTTAGTTTCCACTGTATAACAAAGTGAATCAGCTATACATATACATATATCCCCATATCTCCTCCCTCTTGCATCTCCCTCCCACCCTCCCTATCCCACCCCTCTCGGTGGACACAAAGCACTGAGAGCTGATCTCCCTGTGCTATGCGGCTGCTTCCCACTACCTATCTATTTTATATTTGGTAGTGTATATATGTCAATGCCATTCTCTTACTTCATCCCAGCTTACCCTTTCCCCCCCCCCGTTTCCTCAAGTCCATTTTCTACATCTGCGTCTTTATTCCTGTCCTGCCCCTAGGTTTTTCAGAACCATTTTTTGTTTTAGATTCCATGTATATGTGTTAGCATACAGTATTTGTTTTTTTCTTTCTGACTTACTTCACTCTGTATGACAGACTCTAGGTCCATCCACCTCACTACAAATAACTCAGTTTCATTTCTTTTTATGGTTGAGTAATGTTCCATTGTATATGTGTGCTACATCTTCTTTATCTGTTCATCTGTTGATGGACACTTAGGTTTCTTCCATGTCCTGGCTACTGTAAATAGAGCTGCAATGAGCATTGTGGCACATGACTCTTTTTGAATTATGGTTTTCTCTTGTACTGTTGGTGGGAATGTAAATTGATACAGCCACGCTGGAGAACAGTGTGGAGGTTCCTTAAAAAACTGAAAATAGAACTACCATACGACCCAGCAATCCCACTACTGGGCATATACCCTGAAAACATTTTTTAATTAATAAAAAGTTGAAGTCACTACAAAATTCTCAGAGCACCTAACATTTGAGAAGTTGTTCCAAGCCTACATTTGTTTCCAGCCTGACTTTTTCTGAATCACCAGTCACAAAATCTGAATAAGGCTGATCTTACAATATTGCCATGTTCAGCTCTCCAGAAATAACCATTTTAGCACATGACCTATCATTCTCATGGATTCTATTGAATGATGAGCTCAGATGCTTGTACAATCCATTTTATTTGCCTTCTTCTTTAATACTATCTATCAGTAAGTAAGGAGGCAGTATTTCTTCTGTGTGTGGCTCAAATATGAGGACTTTACACTTGTAAAATGTGCTTTTAAGTCTTAGCCCACTGTCTATTAAAAACAAAGTCAATAAAAATGTGTTTGTGTTATAGCTATTTTATAAATTGGGATATTTTTCAAATCAATAAGTGCTATGTTATCATTGTCTTAAAATATTTTTAAAAATTGAGTTAAGGGAGGCTAAATGAGTAGACTTTAGCAAATGGCAAAAGGAAAAAATGACCTCTTGATCGTTAGATCAAATGTAGTTGAATTTTTGACCTGGGTGTGATGGCCTTGTCTACCGTTAATGACTAAATTGATCTATTTCTTGTTGATTCGGGGCCTTTTGGGGGAAGCTTTAAAGATCAATTTTTGCCTTATTGTTCAGGTCGTCATGTAGTTTATTTGATTTTGTCACTAAACGATAAAGGATTGTTCACCTATCAATTAGGGATGTGTCTCAGACAATAAGGAAGTTAGAACATTGAATTAATGAAATCACTGATGTTGAAGAACATAATTCTTTAGTATTTTGCTTAATCAGCTTGGCTATTTATGTTTATAAAATTTTGTAGATAATGAATTATTTGCACGTTACTTGTTAAATACCTCTTGGTATATGGTGATGATCTAGATTCCATGCCAAATCAGGCAAAGAACTTGATGGCTTTAGGTTTATAATCTAGGACCAAAAAAAAGCATAATTTTAAAATGTAAGTTTAAATAATTAATATATTATATGTGGAACAAGAAAGTATAACTGTATTTTGTTGTATCAAGGATCAATTGAGAATGTTTAACAAAGGGCATTAGAGGAGATCACTCTGCCTTCTTTCTAGTCAGAGATAATTCATCGATGGGGTGCATTTTCAAGAGAAGTTGGAGAGAGAGGGAAGTAGCTGTTAGTGGACTTTATCTGGAGTACTAAAGATATTCTAGGAGCAGACTTTAACATAGGAAAATACATATGTGGAATGATAGCACTGGAGGCAAAGTAAAATGTGGACCTGGCAATACACATAAATTAATAGAAGATGAAATTCTATTTCATTTATTTCCAATCTGACCTTATTACTTCTTTCCTTCTACTAATTCTGGGCTTGTTTGTTCTTCTTTTTCTAGTTCCTTTAGGTATAAAGTTAGATTGTTTATTTGAGATTTCTCTTATTTCTTGAGGTAGGTCTGTATCACTATGAACTTCTCTCTTAGAACAGTTTTTGCTGCATCCCATAGTTTTTTAAATTAATTTTAAAAATTGAAGTATAGTTGATTTACAATGTTGTGTTAGTTTATGTTGTACAAAAACGTGAGTCAGTTATACATACATATATACCTACTCTTTTTAAGATTCTATTTCCATATACCTCATTACAGAGTATCTAATAGAGTTCCCTGTGCTATTCGGTAGGTACGTATTAGTTATCTATTCTATATGTAGTAGTGTGTATATGTCAATCCCAATCTCCCAGTTTATCCCTCCCCCATCCCCCTTGGTAACCATAAGTTTGTTTTCTACATCTGTGACTCAACATCTGTTTTGTAAATAGGTTCATCATACCCAATGGTGAAAAGCTAAAAGCTTTTCCCCTAAGATCAGGAACAATAAAAGATGTTCAATCTCACCACTTTTATTGTTCTTTCAAAATTTTTATTATTTTTTTAAAATCTTTATTGGAATATAATTGTTATACAATATTGTGTTAGTTTCTGCTGTATAACAAAGTGAATCAGCTATATGTATACATATATCCTCATATCCCCTCCCTCTTGAGCCCCTCTCCCACCCTCCCTATCCCACCCCTCTAGGTGGTCACAAAGCACTGAGCTGATCTCCCTGTGCTATGCAGCTGCTTCCCACTTTTAGTCAACATAGTTTTGGAAGTCCTAGCCACAGCAATAAAACAAGAAAAAGAAATAAAAGGCATCCAAATTGGAAAGAAAGAAGTAAAACTGTCACTGTTTGAAGATGACATGATACTATATAGACAGAACCCTAAAGACTTGACCTAAAAACTATTAGAACTAATAAATAAATTCAGTAAAGTTATTAGTGTATATCTATACACTAATAACAAACTACCAGAAAAAGAAATGAGGAAAATCTCAATTATAATTGCATGAAAAGTATAAAATACTTAAGAATAAATATAAACGAGCAGGTGAGAGACCTATATTCTGAAAACTATAAGACACTGATGAAAGAAATTGAAGATGGCACAACTAAATGGAAAGGTATACTGTTGTCATAGATTGGAAGATTTAATATTGTTAAAGTGTCCATACTATCCAAAGCAATATACAGATTCAATGCAATCTCTATCAAAATGCTTATGGCATTTTCCACAGAACTAGAACAAATAATCCTAAAATTTGAATGGAACCACAAAAGACCCTGAATATCCCAAATAATTTTGAGAAAGATCAACAAACCTGGAGGTATCAAGCTCCCTGGTTTCAAACTATAACACAAAGCTTTAGTAATCAAAAGAGTATGTTACTGGCACAAAAACAGATGTATAGATGAATTGAATAGGGAACCCAGAACTAAATCCACACACATATGGTCAATTAGTCTATGACAAAGGAGGCAAGAATATACAATGAGGAAAAGACAGTCCCTTCAATAAATGGTGTTGGGAAAACTGGACAGCTAGATGCAAAATGATAAAACTGAACTGCTTTTTCATACCATATACAAAGATAAACTCAAAATTAATTAAAGACTTACATATAAGGTCTGAAACTATAAAATTTCTAGAAGAAGACATTGGTAGTCCACTCTCCAACGTTGATCTTAACAAATTTTTTTGGCTCTGTCTTCTCAGGGAAGGGCAACAAAAACAAAAATAAACAAACGAGATGACATTAAACTGAAAAGTTTTACATAATGAAGGAAACCATCAAAAGAACAAAAATGCAACCTACTAAATGGGAGAAGATATTTGCAAACGATATGCTTGATAAGGGAAATCCCTCCTGGCAGCCTCAGGAGCAGCGGATTAAATCCTAACAATCAACTTGACGTACCCTGCATCTCTGAAATACCTGAGTAGACAACGAATCATCCCAAAACTGAGGTGGTGGACTTTGGGAGCAACTGTAGACTTGGGGTTTGCCTTCTGCATTTAACTTCTTTTGGGTTTTATGTTTATCTAGTTTAATATTTAGAGTTTATTATCACTGGTAGATTTTTTTTATTGATTTGGTTGCTCTCTTCCTTTTTTTTTTTCTCCTCTGAGAGCTCAGAGGAGAGCTTGGGAGAGCCGAGCTTAGGACATTGGTCCACCAGAGACCTCACAGCTCCATGTAATATCAAATGGCAAAAGCTCTCCCAGAGATCTCCATCTCAATGCTAAGATGCAGCTCCACTGAACAACCAGCAAGGTACAGTGCTGGACACCCTATGCCAAACAACTAGCAAGACAGGAACACAACTCCACCATTAGCAGAGAGGCTGCCTAAAATCATAATAAGGTCACAGACACCCCAAAACACACCACCAGACACGGTCCTGCCCACCACAAAGACAAGGTCCAGCCTCATCCACTAGGACACAGGCACTAGTCCCCTCCACCAGGAAACTTATACAACCCACTGAATAAAACTTAGCCACTGGGGGCAGAGACCAAAAACAATGGGAATTACGAACCTGCAGCCTACAAAAAGGAGACCCCAAATACAGTAACTTAAGCAAAATGAGAAGACAGAGAAACACACAGTAGATGAAGGAGCAAGGTAAAAACCCACCAGACCAAACAAATGAAGAGGAAATAGGCAGTATACCTGAAAACGAATTCAGAGTAATGATAGTAAACATGATCCAAAATCTTGGAAGTAGAATGGAGAAAATACAAGAAACATTTAACAAGGACCCAGAAGAACTAAAGAGCAAATAAACAATGATGAACAATGCAATAAATTTAAAAATCTCTAGAAGGAATCAATAGCAGAATAATTGAGGCAGAAAACCAGATAAGTGACCTGGAAGATAAAATAGTGGAAATAACTACCTCAGAGCAGAATGAAGATAAGAGAATGAAGAGAATTGAGGACTGTCTCACAGACTTCTGAGACAATATTAAATGCACCAACATTCGGATTATAGGGGTCCCAGAAGAAGAAGAGAAAAAGAAAGGGACTGAGAAAATATTTGAAGTGATTATAGTTGAAGACTTTCCCAATATTAAAAAGGAAATAGTCAATCAAGTCCGGAAAGCACACAAGGTCCCATACAGGATAAATCCAAGGAGAACCATGCCAAGACACATATTAATCAAACCATCAAATATTAATACAGAGAAAAAAATTTAAAAGCAGCAAGGGAGAAAAAACAAACAACATACAAAGGAATCCCCATAAGGTAAACAGCTGATCTTTCAGCAGAAACTCTGCAAGCCACAAGGGAGTGGCAGGACATATTTAAAGTGATGAAAGGGAAAAACCTACAACCAAGATTACTCTACCCAGTAAAGATCTCATTCAGATTCGATGGAGAAATTAAAGTCTTTACAGACAAGCAAAAGCTAAGAGAATTCAGCACCACCAAACCAGCTTTACAACAAATGCTAAAGGAACTTCTCTTGGCAGGAAAAACAAGAGAAGGAAAAGACCTACAAAAACAAACCCAAAACAATTAAGAAAATGGTCATAGGAACATACATATTAATAATTACCTTAAATGTAAATGGATTAAATGCTCCAACCAAAAGACATAGACTGGTTGAATGGATACAAAAACAAGACCTGTATATATGCCGTCTACAAGAGACCCACTTCAGACCTAGGGACACATACAGACCGAAAGTGAGGGGATGGAAAAAGATATTCCATGCAAATGGAAATCAAAACAAAGATGGAGTAGCAATTCTCATATCAGACAAAATAGACTTTAAAATAAAGATTATCACAAGAGACAAAGAAGGATACTACATAATCAGGGATCAATCCAAGAAGAAGATATAACAATTGTAAATATTTATGCACCCAACATAGGAGCACCTCAATACATAAGGCAAATGCTAACAGCCATAAAAGGGGCAATCGCCAGTGACACAATAATAGTAAGGGACTTTAACACACCACTTGCACCAATGGACAGATCATCCAAAATGAAAATAAATAAGGAAACACAAGCTTTAAATGATACATTTAAAAAGATGGACTTAATTGATACTTCTAGGACATTCCATCCCAAAACAACAGAATACACTTTCTTCTCAAGTGCTCATGGAACATTCTCCAGGATAGACCATACCTTGGGTCACAAATCAAGCCTTGATAAATTTAAGAAATCTGAAATCATATCTACTAACTTTACTGACCACAACGCTATGAGACTAGATGTCAATTACAGGAAAAAATATGTAAAAAATACAAACACATGGAGGCTAAACAATACACTACTTAATAACTAAGAAATCACTGAAGCAATCAAAGAGGTAATCAAAAAATACCTAGAAACAAATGACAATGAAAACAATATTACTCAAACCTATGGGAAGCAGCAAAAGCAGTTCTAAGAGGGAACTTTATAGCAATACAATCCTACCTCAAGAAAGAAGAAACATCTCAAATAAAAAAACCAAATCTTACACCTAAAGCAATTAGAGAAAGAAGAACAAAAAACCCCCAAAGTTAGCAGAAGGAAAGAAATCATAAAGATCAGATCAGAAATAAATGAAAAAGAAATGAAGGAAAGAATACCAAAGATCAATAAAACTAAAAGCTGGTTCTTTGGGAAGATAAACAAAATTGATAAACCATTAGCCAGACTCATAAAGAAGAAAAGGGAAATGACTCAAATCAATAGAATTAGAAATGAAAAAGGAGAAGTAACAACTGACACTGCAGAAATACAAAGAATCATAAGAGATTACTACAAGCAATGATATGCTAATAAAATGGACAACCTGGAAGAAATGGACAAATTCTTAGAAAAGCACAACCTTCCAAGACTGAACCAGGAAGAAATAGAAAATATAAACAGACCAATCACAAGCACTGAAATTGAGACTGTGCTTAAAAATCTTCCAACAAACCAAAGTCCAGGACCAGATGGCTTCACAGGTGAATTCTATTAAACATGTAGAGAAAAGCTAACATCTATCCTTTTCAAACTCCTCCAAACCATAGCAGAGGGAGGAACGCTCCCAAGCTCATTCTTTGAGGCCACCATCACCCTGATACCAAAACCAGACAAAGATGTCACAAAGAAAGAAAACTACAGGCCAATATCACTGATGAACATAGATGCAAAAATCCTCGACAGAATACTAGCAAACAGAATCCAGCAGCACATTAAAAGGATCATACACCATGATCAAGTGGGGTTTATCCCAGGAATGCAAGGATTCTTCAATATACGCAAATCAATCAATGTGATACACAATATTAACAAATTGAAGGATAAAAACCATATGATCTTCTCAATAGATGCAGAAAAAGCTTTTGACAAAATTCAACACCCATTTATGATCAAAACCCTCCAGAAAGTAGACATAGAGGGAACTTATCTCAACATAATAAAGGCCATATATGACAAACCCACAGCCAAAATCATTCTCAATGGTGAGAAACTGAAACCATTTTCTCTAAGATCAGGAGCAAGACAAGGTTGCCCACTCTCACCACTACTATTCAACATAGTTTTGGAAGATTTAGTCACAGCAATAGAGAAGAAAAAGAAATAAAGGAATCCAAATTGGAAAAGAAGAAGTAAAGCTGTCACTGTTTTCAGATGACATGATACTATATATAGAGAATCCTAAAGATTGTACCAGAAAACTGCTAGAGCAAATCAATGAATGTGGTAAAGTAGCAGGATACAAAATTAATGCACAGAAATCTCTTGCATTCCTATACACTAATGATGAAATATCTGAAAGAGAAATTAAGGAAATACTCCCATTTACCACTGCAACAACAACAAAAAAATAAACTACCTAGGAATAAACCTACCTAAGGAGCCAGAAGACCTGTATGCAGAAAATTATAAGACACTGATGAAGGAAATTAAAGATGATACAGACAGTTGGAGAGATATACCATGTTCTTGGATTGGAAGAATCAACATTGTGAAAATGACTCTACTACCCAAAGCAATCTACAGATTCAATGCAATCCCTATCAAACTACCAATGGCATTTTTCACAGAACTAGAACAAAAAATTTCCCAATTTGTATGGAAACACAAGAGACCCCGAATAGCCTAAGCAATCTTGAGAAAGAAAAACAGAGCTGGAGGAATCAGGCTCCCTGACTTCAGACAAAGCTACAAAGCTACAAAGTTACAGTAATCCAGACAGTATGGTACTGGCACAAAAATAGAAATACAGATCAATGGAACAGGATAGAAAGCCCAGAGATAACCCCACGCACATATGGTCACCTTATTTTTGATAAAGGAGGCAAGAATATACAATGGAGAAAAGACAGCCTCTTCAATAAGTGGTGCTTGGAAAACTGGACAGCTACATGTAAAAGAATGAAATTAGAACACTCCCTAACACCAGACACAAAAATAAACTCAAAATGGATTAAAGACCTAAATGTAAGGCCAGACACTATAAAACTCTTAGAGGAAAACATAGGTAGAACACTCTTCGACCTAAATCACAGCAAGATCCTTTTTGACCCCCTCCTAGAGAAATGGAAATAAAAACAAAAATAAACACATGGTACCTAATGAAACTTAAAAGCTTTTGCACAGCAAAGGAAAACCCTAAACAAAATGAAAACACAGCACTCAGAATGGGAGAAAATATTTGCAAATGAAGCAACTGACAAAGGATTCATCTCCAAAATTTACAAGCAGCTCATTCAGCTCCATATCAAAAAAATAAACAACCCAATCCAAAAATGGGCAGAAGACCTAAATAGACATTTCTCCAAAGAAGATATACAGATTGCTAACAAACACATGAAAGGATGCTCAACATCACTAATCATTAGAGAAATGCGAATCAAAACCACAATGAGGGGCTTCCCTGGTGGCGCAGTGGTTGAGAGTCCGCCTGCCGATGCAGGGGACACGGGTTCGTGCCCCGGTCTGGGAGGATCCCACATGCCGCAGAGCAGCTGGGCCCGTGAGCCATGGCCGCTGAGCCTGCGCGTCCGGAGCCTGTGCTCCACAACGGGAGAGGCCACAGCAGTGAGAGGCCCACACACCGAAAAAAAAAAAAAAAAATCCACAATGAGGTATCACCTCACACCAGTCAGAATGGTCATCATCAAAAAATCTACAAACAATACATGCTGGAGAGGGTGTAGAGAAAAGGGAACCCTCTTGCACTGTTGGTGGGAATGTAAATTGATACAGCCACTATCGAGAATAGTATGGAGGTTCCTTAAAGAAACTAAAAATAAAGCTACCATATGACCCAGCAATCCCACTATTCCCCCTGAGAAAACCATAATTCAAAAAGAGTCATGTACCACAATATTCATTGCAACTGTATTTACAACAGCCAGGACATGGAAGCAACCTCAGTGTTCATCGACAGATGAATGGATAAACAAGATGTGGCACATACACACAGTGGAATATAACTCAGCCAGATAAAGAAACGAAATTCAGTTATTTGTAGTGAGGTGGATGGACTTAGAGTCTGTCATACAGAGTGAAGTAAGTCAGAAAGAGAAAAACAAATACCATAGGCTAACACATATATATATGGAATCTAAAAAAAAAAAAAAAAGGTTCTGAAGAACCTAGGAGCAGGACGGGAATAAAGACTCAGACATAGAGAATGGACTTGAGGACACGGGGAGGGGGAAGGGTAACCTGGGACAAAGTTAGAGAGTGGCATAGACATACATACACTACCAAATGTAAAGTCGATAGCTGGTGGGAAGCAGCCATATAGCATAGGGAGATCAGCTTGGTGTTTTATGACCACCTAGAGGGTGGTGTAGGGAAGGTGGGAGGTAGACTCAAGAGGGAGGAGGTATGGAGATATACGTGTATGTATAGCTGATTCACTTTGTTATAAAACAGAAACTAACACACCATTGTAAAGCAATTATACTCCAGTAAAGATGTTAAAAAAAAAAGTAATAGGAATGTGATGTGCAGTATAGGGAATATAGGCAATAATATTGTAAATAACTGTGTATGATGACAGATTGTAACTAGATTTACTGTGGTGATCATTTTGTAATGTATAAAATATCAAATTACTATGTTATATGCCTGAAACTAATATTGTAAGTCAATTATAGTTGAATTAAAAAAAAAAGGTGGAACTAAAAATTGAAGTCTTTTCTTAAATCTCTGAAAGAAAGTAGTCTTTTAATGAATACAGAGTGCTACCAAGACTTTTAACCTGGAAAATAATGTATAGAAAGTGTTACATTTAAATTAAAGTTTAAAATAAACTTTAATGCTGTAACAAATTAGTCATTAAGTATATTGTAGAACACTTTCTTAACCTGTGTCTGAAGCACCTGGAAAACAGTCATTAAAATTTCATTTATATTTGGTGATAGGCAGATCATTCCCTATAACATTGTCTAAATGCTTCTGAGAGATGTAATTTGACTAGTAAATTAATGGTTTCTGGTGATCTTAACGTTAACATAACATTTGGAGGCATTGCTCATCCGGAGTGCAATATTGTATTTCACAAGATGCATGAGACAAAGGCACTTAATGAGTTTTGGCTGCACTGCACATATTGTGCACAACTCTGTTCAAACTGTTACAGGCTTCCTGCCAAGATATGCAGGAGAAATTGCCTAAAAGATTAGTAGAAGAAATGGTCCCATCCCCTGCTGTGTACCCTTGTGACTGGTTTGTCAACAGTTGGAGAAAATTTTGGTATAGACAGTAAACAATTAGTTAGTGTCAGTTCATTGGAAGGCTGGACCCCTGAATAAGATTTATGAAAGAGAAACAGGGATTCTAGTATAATATTTCCTTCTTTGTAATAAGTGATGGTTTTAATAGGTAATTGCCACTCCTAATATTCATTATTAAAGTTCATTCATGTTTTTTGTTTTTTTGTGGTACGTGGGCCTCTCACTGTTGTGGCCTCTCCCGTTGCGGAGCACAGGCTCTGGACGCACAGGCTCAGCGGCCATGGCTCACGGGCCCAGCCGCTCCGCGGCATGTGGGATCTTCCCGGACTGGGGCATGAACCTGTGTCCCCTGCATCGGCAGGCGGACTCTCAACCACTGCGCCACCAGGGAAGCCCATATGTTTTAATAAATGTTTTTGTGGTAAATTCCATTTGATGTGCTTCTAGGAAATAAATGGTTGGATAACACTGCAAGTCTAATATTCCTTTTTTTGTGTATATATAGCAAAAAATTTAAATTATTCATATCTTCATTAAGTTTTAAGCATAAATAGCAATTAAAGTTGTTTCCCATTAATAGTCTGCAAGTGAAAAGTGTCAATGGCTGTTTGTTATTGCACATGGTCTACTGCTTAGAGGACATACCTACATAAACCATACTCCTGAGTTGCAGAATCATTATACAATGGAAAAATAAATCATCTATAAAACTTTAAATATACACAACTGGAATAGATTTATTTATTTATTTTGCAAATTCTTTAGCATATTCTCTTTGTTAGTTATCAAAAGTTTTTCTTGTATGTTATTTTAAAAAATCCATACTATATCAGTATATAAATGTTTTACATAGTAAAAAGCTTATCTTTTTTGTTACACCATACAAAACATTTTGGCCAACGTTTACTGAATGTTTGCTATGTGCCAGGAACTGCTCAAAGTGTTTTATATATATTAATTCACAATAACCCTAATATTAGTTACTGTTTTCAGCATCACTTTATAGAAGGGTAAAGTGATATATTGAGAAATTAGGAGGCGTGTCCAACCTCACAGCTAGCAAGGGGTGAAGGACTCAATCCAGGTAGTCTGACTACTGAGTCAGTCCTGTATACTACCTTTTTCAGATTACCTGGGAATAAATCTTTGTTGTGGGTAGAGTTGAATTGTATAATGTTTTAAAATTAGTAGATATTTTTAAGAGTGTATATGTTTTGCTTTGAAAAATGTAATAGGTAAACTAAGATTTGAAATAATTGTTTGCATTCAATACTATTATCATTATCTGATATCATTTTAAGTATACTGTTCAGTGGCATTAATGCATTCACATTGTTGCACAACCATTACCAGTATTCATCTGAGGAATTATTTTATCACCCAAACTGATACTCTATACCCATTAAGTAATAACTTCTCACTGTCCCTTCCCCTCAGCCCCATTCTACTTTCTGTCTCTGTATCTCACTTTTCCTTTCTATAACGTGATGCTGAGAACAGTAATTACCTCTTTGGGTTATTGTGAATTAATAATAGGCTTAACATAGCACAGTCTCTCTTCAGAGCTGTTAGACTGCAAGGGGAGCACTTGGATGGTAGAGTTCTTCTAAGATCAACCCACCATCATTTGAATTGCCTTCTATTTCACTATTGTTTTTCTGCCCAAAGAAAAATGTCTTCCTGGAGTGTGTGTGTGTGCGCGTGTGTGTGCATGTCTCTGTGTGTGTGTGTGTGTGTGTGTGTGTGTGTGTGTGTAGGCGGTAGGTGTGAGGGAGGCAGGATGGGAAAGAAGGAAGTTTGGAGAACCTACTAGCAGGAATGAAATCGATAATTGGTTTGTATCAGGATTCCATTGTTATGTTGGTGTGTGTGGTGTGCGTGGGTGTGTGCTCACACTCACATGTATATGTGTGTGTGTGCACACTCACGTGTGTGTGTTGGTAGAACTTGGGGAGTTAGGGATAGATATATCAGAATCAATCATGAGGTCTTTTCAAATTATTCTTTGCTACTTCCAAGCCCAGTTCTCCAGGAATTAAAGTAGAGTCTTTAGGGGTGGGAGTCTCTGTCATTTGTAGAAGCCCTTTGCTGGTTGTGGTATCCCCAACAGATCACCCCATACAGGCTTACACACTACCACACAAGCACTCACACGTCTATGGAGAACCACTGCACTGACTACACCATCTAAAGAGGAGAAAAAAGGAAAACTAGTCAGTAGTTGGCCTATCCTTGGTTACATTGTAACACATTTGAGAAGCTGAGGAAAGCAGAACTGGGGATTGTGGGTATATTTTGGCCAAGAATCTTGAAGAGTAATGCCGAGAAATAAAAGTGGTAGCTATGAAAAAAAGAGAGAGGGAGAGAAAACAAACTGAAAAGATGGCAAATGCACAGAGGCAGTCTAGGAACTATCAGTGGGCCCAGGACTGAGGTCATGAGGCATAACCTGTGGATTTATCAACAAACGTATAGTTAGATCTCATGAAAATAAGAAAAAAAAATCAATTTAACATGTGTTTTAAGACATTGAATTACTTTGTTTTTAGGGATTTGATAAGTTTGTTTTTTAAATTGTTAAAATAGACCCCTATGTTTCATTACAGATGTATGCTTCATTCAATTAGTCTTTTAGATGTCTTAAAAGTAAACCTGTCTGGAGTATAGGTGAAGCAGGATCTCTAACTTGTTTTGATTTCCCCAGGACTTTCCCAGTTTCAGCATTTCAAGACCCATGTTTCCAGAATCCCTTTGGACTTGGGCAATCGGTGATGGTTGGTCACCCTAAGTTCAAGACACATTATTTATAATCATATCTTTATCATTTTATTATATACATATTAATTATATTTTCCTATCATGTGTTTTGCCCTTTTACATCTTTATCTGTAAGAATAATAAGCAGTAAACAATAAACTTTTCTTTAAATTAAAACACTATAGTTTTGAAGTGGACATTTTTGCTTTCAAAGGAAGAAGGCAGCAAAATGTTATTGAAAGCGGTTGCATTTAGTGCTTAAAGTGATATGTCCTAAATCGGATACCTGGCTGGTGACCAGATGTTCTAGGAATTCATCTTAATTGATTATAATGTCTGACTTCAAAATGCACATGCATGCGTTTGGAAAATCTATCTGTTGTACTTATGTATCTTCCTTAAGATAATTAACTCTGATGGAAAGGAAGAGAGGACCAGGTGTTAGGGTTATTGTTCTTAGATAATTTAGAACTATTCTTTTTTCTCCAGTATGAGCATTTTGCACTGTACATTTCCCTCCAAACATTGCTTTAGCACCTTACCATACATTTTGATACATTCTGTTTTTATTTTCCTTCAATTCAAAATATGTTCTAATTTTCCTTTTAACTTGCTCATTGACCCATGTGATGTTTAGAAGTATGTTGTTTAATCTCCAAATATTTGGAGGTTTTATGAATGTCTTTCTGGTATTGACGTCCAATTTAATTTTGTTATGATCGGAGAAGATACTCTGTATGGTATCAGTTATTTTCAGTTGGTTGAGGTTTGCTTTGGGGCACAGATTATGGTCTATCTTCCAAATGTTCCATGCACTCAAAAAGAATGTTTAATCTGCTGTTGTTAGTTTAAATCAGTGGCTATTGTTACTGAGGTCTTCTTGATTAGTGATTTTCTGTCTACTTGTTCTATCAGTTTCTGAGAGTGTTGTGTTGAACTCTCCATCAATAGTTGTGGATTTGTGTATTTTCCCTTTTAGTTCTATCAGTTTTTACTTCATGTATTTTGAAGCTGTGTTGCTAAATTCATACACATTTAGGATTTTTATGTCTTCTTGGTAAATCTAATACTTTATGAAATTTCCCCCTTCATCCCAGGTAATACTACTCCTTCTGAAGTCTACTTTGTTATTAATATAGCCACTCCAGTTTTCTTTTGATTTGTGTATGCATAGTGAGTTTTCCTCATCCTTTACCTTTTAACCTCTCTATGTCTTCATATGTGAGTCTCTTGTAGATGGTAAATACTTGCGTCTTGCTTTATTATTCAATTTGACCATCTCCATATTTTAATTAGTATGTTTAGATCGTTTATAGTTACATATGTAACTATATGTGTGATTTGATTAAAAGCCACTCAATTGCTGGTTGTTTTCTATGTGTTCCACCTGTTTTTCTCTTCCACTTTTCCTTTTTCTGCCTGCTTCTGAATTATTGTGATTCCATTTAACTTCACTATTGGCTTATTATTTATACCTCTTACTAAATTATTTTTAGTGTTTCCTTAGGATTTACAATATACATCTTTGATTAATCACAGTTTAAGTAACATTACACCACTTCATGTATAACGTCAGAAACTTACAACAGTATACTTCCAAAGCACCCTTCTCAATTTTTTTGCTATTGTTGCTCAAATATTTTTTAGACATTAAAAAATACAACCCTTAGGCCAAAATCAGTTATATTGATTCATTTTTGTGTAATTTATGGCTGCTTTCATGCTACAACAGCATAGTTGAGTAATTGCAAGGGAGACCTTATGACCCACAAAGCCGAAAATATTTACTATTTTATCCTTTAAAGAAAAAGTTTGACAATTCCTGTTTAGACAATCAGTGAATCTTTTTAGTGTGATTAAGAAGATATTTTCTATTTACCTTTATTTTAACCATATCCAGCAATGTTTATTTTTTTTTTCTATAGACCCAAGTTTATGTCTTATGTCATATTTCTTCTTGCTGAAGAACTTGTTTTAGCTTTTCTTATAGCTCAGGTCTGTTAGTAAAGAATTCTCTCAATTCTGTTTAATCTGAAAAAATATTTACCCTTATTTTTGAAAGTTATATTTGATGAATTTATTTTTCTGGCTTTACAGTTATTTTCCTTCTGTCACTCTATAGTCTGGCTTGCCTAGTTTCTGTCAAAACTTCTCTAATTTCTTACTTTTTTTGTATATAATTTGTCTTTTATTTTCTGGCTGTCTTCAATATTTTCTCTTTGCCTTTAATGTTCAGCCATTTGAATCTGATGTGCCTAGATTTGAGCATTTTTTTTCTCTGCCCTATTTTCTCTGTGTTCTCTTTCAGGGATTCCAGTTATGCTTATGTTAGATTTTTTAATCTTTATGTTTTAACTTGGATAATTCCCACTGACTTACCTTTAGACTCCATGATTCTTTTCTTGACTATTTCAAGTCTGCAGATGAGTCTCTCAAAGTCATTTTTTTATGACTACTATCATTGATTTTTATTTTTAAAATTTCTTTAAACTCTTATATTTTTCATTTTTCTGCTGAAATTACCATTCTAACAATTCTAGTGAATTCTAACAATTCACTAGAAACTGTTTAGATAGTTTCTAGTGCCCTGATTTTAAGTTAACTGATCTTTTCTCCACCAGTGTCTAATCTGCTAAGCCTATCCTATAGTATAGTTTCTATTTCTCTATTGAGATTCTCTATTTGTTTCCTTATTATGTGTATGTTTTATTGCATTGGCCAAAAAGTTTGTTTGGGTTTTTCATAACATCTTATGGAAAAACTCAAACGAACTTTTTGGCCAACCCAGTACTTTAAATACTTCAATATATGTTGAATCACTGCTTTACAGTCTCTGGTAATTCCATCTTTTTTTTTTTTTTTTTTTCCTTTTTGGAATCTGTGCCTATTTACTTATTTTTCTTCTTTTCTTCTTCTTTACATATCTAGTAAGTTTTTATTGGATGATGGACATTATTGAGCTTACTTTCTTGACTGTCTGGATTTTATGGTCTTTGTTAATAGAATGTTGAATTATATTCAAGTAGACAGTTAATTTTCTAGAGTATGTGATTAATCATTTTGAGTGTTGCTTTTAAGCTTTATTGGGAAATTTCTGTAGTGGAAGTTTTTGTAGTGCTATATTAGCTACATCTTATGTATGTTTTCTCTTAATTTTAATGAATGCTCAGATTAAGTTCAAAAAGAGAAGTGTGGTACATGATAATCTATTATAAGGATTTGACATTATAAATTTCTCATTAAACTGCCTTATTTAGAAGAACCATGTAATCTTCACTCATTCATTCACCCATCAATTATTATTCCCATGAGAACTAAGAAGATATTAATAAGGAAGAGGCAGATTCTTGGATTTTACAGTGGGAAATGTACCAAGAGTGGTGGGAATTCTGAGGAAAGGGTAGAGACTTCTGGTTTCAGGAGGTGGTGGGAAGTCAGATTCACGGAGAAAGTGACATTTGAATTGGAAATGGAAGGATTTACATCATGAGGTTTGATGGAGGAAAAGATATTCCAGGCATAGCTAAGACATATAGACAATTTTGGAGAACCAGTAAAAATCAATTTTCAAAGGTGTCAGATGTGTTAAATGGGGTAATTATAATAGTACTTCATATGGTTACTGCACACATAAAATGAAATAATGCATTAAATTGCTTAGAAAAAAATTTGGCATGTGGTAATTACTAAAATATTGTTTATTTGACAGATTTTGGGAGCATTTTTTAAGCAGGTATGCTAAGCTTATATATCATTAAAAATATTAAATATGAATATATCATTACCTTTGTAACAGATATTTAAAACTGTTGTTATTTTTGTTACTAAAATTATTAAATATTTGTCATATTTTTAAGATTAGTCATTATTGAGAACCTTCTATAAAGATAGACATTTTAATATTCCACCTTTAATCCTGGTTATTACTCAGAAATACATGTCATAATAGTAGAGAAATATGCTTTGAACTTGGCTTTGAAAGGTTTAGATCAATAAATATCTGAACAATTTTACAAAAATAATTTTTCCCTTCAGTTATACATAATTTACATTTGAAATTTATAATTGGTCTTTGTCATGTTTGATGACCTTGACTTTTTGACATCATTGCCAAGTATTCAAATCTATTATATGGATTCATGTTCTTGTGTTATATCTAGTAATTGATCCATTCTTCATTATGTTAAACCTATTTGGATGTAGAAGGATGGGCTTCTTCCTAATTAACCTTAACTGTTATGATGAAATTATATTACAGACTGACACTGGCAGTTTATTTTATGACATTGTTTATTCAGTGTTTAGAAAAGCACTTAATCATTTAAT
Source organism: Grampus griseus (assembly GCF_964374135.1). Classification (NCBI taxonomy): domain Eukaryota; kingdom Metazoa; phylum Chordata; class Mammalia; order Artiodactyla; family Delphinidae; genus Grampus; species Grampus griseus. The sequence continues at coordinate 115,142,054 of NC_138998.1, read as the reverse complement.
CTAATAGACTTTCAAATAATAGATTGTTCTGGAAGCCAAAATTTGGCTTTGACATTTAAAAAAAAGCATGTTTGACACAAAATTAGGTAAATAATAATGAAAATATTAAGTACCCAGGAGCCATATTTAAATAGTATGCAGACTTTTTATAGAAAATTACATAAATTTCTTGGACTTTAATTATATATAGCAATAAATCAGTAAGAAGATGCATTACTATGTTGAAAGAAATATTGTTCATAGGAGTCAAGATATCATAGGAGACATTCATGTGTTCAAGAACATCAGAAAAGAGGGCTTGTGATTGATGCAAGCCTCTAATACGGAGGCTGGCATTTTTATTTCCTTTTAAGTTAAAGTTCAAGGGTATTCTGTAGTATTTTCTGAGCTGCTTCTACTTTTTCAGGTAATGAGAAAACAAATAACCAAATATAGCTCTAGATTTCAAGGTGTTTACAATTAGATAAGACATATTTGTATGGGCGAATAAAATTTTTAAAATTTCTTGTTTAACCACATTACTTTATAAATAAGGAAATTATGTTACTTTAGGTATTCATAGGATGATAGAATTTTGTGGCAGAGTTGGGGCTCAACTCAAGGATTTTTTTTCTTTCTTTCTACATTAAACAATGAAAGATGGCTGTGCCTCGTTTTCTCCTTCTGTAAAATGGGTGTTATTATCATGCCTTATGCATTTTATCATAATCATTGTGAGGATTAACTGAAGAAATACTTGTAAAGCAAATATTAATTATTAGGAACATAGTAAGGACTCAGTATGTGAAACCATCAGCAGCAGCATTGGTTCTATGTTATCTGGCAAAGACTATATTTAGTGCCATAGGAGTTTAGATAAAAGAATGATAATGAAGAATGGAGAAAGCAGATTGGCAGTCAGGTAGTAGAAAACCACAGTACACACTTGTAAAACTAAGTCTTCTAGAGAAAGACAATTTGGGTATAAATTTTCTGCCACTTACTAACATTAGAATTATGGACAATTTAGTTGTAATTTTAAAAGCTTTAGTTTCCTCCAGTTTATAATGATAAAACCTATGCCCAAGTGTATCAGGGGCACAAACTTGGTGTATTATAAATATCCAGTATATGTTAGCTTTTATTTTACTACTAACCGAACAATTTGATAAAATCTGGCAATTGGCTAGTTAGGTCAGTACAGCCAGAGGAAGTATATATTCAAACTAGCTCGTACTATACACATAAAGCTTAACTCTCAAAATTTAGTCACATCAAGGTTGGATTTTGCCAAGGTTATAAATGAAATTTTAAGTTGTCTTAATAACAACTAGAAATATTTATTTTGCTATTTCTTTTCCATTTTACTTTCAGTTTTGTTGTCTTTTTTTATAAGGATCTCTCAATGAAATGTGTTTAATAAGAACTCTTTGCTTTAAAAAGTTATGTAATTAGTGTTGAAATAATGCTGATAAGTAACATATGGTGATGATATAAATACTACAGTAGATTTTTCTCTATTACAATTATTAAAAAATTAGAAAAGTTTGGTGTCTGTTGTGTTAGTCTAACAGAAGCAATGGGAACAGGATCTTATCATTTCATATTATATTGCTCACTGCCAGAAAAGTGAATTATATATCACTAAAAATAGAATTTTAACCTCCCACTGTACAAAGGGAAATTCTATATTGATAGATATTGACCCTGATGTTTTAATGTATATATACCTAATTTAAGATTTCTAATGCATTTAGAAATTAGAAGGTATATATTATAAAATATTGATAGTAATTTAATGCTAAGAAAAAATAGAAACAAGTAAGAAACAAAATAACAGTTTCATTTTTTTTTTTCCTTTGTCCTTTGAAGAATAAGATCCAACAGACATACTTCAAGAGTAAGGGTATATTAAAATCTACTGCTACATAACAATGAATCCAAAACCTAGCAGCTTAAAAGAACAAACATTTCTTATTTCACGGACTTTGGGAGTGGCTTAGCTGGGCAGTTTTGCCTTAATGTGTCTCATGTAGTTGAAGTCAAGCTGTTGGCCAGGACTGTAGTCTCATCTGAAGTCTTGACTAAGGTAAAGTCTGCTTCTGATCTCATTCACATGGTGCTGGCAGGCCTCAGTTCCTCATAGGCTGCTGCACAGAGAGTATCATTTTCTCTCTGGCTAGTGGCCAGAGGCCTCCTCAGTTCCCTGTCATATTAGCCTCTCTATGGGGCAACTCACAACATAGAAGCTGGCTTTCCCTAGAGTAAGTGACTCAAGAGAGAGAGGGCCCAAGGCAGAAGCCACAGGGTTTTATAACCTAACCTTGCAGATGACACACCACCACTTCTGCTATATCCTGTTGCTCATACATACCAACTCTGATAAGAAGTGGGAGGAGATGTTACAGTAAGCAGGAGACTGGAATCCTTGGGAGCCATTTTGGAGACTGGCTACCACTGAGAGGAAATGGTTCTCCTTACTTGCTGACAGAGAGAGTTGCTTACCTTGTCTGAGGATTCTGGGCCTATATCCCCTGCCTTAGATGGTGATTTCTGTGAGACTAGCCTGTAAATTCAATAAGTCCTTACCTTAATGATTACTTGGTAAAAAGACAAAGCTTCAGGTCTAAGCAGACATTTGCTTATTTTTTTCCCATGGCTTCCTCCACAGCATTTAGCCTGTTTGGCCAGTTCTTCAAAGTTCTGAATCTCTCTCTATAAAGCAGATTGGAAGGAGGCCTCACTGAGGATATTTATATAAGGTGGTAGAATTCCTTTTATGCCATCTCACCCCTAGAGTCCATGTTTCCACAGTTATTCATCTGCATGCAAGACTGGATTGAAAACAGTTCTTTCACAGTTTAGGACTCCTTACCTCTCTTTTGTGAACAAAAAAGGAATTGGTAAAACTGGGGTCCTTTCCAATAGACTGTTTAAGGAAGATCACAGTTGGGTTATCTCTGTGACCAGTTGACATGTATAATAAGATTTGAAGAGTTGATGAAAATAGTAAGTTTAACATGTCAATCGGTGACTTATCAAAGTGATCATCCTTGACTAGTTGGAGGAATTTTGTTTCATTTAAATTGCATCTATTTTTCACTCAGAACAGATGAATGAAAGAGTATTTAGGCTTTACTCCTGATCCGACGGATTTTTTTTTTTTTTTTAAATCCAGGCTCCAGTACTTACTGTATAATTGATTCTGGGCATCTGATGGATGGCAGGGAAGCCACACCCCCAAGGTCTCTTTCTAGAAACTGCCTTATTTTCTCTTTCCATATGTTTGTAGCCTGCATTTTGGAGTTGAACTTAAGTGCTTATGCAAATATATCAAGGGAGTGATGATTGCTATATGTATTGTCTTAAGCTGTGGATGGCTGGAGAAGAGTAGCAGGCGAGAGCGTAGCCTGACTCTGAAGAGTGGAACCACTCTTTCAGCTTAATTAACCACATGGGGTGGATTTTATTATTGTTCCCAAACATGTGCTCTGTCCCTAAGAGGTATACATCCATTCCTTTTGCCATGTGACTGTCAACGCCTTCCACTAGGCAAAATACACTTCCCATGTCACTGTTAAGCTTGACCATGTGACTTTATTTGCAGAAGAGCAGAGTTATAGTAACTCTTAGACCTTGAGTGAGAAATGGATGTTTATTGTTGCAAACTCCTTAGACTTTAGAGTCGTTTGTTTCCATAACCAAAGCTGATTAGTACAGTATATAGACTGTGAAATGGTCATATACTGTGATGGACCCTGTGGACAATATTCCATGACTGCCAACCATAGCGCAGGCTGTCCCTTTGCACTCATTAAGAAAGGACTGATGGTATCCATTGTTTTACACATTTGAACGTAATGAGGAACAGAACTTTCAACTGTGAAGAATATCCATAAGTATGTATGTTTTCTATCACTATATAATGGATGATCAATAGGCTAGATGGCAGTGAGCAGCTTAAGTTCAAAAAGAGAAATGTGGTACATATTAGTCTGTTATAAGTGTTTGACATTAGAAGTTTCTCAGGAAAGTGACTGTTTAGAAGAACTATGGTATCTTCATTCTTTATTCATCCATCAATTATTTCCATGAGGACTAGGAGGATATTATCAAGGAAGAGACAGATTCTTGGATTAGAACAAGAAATGTATGAAGGGTGGTGGAAATCCTGAGGGAAGAGTATAGATTTCTCGTTTCAGGAGGTGGTGCGAAGTCACGTTTATGGAGGAAGTGACATTTGAATTGACTGGGAAGGAAGGATTTACCTTAACGAGGTTTGATGGAGGAAAAGACATTCCAGAAGGTCAGATTCATGAGCAAAATGTCAGAGATGGAAAAGCATGGATGTTTATGAGAAACAATAAGCATTTTAATTTTAATGGAACATGAGGCACATGGAGGAAAATAGGCTCAGGTGAGAGTGTGAAAAGACTTGAATGTTAGACACTGGAGTTCAGGCTTTGATTTCTAGGAAATGGGGAAGCACCAGAGATTTTCAAGTGGGGGATTATATGACTATTGTTATTTCTCAGAAAGATATATATATATATATATATATATATATATATATATATATACACGAGCAATAAGTAGTATATTTGATTCTTCCTATCTATTGTTCTTCTATCTTTTCCCTTTTCTAAAAATCATAATATGAAAATAAATAGTCACTTAAGAACCTTATCAAATTGAGTGCTTCTTAGAGAATTCTGATCTCTGGCAAATAAATCTTATCAAATTTTGCTTTCATCACTCACCTATTGTTTAGAAACTTTAAGTCTTTCCTTACTTCCTGTTCATCAATTCTAAATCTACTGCCTAGTTGCCAGCTTTTCTGTAATATGATCCCAAGATTTGTGGTAGGACTTCCAGTGTGAAGACATGGAAGCCTACAATGAATAGATGAATAGGAGATGACAGGAAGGACATAAGGGAGAATCTGAAATCCTAGCGGCCATAAAAGATAATCTTGCTCTCTTTTAAGGAGGCAGCCCAGCCATTTTATATCTGAAGCTACTTGCCTGTAGGTCATACACATAAGTGATAGAATTGATGTTTAACCTCAGGTATGATTTATTATAAAGTCATTTAAAACCTTTACTATTACCCGATGTTGGAGGGAACAAGAATTTACCAGACTTGGCAGAACATACCAACTATCACAGAAAGACCAAGATATTGATCTAACTTGTTCTAACATCTAGGGCACTCTTAGTTTTGAAGGCTGATTCCAAAGGCAAATATTCAGCATCTTGCTTACTTTGATCATTTAAGATAAACCTGAGAATGGATAGTATATTCGAGTACTCTGTGAAAAATTTGATAAATACTTAAATTTCTCCATTCTTGGTTATCATCACTACTTCTCTTGGTCTGTAGTTAACTCTAGTCAAAATGGGAAAACAAAAAGTATCTCAGTCTATTTCAGACTTAGAGAGGGCAAAGTTGAGAAGTCTATATACTGCTTTCCAGAACAATCTGGGGTCAAGAGTAGTGGTGGTGCTTATCAGGAGAATAAAGTCTAAGGGCAAATACCACAAATTCGTAAGGTAAGAGTAGGAGTTTTCTGGGAATTGAACTGAGAAGAGGGGATGAGATGATCACAGAGTTTGGAGAAAGGCTTCCAGGTTTGTTTATTTTCCCCCTTCAAGTTTTATTGAAGTATAGTTTACATATAATAAAATGCACTTACAGTACGATGAGTTTTAACAAATGTGTAACTCACATACACCACCAAAATCAAGACATAGAACACTTCATCACTCCTCCCAAAGTAACCGTATATCCCTTTCAGTTGATTCCTCTTATCCCTGGCTCCAGGCAACCAATGACTGAGTAAAGTAGCTTTAATGTATTCAATCTTTTGTGCTTATCTTTTGTTCTGCATAATATTTTTGAAATGCTTCTATGCTGTTTCTACATCCATAGCTCTTTACCACTGAACTACTAGGGAAGTCCCACATTATATTTATGTTTGAATGTTTGATCAACCTTACATTCTTGGATGAATTATCCTTTGTTATGGTTTATTTTAACATTACTGGATTTGATTTGCTCATTTTCTTCAGGATTTTTCCTTAAGAAATTTTAAATTAAAATTTAAAATTTAAAACTGTTCCTATAAATGTCAAAAGCATACTGAATTTTATTATTTTTTGAGTCAGCTTTGGTAATTTGTCTTTCAAATAATTTTCTCATTTATGTTGTCAAATTTATAGGGATATGGTTGTTCACAATATTCCCTTATAATTTTCTCTTAACATTAGTAACTTCTGCAGTGATATTTCTTCTTTAACTTACAAAATATTGGTAATTTAGATCCTTTCTCTATTTTTTTTTGATTGGCCTAGCTAGACCTATTTAATTGACCTTTTCAAAGATCTGCATTTGCTTTCATTGATTTTCTCTATTGTTGGTCCATTTTCTATATTACTGATTTTGACTCAGCTTTAATTTTTCTCCTTTCTACCTCTTTGTGTTTAATTTTCTTTACTAGCTTCTTATCACAGGAGCTTGGATCATGGATATTAGATCTTTCTTATTTCCTTGTATAAGAATGTAAAGCTATAGATTTCCCTCAAAGCACTGCTTTAACTGCAACTAAGGTTTTGATAAGTTATGTTTTCATATTTGTTAGTTCAAAATATTTTCTAAATTCCCTGTGACCTCTCTGACCTGTGGCTATTTAAAAGTGTTTTGTTTAATTTCCCTATACTGGGGGATTCTCTGGATTTTTTTTTGTTATTGATGCCTTGTTTAAATCCTTTATAGTCAGAGAACATATTTTGATTTATTTTAATAATTTTAAAATTTGAATAATGTGGATGTACTTAATGACACTGAATTGTACACTAAAAATGGTTAAAGTGGTAACTTTTATGCTATGTGTATTTACCACAATAACAATTGTTAGCTATTATTTCTGAGTATAATAATTTTGAAACTGTCTATTAAGACAATTTTTGAGACTTGATTTATGTCTCAGGTCTATTTGGTCTGTGGTAACTTTTCCAGTGCCAGTGTTGTTGGCTAGAGTGTTTGATAACTATCAATTAAGTCAGTTCTTTGAGAATGTTGTTCAAGTCTTCTGTAGCCTCACTGATCTTCTGTCTGGTTGTTCGATGAATTAACAGAAAGGAATTTTGAAATTTCTAACTATAATTGCAGATTTTTCTGTTTTTCTTTTCAGTTATATTAATTTTTGTTTAGTGCATTCTTGGAGCTCTGTTCTTGAGTGCATGTCTACTTAGTGTTATGTCTTGTTCGTGATTGACCACTGTATCATAAGGAAAGGTCCATTTTTTTTCCCTAATGATATTCCTTGCTCTGAAGTCTACTTTGTATATAACTACCCAACTCTCCTGTATTTAATAATTGCATAATACATATTTTTTCCCATCCTTTTATTTGAACCCTATCTGAAATTTTACATTTCAAGTGTGATTCTTATTGTCGTTTTCTTTTATTGTTGTTTTAGTCCAACATGCTCACTTACCTTTATTATAACTATCAATGTGATTGGGTTAAATCTATGACCTTACTCTACATTTTCTATTTGTTTCAGGGTTTTTTCTTTTTCTTTTCTTTTTTTTTTCCTTTGGTTGTTGTTTTCTTCTTCTTTTCCTGTTATGTTTTTTGTTGAGTATTTTTGACTATCATTTTATCTCCACTCAAATTAATATCTATACTTCAATTCTCAATTTTTTTAGTGATTATTCTGTGTTGAAGGTTTATATATGCATACTTAAGTTATCACAGTTTACTTTCAAATAATATATCTCTTCTCTACTTTATGACAGTATACTGCCATCCCTCCCTCCTGTTTTTTGTGCTATTTGTATCATACATTTACAAACCCTACCATACATTTATAAATCCCAGCATATGGTTTTTATTTTTTATTTAAATAGTCTATTTTTTGTGTGCGTGTAGTACAGTGTACTATATTCTTTTTTTAAAGGTTTCTTTTTTTATTGAATGAAAGATTCTTTAAATTCTATAGTGTTTTACAATTTTCAAAAGTTTCACACATATAATTTCCCATAATAACCCTTTTCCCCCTTACCCCTCTATTGCTCCTCCCCCCGTTCCTTCTTCCCATTGATAACCACTAGTTTGTTCTCTATGTCTGTGAGTCTACTTTTTGTTTATTCAATAGTTTGTTGTATTTTTTAGATTCCACATATAAGTGATATCATACATTATTTGTCTTTCTCTGTCTGATTTATTTCACTTAGCATAATGACCTCCAAGTCCATCTACATTGCTGCAAAGGCAAAATTTCATTCTTTTTTATGGCTGAGTAACATTCCATTATCTATCTATCTATCTATCTATCTATCTATCTATATATATATATATTTTTTTTTTTTTTTCTTTTTGGATGTTTCTGCATGTGAAACATATCATACACTTTTAGAGGTGGAAAACCCCCTTCTATTTCATACCAAATTATAAGATTCTCTAGAAATAAGATATTATGCTCAAATATCTAAAATGGAATTAAGAATAGAATATAATTTTCAGACAAGTGGCAAACTACTCTGGTACTCAGGTCAAAATCATTAATGTAATGGCTATGACTACCTACTTCAGAGAAAACATGAAAAAGGAATGGGCATTTTCAAGAAGAAAAACATGAACAGAGGAAAGAACTGGAAAAAATTCCATCAAAGTCCCATAGGCTCTAACCATGTCTAATGCTCTTCCCTAAACCAATCTCTGTGGCCACAGAACGCAGTACCATGGTTGGCTTAGTCTGAGCCAGCATTGGAACCCCTTTCAAAAGAGACAAAAATTTGGGAGTCTTCAGCATGAAGACGACATGTAAAGCCACTGAAATGAATAAGATCACCCAGGAAGAAAATTTAGAGAAGAGCCCCAGGAGGGCTCAAGAGGAAATAACTTTCAAGAGGAAAAACATGAACTATATATATATGTGTATATATATATATATATATATATATATATATATATATATATATATCTATCTCACATCTTCTTTATCCATTTATCTGTCGGTGGACATTTAGGTTGTTTTCATACCTTCACAAGTGTAAATAATGCTGCTATGAACATTGGGATGCATGTATCTTTTCAAATTAGTGTTTTGGGGTTTTTGTTTTTGGGGTTTTTGTTTTGGATATATACCAAGGAGTGGAATTGCTGGGTAATATGATGGTTCTACTACTTTTAGTTTTTTGAGAAAATTCCATACTGTTTTTGACAGTGGCTGCACCAATTTACATTCCCACCAGCAGTGTATGAGGGTTCCCCTTTCTCCATATCCTTGTCAACATTTGTTATTTTTGTTCTTTTTGATGATAGTCATTCTGATGGGTGTGAAGTGATAACTCACTGTGGCTTTGATTTTCATTTCCCTGTTGATTAGAGATGTGGAGCATCTTTTCATGTGCCTGTGGGCCAATTATCTTTTAAGTATATTAAAAATGAGGACAATTTTCTTTTATATTTACTTATATTTACTGTTTCTGGTGTTCTTAATTCCTTTGCATAGATTCAAATCTCAATCTGATACACTTTTCCTGTGCCCCCCAAATTTCCTTTAACATTCCTTTCAGTGCAGATTTGCTGGTGGAAAATTTTTGCAGCACATGTTTATCTGGATTCTTTACTTCACTTTTTTGAAGGGTATTTATGCTGTGCCCTCAGGGTTTTAACCAGCGGAAGGCGATGTGCCTCTCCACAGTTGGAGACGGGGAGGCACACCTACACCTCCAGGCTCTCAATGAAGCTGGAGTCCTTCCTGGTCGTGGCACTGAATTTGTAGATGAGGTTGTTTCAATTCAAGGCTTGACAAGAAAAGAGAATAGTTGCTCTCAACAGCCTGCTAGAACAATAAAAATATTACTAGGAAATGGTAATAGTTTACTTGTAATAGATCAATAGGAATTTGTAGTGTCATTCAAATATTGATTTTTTTTTTTTTTTTCCCTAGCAAGAAGTTTACTAGTGTGAGTTTTAGATTGATTTTCATTCCTGGAGAAGAATTGGTCTAGGTTTGCTTTCGATGTATGTCTGTTTGTTCTCTCCAAGGCAGTGCTTGTTTGTTTTTCCTCTTGAAAATGCCCATTCCTTTTTCATGTTGTCTCTGAAGTAGGTAGTCATAGCCATTACATTAATGATTTTGACCTGAGTACCGGAGTAGTGTGCCTCTTGTCTGAAAATTCTATTCTATTCTTAATTCCATTTTAGATATTTGTACATAATGTTTCTAGAGGATCTTATAATTTGGTACAAAATAGAAAGGGGTTTTCCACCTCTAAAAGCCCATGATTTGTTTCATATGCAGAAGTGTCCAAACTTTGTAAGGACAGGTTGATGGCCAGAGCTTATATTATATAGCAATACAATTAGTGAGTTACCTCTTGCCAATATATTTTTTCATTATATATTGGAACTCATGAATTATGATGCCACTTTTCTTCATTCTGTGATAGAACTTTTGCCTATCATATTCTGAAGCTAATCACCATCAGAGTGGCAGTTGTATATATCTTGATAGACCCAGCTCTGTTATATACTGGTGTGTGACTTTTGGCAAGATACTGAACCTCTAATCCTCAGTTTCCATTTCTGACATTTGTTTAGCTCACAGGGTTATTGTGAGTTTAACGAGATAATGCACGTAAACCACTCAGTTACAGTGTCTGCCATACTGATGAAATCAATGTCAAGGATTATTTTAATTAGCTTTTATGTTCAGTGAAATACATGAAATTAAATAAAATTGAATCCTCTCCATTATGGATACTTCAGGAAGCATGGAGAGGACACAAGAGAGATAAACAGTTGAATGGATAAATGTTAATATTTTTATAATTTAATGGAATGTCTTAGTAACTATGATATAAAGAGAATGCAAATGGTTTCTTGAGAAGCTTTTTGTTGTAAAGCAGAACTAACGGTACAACACAATAGGAAGGTCACTGGGCTTTGTATCAGTAGACTTTGCTTTATCATGGCTCTATCACTTCCTATTACCTAATTTTTGCAAATATAGCTATTATCCCTTCTGGCCTTACATAGGAGATAAACTGCTTCTGGAGCCCCTTGACAAAAGTGAGAAAGGTTCTGATGCTCTCTCTGGAAGGACCATTGGTAGCCATGAATAGATGAGCTATACTCCTGAAGTAAGTAACTGAATGCCACTTGTTATGGGCTAAATTGTGTCTCCCTCTCCACCCCCCACCCTGAATTTATGTGTTGAAGTCTTAGCTCCTAGTACCACAAAATGGGACTGTATTTGGAGATATGGCCTTTAAGAAAATAATTAAGGTTGAATGATGTCACTGGAGTGAACCCTAATCCAATATGACTGATGTCCTTATAAGAAGAGGAGATTAGGACACAGACATACACAGAGGGAAGACCCTGTGAAGACACAGGGAGAAGACAGCCACCTACAAGGCCTTCAGAAGAAACTAACCCTGCTGACACCTTGATCTTGGACTTCTAACCTCTAGAACCATGAGTAAATAAATTCCTGTTGTTTGAGCCACCTGGTCTATGGTACTTTGTTATAGCATCCCTAGCAACTAATATACCACCTGTCACCTTTGCCCAGAGTCTCCTTGTTAAACTGGCTTCTTCAAGGGCTTGGGGACTTCACTATGTGGGTAATGTCATAAACTTATGAGGAGCCCTCTTCATGCTTCCCTTAAATAAAAAGAACTAAATTAAATGTCTGCAAAGTGAAAAATGACTGAACTCACATTTGAAAGACTCTGTTTTCCTTTAAATGCTGGGGTTTGACAATGTGTCATAGATTAAAGCCCATCAAGATATGGCAATGTGGCTAGCTGTGGCTCTTCTCTGAACCCATGAACTAAGTTCCCTTTACACAGAAAGATTCCTCTGAAGGAGGAGAGCAAAGAAAAAAGGTAGGCACATCCTTCTAGTTTCCAGAGATTGATATATGAATATTAGATGCTGCTATCCAGCCTAAAAGGAGAGTGAGTGTGCCCTCAAGACAAATGTACTGAAGGAGTGACTGCCTTTAGGAAGCCAAAGGGATAGTTCAGATAATCTGACTATTACAAAAGCTCACTAGGGAAGATCTCATGTTCTGATGTTAAATTTTCAAGTGGTTCTTTTGTCATCAAAAGTAGCAGGTTCATTGCAAAATGTGGGTGACTTGCAACAGCATTTTAAGTTAACAGCTAGTATTTGTTTGTTGTTGCTGCCATAACAAATTACCTCAAATTCGGCAGCTTAAAACAACACCCATTCCTTATCTTATCGTCCGTGAGGTCAGAATCTGGGCATAACATGGCTCAGCTAGGTTCTCTCAGCTCAGCACCTTCTAAAGGCTGAAATCAAGGTGCCAGACAGCCTGGGCTCTTACCTGGAGGCTCTGAGGAAGAGTCTGCTTCCAAGTTCACTGGTGGTTTTTAGAATCCAGTTGTAGGACTGAGGTCCCCATTTCCTTAACCCCCTTCTTTTTCAAGCCAACAGTAGCAGGTCAAATCCTTCTCCTGCTTTGAGTGACTTTCTCTTCTGCGACCAGCTGGAGAAAGATCTCTGATTTTAAGGGCTCATGTGATTAGATTAGGTCTACCTGGATAATCTCCCTATTTTAAAGTCAGCTGATTAGTGATCTTAATTACATCTTCCAAGTTCCTTTTGCTATATAATCTAATATATTCCTGGGAGTAATGAACAAATATTAAAGGAGCCAGAATTCTGCCAACCACACATCTTTAAGTGATATTCCCTTGGCTTACCTAAATGAATTTTTATTTCATTTTGGAATAGTTATGAACATGTAGGTAGCATTTAAGTAATGGCATTTTGACTTCCACGGATGCACATGTCTTTGCTTTCTTTCTTTTTTTTTTTTTTTTTTGCAGTACGTGGGCCTCTCACTGTTGTGGCCTCTCCCATTGCGGAGCACAGGCTCCGGACGCGCAGGCTCAGCGGCCATGGCTCACGGGCCCAGCTGCTCCGCAGCATGTGGGATCTTCCCGGACCGGGGCACGAAACCTTGTCCCCTGCATCGGCAGGCGGACTCTCAATCACTGCACCACCAGGGAAGCCCGATAATTTGCATTTTTAATGAGTTCTTAGTAATGATATTACTACTAGTCCAGCATCCACGCTTTAGAAACCACTGCTTTAGTTTGTTTTATTTTTATTTTTTTTCTATTTATGAAAAAGCACACATTTGCTGCTTCATGTCTCTGGGGATACCTGTAATATACATGTTACTATAAATATTTTATACTTATCCCATCAAATAATGTGCATAGAGTAGAAACCTGAGAAAAAAAGTGGCATGGAAAGAAAGGAGCCTGGTCATCAATGATACTTAGGACATTTCCTTATATGTACCATGCAATGATGAGCTTGTTTTTAATCTCTTATTTATTTTCTTGCTTTATCTAAATATGACCCTATAAATATTAAACATAAGACAGTAAGAGGGTCTGGTGACAATGGAGAGCCAAAGAAGAAATGAATTGTTAACATTCAAATCTCTCCATTGGAAGTGAAATGTTCAGGGGAAATTTTTTTAATCCTGATTTAAATCTCATGCTTCATCTACTGAATGAAATAGGAAATATCTCCTAAAACTTTATCCCAGAATGTAGTAAAGTACTTTTGTCAGTGGTATAATTGTCCACACTGAATGAGGCTATGTCTATTCAAAAATGTTTGTTATCTCCTTTTCGTGGGAAAGGAGAAATATATTTCATTGTGAAGGTGGGAAATCTTTCAGCAAAGTAGGATATTGTTTCTTACAGATGACAGTTATTTCTTTCACGTTATGTAATTCCTATTGATGGTAATTATCACTAATTCTAATGAAGATAATATTGATGAATTGGTTATCATAATAGTGGTTACTATTTATTAATACCGAGTATATAATACCAGATATTACTATATAAGAGAAAGGTCAAAACTCGAATCTGTAAATGGAGACGTTGAAAAAAAAATTCTCTGTTCAATTTATTGAACATGGCAAGGTTACATGTAAGATACAGTAGACATGGGCTTTGGAAGCATAGAAGCAAGTGGAAGTTTCAGAGGAGATGAAAAGAATTCTGATCAAAGAAGAGGGAAAAAGATGATAATAAAAAGCGTTACTTTCCCTTTTCTCCATGATGTCACAGTGGATTTCTAATTCTCTTTTCTGACTTGTTTTCTTCAATACAGCTCTAGCCAGTCTGCTAGTTTCTTAGAACCTCATTGGGAAAAGCAGGAAAATATATTCCTCAATACCTCCAATATTCTACATGGAATCTTTTGAAGTCCAGGGAATCTGACTCTGAAATAAGTTCCCCCAAGCACCCCTGCTTAGAAGGAAAGAGCACCAAAGGCCATGGGAGAGAGCAAATGGGTTTTACACCTTGACATTGTTAAGAAATTTCTAATTTCTTAAATTTCTTGCAATTTTGATACTTAAATTTTTAATATTCATGCTTTGAATTTTAATAAACTGAAAATGATTTATACTATGAGTTTGTGACAAGAATAGACTTAGGAGCAATGCCAAAAGTTAATATGTAGCCCAGCACTGGGCTGAGGCTCTAGTTGCCGGGGGCAGTTCATGACCAAATAGGCAGTTAGGTATGTATCCTGTGTAGGGTGGGCCATTTTTACATAATGGTGACAATGAATTGGAAGCAAATGAACAAAACTGCCAGTTGGTAAACCTTGGGTTTACCTCAGATCGTTGATGATTCATGAAATCTGGAATAACAACCCCAAGAATTCTCCCTTATATCAGCAAGTTTGTTGCTGTTCAAAGATGCTTCCCTGGGAGCTTAGAAGCTTGAAGCAACTACAAAAGTTCCAGAGGGTTTTGTCACATAAGAAGCCAGAGATAAATATCTGCTAGGTGCCACTGTATATTTTTCTTTCTTCAAGTTACAAATTGCTACTATGAATCCTAGAACCAGAGAGCACTCATGTAACGTACTTTGAGATTAAGTGGTTGATCCATCAATGGGAGTGAATTTACATGTGTAGAAATGTCTTTCAAACCAAAATGTAGCGGCATGCGGGTCTAGAAGGGTCAATAGTAGGTATTAAAATCCTGCCAGATAGGTTTGGGGTCCATGTGTCTGTTGTGTATATGATGTGGCAGAGGTCCTGCTTACAAGAGCAGCCTATTTCTGTTTGAAGGTTGTTATATTTGGGGAGAAGGGAGGGTTTTTCTTACTCTGACTTAGCTTCTAAGAGACATGGTAAGAGAAAGGGAAAAGTTAATGGAGAAAACAAAATACGCTGTGGCCTTGGGGAATATTCTGCAGAGAAGAAGTATAACAATATTCTTTTTCACCAGCTTCATGAAGTGTAATGACTGGTACTAAAGAGACAGAAATACTAGTTTAAAGTGCATGTGATGTGCCAGGCGGTAGGCTAGATGTTTACATTTGATTCCAATTATCAACCAATTTGGGGAAAATGAGGCTCAGAGTAGCAGAAGGAATATGGATGGATTGTAAGTCCGGGTGTATCTGGCTCCCAAGCCCACCCCACATCCTGAAATGCTGACAAAATCTGATTGGAACAGCCACCGTGACCTGCATGACTTCTGCAAAAGTCACAGTGTTCTCATATGTAAAACAGTAGATCATCTTCTAAGGTTTAATAAAAAATCTAAAACCATGACTGCATTCCCAGGAAGTTAAAAGAATTTCACAAGGGCATTGGCAAAATCTCTTCTACCACAGGCTAAGGAATTTCCCCCAACTTTGTAAAAACACCCACACCCATTTAACTTCAGTTTATTCAAAGTCCTTTGGGTGTAAATAAATGAGATGTTTTAACAAGGTAATTACTTTCAGAAAATAGATAGCATAACAAATTACAGAACAATTGGCACCAGGAATAACTTTCTTGGTTTTACTCCTTCTAGATTGGCTAATTTATTTTCATTCCCCAAGAGGAGCAAGGAACGTTGAGCATGGCCCTAATTAAAGTCCTGTCACAAGTGTCATAGAAATTTAGGCTCGCACTAAAGCCTTGACTTCAGCTGCAAATCTCTAAGTGACCTGGTCCCTGCTCACCTCTCTAGCTCGTCTCCCACCTCTCACGCCACATTAGCCCTCTTGCTGTTCTTTGAACACTCCAGACTCTACTACCCCAGGCCTTTCTCTTCTCATTGCCTGGAATGCTCTTCCCATAGATACTTTCTTGGTTTATTCCCTTGCTGCATTCAGATTTTGACACTAAGGACTCCGCATCACAGTGGCGTTGTTGGACCACGCTGGCTTAAAGAGTGTGTTCCATCTACCCCCATGGGCCCTCTCTATACTTTTGCTCCGCTCTGTTTTTCTTCATACCACTTACTCTTATATTGCACATTTATTCTTTTATTTATTCCCCAAACTCTTCAAAAAAACCCCACTCTAAGCTCCAAGAGTGCAAGGAACGTGCTTATCTTGTTTTATCAGTCTACTCTAGCTCCTAAGACAACCCTGGTCAAGCCAATGCCCAATAAATGCCATATTTGCTGAATCAAGTGGTTGTAACTTTTGTTTAAAATGTTTAAAAGTATTTCATCTGAATAAATCTTCTCATGGAAATTAAAACCAAGCAAAAGGGCTCATCAGATTAGTTTTTTTTCTCTGTCTTTGACTTCAAAAGCAGTCTGAAAATTCCTGGGATAGGGCAAGACACAGAAGCGGGCATCAGTTTAATTAAAGAGGAGCCATTTGAAATAGCAGAGTCACTTTGACCCCGTGTTAATGAGGGGAAACTGACGTTGCAGCTGGGGCTCCTCTCCTGGCTGTGCTGCTACTGCCTTGCACATGTGGCTGGAGTACGGTCCCCTGCACCCAGGCTGCCACTGAGACGGCAGGTGGTGCCACTTGCCTGGGCAACCAGGGCATCTCCTGTGGGAAGGTCAGCCGTGCAGTGTCATTCATGTGACGACATGGAGGAGCCCTTTCCTCTACAGCAGGTGTTTGGGAGCGAAATTTATGAGGATCCCGGAGTCAGGAATTGGGATAAAACCTGCTTCCTAGGATGCCAGTGTATGGAATAATTACATCTGTGAGTGATAAAGAGATTGAGAGGAGAAAGGCAAGTGGAGTGGGGGCGGGGAGCGGGCAGGATAACTTGCTTATCTGTCCGTTCATATTCACGTACTCCAGGAGAGAGGGGCTCCCAAGATGCTTCATTGAGCCTTAGATGCATTCCTCACATACAAGTTTACTCTCTCAATTTTGAGAGTATGCTGTGAAGAAAATGTTCATTTATATTAATGACATTTTATTTCAAAATGGAACCTTTTTTTCAAAAGTGGAACCTATAACCCATGTTGTTGAAAGCCTACTATGTGACAGTCTTTGCACTAGCAACTGAGGCCACAAAGTATAACAAAACATGATTCTTCTCGACAAGGTGGGGTATGGAAACAATGTTTTAGGCACCCTGTGAGAGGTATGAACAAGATGTTATGGGCTTCCCATGGAGAATGTATCAGTAACTGGGGGAAGCAGGGAAGGTTTCAGTTAGAAGATGATGGGTGAATTTGAAAGATAGTGGGAATTTTTCAGGCAGAAATGTCAGGGAAAATTTGCACCATGCAAAGAGAGCAACAGCTATCAAAACAATGAACTGGATTTTAGTAACGGCAAGAATTTCGGTTTGGCTGGAGCGTAGGGTGTGTTTTTGTGTGTGTGCGTGTGTCCACTTGGGTGGGTATATCAATGTTTGTTCAGGAAAATTTCAGACACTTTCTAAATTTCAAGGTTGAAATGTTTAATTCAGGGAATTAGAAGCTTATATTCATTGGAAGGCCTTGGGGAGATAAAGATAACTGTAGTGCGGAATATCTATGGAATGATTCTGAAGAGCCACTCAGAAGGTGCTTCAGATCTCATAACCACCCAAGCACCTGCTTGCAATATCTGAGGAATAATGCCCTCTTTTTCTCTCTACCTTCCAAGTCTTGTATGGTGCCTCTCAATGGTTGATTCTAACTCAAAACCTCATAGGAAGGATATTCCCAGCATCCTCTTTGTTGTTGGCTTCTTCCAACCTTAGGGAGACTAGAATGCTGCTGAACTGATGGGAGACAAGTGAGTTCAGTGAGATAGGTAAGGTTGGCTGGCATCCTGTTGTAAGGCTTTCATGACCCAGTACGTGCTTATATTTTATCTTAGAATCATTGGGGAAATTTTTAAATGTCTTAACACAGGGAATGAAATGCTTAACTGAGTTTCAGAAAGATTAATCTGTTACTTTTATTAGCAGAAAACTAATTCTATACATTTACAGAGGAAAAAATTAGGGAAGAAACCTATGACATTCTGGTAATTATGCAAAGTTTGGATTAAAGGAATAAAGATAGAAGACAGAGAGGCCAGTTGCTTTCCAAGCTCTTTCCTTGCCTTAACAAACAAGTTTTGGTTCTGTAAACATTAAATTAAATTAGCACCTCTAGTTGTGCTTCCAGAAAGAGAAGTGCCCAGATAGTCTCCACTTTCATACTTCCCAGTCCTTATTCAACTGACTGGAAACAAAAGTCTGTCTCTGCAGAGGTCACCCATGACTTCTGTGGCAGAGATGCTAGCTGTCTATTGGAAATCTGCATTGCCCTCGTACAGCTGGAAAGTGACTGCTTGACTATGGGCTATCGTTCCCAAGCCCTTCGTATCTACATGGGACCATATGACTGAATTCTGTTCCTTGGAATATGGGTAAAAGTGAAATACACCACATCTAGAACTGGTGTGTAAAAGCCTTCCGCACCATCTAATGAGCTCTCTTCCCAGCTGCAGGCCAGATGAAGCCCTGCTGGATGACCTTGGAAGCCACAAAATAAAAGAGTCTCTAGAAACTTAGGTCGGGGGACCTAAGCTTTACCCCTGCACTACACTGCCACCACCAACACCAACTGAACCTTATATAAGCAAGAAAAATACTTCTATTTCACTAAATCACTGGCATTTTGGAGCTTTTCTGTTCCATAGCTGGTAATACTTTTCTTTATGCTACTCTGTAGCAGTAAGTACCATCTCTTTAACATGTGATGCTGGTGGGCATTTAAGAGCGAATGTCTTTTGGCTACCTGAAAATGTAGATAAGGTATTTAGGAGGGTCTGAATATACAGGATTTTGGAGTCATTGGCACATAGGTAGAAGTTGAAACCATAGGTAGGATGGTTCAGGAAAAATGGATAGAATGAGAAAAGAGGGCCAAAGTAGGAATCTCGGGGAGTCCAGCAGTAAAGGTGCAGGCAGAGGAACAGGTGGCAGCAAAAAGAGAATAAACTACATTCTGTCCTAGAATTCATGAGAATTCAAAGGAAGTAGGACTAAGTCAAAGGCTGAGGATAAATAATGTTTCACTAGAGTAAGAGACCAAAAGTAAAATTGCTGTGCAGTGAGGAGTGAAAAAAGGTAGTGCAAGGAGAGACAGAAACTGCAGCTGATTCTAGATTGCAGCAGTATGGGAAGGAGACACATACCTTCAGGATCAGCAAAGTGAGAAGATGCATGTTTAGTGTGAAGATGAGTTACGTAGGCTTGTAAGCTGAAAGAGAAGAGTCACCAAGAGAGGATATATTGAAGATGAAAAAGGAGGTGAACGTTAACAAGGGCTTGGAGGACACAGTAGAATGGAAAATCCATGAGGAGAGGGCCTTCATCTGTTTTGGTTAACACTGTATCCCCAGCTTTGAATATTCTGACACTAGAAGGCACTCGATAAGCAGTTATTGAAAGAACCCATGAAGAGAGGAAAAGGGAAGGGAGGGGAAGATGAAATCGAGAATACAGATAGAGGTGTTATCTTTGGAAGGATGAGGAACATGCAGATAATGTAGGGGGTGGAGTTTGTGACTGATGGTTGCTATTTTCTCTGTGAGGTAGGAGGCTAGGCCATCTGTTAAAAATGAGTGGGCAAGTCCAGCTAAGTGATTTCAGGAAGAATGATAAAGGTTTGTAACATTACTGGCATAAATAAATATAGTTATTTACTTAAGATGAAATTACTGGACAATTCTAACAATGCACAAATTGTGAGCATAAATTCATTCGAGATTGTTTAAAGAAAGATTTACAGAACACAAACTACTGGACCACAGGATATATTTAATCTTTGGTAAGATTAAGGTTTAAGCTTAAACCCTGAATATAAATTTGTTTTCAGATTATTTAGAGCAAAGTTGGCTGCATGTTTTATATATTATACAATTTCAGACACTACAGCAGTCTTTCTCCATGAACTGTTTTTTTTCCTTCCAGTTTTATTGAGATATAATTGACATACAGCACTGTATATGTTTAAAGTGTACTTTATCATTTGGAAAAAGAAATAGTCGTTAATTTTTTGGATTCAGCTAACAAGTTTTAAATAATGCCTTTTATGAAGAAAACATAAGTGAATAAATTCTATGTGAACACTTAAATAAATATTACAGTGAGAGACTGGCTCTGAATTGTAGATTTCATAATGTTGACCATAACGAAGACTCTTATGGCAATAAAGAGCTGTTTGCTTGGTATTTTAATATACTGTCAAGGCGTGTACTTTTGCTTAATTACCCTTTTCCAGACTAGATCCATATAATCTTGGGCATGCCTTCACTCATTCCTTCAAGGAATTTTTACTGAACACTTTCAGAGTGTTGGGGACATAGTGAAGACCAGAATAACGTGCTTTTCCTGACCTCATAGAGATGAATAAATGAATATTTTCATTAGCCTCACAATGAGCTCTTCCCAAATTTTCTACATGAACCACAGACTCCTCCCTCTTCACAATTTTATTAAGACTCCATGCTGAATTGGGCTAACCAGTTAATTGCCCATATCTCATTTTGCCATTATCATATGGGAAAAGCAGGGATGTGAGCAAGTCATCATTTCATTTGCTTGGAAGAGTATACTAATACCATGATTAAAGGTTTTATGTTGTGTGAAAGGCTGTGTGAGAGAAGTGGACAGTGGAACCCATGTTTGGTGTGTAAGTAGCAACATTTTAAAATATGGACAAAACACATTTGACTTTTTAAGTACAATGATCTGCAGCATACATATGCTTTGGGGTTACTCTCCATTAGGCTGGGGCATTTCAGAGGTAATGCAATAAATGTCATTATCTGTGGAAGTCCCTTTGGTTATCATTGTATTATGATTTATATTGGTAGTGGGTTCTCTGAGGACAGAAGCTCCTCCAGGGAGATAAAATTTGAATCTTAGCTTTAACCACATATTTTTCCCCCTAATATGGAGTGGCTCTGGAGTTTCATACTTCAGATAGGAGTTGAACATTTTAATTTATAATTTTATATTATTATTAGACAGCAGTGAGTTGAGATTAGGACATCTTTATTTTTCAGTCACTGTATGAAGGTAAATATTTCCTACTGTAAGAAGCCATATTTGCCAAGATAATTTAATTTTACAATGATTATTTATTTTTATTTATTTATTTTTTTTGCGGTATGTGGGCCTCTCACTGTTGTGGCCTCTCCCGTTGCGGAGCACAGGCTCCGGACGCGCAGGCTCACCGGCCATGGCTCACGGGCCCAGCCGCTCCGCGGCACGTGGGATCTTCCTGGATCAGGGCACGAACCCGTGTCCCCTTCATCGACAGGCGGACTCTCAACCACTATGCCACCAGGGAAGCCCCTACAATGATTACTTTTTAAATCATTAAACTGTGTATATAAATTAAAATAAGCTATAGATTAAAAGGTCCTTTCATATTTATAAATAAAGTAAGGAAATTCTTTTTTGGTGAATGTTACAAATTATTTTTTAATTGTGGAAAAAGACACATATCTTGAGATGTATTCTTTTTACAGAACTTTAAGTGTGCAAAACAGCATTGTTAACTATAAGGACAATGTTGTATAGCTGATCTCAAGAACTTTTCCATCTTGCATGACTGAAACTCTAAATCTGTTGAACAGCAATTCTCCATTTTCCCCTTCCACCAGCCCATGGCAACCACTATTCTTCTTTCTGTTTCTGTGAGTCTGACTATTTTAGATAGTCATATAAGTGACTCCACTACATAAAAGTGGAATCATGTATTATTTGCCCTTCTTTCACTGGTTTATTTCACTTCGCATAATGTCCTCAAGATTTATCCACGTTATTGCATAGGACAGTATTTCCTTTTATTCTTATACCTGAATATCAATATTCCACTGTGTTATATATATATGTGTGTGTATATATATATGTGTGTGTGTGTGTGTATATATATATATGTGTGTGTGTGTGTGTGTGTATATATATATATATGTACATTTTCTTTATCCATTCATCTGTTAATGTATATTTAGGTTATTTCCACCTCTTGGCTATTGTCAATAATGCTGCAATAAACAGGGAGTGCAAGTATCTCTTTGAAATTCTGATTTCAGATTTTTGGATAAATATCCAGAAGTGGGATTACTGAATCATATAGTAGTTCTATTTTTAACTTTTTGAGGAAACTCCATACTGATTTCCATTGCAACTCACCATTTTACATTCTGACTAATAAGGGTGCAAATTTCTCCACATCCTCACCAACATTGGTTAGAGTGTGTTTGTGTTTGTGTGTGTGTGTGTGTGTGTTTATGTGTGTCTGTGTGTTTATAATGGCCATCCTAACAGGTGTGAGGTGATATTTCATTGTGGCTTTGATTTGCATTTCTGTGATTAGTGAGGATGAACATCTTTTCATACCTGTTGACCATTTATATATCTTCTTTGGAGAAATGATTATTCAAGTCCCTTGCTGATTCTTATTTATTTATTTATTTATTCATTTTTGGCTGTGTTGGGTCTTCGTTTCTCTGCGTGGACTTTCTCTAGTTGCGGTGAGCGGGGGCCACTCTTCATAGCGGTGCGCGGGCCTCTCACTGTCGCAGCCTCTCTTGTTGTGGAGCACAAGCTCCAGACGTGCAGGCTCAGTAGTTGTGGCTCACGGGCCTAGTTGCTCCGCGGCATGTGGGATCTTCCCAGACCAGGGCTCGAACCCATGTCCCCTGCATTGGCAGGCAGATTCAACCACTGTGCCACCAGGAAAGCCCCCTTGCTGATTCTTAAAATCAGATTTATTTACTTATTTTGGCTGTTGAGCTGTCAGAATTTCTTATGTATTTTGGATATCAACCCCTTATCCAATATATGGTTTGCAAATATATTCTCCCATTCAATAGATTGTATTTTTACTTTATTGATTCTTTCCTTTGCTGTGCATCAGCTTTTTAGCTTGATGTAGTCCCATTTTATTGTTGTTGCCTGTGCTTTTGGTGTCATATCCATGAAATCATTGCCAAGACCAATGTCATAAAAAGTTTCCCCTATGTTTTCTTCTAGGAGTTTTATAGTTTCAGGTCTTACATTTAAATCTTTAATCTATTTTGAGTGGATTTTTGTGTATTGTGTAAGATAAAAGTTTCATTGGTATCTGTGTCCATTTTTTGGCCAGTACCATACTGTTTTGATCACAATAGCTTTGTAATATAGTTTGAAATCCAGATGTGTAATGCCTTCAGCTTTCTTCTTTCTCAGGATTGCTTTAGCTATTCAAGGTCTTTTGTGGTTCCATACAAATTTTAATATTTTTCTATTTCTGTGAAAAATGCCACTGAAATGTTGATAGAAATTGAATTGAAACTATAGATGGTTTTGGATAGTATGGATATTTTAACAATATTAATTCTTTCCATCTGTGAACATGGGATATCTTTCCATTAATTTGTGTTTTTTTTTTTTCATTTCTTTCATCAAAGTCCTATAGTTTTCATTGCACAGATCCTTTACTTCCTTGGTTAAATTAAATTTATTCCTAAGTAATTTATTGTTTTTGATGTTATTATTATAAATGGGATAGTTTTCTAAATTACTTTTTCAGGTATTCTGTTGTTAGTGTATAGAAATGCCACTGATTTCTGTATGTTAAGTTTATATCTGCAGCTTTACTGAATTTGTTAATTCTAACAGTTTTTTTTTCATTGAGTCATCAGGATTTTCTATATATACGATACATCATCTGCAAATAATGACAGTTTTACTTCATTTCCAACTTGGATATTTTTAATTTATTAATCTTGTCTAATTGCTCTAGCTAGGACTTTCAGTACTATGTTGAATAAAAATGGTGAGAGTGGGCACCCTTGTCTTATCTTTGATCTTGAAGGAAAAGTTTCCAATCTTTCCCCATTGTGTATGATGTTCGCTCTGAGTTTGTTGTACCTGGCCTTTATTATGTTGAGGTACAATCCTACTCTACACAATTTGTTGGGTTTGTTTATTTATTTATTAATTTTTATTAAAAAAGATTTATTGGAGCATAGTTGATTTACAGGGTATATTTATTTTTTATAGTTTGTGTTTTAACCTGTATACCAGAATTAAAAGTGATTTACACACACCATTGAGTATTACAGCACTCTCTATTTGTCTAAATATCTACCTTTGCCAGCAATATTTATACTTTTGTATTGCTGTTAAATGCCCTTTTGTTTCCATTTGAAAGACTCCCTTTAGCATTTATTTTAAGCCAGGTCTAGTGGTGATGAATTTTCTTAGATTTTGTTTGTCTCAGAATGTCTTTATCTTTCCTTCATTTCTAAAGGACAGCTTTGCCAGGAATGATATTCTTGATTGGCAGGTTTTTCTTTGAGCTTTTTGTACATATCATACCACTCCCTCCTGGCTTGCTTGTAATGTTCCTGCTGAGAAATTCACTTATAATCTTTTGGTTCTGGTAGCAATTCCAAAGCTATGGGTGTGTGTGTGTGTTGTTGGGGGGGAGGGGTTGTTTCCCACACAGCACCAAGTAATTCTTCAACACCAGTAGCATGTCTGAGAATTCAACTCAATTCTGACACTATCTACCTGGAGATAGCATCAGATCCCACAGATTAAGGATTCAGTTCTACAAGATCATCTCCCTCAACTTTAGAGGCCAGTGTAAGACCAGGTTATTACCTGTACTTCTGATTGACTGGCTATAAATCAGAGGTTCCCATGATCTCCTCAGGTTTGATTAATTTGCCAGAGCAGCTCATAGAACTCAGAGAACTATTTTACTTACTAGATCACTGGTTTATTATAAAAGGATATAGCTCAGGAAGAACCAGATGGAAGAAGCATAGAGCAAGATATGGGGAAAGGGTGTGGAACTTCTGTGCCCTTTCTGGGTGTGTCACTCTCCCTGAATCTACACATGTTCACCAACTAGGAATCTTCAAACCCCATCCTTTTGGGGTTTTATGGAGGCTTTATTACATAGGAGTGATTGATTAGCTCATTGGCCATTGGTGATTGATTCAACCTCCAGTCCCTCTCCTCTCCTTGGATGTTGAAGGGTGGGACTAAAAATTCTAAACTTCTAATCACATGGCTGGCTCCACTGGAAACCCCCATTCTTAGGGGTCCAAAAGTCACCTCATTAACATAAAAAAGACACCTTTACGACTTTCATCACTCAGGAAATTCCAAGGGTTTTGAGTGCAACATGCCAGAAACAGGGATGAAGACCAAATATATATTTCTTATAAGCCACAATATCACAAGTCTTATGGAGGTTCTCTTGTGTATGATGAGTTTCTTTTCTCTTGCTCCTTTCAAAATTATTTCTTACTTAGTGTTTGACTTTTGAGAATTTGATTAAAAATATGTCTCTGGTTGGACTTCTTTGGATTCATTCTAGTTGGAATTTGTTAGTCTTCTTGAATCTGGTTGTCCATTCCTTTCCCAGATTTAGGATGTTTTCAGCCACTGTTTGTTAAAATAACTTTCTACCCCTTTCTCTTGCCTTCTCTTACTGAGATTCCCACAATGAATATACTGATCTACTTAACAGTGTCCCATAAATCCCTTGGATTTTCTTTTTCATTCTTCCCCTTCTCCTCCTCCTCCTTCTTCTTCTTCTTCATTGTTGTTTTTCCTTTGGTTGCATAATTTTAAACGACCTATCTTCAAGTTCACTTACACTTTCTCTGATTGATAAAATCTGCTGTGGAACCCCTATAGTGACATTTTCAGTGCAGGTTTATATTCTTCAGCTCCAAAATTTGTTTGGTTCTTTTAAAATATTTTCTATCTCTTTGTTGATATTCTCATGTTGTTTATGCATTGTTTTCTGGAGCCCATTAAACATCTTTATGACAGTTATTTTAAATTCTTTTTCAGGTAAGTCATATACCTCTGTTTCTTTATGTTTGTTTTCTGTAGATTTCTTTTGTTCCTTTGATTAGGCCATGTTTCCTTCTTTCTGCATATATTTTATATATTTTTGTTGGGATTTTTAAAATTTTATTTAAGTTCTTTAAATAAATTTTATTTACTTAGTTAGTTAGTTTTGACTGTGTTGGGTCTTTGCTGCTGCACATGGGCTTTCTCTAGTTGCGGTGAGCAGAGGCTACTCTTTGTTGCGGTGCATAGGCTTCTCATTGTGGTGGCTTCTCTTGTTGCAAGCACGGGTTCTAAGCACTTGGACTTCAGTAGTTGTAGCGTGTGGGCTCAGTAGTTGCAGAGCATGGGCTCTAGAGCACAGGCTCAGTAGTTGTGGTGTGTGGGCTTAGTTGATCCATGGCATTTGGGATCTTCCCAGACCAGGGATTGAACCCATGTCCGCTGCATTGGCAGGCATATTCTTAACCACTGTGCCACCAGGGAAGTCTGGGATTTTTGCACTTGAAAAAGCAGCCACCTCTCCCAGTCTTTACAGACTGGCTTCATGGAGGCTAAGACCCTTGCCAATTAGCCAACTGGAGATTCCAAGGACCTCTGAAACCTTTTTTCTGGGCAATATGACTTCTCTGGGCCTGTATGGACAATTTCTCAATTGTTGATTTCTTTTTCAGGAGTCTGTAATATTTTGACTGTCTGTGGCTCTGCAAGTTCTCTAGTTTTACAGAAGCAAGCCACCCAGTCCTCTTTATTGTCATTGCCTCAAGGCCTCAGGAGTATAGCAGCTCTCTTTCAGTGCTCTGAGTCAGATACCAGTCACTTGGGCAGTCCTCTGAAAGCCAAAACCCTGAAAACACACTCCACTCTTCTCCCTCCCTCCTGAGGAAGAAACCTCAAGTTATTCACCTTCTCTTGATCATGCTGTGCTGTGCCAGCTGTGGCAAGCCACCCGTCTCTTTCCTGTGTTCTGAATGGTCCCCAGACATCCAAACTATGTTGGTTCCATCAGTGTTCCAAGTGAGCTGAGACAGAAACCAGTCTCTTGAGCAGTCCTCTAAAGAGCTGGAAAGCTGAACACATGCTCCACTCTTCTCCCTCCCTCCTGAGGTAGAATCCTAAGGTTGGGCTGCTTTTCCCAATTGCACTTAGCTGTGCTGGCTACAACAATCTACCCAAAGGTTTTCTTTGTTTTCAGACGTTTCTAGACATATAAAATATACTGGTTTTGTCAGTCCTCCACCTGAGGTGAGACAGAAACCAGTTCCTCATGCAGCTCTCCAGAAAGCCAAAACATTGGAGGCATGTTCCATTATTCACTTTCCCTCTGAGGGAGTAGTCATGGCATGGAGCATTCTATCTTGGTATTGAGCTGTGCTGGCTTGAGGGAGAGGCTGATGCAAGTAAAGTGAAATTACTCTTCTTACTTATTTCAGTGTGGCTGTTCTCGGTTTTGTTCTCACCTGCTGCACTGCAACTTTTTAACTGGATTCTGGAATTCTCATAAAGGTATCCTGATTGATACATCATTGGTAAATCAGTGTTTCTATGGGTAAACAAGGGCTGGGTCATCTTGCTGATGTCACAAACTATTTTGAAATGTTTCAATATGTTAATAATTCACCTTATTCAGATTGCTTGCATCATCAAGAAACTCTGCATCAACAAGACTCTCACTTGAAAACATGTGGGTAGCCACTGGCATCAAATAGTCAAGAATCTACTCCTTCTGGAAAAAAATACTTTATTATGGCTTATTAGTGTGTGCAATCTCTCACTTGTTACTGAAAAAGTCTTGTTGACATTGAACTACAGTTTATAAATAAGATATTAAGAGGCAAAAAGTGGGCTACACTATGAGTTCTTCACATGGAAGCTTTAATCTCAGAAATTTGGAGTGAGTACTCATTGTTCTGAAGCATACCTTCCCCAGAAGAAGATGGTTGGGGATTGAAGAAAGGGGGAAGACATGTCCTGGAGAGGGGTTTTTTACAAAGGGATGGTGGAGATCAGATTTTAGCAACATATTTCTAACCTTTCTTTAATGTGCAACATGGAATTTTGGTCATCATTTTAGTGTAAAAATTTCAATTTTATACCCAGAGAGACTGTATAGAAGGACATTTTAAAATTTTGTTTGTTTATCTTCTTTCTCCTTTGCTCTCTGTCCCCTGATATCCTCTATATTTATTTTCCTTCATACTTATCAATCTATTTGTTGCCATTTTATCCTGTTGAATGTGTCATGCATTTTATGTTGCCCTTTATAAATTGGCATGCATGCACTACTCACTAATTCTAGTTTATCTTTCTTCTCCAATGACCAGTGTGTTTTCTTTTTCTCCTTTACCTGACCCTCCTTTTCTCCTCTTTGGAAAAACTGCTTACTGCTTACAAGGAGTGCCTTGAATGCTAAGTCTATAATTCAAGCACTGATTTTTAGACAGAATCCAAGGGTTGTATTTGACGTTGGCCTGACTGTGTTTCTGCCATATGCCACTGAAATAATCCATTGTTTATCACTATTTCATTGTGTTTTTATACAGTTTCATACTGCTTGGGTGTGATATGGCACTGTTAGCTTATCCACTTCAAAATTAACCAAGCCAGCTGGAGAAATGTAATTTAGAGGGGTAGCACATGGGTATGCTGACATCTTGAAGGTGCTCTGGGGGTGTCTCTTATGTTTCTTTATACCCTATATTCACCCAAATAAAGCATGAAAATTAAAATGTATATCCACACCCACTCCCTCACATATGCATAAAATATTTGCATTGTTTAGGTTTCACTGAAATATCAAGAAAATGAAAACAATAGTATATGGAGTTCTTTTAAATCATAGCAAGTGTGTGGTATTTAAATATATTCAAGCATGTTATGATATCTAAATAATATCTTGATGGTTATTTCCAATATTCCTTTGCATATTTTTGTCTCATTTTATTATCAAATATTGAATTTATTTAGTTCTCTCTTTCTGCCTCCCTCCTTTCCTTTTTCCGTTCCTTTCCTTTTTTCCTTCCTTCTTTTCTTTCTTCTACAAATACTTACTGAGCATCAGTTATGACCCAGAGATTTCAGTGATGAATAAGATAGGCAAGGAGATGTTGTATAGGTGAGACACACCCCATATAAAACACTAAATAGTGAAAGCATGATTTTCAACAGTGGTAAGTTTTATAAAGTAAAGTCATTGTTATATGATAAGAGATAGATGGATGATGGTGGGCTAACTATTTTCCTGTAGAAAATCAAGGAAGATATCTTTGAGGTGGTAGTATTTGAGTTGACATCTAAATGATGAAAACCAACCAACCAAAGGAGGACCTGGGGCTCAGTGTTCTAGACAGACAAATAGCACATATGAGCTTTGTATGGTTTAAGGAACATAAAGCAAGCCAGGAATGGTAAATGTGGGGAAAAGTGAAAGACATCTGTTCAGAGAGGTAGGCAGGGCTCTGTTCATGTAGGGTGATGAAGGTCATGGGGAATGGGTTTAATTTTATTCTAATTGTAACAAGAAAATATTGGAGAGTTTTAAGCAGGGAAGTGATATGGTTTGATTTATGTCTTGAAAAAGATCATTATGGCTACTGCATAGCAAATGAGGAGGGCAAGGAACGGAAGCAAGAACTGGGAAACGTAAACACAAATGCACTAAAATGTTTTGTCCTAGACTACAAAGTAAGTCATAGAACTAGAACATTTTCCTTCTGACTCAAAGTCCAGTTCTCCTTATCATTTTATTAAATTGAAAATATACCTTTCGATTTAATCATTTTGTAGTTATTTTTCTATTGTTTTGCCCTCCAGACAAGATCTTCTCAGATTATTCTAGCAGTTACTAAATTATTCCTTAATTTATTCTTCTCATAGATTGACTTTGCTAGGTTATAGAAGCATGTTATACTGTCTTTATTAAGGTATGCCCTTTAGTGAGGGTATGCTTTGTGCATGTGTTGTATCTTTAATTAAATGTAAAAATATGGTTCTAGGATAAAACTGAACAGATTAATACCTTTCCTGCTGAGAGAGGACATTAAGAAATAGGGCAGTAGTAGAGAAAAAACTAATTTTTAGTGTTTTTTATCAATGGCTTCCACTGATTCCATTTAATTTTCCAGGGTAAAAATGATCACTTTTATAAAATAACACATCTAGGGAAGTGTGGGATAATTCATGCACAGTTTAAAAAGTGAAAATTTTAGATGAAAAATAGATATTATCTAACCATCCTAATTTAAAGTAGAACAGAATAAAACTGTTGCCAATATCCACAGTAAAAAAAATCTTATTTTTTCCTCTTAATTTGCTTATTCATTCAACAAGTCTTTATGGAGTAATTTGTGCGTGCCTGAGATGGATGCTTTCACAAATCTTTGACTTCCGAAGTGCTAATCTCTCTTGGTTTGTCCATTTCTTATTTCTTTGGATAATTTACTTTCCTGACATGTATTCTGGCAATTTAGTTATGATGTTCTTGCATATTTCTGCCAGATTGAACACTTTCATCGTGTTTCTCTCCTTTCAATCCCTTTCTCTGCTTCCCGGGCTCCTTATCCCGCACTCTTCTCCCTTTGTTAGAGTCACTTGATCTTGCTTGCGTATTCTAGCCCCTTACATTCTTTGTAACCTGATCTGCCTTTAATCTGGGTATACTTAAGGGATCTTTTCTGAGTAACTTGCAGGAGACAACAATAAAAGTCAATCTTACTACTAGTTCTGCTTGTGGTTCCTTTGTTTTCAAGTTCGAATGATAATGCTTTTTTCAGTCACTAGTTCTCCACTTGAAATCCTTTTTTTCTCTCAGATAAGGACACATTGTGTTAGGCTAGGAATCCTAGCCTTGAACCATAATTCTACCTCTGGGTCAGACTTCTCTTCACATTGCTTACTTTGGACACTTCTGTCTCTGTGTTTGCTTCATCCCATAGTATACTATCACCCCAGGTGATGGGACATTACCTCCTGCCTGTGTAAGCCAAAAGAGATTCTAACGTCTTTCCAGACATCCGTCTCCTATTCAAAGGAACTCACTACAATCTGCTTGTTTTCCCACTACCTCACAATACATACACTGACATCTCTAAGGTCACAAATAATGTTCTATGTAGCATATCCAATGAGCATGCATCAGAGGTAACAGTCTGTTTTGATTTTTTGCACACTTGTCTTCTCTAACCCAGTGTTTTGCTGGTTCTCCTCTCTTCCCTGCTTCTTCCATGGGCTTACTGCACATGACTTATCCTTTAAAGTCAGTGTTTCTCGGGATTCTATCCCTGACTCATTTATCATTTTAAATACTCAGGGGGTGATCTTATCCGTTCTCTTATTTCAACCCATATACCCCAGCCTTAATCCTCATGCTCTAGATTCATATATCCGACTTTCTGTCAACCACTCATCATCACCTTGATCCTAATATTTCAGAAACAGAACACGTCAGCTTCTCTCAAAATTCCTCGTCTTTGTAAACTACCTGTTTAATCATCTTCATCTCCCACAGTTCCGTATCTACACAGTCATAAGTTGATAATTTTAATGCTTAAGTACTTCTTAACATTTTCAGCTTCTTTCCCTTTTATCTACGCTACCTCAATTCTGGCTGGACCATCAAAACTGTCTTCCTGCTTCTAATTTTGTCACCTTCAAGCCCATCCTCTGAAGAACTGACAAAAAGCTGCTATTTAAGATGTCAGTAACACTACATCAGGCTGTTCCTCATTATCTACAGACTAAATTTCAAACTGCTTTGACAATACGTACAAGTCATCCATGATCCAGCTTCATCCCCCTGGAACTCTGGTTCAGCGACACTGAATTACTTGCAGTTTTCTATAACTTTTTCCTCATGTTTGTGTCCTTGGTCCTGTGGTCTGTTTACCTGGAGATATCCCTTCCCCTACCTGGCTGATCTCCCCCTTTTACCTGCCTCCATGGCCAGCCATCTACTATTCATCTTTAGTTTAATGTCATTTTCTCCATTTCTTTTAGCATAACCACTATAACACTGGCATTCCTGTTCAACCTCCCTCTGCCGCGCTGAGTTAGATGTCCTTCAGCTATACTCCAGGTACTGTGTGCATATCTGTATTGTCTTTTATTTATTTATTTTTTTTTTTGGCGTACGCGGGTCTCTCACTGTTGTGGCCTCTCCCGTTGCGGAACACAGGCTCCGGATGCGCAGGCTCAGCAGCCATGGCTCACGGGCCTAGCCGCTCCGCGGCATGTGGGATCTTCCCGGACGGGGTCACGAACCCGCGTCCCCTGCATCGGCAGGTGGACTCTCAACCACTGTGCCACCAGGGAAGCCCGACTCTTAAATTAAGTAAAAGCAAAAAAAAGAAAAAATCAAGGGATGAAAGAGGAATCATGAGATCATTCAACCATTTCATAGCTCAGGTATATAAATGGGTTTTCTCCTTAAATTAATTGAATAGGGAGAACACAAGAAAAGCATAATGGGTCAAATCTACTCATGATAAACTAAGTTAACTGCATGGTTTTGAGCTTTTTGGAAATGTCAAAATAACTACATTGTTGTGTATCACATTATCAGTTGGAAAAATCTAGCATTAAGGAGTAGCCTCTTGGAAGTGAATTTTCAAATAAAAACTAGTATTTTAATGCGAAAGGATAAGAGAGGGGTATTAGGAGATGGATATGGTCAACCTATTTCAAGTCTGTTTCTTCATTTTTTTTTCATTTAGTCATTCAGTGTATTTATTTGAGTGTCTCTTAGTTATTAATGACCTTTTTTCTATATTTTGTTTAGCTATGTTGTTTTTAACTGGTTTTACTTCATGACTTTAAATATTTGAGGAAAGGGGATTTAAGTATGTTAACTGGATAAAGCACTTGTTAACTTAACAAATATAGCCCACCTGGTATACAGTGAAAACAGTAAACAATAAAATATTTCAACCAATGAAAGTGACTTAGATCAGCGGAAGTTGGAGAAAAAGCACACATGGAATTATTGTTTATAAAAAAATTCTATAATTAGATGAAATAAACATTTTTTCCCCTGTGGAATATCTGTTAAGACATAGGTATAGTTTTATCATGTAGATTTATTCTTTTCAATGGGAATTTTGAGGAAATTTTAGCTAGAGCACAAGTAGGAAGGTAGCAGAAGCTTCTAGGAACTTGAGCTAACAAGAGTACCTTTTGTTTATAAACTGTGTACTCTACAAAATGAGTTCACACTTATGGTCTCAACAACACTCTGAGGTAGGCAATAAGAAAGCTAAACCAGCGATTTTAATTAGGGGGAGCAGCAGGGGGTAATTCAGCGGTTTTAAAATTGTATTCTAGATCAGTGCTTCTCATGTTTACCTTGCACACATAACACCTGGGGAACGTGTCACGTGTTAGATTCTATTTAGTGAGCTTGGGGTGGGGCCTGAGATCCTACACTTCTACTCTGCTCCCCAGTGATGCTGATGGACACTTTGAGAAGGGGTTTTGGAAGTTCTAGGACTGAATTTGTACTGCCTCAGGGCTAAGATGGAAGGTGTGGAGAGGTCCAGTGGAATCCTTGAGGTCTGGCATCACTGTGATCTGATCATATGTTGAAGTTGAATGTTGGATTTTATTTGAAGAACATCTTTTGGTGCTAATTTTGTTTTCTTAACCATTGGTTTCAAAGTATTGAAAAAAAAGCCCACTAGGCTTCCATTATATCTCTAGAAGTGTGTATCATTAATCACTCAGGATGTGTTGCTCTTCTCTAAAGTAAGTGAAATCAAACACAAAAATCTCCAATGTAACTGCAATTCTTTAACTGATATTATTTTTTATAGTGAAACTGCTAGCAAGTGGTAAAATCAGAGGTTGGATCCAGATCTTCTGGGTCCAGGGATCTTGTTGCTATACCATATGTTTATTCAAATATTTCTGGAGACTGGAAAACAAATATGGCCCTTTTGTTCATGGTGAGTAATGGAGGAATCATTGGCTTTGTTAGAGGATTTCATTTAAAAAATTAGAAAGCAATAGTGCATGTTGGAAATGACCATGTGATGAGGTGGGAGAAAGACCTGCCCCTTCCTATTTATAGGTTATTCTTGAGTATCTTGGGAAATAGTGGATTAATTGGTCAGAGAATTTACAACTGGAAGGGATATGGAAGATTTTCTAATTTGAACATATTGTTGCAGTCACAGAAGTTAAGTAACTAGTCCCAACGTCACTCAGTGGCAAAATTTGAACTATGCCTTGGATCTCCTGATTCTTATATGAATATTTCTGCACTTCTTTTTTTTAATCTTATAACAAGCCTCCTACCAGTACTGATAAAGTGAAGCCATTGTGGTGGATTGAAGATTTCATACATTTGGTTTCTACCTTCACGCCCCGCCTCCAACTCCCCTGCTAGACATTATTTGATGAAGATGATATAAATAGGAGCAAAGCAGTAGATAGTGGGACGAACAGAGACCAAAGAATATACCCTGGGGAGCTGAGCGCCAACCAAATTTCATAAATACTGTTTATTATTCACTGTAGAAATGGCCTTTATTATGCATGCTTCAGATTCTTTGGTGTTAGTGCATTCTGGTGCAAGAACCCCTTGCTGGATACTGGGTGAAAAGTAGAATTTCATGACAGGGTAATATGAAGCCATGGTTAAAATAGGTGATGACACTGAAGGAGATTTCATGAGTACAACAAAATATTTTGGATATCCAAAACCAAAAACATTTATTAATATACTTATTATTTTAGCAGAGTCGTCAGTATTTATTGAGAACTTATATGGTAGACTGTTCTAAGTGCTTTATACATCATATACATTTAATTCTCAAGTGCATGCAGTTTCAGGTTTGTGTGTTGCCAGAGTGATAAATAAATGAGATGGAAAAGATAGCCCACAAATAAGCTTCTGCCGCTACGAGATTGAATTTTCATTGAATTTATAGTTGTTTGACTTAATGCACCAAATCTTCTGATTTCTTGGGCATCCTGTGGACACACATCTTGGCCAAGTCACTTTAGAGCGCTCCCCTTTTGTTTCATCTTGTGATGTAGAGCCTTCAAATGACTCTGAGGCCTGCTCTTTTCTCTTTAAGTTACCTAGAACTATTTAAAACATATCAATATTTTCTGTTTCTGTTCTCTCTCCATTCCACCTTGGGAACAATAATTATAAACAGTACACCTGAAACTAGTATAATATTTAAAGTCAACTGTACTTCAATAAAATTTTTTAAAAATTAAAAAATAAGTGTAAACTATAAAGAAACTCTTATTTTAGGTTCACTAATTCTCAGTTCAGTACTTTTGACACTAATAGTTGAAGTGGTCTAGATTTTGCTGTGTCTTTTTTTGTCATTCCAGATGTTTAATTTTTTGTTTCTTATAGGAACATCAGGTTCATTTTAAGGGATCAGAATACTTGCTTTCTTAGATATACCCTTAAGTTTCCCTTCTAATCCATTGTTGATATATCAGCTATAAATGTTAAACCTGAACTATCTACTGTATGTAGATAGTTCTGGAGGAAAGAGTTCTATGAGGTTAATAACCACTGCATAAAGTCCATGACTAACTGGTCAATATGTGTGTGTGTGCGCGTGCGTGCGTGTGTGTTCTTTATGGCTAGAGTCCTGGATGTTAGGGAATGCCAGTCTTCCTTCCATCAAAGCCATTCTACATGGAGATGACATAGGATATGCCTGGGACTGGGGATCCTCTGAATACAGCAGATGATCCTATGCTCATGGGGATGGCATTCTAGTGGGAAGATATATCAATACATTATGGCTATAGGGATATGGATCTCATTCTTCTTAGTCCTCTCGCTGCTTCAGTCTTCCTCTTTGATAATAAGATCTTCTATCTTCTTTGTGAAAATTTTCCTGAACACTCCAGAAATAATATTGGTAAGACTCATTCAAATATATACATTTGTAATTTTGGATTGTCATCTGCTTTTTTATGTGCAAACGTGTTTTCTCCATAGTTAGACGTGATAACATTTTTACTCACAAAACTTCTGACATGAAATGTGTGGGTTTTTTCTTTCATCCAGCAACCAATTCTCAGATTCTCTGGACGCAACCGAGTGTCCTACAATTCAAATTTCTGATACTAACTACAAAGAGTTAGCACAGGTCCCATAGCTTAAGGGCTTAGTCCCATAGGACTGTCACAGTAAGTCTCAGGCTTCCATCTATACTTCTGACTCACTAGCTATAAGTTCAGGGAGTTCTCACAACCCCCTCCTCAGGTTCAATAATTTTCTAGACAAGCTCACAGAATTCAGGAAAATAGTTACTTACTATTAACAGTTTATTATAAAAGATACAACTCAGGAACAACCGAATGGGAGAAATGTATAGGGCAAGATATAAGGGAAGAGGCACAGAACTTCCATGCCCACTCTGGGTATGCCCCTCTCCTAGCACCTCAATGTGGTCACCAACCTGGAGGATCTTCAAACCCCATCATTTAAGGGTTTTATGGAGGTTCCATTATGTAGGCATGATTGACTAAATCGCTGGCCGTAGGTGATCGAACCCAATCCTTCCTTCCCAGGTGACCTTGGGTGGGACTGAAAGTTCCAATCCTCTAATCACATGGTTGGTCTGTTTGGCAACCAGCCCCCACCTGAAGCTACTCAGGGACATACCAAGAGTCACCTTATTAGTATAAACTCACATATGCTTGGAAGAAGCTTTGTGAATAACAAAATATGCTCTTATCATCTTTATCACTCAGGAAATTCCAAGGGTTTTAGAAAATCTGTGTCAAGAACTGGGGACAAAGATCAAATATATATTTCTCATTATCACACTAGATTTTTAAGGGCAAGGATTACTACACACATATTACTGCACACATATTCAGTTGCAATATATCTTTCATAGTGACATGTTAAAATGCCAAACCTAGCAAATTTCCTCTACATTTTAGAGTAGTCAAATTCCAAGCTGAGCTCACAAACAGGAAGGGTGAGAGGTGGAGTAGAGGTGAAGTTTTCAGAGTCACCGTAGTAAATTAAAGGTTCAAATAGAATCTGATAGGAACTTAATGATAGTGCTTAACTTAGAGTGAAACGTGGCTGCCGAATGCCCTTTGTGAGCCCACAAACACTGTTAATGTGCCGTTTCTCTGCATTACCTTTTGGACAGGACTTAACTCATACATTACTGTATAAATGAATCACAACTTTTATGGCTTGTTGTCTGTAAGGAAAACTTCCAGAATTGCTTTAAGTGTAGTCATCAGCTTACGGCTGTTATTGCTCAGCGCTCCAGAAGACAGAATTCCTATGGCTGCAGATTGGCAAGTTACCACCAGTCCACTGTGCTGTAGATGGGTGGACATTTAGCTTTCCTGGCATGGCTTGATTTAATCTACTGGCCAATCCACGCAATTAGCTTAGGTCTCTTAGAGTCTCTCAACACTGAGAGAAATATAAAAGTCCCAAGAAAAAAATGCTTTATCAATGACTAGTTTCCCCCTCTCCCTATATTTCCACATTGTGCTGCAAATCAAGTAGACAAATGTAGAAATTCAAAGGCCCTTGTGATTTTTTGCTGTTTGGAATTTATCTCAGCAAATGAGGAGATGATGTCATATCACAGGGGAAGTGTGATGATAAGTGCGAGGACAAGTCATCCCTTAACAAGGGAAGATTAATGTGGTGTTCTAAAATGGAACTATTACATGTGCTGTTTACCCAAAAGAAGTATGAAAGTGAACAAATGGAGCTGTCAGACAAAGTGCTGATGACATACAAAATATTGAAATAAATAGCTGATGATGCACGAAGCATCGAAAGACACGTTGATACCCATGTAGGCTCCATTGCTCATTTATTTCCACATGGTTGTCCTCTTCTGAATGTGATAGAGCTTTTGCTCTGTTAATAGTCTTCCAGATGGGGTCTTCAGAGTGACAAGGGATCAGGGAGTTGGGCAATTTTCCATTGACTATAAAATAATAGAGATAAAAAATTAAAAGAATTCAGAAAAGATAAATCAATTACCATAGTTCGTAAGGAATTGTTTTTAGCTGAAAATTAATTAAATTAGTCATAATGATTGTGGAAGTGACTGGTGCTACTCAGAAGCCTGTTCCTTTTTCTATGCACAAAATACGAACACATTTCTCTGCATTCTTTGCCATTGAGTTAGGGCCACGTACCTAGTTCAGACAAAGACAATGGGAATGAAAGTGTTGAAAGTCATCTCCAGGTTTAGTGCCTAAAATCTCCCATGAGATTCTTCATTTGCTTACCCTGTATGTCTGGAAATGAAAGACTCCAAATGACAGAACCACACAATGGAAGGAACTCAGATGCCTGGGTCTCACTTGAAGGAGACAGGAAAGTTGCCCAATGCACAAGAATTTTCTTTGAGCAAGAAATAAAACTTTATTAACACTGAGATATGAGTGTTTGTTAGAGCAGCTAGCATTTCTATCATAATATAGTAATCAACTAAGTTTCATTCAAACTCACATTTTTATCTTAGATTATTTGTATGATCTACCATTTTAGATTCCTTCAGTTAATATAACTTTAATTATTCTTCCTACAGCTAAATTGAAACAAATCATAAGTATAATGCATTTCAAGAGGACTAGACAATGAATTTCATTTACAGAAATGGGACCTTAACACTCACTTGAGAGTTTTGATTTCTGTTTCTCAGAAATATCATACTTTCTTATCATTCAGATTACTCCTGTGTAAATACTTTTTTTGGAGTTTCTAGATCGTTTTGGCCTTTAAAATATAACAAAGTTAGAAATGAATGATCATTTTAAAACTACCTTTTATGGATATAGAAGGAAGTCATGAAAGACTTTACAATGGGTTAAGAAGATTGTTTATAAGCATATACTATGGGTTATCTTATTCTAAGATTCCACAGATTCTCTGTCCTTTCACTGTCTTTGAGCTATTTACAGTTCTTTTCATTGTAGATAACTAATAGCAATGTAAATGATTCTTGTCCACAGACATACAAATGAATTTTGCCCAGTGGAAATACAATTGCTATCCTTCTACTAAGCAATCCAGATGATAGCAGAGATTCTGTATTTTATCAGAATAATTTTCTGTGCTTTTTGTTGACTTGATTTCCTTATTATGCAAAACAAAAAAAAAGAAAGAACAAAGGTTCCTCACTTATGAAAGAGCTAAGCTTTCTACAGTCATGGTTATTTTAAAATATTTTATTGTCACTTTACTTAAATAGGTAACAAAGTATTATTTCTCAGGCATTCATGATCTTATTTTAATCATGTTCCAGATCTCCTCTTAAAATGTTTTGATTTTAGCCTTCCCAAATTCAGGTCTTAAGTACAGAAAAAGTAAAATAAAATTTTCAGCATTTCTTTTACTCTTAAGCTATATTTGGAATTTCCCAGAAGTCCCCTGAAAAATCACAAAGATTTGTTCTTTGAGACACTAGAACTAATTAGTTTTGTTTGATATTCTACTTTATAAGAATTGCTTGGGGGAAGTTTTCAGGTTAGAAGAGATACTAGGTTAAGTTTGTAAAGGTAAATGTTATTAATATAAATATTTCAGAAATTGTATGCTTTGTATTAAGTCCCTGAAGATTTGTCAATGCCTTACTTTATATAATACATTTTTACCTCTGGTGAGACACTGATCAAAATCCTTATGCAATAATCTGTCTTATGTATTTATCAGGGCTCTAGAGTACTTTATGTGATGATGTTAAGCCACAACAATATAGCATCATCTGTCACAAATTTAATTATTGCCACAGCCTTACTTTTTTCATTTGAATCTGTTGAAAGAGACATGGGTTGCTTGTGCTCTTGGGTGTCTTGCTGGGAATGCAAAGATTTCAAGGCCCTGACTGCTCTTTCACCTGTGCCTGTTCTT
Source organism: Grampus griseus (assembly GCF_964374135.1). Taxonomy (NCBI): domain Eukaryota; kingdom Metazoa; phylum Chordata; class Mammalia; order Artiodactyla; family Delphinidae; genus Grampus; species Grampus griseus. Next base: position 115,102,072 of record NC_138998.1, on the reverse strand, counting down.
GGGGCTGTGCTCTCATGAGTAATGTGGAGGAACAAGGTTCTGTTTCCCTCTGAGACAAAGATTAGCCTTGCTTACTGCTTGCGATAGAAGCAATGGATTTGCCCAAACTCAGTGTTCCTCAGGCTGTGACATAAACCCTCTGCATGTACAGCATCCATCTGGGCTCTTTCTGTCACCCCTGTGGGACTTGGGGACAAGGGAAACTAATGCAACTTTTTATGCCTGTGCTGTTTTCTGTGATGTGATCAATAATGTCCTTTATCACTGACCAAGGAGTCTCATGTCTTCTGCCAGCATCCACAAAACCATAACAGGATATCTCAGGAGCTTGTAAGTAGAGTAAAATCAAATCCCATACCTCCCAAAAGTTAGCATCTTCTGGCCAGTGGTTCTTTTTTTTTTTTTTTTTAAATTTTTGACCGTGTTGGGTCTTCATTGTTGCACGTGGGCTTTCTCTGGTTGTGGTGAGTGGAGGCTTCTCATTGAGGTGGCTTCTCTCCTTGCAGAGCATGGGTTCTAGACACGTGGGCTTTAGTAGTTGCAGCACATGGGCCTCAGTAGTTGTGGCTCATGGGCTCTACAGCACAGGCTCAGTAGTTGTTGCACATGGGCTTTGTTGCTCCACAGCATGTGGGATCCTCCCGGACCAGGGATTGAACCCGTGTCCCCTGCATTGGGAGGTGGATTCTTAACCACTGTGCCACCAGGGAAGTCCTAGGCCAGTGGTTCTTAATTGGAGATGAACATAAAACTTAGCCAAGGAGTTTTATACATTTTGAATCCCTATTCCAGCCTTGTTGAAACTCCTTACTTGATATCCTTGCTATATTCTTTGTATGTCATGTATATTACCTCTCAGAATTATTTTATGCTATATCTTAAGATTTCTTCTCTTAAAAGTGCTCTTCCATTTAATAAAGTAGATATAACATTCAAAGACATCTTTGAAAATAGACTTAATCATTACTCAGGAATTATTTTTTGGAATGGCTTTATTTTTCATGTCACAGAAACAATCATCTGCTGCTTTTCAATTGTATTATTCATATCAGAAACCTCATCAAATTTTCACATTTGAAAATTATCAGTAATAAATTAACCACAGCCATTAATTCTCTGTCATCTTCAGATAGTGTTTGTTTTATTCTGATGCTTTCATGGGGGCTCCACTATAAGCTACAGGGAAGAGGTTGTGTCTTCAACAAAGAAGGAGAGTTTCAGAGTCTCAAGGAAAAAGCCTGTACTTCAAAGTGTTCACATATCAGGGCTGATCTTACATTTTTTATAGCAAGAGTCAGTGATCTATGGCCTGCTGGCCAAAAATATCCACTGCATGTTTTTGTAAATAAAATTTTATTGAAACATACTCATGCCCAGTTATTTATGTATTGTCTCTGGCTGATTTTTTGCTACAATTGTGGAGTTGAACAGTTGTAACAGAGAACATCTGGCTTGCAAATCTTAAAATATTTACCACCTGAGTTCTCACAGAAAAAGTTTGCTCTCAGAATCTAACAGTGGATGGCTCTGGATTTTCACAGCTTCTTTTAGCTGAAAATAGATGGCTTCATGAAACTGGTAACCCAAGATCCAGCAGATCAAGAATTAATTTAATAGATCTAAGTGAACTGATGAGGAATTTTTATTGTAGTAATTATTTTACAATATTGTTGTCTTATTTTTCTATTTTCTGGGTAGATGAAGAAGTCCTATCTTCTTTAAAGCTATAATGTACAACAATTTAGTAAATGCTGCTAGTGTAAACTAAAATGAAATGTCTTAAAATAATAGCTGATTCTCACTGACTTCCTAGAATTCCAAAGCTCTGAGTAAGTGTCTTTACTTTTGATGGTAATATAGTTATGTGTGTAGGTTCAATAGGAATTTGTTCTCTGTTCAACCAGATTATAATTGGACAAGTCAATTATGCAACCAATGCCTCACCTGAAATGTCACTTTTGAAAATAAAGTACATTTGATCAAATATGACAAGTCGCCTTTAAGAAGTTGATTTTACATATGGAACAAATGGCTACAAAGCCCCCCCAGGAATATTGGCTCACAAGTTTCTGGTCTTATAGGTGGTAAGATGGTCTCTTTCTTACAAGGCAGGAGACAAAAATTAGGGGGCCCTCAGAATAGAGGAATCCATGCAAATTTATAAGGTACTGAAGGTGAAATATGGAGTAGATGTTTTCTTGGGCTTGTTTTTCTAGTCTTATGAGAACAAATGAAATGTTTATTAAGGTTCAATCAGAGATTCCTATGGAAACTTTCAGACAGAAATTAAGTTTAAGACCTCAGTGGTTGTTTGATACTATACAGCTGTAGATTTGCAAGGCAATCTCAAAGAGGTTCATTAGCATTCTTGCTGCACCTGTGTAAATAATCAGGCCAAAAAGAGTGGGAGCAGTCTTTTATGTGATCAAGAATAATCCTTCTTTGAGATAATTATGATCTTAAAGTGGAGGGTGATTGGAGACTGTATTAATGTCCTATTGCTTCTGTAAAAATATTATCACAAACTTAGTGGCTTAAAATAACACAAATTAATTATCCTATAGTTCTGAGGTCAAAAGTCAGAAATGGGTCTCACCAACCTAAGAGCAAGACGTCAGCAGGCCTGCCTTTCTACTGAAGGTCCTGGGGAGAATGTTTCCTTGCCTTTTCTGGTTTCTAGAGGCCACCTGCATTCCTTAGCTCATGGTGTCCTCCTACCATTTTCAGAGCCAGCAGTTGCATCAGTTGGACCTCTGCTTCCATCATCACATCTCCTTCTCTGATTCTGATTCTCCTGCCTCTCTCTTTTATTACAAGGATCCTTGTGATTGCAATGACCCTACCTGGATAATCCATGACTATCTCCCAACCTCAAGATCCTCAATGTAATCACAATTGCATAATCTCTTTTACCAAACAAGGTAACATATTCATTGGCTCTGGGGTTAGGACATGGACATCTAGGGATGTCTCCCACAGAGACAACAGGAAAAAGTGTGAAAAACTTTGAAATGGGCTGAAAACTTTTGCCTAAACACATTCTTTCAGGTCACCTGATTCTACAGCATTTCTGCAACTTTCATTGCTTTTAAGATTTTTAACAACCCTTTAAATTGCAGATAACTGCTACCAAACAGATGATTGTGGAATATAGATATAAATGTGTTTGTCCTGTGGAAATACAATTGATTTCCTACCACCACCACTACCACGACATTCTCAATGGAATAAGCCAGTTTTATAAATAGGCTTCAGGATTACTTACTACTTATAATAAGTTTAGTTCTTTGAAATCTCCTTTTAACTATGGGCCTTTTAACTATAGGACTTACCTAATAGATACTGAAATTAATTATAACATGGCATATATTACCATAGGAAAGTACTGGCATGAGAGTAGACAGATAAATAGAAAAGGTTATGTGGGCAAAAACAGATCCCTAAATATATTAAAATTCAACATTTGATGAAGATGATGTCATAAATTAAGTTGGGAAGAGAGAGATATTTCAAAAAAGAGGTAGTAGAAATTGGCAAAATTTGGTGAGGGGGAAATACATTGCAGAGCCTTTTCATATACTATATGTCAAAGTAAATTCAGATGGTTTAAATAATTAAATGTAAAATAAAACCCAGAAAAGCTGGTGAAGGCATGACAAACTGTCCACAGATTTAATTTTAAAAGGTAAAATACAAATTACAATGAGATATCACCTCACACCTGTTAGAATGGCTATTATCAAAAAGACAAGAAATAACACATTTTGGTAAGGACATGGAAAAAAGACAAGTCTTGTGCACTGTTGGTGGGAATTTAAATTGGTACAACCATTATGGAAAGGAGTGTGGAGGTTCCTCAAAGAATTAAAATAAAGAACTACCTTATGATCCAGCAATTCTACTTCTGGGTATTTATCTGAACAGAATGAAAACATTAACTCAAAAAGATACGTGCACCCGCATGTACCCGGCAGCACTATTTATAACAGCCAAGATATGGAAATATCCTAAGTGTCCACTGATGGATGAATGGATAAAGAAGATGTGAGATAGATATATACTATACATATATAGCTGGCCAAAGCATTAGTTTGGGTTTTTCTGTACCAACTTATGGAAAAATCTGAACAATTTTCGCCAACCCAATATATACCATAAACTATTATTCAGCCATAAAAAAAGGATGAAATCATGGACCTTGAGGGCATTAAGCTTAGTGAAAGCAGTCAAATAGAGAGAAGACCTTCAAGATGGTGGAGGAGTAAGATGTGGAGATCACCTTCCTCCCCACAAATACATCAAAAATACATCTGCATGTGGAACAACTCCTACAGAACACCTACTAAGTGCTGGCAGAAGACCTCAGACTTCCCAAAGCCATGTGGCTGACACGGTCTTGTTGCTCAGGCCAAGTGTTAGGACTGAGCCTCTGAGGTGGGAGAGCCAAGTTCAGGACATTGGACCACAAGAGACCTCCCGGTCCCATGTAATATCCATCAATGAGAGCTCTCCCAGAGATCTCTGTCTCAATGCTAAGACCCAGCTCCACTGAACAACCAGCAAGCTCCAGTGCTGGAAAACCATGACAAACAACTAGCAAGACAGAAACACAACCCCACCCATTAGCAGAGAGGCTGCTGAAAATCATACTAAGTTCACAGACACCCCAAAACACACCACCGGACATGGTCCTGCCCAGCAGAAAGACAAGATCCAGCCTCATCCACCAGGACACAGTCACCAGTCCCCTCCACCAGGAAACCTACACAACCCACTGAACCAACCTTACCCACTGGGGGCAGACACCAAAAACAACGGGAACTACGAACCTGCAGCCTGCAAAAAGGAGACACCAAACACAGTAAATTAAGCAAAATGAGAAGACAGAGAAACACACAGCAGATGAAGGAGCAAGGTAAAAACCCACCAGACCAAACAAATGAAGAGGAAATAGGCAGTCTACTAGAAAAGGAATTCAGAGTAATGATAGTAAACATGATCCAAAATCTTGGAAATAGAATGGGGATAATACAAGAAACATTTCACAAGAACCTAGGAGAACTAAAGAGCAAATAAACAACAATGAACAATGCAATAAATGATATTAGAAATTCTCTAGAAGGAATCAATAGCAGTATAACTGAGGCAGAAGAATGGATAAGTGATCTGGAAGACAAAATAGTGGAAATAACTACCACAGAGCAGAATCAAGAAAAAAGAATGAAAAGACTTGAGGATGGTCTCAGAGACCTCTGGGACAACTTTAACACACCAACATTCAAATTATAGGAGTCACAGAAGAACAAGAGGAAAAGAAAGGGACTGAGAAAATATTTGAAGAGTTTATAGTTGAAAACTTCCCTAATATGGGAAAGGAAATAATCAAGTCCAGGAAGTGCAGAGTCCATACAGGATAAATCCAAGGAGAACCATGACAAGACACACACACACATATATATATATATATATATATATATATATATATATAATTTTTTTCTTGTTTTTTTGTGGTATGCGGGCCTCTCACCACTGTGGCCTCTCCCATTGTGGAGCACAGGCTCTGGATGTGCAGGCCTAGCGGCCGTGGCCCACGGGCTCAGCCGCTCTGCGGCGCGTGGGATCCTCCTGGACTGGAGCATGAACCCGCGTCCCCCGCATCGGCAGGTGGACTCTCAACCACTGTGCCACCAGGGAAACCCCAAGACACATATTAATCAAACTATCAACAATTAAATACAAAGAAAAAATATTAAAAGCAGTAAGAGAAAAGCAACAAATAACATACAAGGGAATCCCCATAAGGTTAACAGCTGATCTTTTAGCAGAAACTCTGCAATCTAGAAGGGAGTGACAGGACATATTTAAAGTGATCAAAGGGAAAAACCTACAACAAAAATTACTCTACCCAGCAAGGATCTCATTCAGATTTGATGGAGAAATTAAAACCTTTACAGAAAAGGAAAAGTTAAGAGAATTCAGCACCACCAAACCAGCTTTATAACAAATGCTAAAGGAACTTCCTCAAGCAGGAAACACAAGAGAAAGAAAAGACCTACAATGACAAACCCAAAACAATTAAGAAAATGGTAATAGGAACATGCATATCGATAACTACTTTAAATGTAAATGGATTAAATGCTCCAACCAAAAGGCATAGACTGGCTGAATGGATACAAAAACAAGACCTGTATATATGCTGTCTACAAGAGGCCCACTTCAGACCTAGGGACACATGCAGACTGAAAGTGAGGTGATAGAAAAAGATATTCCATGCAAATGGAAATAAAAACAAAGCAGGAGCAGCAATTCTCATGTGACAAAAAATAGACTTTAAAGTAAAGCCTATTACAAGAGACAAAGAAGGACACTACAGAATGATCAAGGGATCAATCCAAGAAGTAGATATAACAACTGTAAATATTTATGCCCTCAACATAGGAGCACCTCAATACATAAGGCAAATGCTAACAGCCATAAAAGGGGAAACCGACAGTAACACAATCATAGTAGGGGGCTTTAACACCCCACTTTCACTAGTGGATGGATCATCCAGAATGAAAATAAATAAGTAAACACAAGCTTTAAATGATACATTAAAATAAAATGGACTTAATTGATATTTATAGGACATTTGATCCAAGACAACAGAATAGAGTTTCTTCTCAAGTGCTCATGGAACATTCTCCAGGATAGACCATACCTTGGGTCACAAATCAAGCCTTGGTAAATTTAAGATATTTGAAAATGTACCAAGTATCTTTTCCGACCAAAATGCTATGGGACTAGATATCAATTACAAGAAAAAAACTGTAAAAACTGCAAACACATTGAGGCTAAACAATACACTACTAAATAACCAAGAGATCACTGAAGAAATCAAAGAGGAAATCAAAAAATAACTAGAAACAAAGGACAATGAATACACAATGACCCAAAACCTATGGGATGCTGCAAAAGCAGTTCCAAGAGGGAAGTTTATAGCAATACAATCCTACCTCAAGAAACAGGAAACATCTCAAACAAACGACATAACCTTACATCTAAAGCAATTAGAGAAGAAGAACAAAAACACCCAAAGATAGCAGAAGGAAAGAAATTATAAAGATCAGATCAGAAATAAATGAAAAAGAAATGAAGGAAATGATAGCAAAGATCAATAAAATAAAAGCTGGTTCTTTGAGAAGATAAACAAAATTGATAAACCATTAGCCAGACTCATCAAGAAAAAAAGGGAGAAGACTCAAATCAACAGAATTAGAAATGAAGAAGGAGAAGTAACAACTGACTCTACAGAAATACAAAGGATCATGAGAGATTACTACAAGCAACTATATGCCAATCAAATGGACAGCCTGGAAGAAATGGACAAATTCTTAGAAAAGCACAACCTTCCAAGATTGAACCAGGAAAAATAGAAAATATAAACAGACAAATCACAAGCACTGAAATTGAAACTGTGATTTAAAATCTTACAACAAACAAAAGCCCAGGACCAGATGGCTTCACAGGCAAATTCAATCAAACATTTAGAGAAGAGCTAGCATCTTTACTTTTCAAAGTTTTCCAAAATATACCAGAGGGAGGAACACTCCCAAACTCATTCTACGAGGCCACCATCACCCTGATATCAAAACCAGAAAAACATGTCACAAAACAAGAAAACTACAGGCCAATATCACTGATGCAGAAATCCTCAACAAAATATTAGCAAACGGAATCCAACAGCACATTAAAAGGATCATACACCATGATTAAGTGGGGTTTATCCCATGAATACAAGGATTCTTCAATATATGCAAATCAATCAATGTGACACACCATAGTAATAAATTGAAGGATAAAAACCATATGATGATCTCAATAGGTGTAGAAAAGCTTCTGACAAAATTCAGCACCCATTTATGATAAAATCTCTCCACAGAGTAAGCATAGAAGGAACTATCCTCAACATAATAAAGGCCACACATGACAAACCCACAGCCAACAACATTCTCAATGGTGAAAAACTGAAACCATTTCCTCAAAGTTCAGGAACAAGACAAGGTTGCCCACTCTCACCACTATTATTCAACATAGTTTTGGAAGTTTTAGCCACAGCAATCAGAGAAGAAAAAGAAATAAAAGGAATCCAAATCGGAATAGAGGAAGTAAAGCTGTCACTGTTTGCAGTTGACATGATAGTATACATAGAGAATCTTAAAGTTGTTACCAGAAAATTAGTAGAGCTAATCAGTGAATTTGGTAAAGTGGCAGGATACAAAATTAATGCACAGAAATCTCTTGCATTCCTACACACTAATGATGAAAAACCTGAAAGAGAAATTAAGGAAACATTCCCATTTACCACTGTAACAAGAAGAATAAAAAACCTAGGAATAAACCTATCTAAGGAGACAAAAGACCTGTATGCAGAAAACTATAAGACACTGATGAAATTAAATAGAGATGATACAAACAGATGGAGAGATATACCATGTTCTTGAACTGGAAGAATCAACATTGTAAAAATTACTGTATAACCCAAATCAATCTACAGATTCAATGCAATCCCTATCAAACTACCAAAGGCATTTTTCACAGAACTAGGACAAAAAATTTCCCAGTTTGTATGGAAACACAAAAGACCCCGAATAGCCAAAGCAATCTTAAGAAAGAAAAACGGAGCTGGAGGAATCAGGGTCCCAGACTTCAGACTATACTACAAAGCTACAGTAATCAAGACAGTATGGGACTGGCACAAAAACAGAAATATAGAGCATTGGAACAGGATAGAAAGCCCAGAGATAAACCCACACACATACGGTCACCTTATATTTGATAAAGGTGGCAAGAGTATACAGTGGAGAAAAGACAGCCTCTTCAACAAGTGGTGCTGGGAAAACTGGACAGCTACATGTAAAAGAATTAGGACACTCCTCACACCATACACAAAATAAACTCAAAATGCATTAAAGACCTAAATGTAAGACCAGCCACTATAAAACTCTTACAGGAAAACATAGGCACAATACTCTATGACATAAATCACAGCAAGATCCTTTTTGACCCACCTCCTAAAGAAATGGAAATAAAAACAAAAATAAACAAATGTGACCTAATGAAACTTAAAAGCTTTTGCACAGCAAAGGAAACTATAAACAGGACAAAAAGACAACCCTCAGAATGGGAGAAAATATTCACAAACAAAGCAACTGACGAAGGATTGATCTCCAAAATATACAAGCAGCTCATGGAGCTCAGTATCAAAAAAGGAAACAACCCAATCCAAAAATGAGCAGAAGACCAAAATAGACATTTCTCCAAAGAAGATATACAGTTTGCCAACAAACACATGAAAAGATGCTCAACATCACTAATCATTAGGGAAATGCAAATCAGAACTGCAATGAGGTATCACCTCACAGCAGTGAGAATGGCCATCATCAAAAAATCTACAAATAAATGCTGGAGAGGGTGTGGAGAAAAGGGAACCCTCTTGCACTGTTGGTGGGACTATAAACTGATACAGCCACTATGGAGAACAGTATGGAGGTTCCTTAAAAAACTAAAAATCGAGCTACCATATGACCCAGCAATCCCATTACTGGGCATATACCCTGAAAAAAAATAATTCAAAAAAAGTCATGTACCACAATGTTCATTGCATCTCTATTTACAATAGCCAGGACATGCAAGCAACCTAAGTGTCCATCGACAGATGAATGGATAAAGAAGATGTGGCATATATATACAGTTGAATATTACTCAGCATAAAAAGAAACGAAATTGAGTTATTTGTAGTGAGTGAGAGAGTGGCATTGACATATATACACTACCCAATGTAAATAGATAGCTAGTGGGAAGTAGCCGCATAGCACAGGGAGATCAGCTTGGTGCTTTGTGACCACCTAGGGGCTGGGATAGGGAGTATGGAGGGAGACGCAAGAGGGAGAGGATATGGGGATGTGTACATATAGCTGATTCACTTTGTTATACAGCAGAAACTAACACAACATTGTAAGGCAATTATACTCCAATAAAGATGTTAAAAAAAAAAAAAGTCAAATAGAGAAAGACAAATGGCAAATACCATATGCTCTCTCTTATCTGTGGAATCTAAAAAAAAAGGAAAGAGGAAAGAAACCAAGCTCATGGGTACAAAAAACAGATTGGTGGTTGCCAGAGGCGAGGGCTGGAAGGTGGGAAAAATGAAATGGGTGAAGGGGGTCAAAAGGTAAAAAAATAAATAATAAATTAAAAAACTTCTTTAAAAATTCAAAAAAGATATAATACTTCAGGATATTAAACAACTTCATAATCACATATTTGCAGCATATTAACAAAGGGTTAGAGACTTAACTTTTAAAATACTTATAAAAATTAATTAGAAAAACTCATGAAGAATACAATAGACAAATGGCAAAATTCATGAGCAGACATTTTTCAAAGAAAGAAATACTAATTGTTAACTAGTATACTTAAATGTTTATCCAGTTAGAAACTATAAATTCAGAAGAAAAAGCTGTTAAATTAAGAAAGCTCTACTAAAAATTATAATGCCCTATGCTGGCAGTTGTACGGCGAAGCATTCATTCCTCACTGTTTGTGGGTACATAAACTGGTATAATCTTTCTGAACATAATTTGGCAATATTTATCAAGAGCCTTAGAAATGTTCACACACATCCTTTGAAATTTCACCTCTGGGAATCTAAAGTTTAATGAAGAAGAGCAAAAAAAGGAAAAAAAAAAGTATATGTCCAGATTGGGGAATAATTACATAAAATATTATTATGTTACCATAGAATATTGCGTCCTTCCAGCTTACAAGAATTGTGTGCATCTCTTCCCAGCTCTGCATTCAGTGACATCAGACTGATAGCTTGAAATCAGCTAAAATGGGAGTATTCACTTCATATAAATTAGAAAATGCTAATATAAGGACTTTTCCCCCTTTAGAAATCCAGTTGTTAACTACTCATCAGCATACTACTAATTACGACTGGCATGAGCCTTGAGAATAGTAGTCTAATTTTCTTATTTTACTAATCAGTATACAATAGGCTGTTCAAGTTCTCACAGTGAATTAGTGGCAGAATTAATGCTGTAATCTTGTCCTCTGAATTCCTAGGCCAAGAGCTTTTAACTTTAACACTTTGCCAGGGAAATTATCTGGTGCTGTTTTAAATCCCCAAACTCTTGACCTAAATACCAAGTTCTGGATGAAGCTGCAGTTAAAATGATGCTTATCTGATCAATTCTGTCAGTATTTACTGTCAAATAAAGCAGGAATTAATCATGATTGTCTATTTATACCTGGAAAACTTGCTTTAGATTGGTCCTGGCACGAAGCGTCCATATTACTCGATCTGTCTCCTATAGGTATCTAGGAAAATACCATATGAGACATTGCAGCATGTCATACTTGCAAGCAATCTAACAGAAATTCACAATTTAACTTGCAGAATATCTTTGTGATTGAAACACATAAAGTCCCATTTTCCTGGAATCTATGCAGCTGTATGAGTTCCCAATACACTGACACACTAAAAAGCAGACCCAGAATTTCCAGCCTTCCTTCCCACAAAAATTTGTTGAGGACCTATATTGTACCTGCCCAGGGCTTGTGTGATCCCTGCCAGAACTCCAGAGTTTATTCCCTTTTCTCACTACTTTCCCCTAATGATTTCTCACAGGCTGTTGACTCCATCTTGTCTTTTAGGGAACTGCAGTTCTTCCTGAGTATGGCTGCATCTTAGTTGGGAAGGAATCTCTTTTCCTTCCTATCACCATTGTGTTGCCTTCCAATCTCTTTAGATGCTACCAGGGATATATATATAGATATTTTTTTTCTTTCCAATTTTTCTATTATTCTCAATCACAATCTTGTCAGCAGGGGAATTGAATTTCTGGGCTCCACTTCAAGGTGTCATGATTTGGAGATTTACTTTCTATCACGGTTCACCAATTTAAAAACCGAAGTGTGCACAAAAGTTACTTTCGTTATTTATTTATTTTTGCGGTACGCGGGCCTCATCACTGCTGTGGCCTTTCCCGCTGCGGAGCACAGGCTCCGGACGCGAAGGCTCAGCGGCCGTGGCTCACGGGCCCAGCCACTCCGCGGCATGTGGGATCTTCCCGGGCCGAGGCACGAACCCGTGTCCCCTGCATTGGCAGGCGGACTCTCAACCACTGCGCCACCAGGGAAGCCCACTTTCGTTATTTTTTTGTTGTGAAAACTCAGTTTTCCGTGCCTTCCTCCCAGTGCTGATCCGACAGACCTGACATGGGACAAGGATTATGCATCTCACAAAGCTAACTAAGCTCTCCAGGTGATTCTGATGAAGGTGATCAGAGATTTACTCCTCTGGAAACTCTGCTTTGTAGGGAATCTGCAGTAGATGGCTCCAGGGTGCACCAGCAGAGAGCTCACATAGACGGAGAAGCCTGAGTCACCATCAGGTGAACCAGATAGTCATAACTTCTGTCTTACCTGACTTTATACCAAGTCTCCGTGTAGAAAGGATGAAGTGCATACAAAAATGGAAGTTTGGTAGTTTGATCTGTAATGTAGAATTTGAGATTTGCATGGTTTCCCAATTCCTAGTGTATTTAAACTAGGAGTCAAAAAAGAATGACTCGAGAAAAAGAAGTCTTTGAAATATTCAAAAATAACTTTTTAGACTTTCTTGTCTTTCATGTCAGAATACTTTTCCACTTTGACTCTAATAAATACTGGAAGTCTTTGAGCCCTAAGATGACAGTAGTGATAATAGTAATATCAATAAGTATTTGGGCTTTCCTGGTGGCGCAGTGGTTGAGAGTCCGCCTGCCAATGCAGGGGACATGGGTTCGTGCCCCGGTTCGGGAAGATCCCACATGCCGCGGAGCGGCTGGACCCGTGAGCCATGGCTGCTGAGCCTGCGCGTCCAGAGCCTGTGCTCCGCAATGAGAGACGCCATAGCAGTGAGAGGCCCGCATACCGCAAAAAAAAAAAAAAAAGTATTTAATTTTATATGAAACACCTGACCTATTTGGGGTGTGTGTGTGTGTGTGTGTGTGTGTGTGTGTGTGTGTGTGTGTGTGTGTGTGTGTGTATATATATATATATACAGAAAGAAATAAGAATAAGCTATGAATACTCAGCTATTCAAAAAAGTGTCAAACTCCTGATAAATTAAATATTCTTATTATTTATTTGAAAAATGAAAATATCTGTCTGTTAATGAAGAACCAATAAATCTAAAATATCAGAACATATGAACCCACAAAGTGACGTCAACTGGCAGATTAGCTCCCCTCTTATTTATACACCCCTTTTACCTATTCAGCTTTTATTCATCCTTCAAAATTTAGTTTAGATATTACTTCTCCCCTGCATTCTCTGTTTACTCCTCTCAGAACACTTCTTATCTTCAGTTGCAACTGCCTCTTTCCCATCAGTGCTGCTTTGGGTGGAAATATACCTTGTTTACTACTGTATCTCCGGGCCTCCTACAGGCTGTGGTAATAACTGTTGCAGTATAGGTAGTCACTGGACGACAGTTAGCCAGGACCTTTCAGCGTTTCTGACAGAAAGCTTCTTGAGGATAGGTATTCTATTCCTAGTACTGAGCACCTCATAAATATTTTGGAAACAATGAAAAAATGTAAGGGGAAGCCAACTATGGTATCCCCCAGGCCCCCAGGGGGTGCTAAAGCGCCAAGTCTTGTTTACTTATGACTTCAGCCAGAGTAAAATTGCTCTGTACTGTTTCAGTTTAAGGAAACAAACATTTATTGAGTGTTTCGGGTTTCCTTAGAATTGCAAAGATAACCAAAACTCAGTTCTTGCTCTTGAGGTATTTAGAAGCTGGTGCATAACTAATGCGCAGAAAATTACATCAAGATTATCCACTAAAGGCAGAACACCTGGCCTTTTAGATGCAGTAATTTAAGGGATGCTGCAGTGCCCAAGACATTTACAATACTTCAAGGCTATTCCAACTGCCACCACAGACCATCCTGGCTCATTTGCAACCGTACCCTGGGATTGTCTTCTCCTTAGGAATTCTACTGAAGCTTGGGATAATTCCCAAGCCAAGAAATCTAGAGTTGATGAAAAATTCAAAAGTTCTCCACAGGCAACTTTCTATTCCTCCCTAGATGCAGGTTCAGGATTGGTCAGACCTAACTGATATAAAAGTCCTGCCCCTCTTGTTCCTTTAAGACAAGTTACATATCATTTGATGGTCAATAGATGCATTTGAATTACTGGTCACATGTATTTGGCCATATGCTCAGAAATTTAGGCACTGCCAGAGGTGCCTCTGTGGATAATGACTCTTTCCTGGCCACAGCTTCTAATTGCAAATGTCTGTAATAATATAATCTGAACATAGGTCAAAGGACTGCTGGGTGAAGTTTTCCATAGGGCAATTGTTTTTTTGTTGTTGTTGTTGTTTTACCTGGCAATGATCAAAGCCTTCTAATTTACCTAATTAGAGAGTATGATTTTTGAGTGACCAAGGCTTAAGTTTATTACTAACAAAACACATGTCACCTGTGCCCTAAATGGAATTGGAACCTATAATTCTTCTGGCAAGAAACTAGTTTGCAAACTTATTTTAACTGCTAGGAACTTTTTACAGCAGAGTTTTTTAATGTTAAATTTGGAATTAGATGGGTAGAGTAGTAATTCTTAGTAGGAATTGCTTGGCTAACTCTGTGTCTCACTGAAAATTTATATCCTAATATTAGCTTTTGGCTAATGTATATTCTATGAGTGAGATATAAGCTCTGCTTTAGTAAGGACCCCTACTGAAGGGTAGAAATGGCAATGGGAGGGTCCAATTCTTATTGACCCCTTAGGTACTATATGCAAGCTGAAATATAACCTGAAGAGATCAAGTGATAAAATATTAGGAAACAAGGAGAGGTTAATGTATAATGTTACCTTCTGCAAGAAACAGGATGTTTTTCCTTTTTTTTAATCATGCAAAGAACCAACACAGGTGTTTCTAAATAATGACTAGTTCAACAAAGAATGTGTTCCTTTAATAGCGAAAGCCATATTTTTGTGTTATGCTGGCTTGTCACACATTTAAAATTGACATACATTGGAGCACTTCCAATTTATATCTCCATTTCAACCATTCATTTAGTAGGTCAAATCATCATTATATTTCACCAGTATGGTGGATTTTAATTCATTTAACATTTTAATCTTCCATCAGTTTTTCATTTAAGAGGATTTCACAGCATATATGGGATTTGTATAAATTTCTGTGCAGTAAATTTATTCTTTTAACAGTTTTAGTCTTTCATCAGAAATTCATTTAAATGGATTCCACTATATGTCACTTCCACTTCCAGTGCAGCTTTAGGTCAGGCTGTAATTGATGCAAAAGAAATGAGGTATTAAAAGAGATGGGAAATATCTGAAATTGGAAAGAGTTCAAGAAGTGGGCCATTGTAAGGGCATTATGCGCCTCAGATAAGGTGGGGAGGGGAAAATGATATAGCATTTTGATCTGAAGCCTTGCATGCTTTATAATTTCAATTCTCAACAAAGTCAAAAAGATCTATGTTATCTAAGCTTGTGTCTTTAAAACAAAATTAACTGCTTCAGTGCCCTAAAACAGCCCCCATATGGCCATGTGAATGTGCATGCGTGTCTTTAACAGCCATTTGAATTAATGGCACAGCTTCTTTCAGCGAACATTCTAACTCCTCCCTCCCCCCTGCCGACATTCATTAAATGACATCCAAGTGATAAATATTAATATAATAAATACACTAGCTATGGAAATAACCCAGGGAAGAGGAGCATTCTATCATGTTTTCATATAGAAGTAGATGAAAATCACCAGTAGTGCATTATAGTTGGTGACAGAAAACTGCAGTATGAGAGATGCCTTTACCAAAGAGCGGAGGTGCTGGTGCTTGCTTTGTGTACATCAGAAAAGCAAACGGTGACCTTGAGAAAATCCTCCTTGCTCTCTAGGTCTCTGCAAAGGGAGTGACTGCTTTTATGATGCCTAATATAAGAGGGCATTGATGTCGATTGGTGAGTGAAAGTGCTAGAGAATATTGGTGGAAGTCAGTATTTATTTGAATTTGCTAATGTCTCTTTGGGAAGACAATGCCTCAGTAAGAAATGTTCTCACCACACACACACACACACACACACACACACACACACACACACACACTAATGGTAATTTTGTGAGTTGATGGATGTGTTAACCAACCCTATTGGGGTAATCCGTTCATTATATATACAAGTATCAAATCATCACATTGTGTACCTTAAACTTACACAATGTTACATGTCAATTATATCTCAGTAAAGCTGGGGGAAAAAAGAAAAGAAAAGGAAAGAAGGAAGGAAAGGAAGGGCAAAAGAAAACAAGGAAGGAAAGAGGGAGAGATATTTTTTGTGATGTTGTCGTTGTATTCAATATACTCCTTTATGAAACTGACAGCTACTTCTTTCTCTGGTGTATTGACTCTGGATTGCTTGTTATGTCAAATGCCCAATAAATGTTTGTTGAATTGAATTGAATTGTACTGAATTGAAAGAAGGAAATTTTACATGCTGGGAAAGATGATCCAAGCCCATCATCCTCTAACCCCCATCTCCCCACAAGGTCACAACATAATCTGGAGTTAGAAATATGAAATCAATTTAACTTATCACTCTGTTCATAGAGCATGTCCCTTTACCACATCTGACTAGGGAGAGAATATGACTGAGAGGAAAAAGACTGCACTCAGACTAAACATCTAAATTAGTATTTCTAGTGAAAATGATGATTGGTCATGAAAGATTACAGGAGGGTTGTAGGAAGATCATACCTTACTTCCACTTTAATGTCATGCTGAGCTCTCTTGTGCCTCCTCTTATGAAATTATGGAAGGCCTAGTTCTGGTCGATTTATATGTATATGGCAGATTTTATATGGGAGTTTACAAGTGAGTTGGGGGCAATCACTGGATTTCTCTGCAGGTTCAGTATAGCTCTCATGGGTTCTAGATCCCATAAGACATCCTAGAACTGATTGAAATATAGAAAGTCTAGAATATTTCCACCTATGTTTAGAAAAAAGTTCATTTTCTACAATGGTCTAGGGGAGACAGGGAGAAGGGAAGGGACACATTTTTTTCTCTCTGAGATTTCTAGCACTTTGGTGGACTGTATTCTGTCAAGTCTGGTCAACAGTTTTTCAGGTCAGTTGGGTAAGGCTCCTGGCCCGCCAAAGGGCACCATATGTACCAGGAAGTTTATTATGTGAAAGCATCTTATGGAAGGCTAATTTTATTTGGACATAACTTAACCTAGCTGTCAAACTACAAGTAGGAAGGTGAAATTCATTGTGTGGATGATTTTATAACCTTTCAAATGATAATTTCCTCAATTTTTATGCAGGTATACACTGATGGAGACTGACAGATGTTGAAAAGAGCAGAGCCACAAGCCAAACCATAGAACTGATGATAAAAATCATCCTTCCACTAGTCCCTCTTCTCTTGCTATTTTTGTAATGCATCAAAGCTCTCCTTCAAATGCAAAATATGAAGCTGGGCTCTTATTTACCTACCTGATCTTGCATACATGTTTCCTTTAGCTATGGCTGCTCTTCTGACCAGCCAATCTCCTGCCAGCAATTTCATATCAGTGTGTTCATCTAGATGGTTTTCTCGTTATTACTCTTCTCTCTCATATTAGTAAGACCTGGACATAATACTTGAGTAATTTGGTTCAGGAAGAGCTAAGAAAGTCTGCAAAACTGTAGTCATCAATCAATTACACAAAGGCTGAGCCCCACAATGTATTAGATTATTTGAGCATAGTTGAGTGTGTTAATAAAGACATAGAGAACTCTGAATTTTATTTTTTTATTTTTTGCGGTACGCGGGCCTCTCACTGCTGTGGCCTCTCCCGTTGTGGAGCACAGGATCCGGACGCGCAGGCTCAGCGGCCATGGCTCACGGGCCCAGCCGCTCCGCGGCACATGGGATCTTCCCGGACCGGGGCACGAACCCGTGTCCCCTGCATCGGCAGGCGGACTCTCAACCACTGCGCCACCAGGGAAGCCCTGAATTTTATTTTTAATTCTTGTTTACATGGCATATCTTTTTCCATCCTTTTACTTTCAACCTACCTAGATTGTTTTTGAAGTGAATTTCTTAGAGATAGCATATAGTTGGGCCATTTTTTAAAATCTGCTCTGCCAACTCTGTCTTCTAATTGCTATATTGAGATCACTTATAATATAGGTAATTTTTGATATGATAGGGCTTAAGTCTTCCATATTGTTTGTTTGCTGTTTATTCTCTCTGTTTCTTGTATATCTCTTTATTCTTGCCTTTCTGTGAGTTGCTTGACCAATTTTTAAGACATCACTTTGATTTTTAATGATTTTGAGTGTATTTCTTTATATAGTTTTCTTAGTGGTTGTTCTAGATGTTATAAATATAAAAGGTATCAACAGTGTACTAGTCTTAATGTTTTACTACTTCCAGTGAAGTATAGAAATATTATTTTCATTTTGGTCTCTTTATACTCCAACATTGAAAATACAATTATCTTGAATATTTTCTCTCTCTATATTGAATATAGGGCCTTATAATTTTTGCTTCAATGATCAAATGTGATTTTTTAAAAATCATGCAGAAAAGAATAGTCTTATCATTATTTTCACCCATTACATTTTTTGTCTTTCTCTTCTGGAATTCCTAATCTCATTCTGTTGTCATTTTCTTCCTATTTAGACATCTCTTTAGCCATTCCTTAAGGGTAAGTCTGATGATAACAAATTCTCTTAAATTTCCTCTGTCTGAAAAATGTCTTTATTTTCTCTTCATACCCAAAGTACATAGTTGGGGTCAATAGCTCTTTTCTTTAAGTGCTTGGAAAATGTCTTATAACTTCTCCCTGGCCTCTATGGTTTCAGATGAGAAAAATGTCGTGTGTTGACCCCCTATAAATAATACGTTGTTTGGCTGCTTTCTCTGTGTCTGCTGTCAAACTTTTGTCAAAAGTAAATAAACCTTTTATTTTAATGTGTCTTGGTGTGGATTTCTTTGAGTTTATTCTATTTGAGATTTTCTCATCTTCTTAAATCTATAGGTTCATATCTTTCATAAAATTTAGGAAAATTTTAGCCATTATTTCTTCAAATATTTCTTCAGCTCCATTCTCTTTCTCCTCTTCTTCTGGGACTCTGAAGACAAAACATTTGATTTTTTATTATCATCCCACAGATTTCTGAGGCTCTGTGTGTGTGTGTGTGTGTGTGTGTGTAGTCTGTTTTGTCTGCTGTTCAGAATGAGTAATTGGTTATTCTATCTTCAAGTTTACTGAATTTTTCTTTTGTCATACTCATTCTGCTATTGAGCCCCTCTATTGAATTTTTAATTTGTTATTGTATTTTTCTATTTCCATAACTTCCATTTGGTCTTTTAAATTTTTGGTGAAATTTTAATTTTTTTCATTTGTTTCAAGGGCATTTGTAATTGCTTGTGGAAGTATTTTTATGATGGCTACGGTAAAATCCTTGTCAGATAATTCCAGTATCCTATTTATCTTAGTATTGCTATCTATTGTCTTTTCTCATTCAAGCTGGGATTTTTCTGTTTCTTGTTATAGCAAGTGATTTTCAATTGTATCCTGGAAATTTTGATTATTATTTTGGGATACTGTGGGTCCTATTTAAGTTTTCTGCTTTATCAGTCATATTCTTCATGTTTTCTATGTCTTCTATGGTTTCCTATATCTTGTGTCTTATTTTTGTGTTGAACATACAGTGCCTACATTTTGTGGGCTACAGTTGCACTGACGATTTAGTTTTCCGAGCCTCTGTAGTATATTTTTGTCTCTTTGGTTTGCTTGTTGAAACTTGGTCTCCTCATGATTCTTTTTGGTGGCAGTTACCAGACCAGGCCACCTAGAGTTTTAACGGGGAAGAAAGGAGACTCCTGCTCATGGGGTTGAGAAAGTTCCATGGGTCTCCTATTGTTCGCAGGGTTCCCACTCAATCCTTGCTTGAGATGACTTCCTGTGTTTCTGAGCATGGGGGTAGGGGAGAGTCTTGGCCATAGGGACAGAAAATAACTATCCAGGATGATTGTTGTTGGTAGTACACTTCTTCAATCTGGGGAAGGGATCAACTTACCAGAACCATATTCTGCCATTAGGTTGGGGAATCAGAAAAAGTTGGGCCTAGTTCTCCTTCTGCTAGTGCAATTAGGGGCAGGGGGATGTGAGAAGATCCTAGGCCACAGTGTTGTTTATACATGCCTGGGGTCTCTAGCTAGCCTATCTTCTTTTTATGTTTTAGGGTTCCCTGTTGGGTTATTTTCAGAGTTTTTACCTGTACTTGGTAAGGGAGGAACAGAGAAAAATGAGTCTGTACCATCCTGTTTCCCTTCTGCATTTATATGTGAATATATATTTTGATAAGAGAGAAGTAATCTTTTACACTGTTATCATAAATCTGCGTGCTTTAATGTACTTAGTAACTCTATTAAAATATAAAGAATGAACTTATTAGAAAAAATAATGAGAAGAAAACATCAAAAATCTTTCATGATTTTCTTTTGGTTGATAGGATTGTGGGTCATTCTTATTTTCTGTTCTATTATTTTTTTTAACATCTTTATTGGAGTATAACTGCTTTACAATGTTGGGTTAGTTTCTGCTGTATCACAAAGTGAATCAGCTATATGCATATGTATAACACCATATCCCCTCACTCTTGCGTCTCCCTCCCATGCTCCTTACCCACCCCTCTAGATGGCTGCAAAGCACCGAGCTGATCTCCTTGTGCTATGCAGCTGCTTCCCACTAGTTATCTATTTTACACTTTTTAGTGTATATGTGTCAGTGTTACTCTCTCACTTTGTTCCAGCTTACTCTTCCCCCTTGCCATGTCCTCAAGTCCATACTCTACTTACATGTCTTTATTCCACTCCTTCTCCTAGGTTCATCAGAATCTTTTTTTTTTTTTAGATTCCATATATATATGTTAGCATACAGTATTTGTTTTTCTCTTTCTGACTTACTTCTCTCTGTATGACAGACTCTAGGTCCATCTACCTCACTACAAATAACTCAATTTTGTTTTTTTTTATGACTGAGTAATATTCCATTGTATATATGTGCCACTTCTTCTTTATCCATTCATTTGTCGATGGACACTTAGGTTTCCTCCATGTCCTGGCTATTGTAAATAGTGCTGCAATGAACATTGTGGTACATGACTTTTTTTTTTTTTTTTTTTTTTTGCGGTACGTGGGCCTCTCACTGTTGTGGACTCTCCCATTGCGGAGCATAGGCTCTGGATGCGCAGGCTCAGCGACCATGGCTCACGCGCCCAGCCACTCCACAGCATATGGGATCTTCCCGGACCGGGGCATGAACCCGCATCCCCTGCCTCAGCAGGCGGACTCTCAACCACTGTGCCACCAGGGAAACCCATGACTCTTCTTGAATTATATTTTTTTCAGGGTATATGCCCAGTAATGGGATTCCTGGGTGATATGGTAGCTCTATTTTTAGTTTTTTAAGGAAGGTCCCTACTGTTCTCCATAGTGGCTGTATCAATTTACATTCCAACAAACAGTGCAAGAGGGTTCCCTTTTCTCCACACCCTCTCCAACATTTATTGTTAGTAGTATTTTTGATGATGGCCATTCTGACTAGTGTGAGGTGATACCTCATTGTACTTTTGATTTGCATTTCTCTAATGATTAGTGATGTTGAGCATCCTTTCATGTGTTTTTTGTCAATCTGTATACCTTCTTTGGAGAAATGTCTATTTAGGTCTTCTGCCCATTTTTGGATTGGGTTGTTTCCTTTTTTGATACTGAGCTCCATGAGCTGCTTGTATATTTTGGAGATCAATCCTTTGTCAGTTACTTTGCTTGCACATATTTTCTCCCATTCTGAGGGTTGTCTTTTCGTCCTGTTTATGGTTTCTTTTGCTATGCAAAAGCTTTTAAGTATCATTAGGTCGTATGTGTTTATTTTTGTTTTTATTTCCATTTCTCTAGGAGGTGGGTCAAAAAGGATCTTGCTGTGATTTATGTCAAAGAGTGTTCTGCCTATGTTTTCCTCTAAGATTTTTATAGTGTCTGGTCTTATATTTAGGTTTTTAATTCATTTTGAGTTTATTTTGTGTATGGTGTTCGGGAGTGTTCTAATTTCATTCTTTTACATGTAGCGGTCCAGTTTTCCCAACACCACGTATTGAAGAGGCTGTCTTTTCTTCATTGTATACTCTTGCCACCTTTTTCAGAGATAAGGGGACCATATGTGTGGGTTTATCTCTGGGCTTTCTATCCTGTTCCATTGATCTATATTTCTGTTTTTGTGCCACTACCATATTGTCTTGATTCCTGTAGCTTTGTAGTATAGTCCTAAGTCCAGAAACCTGATTCCTCCAGCTCCATTTTTCTTTCTCAAGATTGCTTTGGCTATTCAAGATCTTTTCTGTTTCCATACAAGTTGGGAAATTATTTGTCCTAGTTCTGTGAAAAATGCCATTGGTAGCTTGATAAGGATTGCATTGAATCTGTAGATTGCTTTGGGTAGTATAGTCATTTTCACAATGTTGATTCTTCTGATCCAAGAACATGGTATATCTCTCCATCTGTTTGTATCATCTCTAATTTCTTTCATCAGTGTCTTATAGTTTTCTGCATACAGGTCTTTTGTTTCCTTAGATAGGTTTATTCCTAGATATTTTTTTTTTGTCACAGTGGTAAATGGGAGTGTTTCCTTAATTTCTCTATCAGATTTTTCATCATTAGTGTATAGGAATGCAAGAGATTTCTGTGCATTCATTTTATATACTGCTACTTTACCAAATTCATTGATTAACTCTGGTAGTTTTCTGGTAGCATCTTCAGGATTCTCTATGTATAGTATCATGTCATCTGCAAACAGTGACAGCTTATTTCTTCTTTTCTGATTTGGATTCCTTTTATTTCTTTTCCTTCTCTGATTGCTGTGGTTAAAACATCCAGGACTATGTTGAATAATAGTGGTGAGAGTGGGCAACCTTGTCATGTTCCTGATCTTAGAGGAAAGGGTTTCATTTTTCACCATCGAGAACAATGTTGGCTGTGGTTTTGTCATATATGGCCTTTAATATGTTGAGGAAAGTTCCCTCTATGCCTACTTTGTGGAGAGTTTTTATCATAAATGTGTGTTGAATTTTGTCAACATCTTCTTCTGCATCTACTGAGATATTCATATGTTTTTTCTCCTTCAATTCGTTACTATGCTGTATCACATTGATAGATTTTCATATATTGAAGAATCCTTGTATCCCTGGGATGAACCCCACTTGATCATGGTGTATGATCCTTTTAATGTGCTGCTGGATTCTGTTTGCTAGTATTTTGTTGAGGATTTTTGTGTCTATGTTCATCAGAGATACTGGCCTGTAGTTTTCTTTTTTTGTGGCATCTTATTCTGGTTTTGGTATCAGGGTGATGGTGGCCTCATAGGATGAATTTGGGAGTGTTCATCTCTCTGCTATATTTTGGAAGAGGTTGAGAAGGAAAGGTGTTAGCTCTTCTCTAAATGTTTGAAAGAATTCGCTGGTGAAGTCGTCTGGTCCTGGGCTTTTGTTTGTTGGAAGATTTTGAATCACAGTTTCAATTTCAGTGCTTGTGATTGATCTGTTTATATTTTCTATTTCTTCCTGGTTCAATCTTGGAAAGTTGTGCTTTTTAAAGAATTTGTCCATTTCTTCCAGGTTGTCCATTTGATTGGCATATAGTTGCTTGTAGTAATCTCTCATGATCCTTTGTATTTCTGCAGGGTCAGTTGTTACTTCTTCTTCGTTTCTAATTCTGTTGACTTGAGTCTTCTCCCTTTTTTTCTTGATGAGTCAGGCTAATGGTTTATCAATTATATTTTTCTTCTCAAAGGACCAGCTTTTTGTTTTTTTGATCTTTGTTATTGTTTCCTTCATTTATTTTTCACTTATTTCTGATCTGATTTTTATGATTTATTTCCTTCTGCTAACTTTGGGTTATTTCTGTTTTTCTTTCTCTAATTGCTTTAGGTGTAAGTTTAGGTTGTTTATTTGAGACGTTTCCTGTTTCTTGAGGTAGGATTGTATTGCTATAAACTTCCCTCTTAGAACTGCTTTTGCAGCATTCCATAGGTTTTGGGTCATCGTGTTTTCATTGTCCTTTGTTTCTAGTTATTTTTTGATTTCCTCTTTGATTTCTTCAGTGATCTCTTGGTTATTTAGTAGCATATTGTTTAGCCTCCATGGGTTTGTATTTTTTACAGTTATTTTTCTGTAATTGATATCTAGTCTCATAACATTGTGGTCAAAAAAGATACTTGATTCGATTTCAATTTTCTTAAATTTACCAAGGCTTGATTTGTGACCTAAGATATGGTCTATCCTGGAGTATGTTCCATGAGGCCTTGAGAAGAAACTGTATTCTGTTGTTTTTGCATGGAATGTCCTAAAATATCAGTTAAGTCCATATTGTTTAATGTGTCATTTAAAGCTTGTGTTTCCTTATTTATTTTCATTTTGGATGACCTGTCCATTGGTGCAAGTAGGGTGTTAAAGTCCCCTACTATGATTGTGTTACTGTAGGTTTCCCCTTTTATGGCTGTTAGCATTTGCCTTATGTATTGAGGTGCTCTTATGTTGCGGGCATAAATATTTACAGTTGTTATATCTACTTCTTGGATTGATCCCTTGATCATTATGTAGTGTCCTTCTTTGTCTCTTGTAATAGGCTTTATTTTAAAGTCTATTTTGTGTCATATTAGAATTGCTACTCCAGCTTTGTTTTGATTTTCTTTTGCATGGAATATCTTTTTCCATCACCTCACTTTCAGTCTGCATGTGTCCCTAGGTCTGAAGTGGGTCTCTTGTAGGCAGCATATATATGGGTCTTGTTTATGTATCCATTCAGCCAGTCTATGTCTTTTGGTTGGAGCATTTGATCCATTTACATTTAAGGTAGTTATCAATATGCATGTTCCTATTACCATTTTCTTAATTGTTTTGGGTTCATCATTTTAGGTCTTTTCCTCTCTTGTGTTTCCTGCCTAGGGAAGTTCCTTTAGCATTTGTGGTAGAGCTCATTTTTTGGTGCTGAATTCTCTTAGCTTTTGCTTGTCTGTAAACATTTTAATTTCTCCATTGAATCTGAGTTAGATCTTTGCTTTGTAGAGTAATATTTGTTGGAGGTTTTTCCCTTCATCACTTTAAATATGTCCTGCCACTCCCTTCTGTCTTGCAGAGTTTCTGCTGAAACATCAGCTGTTAACTTTATGGGGATTCCCTTGTATGTTATTTGTTGTTTTTCCCTTCCTGCTTTTAATATTTTTTCTTTGTATTTAATTTTTGATAGTTTGATGAATATTGTCTTGGTGTGTTTCTCTTTGAGTTTATCCTGTATGGTACTCTCTGAGCTTCCTGGACTTGATTGACTATTTCCTTTCCCTTGTTAAGGAAGTTTTCGACTATAATCTCTTCAAATATTTTCTCAGACCCCTTGTTTTCCTCTTCTTCTTCTGGGACCCCTATAATCTGAATGTTGGTGTGTTTAATCTTGTCCCAGAGGTCTCTGAGACTGTCTTTCATTCTTTTGATTCTTTTTTCTTTATTCTGTTCCCTGGCAGTTATTTCCATCATTTTATCTTCCAGGTCACTTATCCATTCTTCTGCCTCAGTTTTTCTGCTATTGATTCTTTCTACAGTATTTTTAATTTCAGTAATTGTGTTCTTCATCATTGTTTATTTGCTTTTAATTCTTCTAGATCCTTTTTAAATGTTTCTTGTATTTTCTTCATTCTGTTTCCGAGATTTTGGATCATCTTTACTATTGTTACTCTGAATTCTTTTTCTTGTAGGGTGCCTATTTCATCTTCATTTATTTGGTCTTGTAGGTTTTTACCTTACTCTTTCATCTGTAACATACTTTTTTGTCATTTTTGGCCTGAGAGGTTCAGCACTGGAGTTTTCAGGAAGTTGGATAGAGTCGGGTCTTGGTGCTGAGATGAGGACCTCCAAATGGCTTCACTCCAATTAATATTCACTGGAGTCTGAGTTTCTCTGTTAGTCCAGCAGTTTGGACTCAGAGCTCCCACCACAGAAACTCTGGCCCAACTTCTGGCCTGCGAACCAAGATCTCACAAGCTTCATGGCATGGTGAAAAAAGAAAGAAAAAAAGAAAGAATGAAAGAAAGAAAGAAAGAAAGAAAGAAAGAAAGAAAGAAAGAAAGAAAGAAAGAAAGAAAGAAAGAAAGAAAAACAAAAGAGGATTACAGTATCAAAGAATAAAAAACAAAATAAAATTAGAAATATAAAAAATATATTAGGAAAAATAAAACATTATAGTTTTATGCAGCAAGGTAAAATAAGACCACAACAGAAAAAAGAAAAAGAAAAAAGAAAGGGCATCGGGGGGGGGGGTGGGGGTGGTGGTGGTGTAACAAGCCAAAAGGAGAGAACAATAACAAAGTATAAAGAATAAAATAAAATTAGAAAAATAAAAGATTTATTAGGAAAAATAAAAATATAAAAGAATCAACAAAAATGAATCAACAAGGTAAAACAGAACCCCAGTCTAAAAGAGGAAAAAGGAAAAAACAAAAAGCCTTGGCTATGGAGTGGAGTTTAGGTGGGAGTGGAACTTAGACAGGGGTGGGGTTTTGCCTGGGGTGGGACTTAGGGTGGGGGGATGACATTTGAGGGTGGCATGGGGCCTATGTTCAGAACCCACTTAGTGGGAAAAGGCCTTGGGGGCAGGGCCTAGGCAGGGCGATGTTCAAGCGTGGGGCGGGGCCTCTGCTTAGGACCTCCATGGAAGGGGAGAGGCAGCATGTGGAAAGGAGGACCTCTGGAGTGTGGAGTTCCAGAGATTGGAGGTAGAGCTCTGAGTGAGGGTGTGTGGGTGGGGTTTAGGCCCAGCACATTGGAGGGGATCTCCGAGTGTAGAGGTAAGGCCCTGAGTGGGGGTGTAGGGGCGGGGCTTGGGTTCTGGGCAGAAAGAGGAAGGCTCTGAGAGCAGAGGATTAGACCTGAGAGCCCAAGAGGCTCCCCAGTGCCTAAGTGGGCAGGGAAAGCTCTGGCCACATTCCCTTCCATTCCTTCACCCCCCCCACCATCTCCCCCAAGGTCTCCCCCATTGCTGGTGGACGCATAACCGTGAGTGGGTCCTGTTGCATGTAGGAACTCCTCCCCTCCTCCAGCCACTCATCAGGGGTGTTGGTCCCATAGGTCCAGCCTTTACTTTTGCTCCCCCTTCCCTCCTTCCCACTCCTTCAGGACCCGTGTGGCTAGAGGGGGCCTTGGTGGGCAGAGGATCAGGCCCGGGATCTCAGCAGCTTCCTGGGCCCCCAAGTGGGCAGGGGAAACCTGGCTACATTCCATTTTGATCCTGTGTCCTCACAGTGGTTCCCCAACTTCCCCCTTCAGACATGGGATCCCTTCCCCTCCCCCAGCCACCCCTCGGGGTGCCAGTCCTGTCCCACCTCCACTTCTCCTCCCCCTTCACTCCCCCCAACCCCCACATCCTACCCAGTCACTGAGGGTTCCTCCCATCCCCTTAGGTGTCCATGGACCCCCACCAGTTGTGAGGAGTTCCCCTAGTTGTGAGGAGATGTGAACTCCACGTCTTCTTAGTAAGCCATCTTGACTCTGCCCTCCCAACTCCATTTGCTCTATTATTTTTTGTATGTTCTAATTTTTTTTAATCAATGAACTATATTACTTATTTAGATAACTATTATTTATCAAAGAGGAAAAAAAGAGGCATGAGAAAGAGATATGTATTAAGCATGGCTAGCTCATAAATCACTGAGGAATAGTAAAAATAATAGCATCAATGTTTTTTATTTCTAGGAAGTGGGCTCATGGCTTTCTGTGCCTCAATACTTAACTGGATAACATCTTCAGAACTCTTGTTAGCCATCTAAAAAAGATAAAGGCCTCTAAAATCACAACAAATGTAGCCCTAGAGGGCAGTGGGAAAGGGTGGTTATTTTAATAAATGGTGCTGGGTCAATTGAATGTCCATCCATAGGGGAAAAATACAATATCTCAATCCATATCTCTCGCTGCACACAAAAGTCAACTCTAGATGAACTTCAGATCTGCAGGTAAAAGGTAAAACAATAAATCTTTTAGAAGAAGCATTGAAAAATCTCTTCAAGATCCTAAAATAGGGAAGTATTTCTTAAATATGGCCTCAGAATCAATAACCGTAAAAGAAAAATTATTAAATTAAACTCTTAAGAATGTCCATCAGACACCAGTTAAAGAATGAAAATCAATCCACAGATTGGGAGAAAATATTTGCAAATCAATAAGAGAAAGACACAAAACCCAAACTGAAAAATGAGCAAGAATCCAGAAAAGAGGATGTCAAAATGACCAATAAACATATGATAAGATATTCAACATTTTTAGTCTTTAGATAAATGCAAATTCAAATCACCATTGATATAACGGCATGCTCATCAGAATAGCTAAACTGAAAAACAGACAATATCAAATATTGGTGAGGATATAAAGTCAATAAACTCTCATAAATTGCTGGAGGCAGTGTACATTAGTACAACTACTTTGGAAATTCTTCAAATTTGTGCTTGCACAAGTACAACTATTTGAGGATTCTTATTAAAATTGAACACAGGTATATCCTATCTCAACAGTTTAAATCTTATTTGTACATTCAAGAGAAATATTTACATATATTCACTGTAAGATATATTCAGTATAAAAAATATTCACTGCAGCTCCACTCAAATAACCTCAAACTGAAAACTACCCAAATACCCATCAATCATAGAACTAATAAATACATTATAGTATAATCAGACAGTGGAATCTAATACTACAGTATGAATGAGCAAACTACAACTATAACCACAATATGGATGTACTGTATAAATATGGTATTAAGGGTAAGGAGTCAGATGCAAAAAGTACACACTATCTGATTACATTCTATAATGTTTGGAAACAGGTAAAACTTATCTATAGTGTCAGAAGTCTGGATAGTGGTTATCCTTTGAAGGAGGAAGCACCTAGAAGAGGGAACAAAAGTGGTTGTTCTGAGATGTTATTAATCCTCCATTTATTGATTTGGATTCTGGTTATATGAGTGTGCTTACATTTGTGAAAATTAATTGAGTTTATTTTTTATATTCTTTTTTGTATGTTATTTAATAAAAATATGACTATATTTTCACATATAATAGAATTTTAATAAAGATAAAATCAGATAAAACAACTATATTTTAGATAGGATTTGTATTCAGTTTTAGTTTTTTATGCAATTCCTGCTTCCCCAGGCCACAGAAAGGGAGGGGACAATAATCAAGAGGTAGAAATTGGTGACAGATGCTCTTCACTCTCTTAGCCACTATCCTGGAGTGAGGCTTAGGAAACATATCTCATGTTTCTTCTCCTTTAATCTTTTTTTTTTTTACATCTTTATTGGAGTATAATTGCTTTACAATGGTGTGTTAGTTTCTGCTTTATAACAAAGTGAATCAGTTATACATATACATATGTTCCCATATCTCTTCCCTCTTGCATCTCTCTCCCTCCCACCCTCCCTATTCCACCCCTCTAGGTGGTCACAAAGCACCAAGCTGATCTCCCTGTGCTATGCGGCTGCTTCCCACTAGCTATTTTATGTGTGGTAATGTATAAATGTCCATGCCACTCTTTCACTTTGTCACAGCTTATCCTTTCCCCTCCCCATATCCTCAACTCCATTCTCTAGTAGGTCTGTGTCTTTATTCCTGTCTTACCCCTAGGTTCTTCTTGACATTATTTTTTCTTAAATTCCATATATATGTGTTAGCATATGGTATTTGTCTTTCTCTTTCTGACTTACTTCACTCTGTATGACAGACTCTAGATCCACCCACCTCATTACAAATAGCTCAATTTCGTTTCTTTTTATGGCTGAGTAATATTCCATTGTATATACATGCCACATCTTCTTTATCCATTCATCTGTCGATGGACACTTAGGTTGCTTCCATATCCTGGCTATTGTAAATAGAGCTGCAATGAACATTGTGGTACATGAATCTTTTTGAATTATGGTTTTCTCAGGGTATATGCCCAGTAGTGGGATTGCTGGGTCATATGATAGTTCTATTTTTAGTTTTTTAAGGAACATCCATACTGTTCTCCACAGTGGCTGTACCAATTCACATTCCCACCAGCAGTGCAAGAGTGTGGTCTCAAAATAAAGTCTGTTTTGTCTGATATCAGTACAGCTACTCTGACTTTCTTTTGCTTACTGTTTGCATAGTACATCTTTTTCCATCCTTTCATTTTCAACCTATTTGTGTCTTTGAAAAAGTGTGTCTCTTGTAGACAGCTGTGTTGTACATTGTAACAAGCTACTAAATATTAGAGCCATGAGAACAAAGAAGACCAAAATCTATAATGGCATTTGTGGGAATTTTTCTAAGAACATTTAGTAATTTTAATCCAGTTTTATTTCTTTATTGTTCTAACAAAAAGGGGAATATGTACAGAGGGCTTCAATCCAGAGCCTCCTTACCTTTTTTCTTTTTTTTAATGAGCTTCTAACATGAGCTTTTTTTCTTTATTTCTTCACACGGATTCACGTTACTGTCTAGTATCCTTTATTTCAGTCTGAAGGACTCCCTTTAGTAGTTCTTGTGGCAGTAGTGAATTATCTCAGTTTTTACTTATCTGGGAAATGTCTTATTTTTAAAGGGTAGTTGGATATAGAATTCTTAGTTAATAGTACTTTTCTTTTGCCCTTTGAATATGTCATCCCACTGACTTCTGGCCTCAATGGTTTCTGACAAGAAGTCAGCTGCTAATTTTAATGAAGATCTCCTATACATGATGAGTTATTTCTTTCTTGTTGCTTCAGAAATCTCTTTGTCTTTCAACAATTTGATTATGATATATCTAGGTGTGGATGTCTAACATTGCCAATGATACTTGTGTTGACTTTACTGATTTTACTATGGAAGTAAAGTCTGTTACCAATAAAGTCCCAGTTCTTTTCATAAGTTCCTCAAAGAGTAACCTTGTATTACATTAGACCTAAGCACATATGTACATCTGTATCTTTCTTCAATGACATCCAACCACAATGAGCTGACCACACCTGTTACCCCAGGTGAAAGTCAATCCCTTTGATTTTTCACCTATCATCTGAGTTACTTTCTTCATAGGATTGGGGCTAATTTTATCTCCTCTTTTTTGAGTTTCAACAAGATGTTCTCCAAATGTTCTCTACTAGTCTTCTAAGGAAAAATCAATTGTCCTTAAGTGAATAAAACTGTTATTGTCATACACAGAATTATGGAGGTAGGCTTGACGACTTGACACTCCTTCCTCTCAATGACCACTTTTCTTCAAGTTCTTTCTTACTAGGAGAAGATGGTAACTTCAAAAACTAAAGGAGCTGTTGAAGTGAATTGAGAATACTGTGTCTCAATAGGATGTAATTACATTGTGGAAGAAATGAAAATGTATCACAGTAGTAAAGAGACATAAATTAGGAAGAAGGACAGGGCCATCTGCTTTCATTCTTCACTGACTTCATTCCTTTCTTCTCTTCTTATCAATGGCAAAGTTCAATGAGTCCATATTTTGGTGAACTATCTTTCAAAATAGTTGTGCTAAGTGATACATTCAACTTTAACTCTCCCATTTGGAAAGAGATTGAGTGTAGTAAGATAGTGGCATGGAATTTGGAGCATTACGGATTCTCAAAATGGAAAAATAAACAGATTTTAATGACTTTCACACTAAACCCCGATCCAAGGCATTGGTTTACAGAGCATATAATTCTTTTTCACTTTCTTTAGGGAGATGGGTGTGTTCAGATGACTAATATTCCCCTTCTATCAAGTCTATCAAAAAATTGCTAGTACAAGGGAGAGCAAACAACAACCAGATGACTAAATGAGGAAGTGTGTCATGGTATCTCTCTCTTGCACTTGACTCTTTTGTGTTTTGTTTAGTTTTGTTTTTAACTGCA
This sequence comes from Grampus griseus, assembly GCF_964374135.1. Lineage (NCBI taxonomy): Eukaryota > Metazoa > Chordata > Mammalia > Artiodactyla > Delphinidae > Grampus > Grampus griseus. The sequence goes on along the minus strand of NC_138998.1, from coordinate 115,070,072 downwards.
ATAATGGCTATTTCCAGGAACACTAATTGGCCAAATTATTGACAAACTTAATAAAAATGGGGTAGTAAGACATATCAAGCAGAGATTACAACATCAACACTAAAGTATAATTTACAGTGATCTTGTGTTCTTTATTGGATTCAGGATTCTTTCACAGATAGATGTGATTGCTGAGGGAGGAACTCAATATGTCTGGGCACCAAGAGTTGTTATCAGTCTGGAAGACTTGTATATATGTTTTTATACCACAGTGGGTCATCTGATATGACTGCTTGGATCTCCTTACCTTACCGTGATTAGAGAAATGCTTTGTTGCCAAAACCATTACCTTTAAACAGTGCCTGTTTAATAAGCTTGGTACATAAACCAGAGAAATTTTAGGTACTATCATAACTGTCTGGAAGGGCTACCCATGATTGCAATTGGTCATGGCAAAAACTACAAATCTGCAATTTATAACATTGGTGTTTGTCCTGAGATTAAGGTAACATTTAAAAATATAGGCAAAAGTGAACACCTCTTACAGTATATTCTAGTCCTTCATCAGATTAACATTATGGATCATCCTATTGATAAAGATGTGAATAAACTGAAGAGGACATTGAAAAGAGCCCTGAAGGTGATTAAAGAAGTGAAAACAGATCTTACGTGTAAATATTAAAGGAATAGGGCATATTTAGTTTAGAGATGAGAAACCCAAGGGAAGTCTTGAGCACTACTTTAAAATTTATTAAAGATGTTATGAGGAGCACACCTAACAGTTATTCTTTCTGTTCATGGAGGACAGAATGAGAAAACAGATTTAACTCCTTATTTTCTTCTTCTTATTATTTTACTTGCTGATTAACTACTTAACTAGATATTAATAGAATTTATTTCCCATTACCTAAATCACTCCCTGGCAGTAATTTGGACCCTAAGGGTTGTACATTAATTTTTTTTCACAGCTCAGGGACACCATTTAGTACTCTTGAGCAGTAGCATTAGGTACTAAATAGTATAGGGCGACCTGAAGCTGGCTCACTGATCATTTAGTTATAGATCAAAAACTGACTTTAAGAGATCATCCGGTCCAGGATCCTGAGGGGAATAATGCATCATACAAAGCATAGGTTTTATTCTCTTCTTGAAGCTCTCCAGGGATGGACACGCCACACCCTTTCTCACTAATGAGAAAGGAACACACACATACACTAACTGATACATAAATTCATTACATACGTTTACTGCTCACAAGAAAGCAGCATGTTAAAGGCTAATGATGAGAGAGTGGAGAGTGGAGGGAGATGAATAAAACAACAATCCACCGCTTCTTTTATAAAATGAACAGCTTAATAAATAGTGAATGCAGAGGACATGTTTTATGAAGCTCATAAGTCAAATTTTTCGTTCTTTTCATGTGATCCAAATTTATGTAAACGCTGTAAGAAACTTTAATTCATAATTAGTTAAAAATCGCATTTACACGCTATGCCTACATATCACTTCAAACTGGCCAAAAGTGCAGCTTAAAGTTTAAATAGCAAAAATAACTACTGTTATCATGTCTAGAAGTAGAGCTTTAAGGAAACTGGCAGATTCTCCTTCTGAAGGGAATTGAACCACTATATTTCATTTTATTAAATCATTAATATTTCTGTTTTTTTCCAATAAGAGATATGTGAAATTAATTTATGCTGCAAGAGGGAAATGAATCCTGGTGAAGTTTGATATCTTCAGTCATACATCAAATTTTTTTAATTAAAATAGTATTTAGAATCTTTTGCACCATGATTTGAAAATCACTGTTCTGTGCCAGCATTATTTCTTCTATTTATGAATGAATGTAGGTGGTATCTATAATTCCAACTTTCTGTTTTGGGAGTTCCACCTCCAGGCTGTTCTGCCATCTCAGTATGTCAGAGAACTAGTTCCTAGCTTGCTGCACTCCATTTCTTTCTGACAGCCAAGAACTTTGATTTTTATAATGAGGTGTAAATCATAGAAAAGGGTTGTCTATAAAAGACTTCAGCAGAGATAAGAGCAGGAGTATGAGTTTATGCCAGTCATGCTGTAGGTTGAAAAAGAACATGAGAATTCAGGACACCATCAGAGATTAATGAGACTTCAGTTTACGTGTGTATCCTATTTCTGTATTCAATATACAGTGATGGTGACAATTAGCAGTGGTATATTTCATGTTTGGATCAATTTCTCCTATGATGGTTGTCAAGTGGGCTGTCTAACAGAGAGAGGCATGGCATAATACACATGATAATCTTTAACATCCTCTTGTGATTTCCACAAAGCAAGGAGAAAGCAATAAGGGAATATTCTCCCTTCCTGATCACACACACCTGAGCATAATCATAGCATGACATCACTGTAAGGACCCTAGACATGCAGAACAGAAAAGGAGTGTTTAGAATTTTGGTAAAAAGAAAGTAAGCCTCATTGAGATGAAAAAGTTGTCTGTGTCCTAACTGATGGAGAAGAGAAAGGTTTTATTTCAGGATTTAAGTGTGGTATTGATACTTTTGGCATTTAGTCAGCTTCTTATTTTATTATTATCCTTGAATACATTTTCCTATTTAGTATCTCAGAGGATGGTTAGAAAGAAAATGAACAAATGGGATGTATCCCTAGTCAGGATTCCTGTTCTGCCTCCTTCTCTAGCCCCAGTGAATTGTTATCAGGTAAAACTGGGTTAGCATCTATATGGTGTCAGTGTAGACCTGAATGCTCATATCTTCAATTGACCAATCAAGTAAATTGTAGCATTTATTCATAAAATAAAATTGAATTGATATGTAATGTGTAGCTATAGAATCCCAAAAGTCAGATAAAAATTTTGTCCGAAATATATATTCAGGTAGTTGTGTACAAAATATAAAACACTCACACAGAATGATAAATATCTAGATATTTTGCTCATTTAACACCAAGTATCCAGATATTTCAGAAATATCCAGGTAACTGATGAGATGTTTCTATACTCCATGCAGATATTTGGCAAAATTTATTGATGTATTTGTTCATGAAACAATTACATGGAGGTATGCAATCCTTTGTCACCTGAGATACGTTTGGGTAGTAAGAGGGACATAGGTCTTAGAAAATTATACACATTTTCTCTTTCCATTATATGTCTCATATGTTCACAATTATTCTTTAACCATGATCAAGTTTTAATATTAATATCTTATTAGTCAAGATTAGGGTTAGGTTCAGGAAGTGGGGATGGATAGGATCTTCTATCTTCTATCTGGCTTATATCACCACTTGGATAAATTTAAAGCCCATTGGCTCAGATGCTCTATCTATACATTTATTTGACTCTTAAATAACAATTCGACAAACTCTAATGTTGATGACGTGGTTTACAATGATGATTCACAAGAAAAACCTATTTGCTTCTCTATATGTGCTTGTTTGCACATCATTCCTCTGGTTGGATTAGTGAGCAGAAGGAATTGTAAAACCACAGGGGAACGGTTTAAGTGGGATAATGCAGACATTCAAGAATGATTAACAGTAATTTCACAAAGGTAGAAGGTAAGCTGCTCATTTTTATGAAATGGAACAAATGTGTTTGGAATGATTAACAAAGTAAGACACGAAAAAAATTTAAAATGTAGCCACTCAATTCTATTTGGGTAACAAATCATATGAAATATAAATGCAGATTTTCCCCCAATTCATGTATTTTTAATGTTAAACTTCAGCTAGACTGTGGCAAACAACCTGCACAGAACATAAAAACCACAGTGCTTAAATGCCAGCTATCCCACTCAGTTAAAAGGCAGTTTATATGATGTGTACTTTTCTTGAATTTTTTTATCTCACAGAAACCAGCATAACTCAATGCTTATCAATAGTATTTGAATAAAGCCTAGACCACCTTCCGCAGCTAATAGGTCAGACAAGACACTTAAATCCTGAAAGCTTCCAATTATCTTGTAAAATAAAGAAAATTCATTTATTCATGCATTCGTTCATTCCTTCCACATATATCTAACCTTTATTTTATGCAGAGCACTATCTTCAGTGTTGTGAGAAATGCAAAGGAATCTATGTAAAGTGTTGTCCTACAGAAGCTGGGCAAGGAGATGTCTATTCAAAATACTTTTGTTACCATCCAGAGGTACTTGTTTTTTCCATCACTTATGCTAGGTAGGGACCAGTTTTAATTTCTGGAATGCTGCTACTACAGCTTTCTGAAACAACTTTCAATAACTACCCTTTCCTCTTTGTTTCCTTGCATCTGCTCACGGGTAGATGGACCAAAGAACTTCTTTGAAAGCGCTGTGTCTATACCTCCCTAGTACAGCACCCCACATGGTAGCTTTGCTCTATCATTACCACACTCTGATCCATGGATCTGAAGACCACGATGAGGGTACTCTGGAGCTTTGGCAATATGAGAACTGTTCATTCCTAGGAAGGTTCAGGATTGTCTTTGAACCTTAAATCTTTGTTTAAAAAAATGTGGTGCATGGACAAGTAGTATGGGCATCACTTGAGAGCTTCTTACCAAAGGGGTATCTCAGGTTGCACATGAGATGTAATGAATCAGAATCTGCAGTTATATGCAAGTTGAGGTTTGAGCACTATAATAAACTACCAAAAGATAAATGAGTTGAAAGAGCTCTCTTTTACATTCTTTTTTATTTTATCTTATATCGGAGTATATTTGATTTACAATGTTGTGTTAGTTTCAGGTATGCAGCAAAGTGATTCAGTTATACATATACATATATCTATTCTTTTTCAGGATCTTTTCCCATATAAGAATATTGAGTAGAGTTCCCTGTGCTATACATTCTTAATTTGAGTTCAGATTAATTAAGGCACAGTTGATCAGAATATGGTTTAATGAACTCTTATTTTCAATGCAATGCAGACAATTTAGGATAGGGATTGTATCTCTCAGGATATTATTATATCTCAGATTATATTTGTTTCCCAAATGCCCAGAATAATGCTGACATACACTAAATAGATATATGTTGAATGAGTTTATATGGCCTGCCCAGCATCAAGTATAAAATTCTCTCTATGCACAGTATATGCTTGTTGACTACAGATTTGAGAGAGAAATTTGGTATTTCAGCTTTCATTTCCCAATGCCTAAAAATCTATCAATGCCTTCTATCTGTTGAATTCTTATATAAGTGCATCCCATTCAATCTGTAATATTTATTGAGCTCTGCAACTATTCCCTTTACCAGGAACTTGGGATTAAAGAATGAAAAGAGATTTTCCTTGCCCTCAGCGTGTTTATATTCTAGCTCATCGGCAGTTATAAAAATATGCTGTAATAGAGGGATACATAAAGTACAATAGACATGTAGGAAGATAATTTAATATTTCTGGAGTACACCAAGAATGGCTTCACAGAAACAATGTTTGAATTGAGACTTGATGGATGAGTAAGTACTAAAGTCATAAAAGTTTGAGAGCATTCTAGGTGAAGGAGTTGAGGTGTAAGAGAGCTTATAAGATAACTTATTTCTGGTGTTTATGCAGAAAGGATGATGAAAGGGACAGGAGACTGCACAGAAAGGCAATGGCCTGACCAAGCAGACCCTTGCGTGACTAACCGATGGGTCTATTTATCATTGAGCAGACAATGTGGGAGCCATTGAAACATTCTGGAACAGAATGTGAGGTGATCAGATGCATATTTTAGAAGGTGTGGGGAGTGAAGAGGAAGGCTTGCCATCAGAGTCAGAGATACTAACTATAGGAGACAATAGCAAGAGTCTACGTAATTAAAATGATAAGAACACGGGCTGTGACAGTGACCGTGAGAGTGGCGAGGAGGGAAAGAAAAGAACTATTCTCAGGAGGTATAAAGGTGAGGGGGACTGTAGAGTTACCTATATTTATTCAGCTTGGCCAAAGTGAGAGTGAATTTCTCTTGGCAGAATTATTTTCATTGCTGGAATGAATAACTACTCATCATTTCCCTAAAGTAAAAAGAAGCAATGGCCTCCTGAGGATCAAAGTTATGTTTAGTCTAAGAACCTAGAGGATAATATCAAGAAGTTCAGAATCAACACAAAATGGAGAGACCCAGGCTACTTGTCATGAAAATCTAGGCAGAGAAATTATCCTGAAAGGCACTGTCAAGACTAGCCTGCAATATAAGAAAACTGGCTGAGTTATGATTGATTTATTTCCTTTACAAGGAAAGCAAATATGAACAAGACTTTCCTCACAGGTAGGTAGGTTCCATTATTGCTTTTACATGATATGATTTAAGGAATGACTTCAAAAGCCTTCCCTGTCCCTGTCCTTACTGGTGTCCCAAATTCTCATCATTAGAAGAGCCATGCATTTGGAGTAACAAGTTGTCCATGTCGGGAGAAAACACTGAAAATATCCCTGCTCTGTTGAGACATGATAGAGGGTCAGGAAAAGTGAACCCAGATCTCATGTGGAATTACAGAAATGTACCAGAGCATGAGAAGCCCTTTTTCTGTATTTCCAATTAGAGCGTGGTTTAATTAGAGGATAGCTAGTCAGACTATGGCTTAATGAGATCTAACTCAGAGTTTCTCAAATGTTAATGTCCTTACAGAGGTCTGAGGATCTTATTAAAATGCAGATTCTGACTCAGTAGTTTTGCGATGAGACCCATCTCAACGAGAGATGTGTTTCTAAAAGCTCCTGGTGACGTTATGTTGCAAACACTGGCTTAAAACAAAACACCAGGAAGTGAGGAGTAAGGTGACCAGAAGTTAACAAATCAGTTACCTCCCAGGTCTCTGAAGGAGATGAGACACAGGGCGGGTAGTTTGGACTGTGGTAGGGATAATGTGGGTAGAAGGATGTATTGCCTTCATACTTCCTTCACATAAAGAATGCCTCTGAATGCCATTCATTTATATGGCAAAGAGAAACTGGTTCCTTTGAGTGTTGCTTTATTGAGAGTAGGGTATAAAGGCACAGATATCCTTTCTACGCATGACTAGTTTATAAACAAAATGTCTCAAGATGATTTAAAAAAATTTATAACCAGATTCACAAATCAATATACTGTAAGAAAATAAAAATGAAAAGAAACTATTTACAAAAGTAAGACAGAGAACTGGGGGTGATTTAATAGAATCCCCACCTCAAATATACCTCATTATACACCACTTACTTGCATATTTTCAGCTGAACTCACTTTTATTTTTTTGGACAGTTGAAATAATTGCTCACATTTTCCACTTCATATAGACACAACCTGATTGTAATTAGAAGAAATGCATCTGGTTGAATATAATCCAAAGCATAAAGCTGAAGTGAAGACATTAGCTATAGGCGACAGAACACTTTAAGGTACAATTAAAAGATTGGCTCTGGCTATGTTTGTCATTGTCCCTTCTTGCATAAAAAATACTGGTTTATTTATTTATTTTTCTTTTTTTTTTTTTTTTGCGGTACGCGGGCCTCTCACTGTCGTGGCCTCTCCCGTGCAGGCTCAGCGGCCATGGCTCACAGGCCCAGCCACTCCGCGGCACGTGGGATCTTCCCAGACCGGGGCACAAACCCGCATCCCCTGCATCGGCAGGCGGACCCTCAACCACTGCGCCACCAGGGAAGCCCAATACCGGTTTATTTTTAATGAAAGATAAAATTTTACTAAATGTTGACACTTTGGACAGCGACAGTGCTAACAAATGGAAATTTCACCTGGCCTGAATTCCGCCTATAAAAAACTCTTTTTCATTAAGTATAACAGTCACTTTATCAGCTTATTTAGTTATTTTATATTTTAAATAGATTAAAAATATGTGACCACATCAAATTACCTGGCTTTGAAAATTAAGCCCTTGGGGCTTCCCTGGTGGCGCAGTGGTTGAGTCTGCTTGCCGATGCAGGGGACACGGGTTTGTGCCCCGGTCCGGGAGGATCCCACATGCCGCGGAGCGGCTGGGCCCGTGAGCCATGGCCGCTGAGCCTGCGTGTCCGGAGCCTGTGCTCTGCAACGGGAGAGTCCACGACAGTGAGAGGCCCGCGTACCGCAAAAAAAAAAAACAAAAAAAAAAGAAAGAAAATTAAGCCCTTGGCTGCTCCTGCCATATAGCCATTCTCTGAACTTGCTCCGCAGACAGACAGGCATAGTATAAAAAGAGGATTAAAACTGTTTTCTGTATCCTCAAGTTTATCAGGGATAACACAGAAATCTCCATCATTCATACAGCCTAGAGAGTTCTAAAGCATTAACAGTTTATCTGGCTTACATGTTATAAAAGCTAGAAAGTATATATATTTTAAACCAATCACCCAATCCAACCATAATGCAAAAAGTTTTATTGCAAGTTTGATTGGTGCAGTTCCTGCTAAATGAATAAAATAAGGGCATGCACCTGGAAAAGCTGGTGTCCAATAAACTTAACAATAAAATCTTATCCAAAGAGGTTAAAAAAGGTATTTGGGGAAACACGCTGCTTTGCAAGAAAGGTACTATCTTTGTTGTGTAAATATCTTCGTTTTCTTTCTTTTCTTTTTTTTTTTTTTTTTTTTTTTTGCATTTGTCAGGATGAACAACATAAGCCATTGGCTTTTGCAAGAAAAAAGTTGTTAACAGCTGCTTTAGTCATATAGATATAAATAAAACTTAGATTACAATGTTCCTGGAGTTATTTCACCATCACTTATCCTTTGTCCAGAAGAACTACTTTTAAGAGTTGAGTTCAAACAGGGCTTGCGGGGCTGGCCTTAGGAAAACTCAAGAAGGAAAGGTTGCTGTTCAGTAACTTGCAATGCTTCCCCATTTTCCCCTCCTCTTTACTGTCCTTCTAGCCCTCAGTGTATGTCTGGGGTAGGGGATCTATTTTTCTTTATTTCTTATGCAAAGTCAAAGGTTTGTTATGGGAAAGGAAAAGTGATCTCTGACATCCATATAATAAGCTAGTTAACAGAATGCACTTCCTAAAACCAAATGAATACCTGACAAATCTGTATTTTCTTCAAGTGTCATTATGCATATTGCAGGACAATAGATTGTAATTCATGTTTTATGTCTTTATCATTAAATTGATATTGCTAGAAACACTATATTTTTTAAGGAAGTGTCTTCCAAAGCCTGGTTTAAACAAGTTTTCAATACAAACACAAAAGTCAATAAACAAGATGAAAATAAATTACCATCCTCTGTAAAATATACAAAATGTGAAAGCAAGATGACTCTCTCTCTTTCTCTCTCTGTTTCTGTCTCTATCTTATCTCTTTGCCTCCCTCCCTCCCTCCATTCTATATGAAATCCTTAGAGTATCAAAAAGATGAAAAGCAAAAGGACAGCCAAATGAATACAACAACAGTCAAAAGAAAGTTGAATTTTAGATGAAATAACCACTGAGGGAATTGACTAGTGGTAGAAATGGATTTGGGTGACTGGACTTTAGGTAGGTTCTGGATTCTGAGAGCATGGTGAGAAATCCTGTTGCCTTAGAATCACTTGCCAGCTTATTTGAGATGTAGATGCCTGAGCCCTGCCACAGACCTCTGAATAAGGCTTGGAAGTTGGGTATTTATCAGCGTTTTAAACAAGCCTCTCTGATATTCTTATATATATCATAGTTTGAAAAACTCTACATGATTGGATTCTAGAATCAACTGGACTTGTGTGCCTGACAATGACAGTGTCTAAGGTTAATGATCTTTTCCTTGCATTGTATAGATGTGCGAAAATGTCATGTTGCTTTACAAAATACTTCTTCAAGTTAGCTGTCCCTGAAAGAACAAGAAAGGTACAACTCAGCACTCACCCAAGGGTTCTCAATTTCTTGACTTTATCCCCATTGTTTTGTGGTATTCCTTAAGTCACATATCAAGTATCAATGCCCTAAAAATCCAACACAAAATATGGTGACAAACAAAGTTAAGTTTGGTAACCTACTGAAGTAAGGGAGAACACTCACTACCTTATTGAGTCTTGGAAGCGTCTCAAGAAGGCAAATGTCAGGACAGGGTATTTATAGGGTTTGGAATCTGGGTTTAAGTGGGTTTTAGGGTGGGTGGTTCATGGTGGAGAACTGAATGGACCTGGGCAACATTTGTGACATAGTAGTTTATGATGAACTTAAGGGGGGGTGGTCTTGAAGTGAATCTTGATAAGTTAACTGAAATATGGTAAGTGAGCTGTTTGCCCAGGTGAGCAATCTATTGTCCTGATAGGAGAGTGAAGTATTTGCCCAGATAAGTTGGTTTGCAGGAATTTTCCTAAAGCAAACAGCACAGTTCTTTCTTGATTTATAATCTTATCTTCTTGGGTCTCACTAACAATTACTAGGCTCTGTAGACAGAGGCCATCTTATTTCTCAAACCAAGGAGAAGCAAAGAGGGCTTTCCTGAGATTTCTTCATTCTAAATTCTTGGAGAACTTCATTTCACAAATGTTAATATGCAGTAAAAGATGGAAAGTACCAAGGACAGATACTGGTATTGTCCCCCTGACACACACACACACACACACACACACACACACACACACACACACACTGCCCACGACAGACATTAATAAGCAGTCACAACATTCCTTCCTACTCATCCTGAACCTGGCCTCATGATGTTTTCCAAAGTAGCATTTAGGCAATCATTTTCAATTTACCAGAGTAGTCACTCAAACTGCAACCAAAGGGACTGTGCTAAGTATTTGGGGAATATAAACGTGAATCAGGCATGCATTGTGTTCTCAAGGAGTTTAGAGTTAAGAACGCATAGGGAGTACCCAGGGAACATTGCTAAGGGGTTGGTTAGGGCAAAGCATACATGAAGGTGAGTAGTATGTAAGTCCACATGGACAGCTGTTGGCCATTACAAGTGAACTTTAAGGTGAGAACAGTGTGTGTGACACTTACGTGATAGGGAATGGGGAATAAGTGAATTAGGAAAAGTTGCAAATGAAAGAATCACCACTATGCTTTGAGATTATTTAACTGGAAGTAGACAAGAGATTCCATAAATGCAAAGAACATGCAGGATGCAACTGAAGAAAATTTGGAAGAACATAATTTAAGAATAGATTAGGTCAGTTATAGGTAGATGGAAAGGAAGGGGTGAGCAGGAAAAAACATTACAGACATGGGATTGACAAGTTTTGACCACAGTGGTTTGTTGTAGGGAAGCAATTAGAGGAGAAGAAAGAAAGAATTTTTAAAAATATAAATTTTTCATTTTTAACAACAAATTTAAACAACAAAAATTGTTAAATTTTGAACAACAACAAAAAGAAAATTTCAATCAAATTCAGTACTCATGAAGAGAAAGAGTATGAGAGAGATTTGATTATTGTAGGGCTTCTCTTATTTCTGTCTAATTTCTCTTCCTTTGGGAGGTTATCTGTTCTCTTCTCCTTGTGACTTTTGTGGAATACAACACTCCAGACCCTGTCCCTCTCGACCACAAGATTGCCATGTAGCTCACACTTGACCAATGATTGGCACTCTATTGGGAATCTGATTCTTCAGGTGAGATACTCAGGAATGAAGGGTGGTAGGAGCTGAGTATCCAGATGGCAATGTCCTAGAGAGACGTTTTGTGTGTTAATACCATTGAGTTTGTTAAGATACTCTAGTTCTTATCCTTCTGGAGATCTGGTTGTTCAGTTCTTCCTTTGAGCCTGTAAGCTATTCACTGAGAGCCAAAAGCAACATCATTCCCTGTCCCCCTGTAGGCAATACTGCGATTCAGCAAATATTGCCTACCTACTTGCTCCAGGATATACAAGTTCCTGGAAGATAAGATTGTGAACCAATGAAAATCAAGACTAACAGCTTGTTCATCAAGACTCATTTCTAGGCCCTTACCTCACTGTGTTCACTTAATCTAAAACTACTATACGATACATTCTGCCCAAATAATTCCCTGCTTTGCTGTCTTGCTCTTCAATCACTATATCCAGGCCCCCAAACCCTATAAATATTGACCTTCTTTAGTGCAGTAAGTCTAATATACTTAGCTTTGCTTAATCAACCAGTTTTTCTGGTGGTCTTCTGGGGAGCCGAAAGTCAACACTACTAAACAATTAATAAATCCTTTCTTATTTCCTGGATAAATTAGATACAGTTAAATTCTGTTGCCTGAAAGTAAAAATTGCCAATTGTATAATGCATTAGGATAAATGCTCATGGAACATCATTTTGTGTGTAATTTGTCCCATAAAATTAGACTGCAAATTTCTGGAGGGCAAAAAAAATGTCATATTGGGGGCTAATGTTAAATAATGTAGAATATGAAGAAATAGACAAACTTACCACTTTGTGCCATCTCTTGTCTCTCAGTTACTAGCATATTGGCCTTAATAAAAGTATATCTCCGATATTTGTTGTTTGACAATAGCTGTTGTGCTATTTACAACAGGTCTGTAACTTTTAGGTAAAATCCGGCAGTAGACATTGTCGGAGTGTCACCCATTTCCTCTTGAATTCTCTTTACATTTCAGCAGGAGGCAGCCTATGATTCCTAAATAACACCATTAGCATTTTAGTTCAGGGCTGCCCTTGGGAATTTGTTGCAGAGGCAATTCTTCACTAATAACTGATGAGCATGGAGGGATAATTGGCCAGGGTAATTCTGAGTTTCTCAGGGGGTTAACTTTTAGTCATCCAATGTGGTAACTGGCTTAATAATTCACCCTTTATTGGTTGCCTTCCCTCTGTGTCCTCTCCATCCCCCACTTGTACAGGGAAAGTTATACACAAAAATGATGTTCCTCAAACATGCCCAATAACTGCCATAATTTGGTTAAAACTTTTTGTTTGCAGGTAATAGAAATTGATTTTGCCTGAAGTGTCTAAATAAGAAGGAATTACTGGTAGGTTACTGGGTTTGACTCCTCACATTGCCAGCAGAAGTACCTGTTAATCAAGCATGGCTAAGATTGTACGTAATCCTTACCTCAGGGTCTGCTTATGGAGAGAACACAACTGAGACATAGACTTCTTAGGAAAGCATGTTATCTTCATCCTTTTATGGTAAAACAGTTCCTAGAATTGCACCAGGGACAACTTTTGGGGAAGAGTCAGTGAGAACATTGACTCCCTGGCAAGGTGGTGTCTAGTTTGTCTTTGTCTATTGAGTGCCTAGTACAGTGCATATCACAGAGAAGGTAATCCGTAAACATCTGCTGAATGAATCACCATGGTCTACATAGCCTGGTTGCAGGGTCTGATAATTCCAGGGATCTGACAATCACAGCAGACTAGAGTTGAACCATACTGAAGATGAAAGAGGCATTTGTTCAAAAAGTGTTTTAGCTAGCCACATAACCAGGACTGATGATGCTCAGACAACATGGTGGCTGGACCAGTTGTCCATGGCTGTTGTCCATTCTAAAGCTTGCTTTGTCTGTTCTGCTTGGTTCATGCCCATGTTCTCCTACTTGTTAAATATTTTCATATTATCCCTGTTCATAGCCATTTTTTTCAAATTCTATTTCAGATGTGCTTGAATCTTGCTCTTCAGATCTGAAGAGAATGTTCTTATATCCTTCCATGTTCCTTATCTTAATGTCTCTTCTCACCAGCTCTTTAGCATTTCAGAGAAAGATAGTGTCTTGGCCAAAGTCATTGCTTATTTCTAAAGCACGTATACTTGATCATGCATCCATGCAAGTATTTATTTTCCCCCTCAGGAATTATTTTTCTTATCATCACTGATTGCATTTGTCTAGTGCCAGTCTACTCCATGCCCTATTAGATAGCATTAAATATTAGTTCTGTTTGATACTGTAGAACATTACTTATGATAACCTGGACAGTTTTAAGTCAGTGCTTAAAGCCAATCAATCAGAAAATAATATGTTAGTATCTAATATAGGTAAAGCACTATAAAAATGGCCAAGGGAATCTACAAGAATTTCAACAATGATCTCTGCCTTCTAAATACATAAGATTCCAATCCAGGTTTGAACACAGTATTTTTACAGTCCCATGCAAGTGATTTAACCCTTGTTCCTCATTTACTCCTATGTAAAATGAAGATAATAACTACTGTGCAGGTTAGATGTAAACTTTTAAATACATAAATGCTCCTTAACACGTAATAGGCAGTCAAAAATGGCAACTGTGATAATCACCAGTCTAATTGCAAAGTTGAAATGTCAAACACATTCACCTGATAGGTGAAATATCACCTGATAGGTATCAAAAGGCAGGGTAATTTTTCACACGTGCAGAATCTAAGCACTCTGAATTCAGGGGAGGTAGCCATTCTGGGTTGGAGAAACCTGGGGAAGCGTTTTGGAGTAAGTGGAATTAGAACTGAGTGTTGAAGAAGGGGTAGACGTTGAGCAAACACGCTCACTGTCTTAAGAGGAGAAGTGCAAGGTACACTAGGGTGCCTGGGACAGGTGCCCTAACCACACTGCATTAGGCTTCCAGGCTCGGGGCAGGGGTCAAGGGTAAAAAGAGAATCTGACTCTTGTCCTTCACCATGAAGAGATCAGATTGAGGGAGTTATAATTTGGCTGTAATCAGTGTAATGAAGATAAAAAACAGGACTGTATTGGGCTGAATTTTGAGAGGAAACAGGCAGGGTGGAGGCAGAAGCTGGGAACTTTGATGATGAGGCCATAGCTTATTCAAAGAGATGAGAATGAGATGAGAGATGAGATGAGAATGCTCACCATCTACTTTCTGAGAATCAAGATTTCTCTCTTTGTACTCATTCTCTCTGGGGTAAGCATATATAGGGTGGTCAAAAAGAATGATAAAAATCACTTGCTTCCTTATTTTTTAATTTATTTTAAAACAAGACATGATACCATATCTATTATACAAATAAAGAATTACTTTCCAACTCTTTTGCCCATTTCATGCTGGAGTTTCATTTTTTCCTCCCTTGATTGTGCTTATTTATAAAATGGTATTATAAGTTATTCTTTCAAGTAATAGAGAAAATATGAGATATTTTCTATTTTTCATTTAAATTGACCATATTTTAATTTTGTTATTATTATTTTTAATATCTATTTTACTTGTTTATTTATTTATTTATTTGGGTCTTAGTTGCGGCAGGCGCACTCCTTAGTTGCAGCTCGCTGGCTCCTTAGTTGTGGCATGCAAACTCTTAGTTGTGGCATGCATTTGGGATCTAGTTCCCTGACCAGAGATTGAACTCGGGCCCCCTGCGTTGGAATTTCGGAGTCTTAACCACTGTGCCACCAGGGACGTCCCAAAACTGGCCATATTTTTAGGAAAAATACTCATAGAGTCTACTCCTTAAAAGAAAATTTTAGAAAAGAGAGTAATGGAAAAAAGGAAATATGTTCTAGAGTTCTTCTTAAAATCATCATCTGCTATGCAGAGATGAAGGTGTTAACTTTGGTCCTCAGGTCCGTTCTTATGTTACCAGGCAAAACCACTGAATTATAGGTATGAGAGCCATTATCTCCCAGAAGCACCTTGAAAAAAGAGATGTCATTGCAACTCCACATTAAGTAAATTCCCCATATTCAGTAGTCCTTCGTTCTTAAGAAGAAAATGTCTTATCCCTCCCTCCATTCATCTCTTCTAAAAAAGAAAAGAATCTCAAAGAAATTCGTATTTTTACTAACCAGAATTGATTTTATTTCTTTCTATTTGGTATTCCTCAGAACATTGTGTGTGTGTGTTTGTGTGTGTGTGTGTGATGTAATGGATGAATAAACTCAGGAGAGCCAGTTTGCTTGCCAAATGTTTACCATAAAAATTATTTTCCTATATATTGACTCCTCTCTCCATTTCTTTTACTAAGTATATGCTTATTTAAGAAAAGAAAACAGCCTAATAAGCCTAGTTTAATCAACCTAACCCTAACCCGAACCCTAACCTCTGAGGCAATACTTGAACAATGCTTGAGAAAGTATTTAACTGGGATGTTGAAAGGCTCAGGAGGGGGAATTCCCTGGTGGGCCAGTTGTTGGGACTCTGCGCTTTCACTGCCTTGGGCAGGGGTTCAGTCCCTGGTCAGGGAACTAAGATCCCCCAAGCCCTTGCGGCCAAAAAAAAAAGAAAGGCTCAGGCCCAGGAGGTTTTTCACTTCTGCAGATGAGCTGCACTAGAGGGGCATCCTGCAGAGGCTTCATTTTCTTTTTTAAAAACCTGCTCTACGTACTTTCAACTAGTTCTACACTAACAAGAATGTGCAGCTTGGCATTTGCAGCCAAGTTTCTAACCAAACTCTGTTCAGTTTTGATATCAATGCTGAGCTTTCTCCCTTATAATTTATGAGATATGGTTAATGGATTATATAGAACAATCATTTGAGCAATAGAAAGTAAAATGAGAATTCTTTTTTCTCTAAGTTTGACGTCAGGTGATTTTCTCTCTCTTCACCCAAACAAGTGTATCCACTCCTTCCCACCACCAAGCACACAACCTCTTCAATGAAACAGAAACAAATATTGAGGGACTTCCCTAGCAGTGCAGTGGTTAAGAATCTGCCTGCCAATGCAGGGGACACGGGTTCAAGCCCTGGTCTGGGAAAATCCCACATGCTCGGAGCAACTAAGCCCATGAGCCACAACTACTGAGCCCGCACACCTAGAGCCAGTGCTCCACAGCAGGAGAAGCCACCACAATGAGAAGCCCGCGCACAGCAATGCAACTAGAGAAAGCCTGCGCATGGCAATGAAGACCCAACGCAGCCAAAACTTAATTAATTCATTAATTTTAAAAAAAGAAACAAATATTGATTAAAAATAAAGAGACAAAAAGGTAAAATTATATGTTCACATTAGTGCCCCCAACAAAAGTGTTACTGAGTGACAATAAGTTTTTATTTTACTTATTTACATTTTCCTGTTACGGAGAGGCATACAATTCTCCATGTGTACACACAGCAGTAATGTACAAAGTGAAATATTACTAAATATCTAAAATTCAGGGTTTTTTTAGACACGTCTTGTATAAATGGCATATACTTATCTCACATTTTAATTTAGATATAAAATTATTTAGTCTGAGAAATCCTGAGACAAGTTTCCCTAGACTCAGAATTTTAGAGCTAGAAGTGATCATTAATATTATTTAGCCTAACTCTCTGTATCAGAACAAAGAGCTACAGAGATAACTAGCACTTGGTTCTCATTAAGAATAGAGACAAAACTATAGTCCGTATCTTTAGTAAATTATAAAGTGATCATTCTTTCCTTTTAATCTCTATCAAAAGAATATCTTCTTATAACGCTAACTTTCCTCATAAAACACAGTATTATAAAATCTTAAATATTAACACTGACAGGCTTTGACCAATTGGCATGGTCACCCTTGCCTATGTGCCACTCTGGTGCTTACTACCTGAACATTAGCTCTGCTTGGTGACCATACATGAAGATTTCTTCATGTTTCCTGACATGCCATTGACCTATTAATACAGCTAGGAATTATGCTTCTCTTAGTTACAATGTCGATTATGCCAGGTTTCCAGTGGGGTCAGCTGTGATCTCAAATGCCTTTCTGGCTTAGACAAGTCAGTCTAGCTCTCTCTGGATCTTTTCTTTTCTCTTACCTAATTGACATGAGCTGCGTCCCATTACTTCATCCTATTTAGACCCACAGGCTATTTCAGCTTATAAAGGTCATGTCTTATTTTAGCTGGTTTTGGCTAATTCACAGCCATCAGAAAATGAATTGGAGAGCAGATTCACCGAAGACAGTATCTATACCATGACCAACATCCAACTGATTCAGTCAAATGGATGAAAAATCAGTCCAGTCAGTCGTTCGGCTTTTTTGAATTAAGCAACTATTAATTTATTGTGTCACTTTTCAATAATGGTGCCAGATTGTTAATAAAATAGTTAATATTGTTTAAAGGTCTAACATAGGTGGAATGCCACTAGAATTTTGACTGCTAGGATCGGAAATACCCACTAGTAAAACTCTCTTGGAATGACCCCTAGCACTTTTACAGTCACCTGCTGATAATTTGATTTAAATCACATTTCCTCAATCTGTTGGCGAGTACAGTATGCTGTACTGTACTTTAGGACAGGGTGAAGGGATGGATTTTGGTGAGACGTATTATGTCTACTCCCTCCTTCGGCCTAGCAAGTTTGTCTACGTAATAGAAAAAGAATATTTTTATAGCTTTTAGGACTTGGTGTTGGAAAGCTTTTCTTAATTGGGATTAATAATTTTTAATAGAAGCTACATGGTCGACAGAAAATTGTAGTGACCAAGTTGAGCGTGATAGAAAGAAACATTCTTTTAAATAATTAATAGCTGCTAAAAGGTCCCATGCATTATGGAGGGAGAAGACCAGATTTAATCAGAGGATTCAGGAAGGAGGTTTGATGAGAGAGATTAATTAAACTAGCGCATGGTCATACAAGGGACAGGATCAGATGATTCATTCACAAAAAATGAGTAAAAGCAAAGGAGACACGGAGAGTGGGGGGAGGGTGACGCGGTGAAGAAAGTCACATATGCGGTGGTAGTCAGACGTCAAACCTCATTAAAGAAGTTGTCCAAAACCTCTCTAATGAGCCGGAAACAATGTGCGACTCACCTGGTTAGAGGCTTTTTTGCACAAATCAAACTCAGGCCAGGTTGCTCAATGGGTCTTCAGAGAAATTACAAACCCTGAAGTGAATCCTAGCCAAGGAGAGCTGTGTTAACAGACTCTTCCCAACCACACAACTTTGATTATGGAGACAGAGATGGATGCCTTACCTCTCTGAGGTTAATACTCAGTTGGCTTCACCTATATGTCGCCATTAATAATTGCTACAGAAGATATCAGGGCTAGGGAAACAAAAATAAGAACAACAACAAACAACACAACACAGTTTGTCTAAAATGTCAGGAGAAAGTAAGGCTGGGGGCCAGATATCCGTGAGCAGGGGAAGGATTTGATGGAAATCTGCATCCCTCTGCCAGAAGAGTTAGCTGCACTGAGCCACCTTAGCCATCTGTACATGCAGAATGACCTTGGCACAAGTGGGACACATTATTTGTTTCCAGGGAAGAAGGGTGTGTGTGTGTTTTTTTAATCAGGTGTCATGGTCTGGTGCAGAGGTGTCCTCACTTTTCCTGCCAAGAACTCCTGGGCATGTGATGAAAGGTTGTGAAGGTGCTTTTGAGTTTTTGATCTCAGTTTGTCTTCCATGTGGGCTTTAAAATGAATGGATTAAAAAATCATCGGACCTCAATCGTTTTTTTAACTTTTTTCTTCTTCTTCCAATTATAAGCAGAAGGAATGATCTTCTGCAATCATCCTTTTGATTATGTCGCCCTCTTCAAATAACTTTAAAAGAATGCTTAGTTTTCACTTTCATCAAAATACAGTGTTCTGACTCTCTTCCTTTCTCTGTCCTGTACTTTACTGTTCTGATTTTGCTTGGTACACTGCTCTCTCCTCCTTTCTGCAGCCGGACATAAACTATTTGCCATGCTGCTTCCCTTATTATTTCCCTCCTTGAAGATTTGCTATTGTCCTCACCTAAAACATCACCCCAACCCCTTTCCATGAAACCAGGTCACTTATTTCTGTCCAAATTTGTTTCTGGACAAATATATTTGGACTGTATTCTGTCTTCTGTTGTGTGTGTACCTGTTCCTGATACTTTAAAAAAATTCACATGCATTTATGTTGTGCTCTTCTCCACCAACAGTTCGTAAGTTTTTTAAGGATAGGAGCCCTGTATTCTTTTTTGTCTTTATAGTAGTGCACGGCTTATCACTGTCAGTCCCATTTACAACCAGTAAATTCCATAATCCTTTGCTCTCCCCTCAAGCTTGGGTACACTGTGTCACTTTGTACTAAGATTGATCTTTTCCATTTTCTATTTCTTCAGGTTTCTATCTCAAATCTTAACATGTTTCAAGTCTTAACGAAAGCACACTGTGGATGGATTCCAGTGATCAGGGCATGCTTTGGAAAACCTAGAGAATGTAAAATAAGCAGCAGACTCAGAATTCTCTCATCTTGCATCCACCCAACAGATACCTGACTCTGTGTTTATGTACAATATGTTAGATTCTTACTTATTCACATACTCATCAGTGGCAGGTGTGTCTGTTATTTTATTTATAGTGTAAGTTTCCAGAGGTATCACTTTTCTATTGATTAATTTATATTGTCTAATTCATAGTACGGTGTTATGTTCCCAGTCTCTCTTAATTACTTATTGATGATGATTAAACCACCAAACACGGTTTCTTTAACAAATATTACCAAAGCAAGAAGAAAACAAAAACACATTGTAAATGATGGCATTTTCTACATAAGCCTCACTTAAGTCTTAGTCATGATCTTGTTACTTGCTGTGAGAGCTGGATCTTCTGGGAAAAAAGCTCTGAGAACCATGCATTAAGTACACATAGACCTTTCAATGTGAAGAATTTAAGCCCAAACATGTATTTGTGTTTATGTGCAATACCCACTTCTTTTCAGAATGTCTCAAACTGACCCCAAACGACCTTCTTTGTGGATGCCTACCTTCAAGGACTAGTATTTAATTGCTCTCCTATCACTCTGTCTCTCAGGGTGTGAGCCTGGCTCTGAGATCATTGTACTAATTTAAAATATTTGGAGACCAGCAAAAAGACAGACTTGAGAATATATTGGCTAAGTCCTATTCCAGGAGGCCTCACATTTTCCCTTGTGCTGAAAATGTCAAATTTTGCCCTTCAACATTTCTCTAAACAACTTTCTCCACTCAAGTCTCAATAGCAAAAAAATAACCAATAATTGAGATAGTTAAGGGGGCATGATGAGAATACTGCTCTGAAGTTTTCTTACAATTCTGGCTAGGAAAAAATAATGCAGTGCTAATGGGATCTCTGTGGCATGCATGTGAGTTAGAGCATTGTAAGAGAGCCTTGGGAAGTGTGCATGGAGGTGTAAAGTGTGGATAAAATAATGAACAAGGATGGCAAATTGATCTGGGCTATTATTTGTATTTTTAATGTGAACGTCATGTAAGGCTGTCTCCCTCAGATTCAGGAGGAGCTTGTTAAAAATGGCCCACGGGCCTGCTGGGTCAGCCTCCTCTGGGGGCGGTATTCGGGGAAGCCACCTTCTTAACAAGACATCTTAAGAGATTCTCATGTTCAGGAAAGCTTGAGGGCCACTGTATACACTAAAACAGTAAAGAAAAATATTCACCAAGTGCTGTGTGTTGTGCTGGGTGTTGAAATAAAAGAGTAAATAAACCAAACACACTTCAAGAAATCCCAAAGACAAATTATAACACCCAAGAAAGTGAACACAATTATGTGCTCCTATAGAGCAAGTTCATCCAAAACTTGAGGACTGAGTTTTTAAGTACGTTACTTTTAGCTACTTTAAATGGAAATGAATGTTCTTAACAATTAATCTAAATAATTTATATAAGATGTTCTTAAAATGTTCTAGCTGTTACAGTCAGAAAGTTTTTTTTTTTTTTAATCTTATTGGGGACTTCCCTGGTGGTGCAGTGGTTAAGAATTCACCTGCCAATGCAGGGGACACGGTTTCAAGCCCTGGTCCGGGAAGATCCCACATGTCACAGAGCAACTAAGCCCACGAGTCACAACTACTGAACCTGCGTGCTGCAACTACTGAAGCCCATGCGCCTAGATCCTGTGCTCTGCAACAAGAGAAGTCACAGCAGTGAGAAGCCCACGCACTGCAATGAAGAGTAGCCCCGCCCACTGCAACTAGAGAAAGCCCGCACAACCATGAAGACCCAATGCAGTCAAAAAAATATATATATGTATATTGTAGTATAGTTGATTTACAGAGGTGTGTTACTTTTTTCTGTACAGCAAAGTGACTCAGTTATACATATATACATTCTTTTTCATATTCTTTTCTATTATGGTTTATCACAGGTTATTGAATATAGTTCCCTGTGCTATACAGTAGGACCTTATTGTTTATCCATTCTATATATAATTAAGCCCCAAACTTTTGAAAAGTTATTTGTCTAAGGCGATCTAGGATGTTTTGGCAGAACTGGAGAGGCACTTCTTCAGGACCCTGGCTTCTCCTTTTTTTGTTGCTAGCATCTCTTTGATGTTTCTTCAAGGGTCGCCTGACCTCATGGCCCTTCCCCTGCTCTCTTGTCAAAGCTGATCTAATGATATGGGTATAGTGGAGAGTGCTAAGCTGGGAATCAAGAAAATGGGTGTGCACTGTGACTCTGATAGTAAATAACTTACATGGCTCTGAGCAAGCTTCTTAACTGTTTGAGTTTCCTTATCTAAAAAAAATAAATGGTAGGGTTTTTAGAGCGCTGGTGTCCTTTCTGGTCCTCTTTCTATGATTCACTGAGTTCTCCATGCATTGCACTTTAAGATGGGAACAGAGGTCTTCATTTGGCAGGAAGAGAGGTCACGTGGGGAGGAGTCTTGGATGAGTTGCCCATGAATGTTGGAGCGGGGATGTGAGCAGGGCCCCTTCGAGCCTCAAACAGAGCACCTGTTTGAGGGAGCCCAGCTCTACCTGTGACTTGGTGCGTGAGATGTGAACACATCCTATGGCTTCTCGATGATTGATTTTCCTCGTTTCAGGGGTGGAGACAGTAATGATAACTGTTCTCACAGTGTCATTATTCCCCAGGGGATGAGCAGATGTGTTTAAGGCACAGGATGGGCATTCCATAACGTTTCTTTACTGACTAAGAAGGTGTGGTTAATTCACTGCCTCACTTTACCTTCTCAAGTTGGGCTATTTATTTAACAAGTACATTCAGGGATCATGATATTCCAAGAACTGATCTAAGAGCTTCACTTTAATAGTAACTTTTTTAATCCTTATAACAAGCCTGCAAGGAACTATTATTATCCTACTATTCAGATAAGACATTTAAGGCACATAAGCTGCCCGTGGTCACCCAGATAGCAAACCAGGTAGGCAGTGTGGGTCCACAGTCTGTGCTCTCCATCTTTGTTCTACTAGCCTACATGAAAGATCAGAGAACAAGAAATGGGGGATGTGGGGAGCGGGCAAGACACCTACATTATTTATCTAAGAGAACATAAATTTGGTGTAGCCAAAAGGTACCATAATAACTCAGCAAAACATCTAAAATTATTTGTTAACCTACAAAACGTCCAACCGTGGGGTCCTTCTTTTGAAGAGACATTAGTCTGGCATCGGGAATATCTACAAGGCTTTTTAAATCTTTGTGGCTGTCCCTCACAGACAAACCAATGGGCGAGGATGTTCTGAATCTTGAAATAGGAGTGGCAATATTTCTTAAACATCCTCTTTCCCACATGTCTTCCTATCACATGTCTCATCGGAATAGTAACTCACGAGGAATGTTTCCCCTGATCTACTTAGAGGTCCCCAAACTCTTTCCGCAGCTCAGCAGAAGCACGTCTCACTGGCAGCTTCAGCAGGCTAGCTGTATCTTCTCTCCTTTGTTACTTAGATCATTATACATTATACATTGCCTTTTTTCTTTTTCTCTTTTTAAAAACCCCTTTTACATGGGCTAAGAGAGTAAAAATTGAACATGTTGTGGGGATAAATCTCTTTACAGAAATAATCACTAAGGCTGGTTGCTTACCTGTTTTCTTTCACTCTGGTGTCTCAAATTTGACTGTGATAGTCAGTTAGGTTTTCTTTAAACAGGAGACTTTATAAAACAAGAAAATGACTAATTAAGAATAACAATGGATTGGAAATTACTGTACCTATAACTTAGTAGATAATAAAATCAGCATAATTATTTTTACAATGAACTAATATTCATTTCCAATTTTGCCTTGTAATTAAATTTATTTAGTCAATTAGAAGTAAGAAAAGAATTCTGCTCAGGGTTGCTTTCAATGGTTACGTTTTTCTACTGCTCAAATTCTGCCAAACTTCTTAGGTAAGAGGAGATTCCACCCTGGGATGTTACTTCCTCATTTCAAGCTCCTTTGGCTACAAGCAGATGATTTTCAGCCTCTGCTTATATAATTGGTCAGAGTGTACTTTAAGTAAAAGTTCTATCCTTCATGTTTCTAAAGGGGTTCACTCCCAGCGACATGCTCCGCCAAACGCCTGCTGTTAATTACTTCTTGCCTGGGGGACCATTTCCCTTGATTGGAACATGACCCTGAAGCTCTCTGTCTCCCTTCTAGTTCTCCAACTTCTTGCTCAGCTGACTTTATGTTCTTTCACTCATTGAACTTTGACTGAACATCTACTCATGCTAGACACTGTTGGGCACTGAAGTTACCAGCGTAACTAAAAGACAACCTCTGTGTCCTGGAGGCTCACCCTTTACAGAGGGAGAGCCGTATAAACAGACACCTACCATCTTATTTGATCAATGCCACGATAGAGATTTGCCTAGGTACCATGGCAACCTAAAAGAAAGGTATCAGTTGTATAGTAGCCAAGCGGGGGCAGAGAAGATTTCACAGGAAAAGTGACCTGTAAGTCAAGTTTTAAAAAGGAAATTGAAGTTAGGTAATGAATGATGTTGGAGAGGCCAGAGTACTCTGGAAGGAGAAGCAGCATGGGCAAAGACATGGAAAAGTTAGAGAGCTGGTGCATTCAGGAAACCAAAAGAAGTTGATGTGGCTGGGCGTAAAGTGTGCAGAACAGCTGGGGACACTGGGATTGCAGAGATCGTCAGGGCTGGGTCATGAACGGTCTTCCACTCTATGCTAAGGTTTTTTGCTTTGTCCTGAAGGTATTCATTACTACTCTTCACTACACAGAGACCACAGAGAGTTAGTTTTCTAGCAACAAAATTTATTCCAAAATGAATATTATAAAATTGACTCAAAGGATGCCATGAGTTACATGTGGTGATGGACTTAGTGGTTTTTGGTTTTCTAAGGCAACAAAATCCATCATTTCTTCATTTAAAATCGTATATAGCTATGTTTTTAAAAAAGTATTAATAATCAGGAGCTAAATTATATCATAAATAAGCATGTGTAGTATAAGAAAATAACTAAATTCAAAGTTCCTGCTAATTTGCAGCTCTGTCTTGATGCCCAACTCTGAGCTTCCTGTTAACTACCTTCAACTGGGAAAAACAATGAGTCACCATACCTTTCATTGGCCAGTAGAAGTTGAGACAACCAAGATGTTTCCAGGTCCTAAACCCCGAGAACAATATTTTATTTACAAAGACTTTTCTGCCCTTCCCTCCCTCCCTCTCTTTCTCTCTTTCTTTCAATTAGGCACTCTTTGATAGTGTAAGCACTGTGTGCAAGAAGAAGGTGAGGCAGGGTGACACAGGAGGTAAGGGAAGAAGACGTGCTATAAAGAAAGCCAAAGACATTTGTAAGCCATCTGTAGCAGGTGCTGTCAGAGCCTCACCCACATCCCTTGTACTTAAACCAGTTCACTGTGCTCCAGTGAAAACTTCAAGCTGTGACTGAGGCTTGGTTGGATCTGTAGAAGGTCATTCTGCTCACTCATAGCAGGCTAGAAGTGCCAAGGGAAGTGAGACCCCCTCCCAGAAGCAGACTGACTGGAGTTGATGTGCAGACACCTCAACAAACCTCACCCTCCAGTGGGATAGCTCTGAGACCTGAGTTTTGCAGAATTTCCCCGAATATTCCAGCAGGATTAAGCTCCAGTCACCCTGCCTTCCTGTCTCTGCCTGAGTTCCCCACTCCCTTACTGGTATTTCTTGGACGTTCAAATAAACTATCATCGTGTGAACCCTTATGTCATGCTCTGCTTCTGGGGAAATTTAAGCTAAGGCAACATGATAAGAAATGGTAGGAGGGAGTTCAAAGGTTTTAGACAAAAATAATTGTGAGAGGTCACATTGACAGCAAGAGGATAGATGAGGTGGAATTGCAAGAGGGTGGAGGCAACAAGACTCATGAGGAGAAAATTGCTAGAGTCTAAGGATAGATCATAAAGACAGAACTAGGGCACTAGGTGATGGAGGGTGGAGGCAGATGTGGAAGCAGTGGGCAGATGTCATGGCAGTAGATGGGAAGGCAGAATCAAGGCTTCGGGGGAGACTGAGAGGGAATGGTCAAAGGAATAGCAAAAGGCCATCAGAAGGGGTTATCCATTCTAGGAGGCAAGAAGCAACCAACTGTGCCAGGAGCTACAGAGAGATGGCATTGCCGTGGTTCCACTGGATTGGGAATTTGAATCCTTAGTATCTCCCACAAATCACTTTTCGTGGGATGATGGGGTCAGAATTCTGACTGCAGCAGATTAAAGAACAAATGAGCTGACCGAGTGATTATAAACCAATCTTTGGAAGAACTTAGCTATAAAAGGAATGAGAAAGAGAGTGATGGTTAATGGAATGAGGTTTAAGGTCAGAGAGGGTGTTTTTGTTGTTGTTGTTTTTGTTTTTTAAATCTTTATTGGAGTATAATCTCTTTATAATGGTGTGTTAGCTTCTGCTTTATAACAAAGTGAATCAGCTATACATATATTCCCATATCTCCTCCCTCTTGCGTCTGCCTCCCACCCTCCTTATCCCACCCCTCTAGGTGGTCACAAAGCACCGAGCTGTTAAAGGCAGGGATGGCTTGAGCTGATGTGTGGGCTGCAGTGATAGAACAAGCACAGGTGAAAAGGCTGAAAACATGTCAGTTAGTAGTATAAGGTCTTCGTTCTGGAAGAGATGGTGGGGAGGGGATGAAATCATGAACATAGAAGGAACTTAACCTCACATTGCCAAGTTAAAGAGAAATCATTTACGTGCCACACATGAGGAGATGAAGGAAGTCAGGAAACTGGTCTAAGAGGGATGTCAATTGTGAAATCTCCTCTTCTGATTGTTTTCATAAGGATTCCTGAAAACTCATGTTCATGAAGAGAGTCAGAGTGCTTGTTGCAATTGCAACCCTGTGTCTTCAGCTGTGTACTACAGAAACAGAAGGTGAATATAACCAAGGATTGAGAGTGGGAAAGAAAGGGGCCAATTTGGCAAATGGGACTGTAAAATTTATGGTGCTAATGATTTTCAAACATTTTCGGAAGCAATGGAAAGAAGAATGCAAAGAAAATGAGTTTATTTTCTAAAATGCACTTTTTTGTTTTGCAGTTTTCCCTTGCTAAAATCATCTAAATTTCTGTATTTTGAAAATATAAAGACTGCACCATGTGTGTAACTTAGTACTACTCATCACTCCAGCAGTAAACAAGTGGACGAACTCTCTAGGTTTCAATAGAGCAGGTTGCTACTTCTTTACATCAACTTACTAACTTCTCTAAATTCTACCTAAGATGTATACAATGAGCACTTTTAACATCTACCCCTTCCCCAAAAAGGAGCTCTCAATATTAATCCTAAATATAGCTCTGCGTGACCTCTGTCTGCTCTTAGCAGGTTTTAGTTTTTCAGATCTTATATTTGGTGTCTAATTTCCTAAAGTCCAAGAGACAGCTGTCTGGGGGCCTGAGAGCTAAGATGATGAACATGCAGATATCAAGGAAATGGTTTTCTTACAGAAACAGCTCCATTTAGATCTGAGCATTTCCTCATTCTTGCCTGACTGTAGAGCTTCATAAATTGCAATTAGTGCTAAATTCAGTCATATCCTTTCTTGCTGGTGGGGGTGGTTAGGTTTAACTTCTTTAGCCTGCTTTAATTTAAAACAGGCCAGATCTAATTAATCTCCAGATTCCAGTAGTTTGACATTTTAACTGTGTATCCTCTAGGAAAACAAAGTACACAGATATTTGCATATCAAACCAATGGAAAGTATTAAAAATCTTTTTTTAGCATTCAAAGAAGATTTGTTTTTATTTCTAGGCAGTAACACTTCCGATTTTAGGCATTGTTTCCTCATCAGTCTGAGAAAACAAAGCGTTTTGTCTTGTCTTGAAGTTGGGGTTTCTAGAAGAGGATGTTACTTTTCTGAATATGGAAAGAGGAAATACCCTTGACTGGTTGATTGACTTCTTTCTCTTAGCATCTGCTTGGCTAAAGTTTAGGCTTCCTAAACTTGGTTGAATCTTGATGGTGCAAGTGAAATAGAAGATAAAGCAATTAACCACTTAAATTATGTTTGAAGTCAATCCAAGTATTCTAACATCTGGCATTTTCACATCCTGAACTATTGATGAAGACAAATCTACAGAGCAGAATATTGGTGATGAGCCAGTACCGAGCTGGGTCATTTAGGACGTGAACTAGACAGTTCGATTTCTAACACAGAGTATTTGGAATCCCTCTGGATGACTTATATCAGTGTTGTCAAATGGCTAAGCTGATAATTTTCAACCATGTCCAACTGGAAATACTGTTATGTAGTTTGATTTTATGGCATCCTCTTTCACTTTTATGTTCTATGTAGCAGTTTTGCACTTCAGTTAAGTGACTTTACACTTAACCAAACAACTGCATGCCACTTTGTTTATAGATTATTTTTTCTTCAAGTTAACTAAAGATCCTCTGATTTGCCCTAAAGGCAGTTTTGGAAATCATTGTATTAGAAATAAAGAACAACAAGGAATCCCAGGGAGCATCTGGTCCTAACCCTTAGAGATAAGGAATCTGAGGCCAAGAGAGGCAAAGCGAACTGCCTAAACTCAAACAGCTTGTTCCTGGTTGTGGTAGACCAATTACAACATGGTTGTAATTGTTCTTGCCGCTCATGTCCACATCCACTGCCATATGCCTTTGCAGCTCCTTCCATAAAAAGGAGACATCTACTTCCCCACACCTTGAATCTGGACTTGCACTGCAACCTCCTTTGGCTGATAGAATACAGGAGAAATAAGGGTGCCAGTTCTGCAGCAATAGTTAACTAATATATAATTTTCTTTCTTTTTTTTTTTTAAGCTCCCAGAGTATTCTAGAAAATCAGCAGTACTCAGATTTTTTTTTTTCTCAACTTCTGCTTCCAGCTACTTGGCAAATTTTCAAATATTTGATTTCTTTGCTTGTATGTTGTGCCACTTCTTTTACATCTTCTGCCTCATGAAGCTTTCTAAATGCGTTCTTTTCTGGTTTTGAGTTTTTAGGGACATTTTCAGCTGAGGTGGAATTTTTGATGGCGCTATTGGGCATTACTTTGTGGTACAAACTTTTAATCCACTTAACAGCTTCCAGCACATTAATTTTTTTGGCAGGCAGGTGATGTTGTCAGCTATGTCCATACTAGAAAGGCAAATTGCAGCAAGTGAGTAGCTCTTGGAATGAATAAAAAAAAATCTTTAACTAAGGGGGAGGTCAGCTTGCTGTGTTTGATAAATTTCAGTTCTTTGTCCCCTGAAGTCATGTACATTAGCATAAGGCTCGAATGGAACCATGTTATCTGAAAGCCTCTATTTATTTTGGATGATTTACTCACTTGGGGGGGGCAGGGAAAGGAAGCATGACATAATAAAATTAGCATTGAATTTGGTGATTGGAAATGTGAGTTTCAATTCTAGATCATCCACCTATTAGGTGTGTCACTTGAGAAGTCACTTAACTGCTTTTAATTCAGTTTCTTTCATTTTAAATTTCCAATTTACTTAGGGTTTTTTGTTTGTTTTTCTGAGAATAAGGTGAAGTACCTAAAGCATTTCGTAAGCTGCAAACTCTAATTCCTACTGCTCTTCTGAACTCTACATATTTTCAGTTGCTTATTGGACATTCTTTCCTGGATGTTCCATATCTAAAATCCATCTCCACACGCACTACTCAAGCTTTCATTTTCTCTTGACTTCCCTAATTCTATTCAATGACGCTAACATTTTCTCAATTACCTAGGTTTCAAATTACAAAATAAGTTTTTTATGCCTCTCTCTCATTTATTCCTCATAAGGCATTTACTTATGTATTAATTTATACAACCAGCAAATGCTTATTAATCACCTGCTCTTTTCTATTGCTGCATACCCTCCTTTCAGTCCCATCCCTATGTTTCAAACTAGTCTTTGCTCCATGTAATCTCTTTATTTCAAACTCTGCTCCTCTGGATTTGTCATCCACCTTGGATCCCTCAGCCTAGACCTTGACCACATTTTATCATTCTCTCTTAGTCTTCTCACCAGTTCCAGTGTCTCTTGTCTCTGGCAATAAGAACATCCTATTTCTAGTCTGTGCCCTTTAGGACCTCCCTCCTCACCCCCAATAGCCAGTGGTGCCACTAATCCAATTTGTTCCCATCCCCGTCTCCTTGACAGAAGAAGAGAATCAGACACTCTGACACTGAGGGTATTACCTAATTGTAATAAGCCTTTCCTCATTTATGAAATAGGAGGGATACTGGCTACAAACTACCTCACTAGGTCATTGTGAAATGAGATACACATATGACTGGCACAGGAGAAGCACTCACAACCTACGAGTTCTTCCCAAAGACCTGGATGTGATTGTACAATGCTAAATGCAATACTCCCAGGCTTCCCTGGTGGCGCAGTGGTCGAGAGTCCGCCTGCCGATGCAGGGGACACGGGTTCGTGCCCCGGTCTGGGAAGATCCCACATGCCGCGGAGCGGCTGGGCCCGTGAGCCATGGCCGCTGAGCCTGTGCGTCCGGAGCCTGTGCTCTGCAACGGGAGAGGCCACAACAGTGAGAGGCCCGCGTACCGCAAAAAATAAATAAATAAATAAATAAATGCAATACTCCCCATCCTGCTGACAATTCAAAATAAAAGCATCTTAGAATCTAATTAAGGAGATGAGAACGACATGTTTAATACAATTTATGTATACGGATAGAGTATGAAATGCAGTGCAGGTGAGTGAGTACTAAGTATGAAGTAAGTTTACTCAAGGAAGACAAGCAGGTAGTGACTTGTAAAGAAACTAAGAGATATGAATTTGTGAAAAGAGAGCAAGAGAATATTTTAGGTGTGAAAAATTACACAGGAAAATTCTCAAGAGCAAAACAAAGTGTGACATTGGGGCACTGGCCTGATGCAATGGAGACAATGGCTTTTAGGTTAAAGATTGTGGCACCAGGTACTGCAGACTTCAATTCTTTAAGACTTCAACTTAAAGAATTTGTAAATCTTTTGATAATGTATTAAACGTTATCTCTAAATCCACTTCAAATGCATTGTTTTAAATGTGAAATAATATTTGTGGAAGGAAAAATTTGGCTACATTGAAGCAACCATCCTTCCAAGGGAGGTTTTTCTCAATTACTCAATTATTTATGAACATTAATTCCCTTCCCTTTCTATGTGAATTGGGCTAG
Source organism: Grampus griseus (assembly GCF_964374135.1). Lineage (NCBI taxonomy): Eukaryota > Metazoa > Chordata > Mammalia > Artiodactyla > Delphinidae > Grampus > Grampus griseus. The sequence goes on along the minus strand of NC_138998.1, from coordinate 115,039,063 downwards.
AAAATCACAAATGTGTCTTTGGGTTTGTCTAATTCAGGTCCTGCATATTTTACAAATGAGGAACAGAGAGAGGGAGGTTAAATGTCTTTCACAAGGTTGTAGCTAGACAGTGGCCAAGACGAAACTTAAACTTCTCTCCAGGTTTTCAATCTCATGCCTTAAAAAATATACTGAAGGACTTAGGATAGTCAAGATGATATTAAAGACAAAGAGCAAAGCTGGAGTACATCCACTACCAGATAGCAAGACTTGCTCTAAAGCTATAGTAATTAAGAAAGTGTATAATTGGCACAAAGATTGACCAGTGGAATATGATAGAGATTCCAAAAACATGTCTATTGATACTTGGAAACAGTGCCTTGATTTGATAAGGACGCCAGTTCACTTCAACAGAAAATCGATGGTCTTCTCAAAAAATAGCATTGGGTCAACTGGATGTATCAGTGAAAAACAGACAAGCAAAAAGAACGTAGAATCCTACCTCGAATTCACCAAACAGAGAAATTAATTTGAAATGGATCACAGACATTACGTATGAAAGCTAAATCCATCAAGCTTCTTGAATAAAACATAGAGAATATCCTCATGACTTTGAAATAGGTAACGATTCCTTAACTAAGACACAAAAGCCACTAACAAAAAGGAAAGACTAATAAATAATTAAATTTAATTGTTTAATGAATACATAATTTAAAAATGCTCTTTAAATGACAGCAGATGAAAATCAAGCCACAGGCTTGGAAAAGATTGATGTAATACACGTGTGTGTGTGTGTGTGTGTGTGTGTGTGTGTGTGTGTGTATTTGTCAGTGTTCATCAACAGAATATAAAGAACTCTTACAAATAAATAAATAACTCTTACAAAGAAATAATTTAGAAATAAATAACTCTTACAAAGAAAAAAATACCCAGACAACTCAATTAAGAATGGGTGAAAGATTTGAACAAACATTTCTTAGAGTCGAAAAGGCTAAGAAACATGAAAAGGAGTTCAACATTGTTAAAACCACAATTAAAACACACATGCCAGGGTTCCTCTGGTGGCGCAGTGGTTGAGAGTCTGCCTGCTGATGCAGGGGACGCGGGTTCGTGCCCCGGTCCGGGAAGATCCCACATGCCGCGGAGCGGCTGGGCCCGTGAGCCATGGCCGCTGAGCCTGCGCGTCCGGAGCCTGTGCTCCGCAACGGGAGAGGCCACAACGGTGAGAGGCCCGCGTACCGCAAAGAAACACACACACACAGATGCCAGAACAGCTAAAATTAAGAAGGTAAGTTACAGCTCAATTTTTAAAAATTGGCAATGGTGTTATTTCCTGAAACAAATAGTTTACCATTAGAAATCTTGGAGGAAAATTTGCCTCATTTCTCTTAGGCTAATAAATACTTCAAACGTTTGCTCTTGTCATCCCAGCACCATAGCTCCCAATCCTTGTGTCATCATGGCCCACACAGACAATGCTGATATTTATGGCACCTGGTACGTTACACAGCCGGAAGGGACAGGTCTGGGATTTCTAGTTCCTCGAGGCCCTGCCTGGTGGCCTGGATGCATATCAGTATTTTGGATTGGCCAACTCTGTGAAAATAAACACTGTTTTAGCATCATTAAACAAAGCATTGGCATAAGGCAGATACGGTCTGAGGTTGTTCTGGACAATGGTACATAAAAAGAGAAATTCAACAAGTAGACACTGATGGCTGTTCTGTGGCACATATTTTCCTTGATACTAAATTTATACTGTACCAAAAGCAAAGAGATTAACAGTAGACAACCATGTGTACTTCCTAGTGTCATGAAATCTTACCAAGGAAAAGCCTTTCAATTTAGTTGAGAAAAAGGTTGTATTCCAGAGTCATTAGCATCATGCAGCTCACACGGAGTGCTCTCTGGAGCTAGTGAGCAGATCTTCTCTTGAAATTTATTGGATAGAAGATACTAGTTATATTTGCTATTACCTATATATATCTTTTATACTAAATTAAAATGTTAAAGGTCTATTAATGGAAAAAATGACAATTTTATTTGTAGTTATACTGCTTCCTTTTTTTTTTTTTTTTTTTTGCGGTATGCGGGCCTCTCACTGTTGTGGCCTCTCCCGTTGCGGAGCACAGGCTCCGGACACGCAGCCTCAGCGGCCATGGCTCATGGGCCCAGCTGCTCCGCGGCACGTGGGATCCTCCCGCGCCGGGGCACGAACCCGTGTCCCCTGCATCGGCAGGCGGACTCTCAACCACTGTGCCACCAGGGAAGCCCCATCCTTTTAAGTTAAATACACTTTTTCCATTTAGTTTAGTGTTGTCAGATATTTTAAAACTCATTTATTCCAGTTTGCTCACAAAGTTTAAAGCCATCTTCCATTCATTGCAGTTTTCTACAGGAGTTTGGAAAAAGATGCAAGAACCTTGAGACCTTGAGATTATTCAATTCTATGCCATATGCCTTACAGATGAAATTGAGGCACAGAGATATCATTTATGGATATCATTTATGGATCATTCTTCTCCCACTCCCACTAGAATATCCCTTTAAGAAATATTTTTCTTCTCTACCGTATCTGTAAATCACTACTTTCTAAAATGTATCTCTTAAAAGTCCCCAAATCTTATTCTTTATCAAATTCTAGTTTGGTTGCAAGAAACATTGACAATCTTTACCAGATAAAGGTAGAAATCTCAGCATTTCAAAACCAACACATTTCTGTAAACATGTATCTGACAAATATGGCTCTCCCTAGCTGTTCTTCAAAATCTGTCCGTGAAAAATTAATATTTATTGTTTGTTACAAGAATGTACTTTCTCTTTCTCCTCTCCTCTCTTCTCCCTCCCTCTCCCTCTTCTCTCCCTTTCTCTCTCCCTCTCTTTTCCTTTGATACTAGATGATTTAAAAATGGGAAAACAATGTTATCTTGGTTAACCAGCTAATAGAGATGATGGTAATACTGCCTATGCATTATTTCCAAAATGTTGGGTATTTTATGTTCTACTATTCTAATTAGCTTCTTCAAAATTCATGGCTTTACATCTGTCCTTTGTTTATGAAATTTTAGAAATGGACCAGAAACAATAAATGATTATTTATTGAGTTAAGACATTCCTTTGCAATGAAAAAGATGGTGTGATTTATAATTATTTCAATTTAATTTAAGGAAGTGTCACCTGGGGATATGGGGGTCTCAGAATTGTCTGTACTATAATTTCATGCAGCAGTCCACAAATTTGAATATAAACATTAGATTTACCTCTATCTAACTTGAAAGGCATTTCCTCTCCCTCACTCTAACTTTACCATTTTCCCTGCTCTGAAATATCCATCACGAGTATCAGGAGCTAGAGGGATTCTAGATATCCTCCAGACCAGAGTTTTCAACTGGTGTGTACAACTGGTATACTGGTGTGTACAACTGGTGTGTACCTGCTGATACACTGTGAATGGTTATAGATGTGTTGAGATAGCATCTCCTTGGAACCTGAAGTGGCTGGTAGGGCCTTGAGGAAACTTCTGTTTTTTGTGTGTGCTTTTATGTAAAAAATGTTGAGAAAGACGTAGTATATCTCTTTTGTTTCGTTGATAAAGAAGCTGAAAAACCCTTTGAGTTTGGGAGGCTTTGTCACGAAGTCCCTTAGTTCTAGGTCTAGGTCTAGAATCCAGATCTTGTGGCTTCTGCTCTGATGTACTTTGGTCATGACACACACTTCCTTCCTTCTCTTCGAGTGAGACAGTGAAATTTAGTGGCTGCTCGTGTTACGCACTTTAATTGGAAGACGTGACCAAACTAATTCATGCTAGCAGTCTGCTGAATTCTTCCTGGAATTCATTTTATACACTTCGGTATCAATTTATATAAACAGATTTTAAGACAGATTCTATCATCACTTTTTTTATAGAAGTGGGTAATCAGCATTCAGAGAAGTTAAGTGACTTGTCAAGGATTTCATAGTAAGTTACAGAATTCAAATGCAGGTCTGTCTGGTTCCAAAGCTTAAGATCTTTGCACACTACCATAATAACTACCTGTTGGAATGAAAAGTAACTGTCATCTTACAGCGTATAGAAATTATGTCTGCGGAGGATATAGATAAAACACAGTTAATTTTCAGCATCTGAGAAAAGAAGGATGTGAAGGGAGGCAATAGGGGCATTTGCTGTGCCCACCAGGACCTATTCTGCCCTTTGAATTAGCCATGACTTTTGGGGAGTGGGTGCCTGGTATAACATGAAACACCTCAGAGACCTTTTGCAGAAAGAATCTTAGGATATTTTATTGTTTTTATTGCTTCTATCAGATATAAGTATTAGGAAAATTTCAAGTTGAAGAAAAAGTACAGAGAGAAAATTTTTACAAAGATTTAAAAAGTTAGATACTACAGTTTTATCTTTGGATTCTCCCAATAGCCACCTCCTCCCAAATGACAGGAGTCCATGAAACAGAAGGATTACAAGGAGGGATCTCTGACTCTAAATTGTACCACAAATAGGTAGTTTGAAGAAACAAGTTCTCTAATCATTGTATGTGGGAAATAACTGATGTCTTAAAACAAGCAAATGATCTTGCTGTGATTTTTGTCAAAGAGTATTCTTCTTGTATTTTCTTCTAAGAGTTGTATAGTGTCCGGTCTTACGCTTAGGTCTGAAACTAACACAACATTGTAAAGCAACTATACCCCAATTTTAAAAATTGGGAAAAAAACCAAGCAAATGAGAATCAGAGAGAAAAAATTAACAGCAAAATACCATGGCACGTGGATTTGGCCTTTTAGAAGCTATTGAAAGATTTCAGGCTTTCCTTGGACGGTTGGCTGACTCTTTATCTGAGGAGGAAAATGAGCCCAGAACTTCCTGTTGTGCTGGAATTCAAGAAACTCTGAGAATGTGAAGATGTTCTTTGCTAGAATACAATTACTGAAAGTCTGTCAATGGCCAAAGATAGGACATAATTGGGCATCAAGAATATGGGAGATGGGCTTCCCTGGTGGCGCAGCGGTTGAGAGTCCGCCTGCCGATGCAGGGGACACGGGTTCGTGCCCCGGTCCGGGAAGATCCCACATGCCGCGGAGCGGCTGGGCCCGTGAGCCATGGCCGCTGAGGCTGCGCGTCCGGAGCCTGTGCTCCGCAACGGGAGAGGCCACAGCAGTGAGAGGCCCGCATACCGAAAAAAAAGATCATTGGGGAATTTAACTATGGAAAGTGCTTTGGCTATCTTGTCATATAACAAACCACCCCAGGATTCAGTGGCTTAAAAAAACAATAATTTCTTTTCTCACAGTCTTGTAACTCGGGCAGGCCTCTTGGGGGACAGCTCTCTGCTCCATTTGGCATAGCTACGGTGGCTCGTCGGGGACTTGGGGATTTACTCCCAAGATGGTCTCTCCTACAGCGCTAGCGCACTGGCTCTGTCTGCCAACTTGGAGAGCAGCTGGGGCCGTCACAGGAGCCTTCAATGTTCCTTCATGTAGGTATCTCTATGTGCTGCTTGACCTTCCTCACAACAGGACAGATGGGTTCAAAGAAGAAGGAAGTGGAAGTTGGCAGTCCTCTTAAAGACTAGGCTTAGATCGAGCGCAGTGATACAGCTGCCACATTCTAGAAACTTATCAGTGTAGTCACAGCCTCAGCCTCATTCAGGGGATTGGAGAAATAGACGCCCTCTCTCTGCGGGGGGTGTGACATAAGGAGGTTGTTTGAAGTTATCAAGGAATAATGTTTAAGTGTAGCAAGGGCATTCTGATTATCTAAGAAAATTTCAAAAAAATTTTAGAGATACAAAGTGAAGGTATGTAGGAGTGAAATGGCTTTTTGTTTGGGGTTTAAAATATTTTAGCAGGAAAGAAGAAGGATAAGGATAAAACAAAATATCTTGATAATTTTTTTTCATATAGGTGATGGAAATACAAAGGTATTATTTATTTATTTATTTATTAACATCTTTATTGGAGTATAATTGCTTTACAATGGTGTGTTAGTTTCTGCTTTATAACAAAGTGAATCAGCTACACATATGCATATATCCCCATATCTCTTCCCTCTTGCATCTCCCTCCCTCCCGCCCTCCCTATCCCACCCCTCTAGGTGGTCACAAAGCACTGAACTGATCTCCCTGTGCTATGCAGCTGTTTCCCACTAGCTATCTACTTTACATTTGGTAGTGTATATATGTCAAAGGTATTATTGAACTCTACTTTTGAGCATGTGTGACAATTTTTAAAAAATATTGGGATTTGAAGTAATGTTATAGCTCCTAAAAGAGACCCTAAGGAAGAGATTCAAAGTTTTAGTTTCATCTGGTTTTGATTAAATTTTAATATTACATCTTCTCAAAATATACCTTAAATAATACTCCCCACAGGTACTAACTTTGAGAAAGTATGCAGAAAGAGCGAACCTTACAGGGGTGCTTAGGCTGTTGGTAGGAATCATAGAAAGGCAGCTAAACACAGAAGGCTGCTTGACATCAGTGCCTATGATGTCTGATTCTTTCATCCAAGAGTGTGAGGACTTAATGCTTTGAGCTTCTGCATCGATATTCAGACCCTGAAGGGAAGGGAAAGGGAACTGCAGCCAGTGCCCACGACTCTGACCTCACTGACCCTCTGCATCAGTGCCAACAACTGTCAATCTGCAGACCAATTCTTATATGAGAAGAACAGCTCTAATTAATGAGTAAGCACTCAGTCAGGTAGTCTGTTACATGAAATTCAAAGCTTTCTTAGCTAATAACATTCCAAAGCAGAAGTTGCCAATGCAACTCTCCACATATTCCTAATTAAAGGATAAGGGACTACTGTAGGTGTGCTTTCCGGGAGTACTAGAAATAAATGTGGCTTAAAGGAAAAATAAGTCTGGGACCAGCTGAAGAATAAGCCTGTTTGCAAGATGTAAATTTAACTTTGCAGCAATTCTACCTTAGCATTTATAGTCAAAAGAATGAAAAGCAGGGACACACAGAGTTATGTACACTCATGTTCATAGCAGCATTATTCACAATAGTCAAAAGGTAAAAGCAACCTAAGTGTCCATCAACAAATGAATAGGTAAACGAAATGTAGTACACATATACAATGAATATTATTTAGACTTAAAAAAGAAAGAAATTCTGACACACACTACAACATGTGTGAGCCTTGAAGACATTATGCTGGGTGAAAGAAGCCAATTAACAAAAGACAAATACTGCATGATTCCACTTAAATGAGGTATATAGAATAGTGAAATTCTTAGAAAGTAGAATGGTGGTAGGGGCTGGGGAGGGAGGAATTGGGAGTTAGTGTTTAATAGGTATAGAGTTTCAGTTTTATAAGACAGACAAATTCTGGAGATGGATGGTGATAATGTTTGCACAGCAATGTGAATATACTTAATGCTACAAAACTGTACATTAAAAAATGGTTAGAATGGAAAATTTTAAGCTATGTATATTTTACCACCATAAAAAGTGCTTATCTCAGTATCTTTCTATATAAGAGATCCAACATTATTTTAATTAATGGAAGAGATAAAAGGCACGGGAAGTGAGGAGGCACATGGTACCAGAGCCTCAAATTAACCCTTTGAAGGGAATGTGTTACTTTTATATTGGAGGATGACATTTTCTTCAGGGTGTGTTTCATATTCTCAATTTAGTTAGGTAGGCCTATGATTATTTTCACTGCATTCTTCTTCCAGGTTTTAGGAATATTATTGTCACCTTTGAAATCTCTTTACAAAGATCATGGTAAGTCTTATTCTCTCATTTTGTTAGTCAGCGTTCCTCATTAATTTAGAAAATTGTTCAATAAAGACCCATCTCATTTGATAATGGTCTGTGAATCCTGGGATTATGGCAGGGATTTTACTTCATAGTAATCTCCCAGAACTGTCCAAACAGCTGTGGAGGCAAGAGAGAGCTACAGGGGGCACAGCAACAGGGGGCTAAATCTGACCAAAATGAATCTTTTCTGCTTTTCGCTGGTAAGTGTTTTTTTATATGCACCATTTATATCCTCTTTTTTATTTTATTGTATGGAATTCGGGTTTACCCTAAACTTCCTAAGTGTTATACTAATACATTTTAAGGTCTCATAAGAGAGTCCACATCAGGAAAAGGAGGAAGCATGTTTTCATTAAAGAACGTAAGCCGACTGTATTCAGAGGCAAGTAATATACAAAAAAGTATATATTTATCTATAACAATGACTAATTACTTAAAATTTTTATACTGAATTTCTAAGTGGAATATGTAAATAGTATTTTTGAGGAACTATTTTCTTTTTTTTTATTATTGAATATGAGTTTTTTTTTCAAAATATGCTGCATTTGGGTTGCTGGTTTTGCTTTGGGACATTCCTAGGAATCAAAATTTCTTCTTTATTGTTTGAGTAATGAATTCTGTTCGATGTTGGTTTGGTTAACCTACCATGAGGCAGCTTTCTGAGTTACACAACACTGTAAATGCAAGGTACAATAGATTAATCCACTCCTGCAGATGTGCTCATTCAGGGTATAAGCACCTCTCAAATTCTTTTTTACATTATTGCTTTTTTTTTTTCTTTAGCCTGAAGTGGATCAGTGGAAGTTAGCAGGTAGTCACAGATATGGAAATACTTTATAACTCTAACCTGCAATTGTGACCATCTGCCAATGCAGAAAATGGATTTCAAAAATAATTTTATTCATTTCTATATGTGTTTACAGCAGGGTATTATGCCTATTCATTGGTTTTTCAAGATGTCTGTGGGAGATCCCTGTCATTTGAGGAAATAAAGTGGTTTACTATGATGTTTGTTTTCTTTCCAAATTGCAAAGAAGATTAACGTAAGTGCTAGAGATGGCGCTGACATAGGTTGTAATACCTAAACAAGAGGCAGTTTAAGTCAAGATAAGGGATTTAATCTTAGAGCATCTTGAAAAATAAAATGCAATTGTGAGTTGTGGCAGGCTGAATCACTGAGTTCAGTTTGCCTATATAGTCCCAATTTACAAAATAAATGCCAGTGCTCAACTTTGCTTTGTGCCATATAAATCTGACTGGAGAAATCCCATTTCGGGTGATTTAAGTGGTATTGTGCATTCTTCTCTAGTTGCTCTACATGAGCTATATGAGGTTTACATGAATATACTTCCCATGGAGAGAGGCAGTGTAGCGGCACAGATGATTGTGTTCTGAAATCACTCTAAATGGTACTATAATCAGTATGCTAATGTTTCTATAACATAGCATAGCTCAGCATACTGTGGCATACACTTTGTAATCCTGCTACGAAAGACATATAACCACATAATGAGCATGATTGTCTTTCTCTGTAATATAGGCAAGAAGGCACATACTCAAAAAGGATTGCTTCAAAGCTATGCCTCATGGACTCAATTTGACTGCAACTCTTTTCCATCTTTTAAAGTTATCCTTAAAAAGTTCCTTGCTCAGAAACATATTGGATTAGGCTGAGCCATCATGAACACTAACTAAAATTATGTAAGCATTCCAAAGTTTATATGTGATCAAAATTAATTACTGCTTTGATAAGAAAATGTCCACAAGGTACTTGGGGAAAAAAATCAAAACTATTTTAGGTATTTTTATTCCTTCCTGGGGAATAAATAAATAACGTTATTTAGCGTATGGGCTCTCAACCAGGGTGTTGTGACACCCTACTGTGCTGTTATGAGCTGTGAAAAAGGGGCGGGGTTACAGTTTTTGCCAGGAATTTGTGCATAATTCAAAACATATTTTATCTGTGCCTGTAGGAATGTGAACATATGGGACACAGCATTTTAAAAAAGAGATTTAAAACTACTGATTTAGTGGAACATTTACAGAATTAAAAAGTGGAAGTGGATATAAATATATTGACCTTTAAATCTCTAGGAAGGAGGTGATTTAAAATATTGAGCATCACCTAAAAATTAGCACTAAGGAAAGTCAGTGAAAGAGTTAAACTTCTCTTAAGTGTAGGGGGAAATTGTAAATCTTTTAGTAAATGGGGTTTTTAAGAGAAATATAAAGCCAAACTTAATGAACTACCCATTTTGAACCAAGGATACTATAAATAATCCATTAAAGGTGATTGGTATTATTTTGGATCTATAAACTCCAAACGGGGTCTATCTTTCAAAAGGGAGGCAGAAATATCCTTTTATGTGTGCCACTCTGAATCCAGAATTTTTCTTAGAGTTTTACATCGTGATGAGGTTTTTAGAAAGCTTGCTCATTAGAAGCAAGGTGATTTTCTTGTTGAGCTCATCATATAGTTACAGAGTTTAATTTGACTTTGTAACCCAATAAGGCTACAAATCAATTATCCCTGAACCATTCCTTCAGTGATTCAAAATGCTGCCTTTATGTTTATTTGGTTTATATATTTTATCCCAATGGTTTATCTCCATCCTTCTCTTTATGACTGTTCTACATACTATTAAGGTAATTCTAACGCCAACTAGATACCTTACTCAGAATACCCTCTCCTTGTCTTTCTTCAAAATGTGGACTTCTAAAGTCTCTGTGCTTCTATATAAATACAGAAGCATCTTATCAAGTTATATGAAAATCTTTGATAGGATTTTGATTAAAATGAATTTGAATTTTACACCTTTAGGGGAAATTGACTTCATTATGAGGTTGAGGCCTCTCATCTGCAAATATGGATAGCTCTTCATTTATTCTAATCTTCTTTCATGGTCTTTAATGATGTTTTATAATTTTCTCTATAAAATTCTTTTTTAAAGAATTTTTTTTAATTTAATTTATTTTTTTTTATACAGCAGGTTCTTATTAGTTATTTTATACATATTAGTGTATATATGTCAATCCCAATCTTTTGCTAACTTTATTGCTAGCAGTCTAAGAATTTTGGTTGCTGTTATTATTATTTTTCCTGATTTGCTTTTGCTGATTTATAGATACATTATTGATTTTCAGATATTGATACTGCAAATAAGTAGTTTTGCTGAATTTCTAAAATGCTGGTAGTCTGTGGTTTTTAATGCAGGTAATCTGTAAGTTTTCCTCTTCTTTAGCAATTATACCATTCTCAGCTTCTCTCTCTCTTTTATAACATTGACAAGTAAAAACACTATAATGGCAGGCATCCTAGTCTTGTTTCTAACATTCATTTAATTACCTTTAATTGCATCTTCCTGAGGTTTTTGATAAATAACTCTAATGAGGTTGAGGAAGTCCTTCTTTTCCCAGTTTGCTGAGATTTTATCAAGGATGAATAATAATAAATCTTTCAAATGCCTTAGAATATTTATTGAAATTATAAGCTTTCTTTTAAACACGTTACAGTATATTTAAATATTGAAACATCTTATATTCCTGTATTAAACACTAACTGGCCATGGTATATTTTAAAATACATTACTAAATTTAATTTTGTTAACACTACATTTAGGATTTCTTAAAACTATAAGTAAAATTAGTTCATAGTTTTCTTGAAATGACGAGAAATATCTGTCATTTTATTTTTCTAGAATTCCTATTAATCTGATGCTGTAACGCCTCAAAACGTCCTCCACACTTTTACCCGAATATTTCATGTGTTTTCTATTTATTCTTTTATGCTGCACCCTGGGTGAACTCCTCAGCATTTGCTAATTCTTTTGAGAGGTCCAGAGTTCATCCCAATTTTTGATTATTTAACACAAATTTCTATGATTACATTATTCATTTTCAAGACTTTTTAATTATTTAGTGTTTGTTTCCTTTCTGCCTGTTTTGGTTTCATCATAGGTTATTTATTTTTAATTGTATATTCCGTTTTTATTTAGCTCTGTGAAGATGATAAATATTTTTCCTGAAATTATTTTTCATCCATTTTATGATTTTAATTTCATCTGGAATGGAAATGGCTTTATTTTCAGATTGTCAATTCAGTTGACTCTCTTTCTCAGCATTCGATCCCTTCCTGTGTTTTGGCTAATGTTGAACGATAACTCTTTTTCTCTTCTCTCTCTGTGTGTCGCTCTGTGTGTCTCTTCTCTGTCTCTCCCTCTCCCACTCCTCTCCCTTTCACCTCCATCCTCCTCTCTCTCTCTTCTCTCCTTCCTGGCCTCTTTACACTTCTCCATTTGGTTGTAAGGCATAAATCTCCAGTCTCTCCGAGGCCCCAGTTAAGAACCAAGGCTTACATTGCTGGTCCAGGGATCTCATCCCAAGGTGATATTTGATGTATTACTGATCCATTACCGAGCCAGCTGGCAGCTTGTTTCTGATCTCAGTGTGCCAGCTGCATTGTTGAATTTTGCTTTTCTGACCTACAGCTTCCTAGAAGCAAGAGCCCCAGCAGCTATGGGTAGGAGATATTTTCAATCTCTTTTCATAGCTGTGGGTACTGCTGCAGCCCATGGATTTCAGCACAGAGTTTGCTTTATGTGGAGGAAAGCTATTACACATTACACCACCAGGCCCAAGGTCCATCAAGGCTGCCCATTTGTGGGTGAACAACTAATAGGTCCAAAGCTTAACTTCCATTCACCACTTTGTGCTTCTGTTAGGTTTTTGGTTTCCCTACATGTTTAGGTATTTAGAGCACAAATGTCTTAGGGCTTACTTAAGTCTTTCAAATTTTCCCAATAATTTGCCATGTGTTTGGAGCAGAAGTTACTTGAATTATGGAACTGTAGAACACATTGGTTGAAATTTTTAAAGGTAGACAATGTGAATACAATTCAATCTTAACTTTGCTTGTATCTTAATAAAATATATTTTTAAAGATGAGAACATTTTCAGTGCAACACTCATTGTTTAAAGCAAGAAAACTTTTTCATAATCCAGCAGACCTTTGTTTTGATGCCACCATTATCAGCCTCCCCAGTTACTATGTCTAGAAATTTTCAATATATTAAGTGTATACCTCTTTCCCTTAAGGTTGTTTCCAGATGACGCCATAACTAGACCAATTCTGTCTTAAAAGGAAAAAAAACATAAGAAGTCAATTCAGTTAAGTTTGCTTCCCAAATACAAAGGGGATTTAACATAGAGTTTACAATGGTTTTAAATGCAAACTCATACATTTTAAAATTCATTATTCCATGAAAATATAAAAACAAATGAACAATATTATTGATTAAGATAAATACTGTAAACGTTAATATGAATGCCTTTATTGTACTTGTGAAATACTTTTGCTGTTTCAAAGCAAACACTGTATTCATTTCATCCTGAGAGTTCCTCTGTAAGGTGGATAAAACTGCAGCTTTACAGTTGAGGAAGCTGAAGTATAACAGATTGTGTTTCTTATACAAGGACATGTACTAATTAGTACTAATTAGTACCCTAATTAGAGGGATACATATAACTAAAACCTATGACCTGACACCCAACACAGTTTATTGGTGTCCAAATAGGTCTTTATTTAGTACCTCGAACTTTATGTCTTCATCATGCTTCTTGAGAAATTGCCACATTTTGTGCATGGCTCCCCAACACATAGAGTTTTGTTTGAATTCCTGGCTCTGTAATAAGTGCTAAGAATGCCTCTCTTTACTGTCTTGTTCACTGTTGAACACTGGCATACCATAAACTCGTAATCCCAATGCACGGGATCATTTAGATGGGGTACTGTATAAAGGTGGGTAGATGGTTAGATGACTTTTCAATGAAAATTATCATTTTATTTTTCCTTGACTCAGAAATCTCTTTATTCCAGGAGGGCTCTATGGACAGCTTATATGAGCCAGTCCCAGAACAACAACCTCACCAAGAGGGAACTTCTGGTAGAACTGATTCTCTTTTCTCACCCTCTGGGGAAAATGGAAACTTACACAACAATCTCTTCATGGTGAGTGAACCTTGAATGGATCACCTCTTCTCTATTATATATTTAGAATCACTTGCTTAATGAAATCTGTTAATACAGCAAAAAGACCCTGTTTTCAGAAAGTTCTTCATTTACTTTTAGTTTCTGCTTTGCTCTTCACTGTGTCTCTTACATGATTTTGGCTTATTAGTATGAACTACCATTTACAAAGTATGCATTAGGTGATTATATAACTTAAGTCACTTAACCAAAAGCAACCTTATGACAAAGAAATAATTGTATTGTTTTCTAGATGAGGAAATTGCAGGAGAGAAATACAACATAATTTGTTAAAGACTATAAACCATTAAGTGGTAAACCTGGCAAGTAAATATATATATGCCTGCATCAGCAGTTTACTGGTATACCAGGTTTTTGGGGTGGATGCGGGGAACCTGAAATTTGTATAATAGCCTTTGCCAGTTTCCATAGTGTGAATGCTCCTGCCATGGTTGATTTCAAGCTACCAATGGTTTAATTACAGGCTTACAATACCTGAATATTTAATTATTCATTCTCTCTAGTGTCAACTCCAGCACACCTCTGGCTGCTTTAAAGTCTGTGCTAACCACTTTACTGAGCTGCTTCTTAAATTTATGGACACACACCATCAACTTACTTACAAAATATTGAGTATTACTAGAATGCAAAGGCAAATGGTTTTTGTGAATTATATTTATAATTACTAGAGGCATAGAGTTCTCCGTGCTCAGCAAAGTTGACTCTGTTCCTGTTTTACAGTGCAGGCTGTTTTCTTAGTCAGTTGTGCTGTATTTGTGTTAATCCCATTCTAATAAACTTATGCGGGTTCTATTGTGACTTAGGACAATATAAAAGATTCTATGTCTGCAGCAAATAAAGAACTTCTCTATACTTGTAGATTTAGATGCCACCTCTTACCCTTGCAATCACACATTTCCCCAATAACAAAAAATAATATTAACTACACTAGATGATGTTATATATGAAATTACCTGTGTTGATCCTTACAATAAACCTTTACAGAGGTTTAGAAATGTTGAGAAAGGCTAAATAACTTTCCCAGTTAAAAAGAGGATGACCCAGGATTCAAACCCAGATATTTTTTTGCTCTAGAGAAAGGGTTAGAGTAAAATACCTTCGAGTTTTGTACTTGCCTGTACAGCTACCAGTTTTATTCTTCGGGGACATTGAAAACTTCTTATTTTCCCAACTTCCAGAATGTTTCTGTTTCCCAGAAACTTAGATCAACTGAAAGGTAATGTACTGTAAGTTAGTAAACAAGTTCAATAATAAGTCTCAGTAAGTAAATATAATTTTAAAAATTTAGTGCAGTGGAAACTCTTCCCTCAACTCTGTATACTTTTTAATACCCAGAAGATATTGATGTTGACAGATATGCTTAAGAGGAAGCAGCAATACATTTTACATCTTAATGTGAGAGACAGAGAGAGTCCATTTACAGTGATACTGTCAATTGACATTGCAAAATGTTTGGAAGCATTTTTACGCTACAATTAAAAAGAAAAATTGAATAGGCTGAAAAGCCTGAAGATATTTCCTGAAACACGTGAGTTTAATAAGTATGCATGAAAAATAAACAAGTTCATGGCCAACCAGTCTAATAGGGTTGTTATCAAACTTCATCTACACTGCAAAAGTAGATGAGAATAATAAAAACATGATTTAAATTGCTACAGCTCTCTCTCTTTCTGTCTGTATATTTCTGTCTTTCTGCATATATAATTAAATACTGAGGTATATATATATATACATTTTATATATACATATATAATATATATACTCACTAATTTTAAAATATATACATATATACAAACATAAATGTGTGTGTGTGTATACATATATATATATATATATATGTACTGAAAAACAACTGGTTCAATTATTGATTCTACTATTCAATTGGTGAATTATACCAGTTGTATCAAAGTTACACAGGTGGACGGAAGATGCTCCAGAGTCCCAAAGCAGATGATCAGTTGTGGACCAACTGCACAATTAAGGATGGAGAAGGCATTTAAGGGAAAGAAGTTAATGTTGGGATTTTAAATGAAGAACATCAAAAATATCTAGTTTACATTTTAATTGCAGTTCTAGGAGGGGTTGGTAAGGGAGAGCTGGTCTAAAGAGAAATTGATTTAAAATGAGACTCTATTAAATTTCATAAAGATAAATAATAAGAGATCCACTTATAGTATATGGCAAAGCCAGAGAGTTTTGGAGGTCTTCTGCCAAAAAAAAAAAAAAATAGCTATAAAGTTTGACAGAGTGAATAATCATGCAACTAAATACACATGCTGAAAGAAAATAGACTAACATACTAGCCTCACTGGAGATCGACTACTTTATCATTACATTGGTTAAAATGTAGGCTGTTACTCCTTGATCCTCTACCTATTTTAGCACCTCTTTATTATGTCTGAAGCTAATAAAGGATCTTGAATTAGAAAAAAAGTAAGAACATAAAATGTTTGTACCTCTGCCAATTGCGGTTAACAGGATCAAGCCTGAATTATCAGGCTTGCCATCTATATTGATTGAAGTTAGCAAATAATTGTCAATTTTCCACTTCATTTTGTATCTCATAAATTAAATTGGTAAGATATTTGAACCTTTTCAAAAATGAGCTTAAATGTGGAACAGGGGAAATGTCTCTATTACTTGTATGTTGCACAAATACTCATTCAATGACTACTGAATGAATGGATCAGTGAAGGTTCATTAATCAAACTAAGGAAAGTCTTAATAATGCAGAATGTATGATGCAGTGTCATACGTGAGCCCTGGAGCTGGGCAGATATGAATTCTCATTCTAGCTCTGCACTTACCAGCTATTTGACTTGGGAAAGTTGCTTAAATTCTCTAGACCTCAGTGTCCTCTTCGTAAAATGAGGAGAACAATCCTAGGTACGGATTCAGCTTAGTTCAGTTTCAGAGAAGAGCATTCCTTCTTGCTACTGAGCACCGGGGTTAGAAGGGCAAATATGTCACTGTAGAGCTGCGGCTAGAACTACTGCCCCAGGCGGCCTGTGTGTGTACTGCCCATGAGCTAAGAACAGCTTTTACATTAAAGCAATTTTTTTTAAAACAAAAATAGAGAAGACCATGCCATAGAAACTGTATATGGCCCACAGAGCCTAAAATATTTCTCTCTGACTTTTCAGGGAAAAAGTTTGCTGACCCAGGGAGTGACATTTTTAAAAAGAGAAACAGGTGGACATTTATTTAATAATGTATTTAAGCAAGTATATCTAAAAGATTATTCTTTCAACATGTAATTATTATAAAAAGTTAATTTTATATATATATATATATATATATATATATATATATATATTTTTTGCCATACGCGAGCCTCTCACTATTGTGGCCTCTCCCGTTGTGGAGCACAGGCTCCGGACGCGCAGGCTCAGCGGCCATGGCTCACGGGCCCAGCCGCTCTGCGGCATGTGGGATCTTCCCGGACCGGGGCACGAACCCGTGTCCCCTGCATCGGCAGGCGGACTCTCAACTACTGCGCCACCAAGGAAGCCCGTGGTGTGTATCTTATATATCTCAATTCAGATGCTAAAGTTTCAATGGTTAAAGTGAATCCTGCTCCTAATGAAACAATAAAAATTGTGTATTTTTTGACCCAGCTTCAATTTCGAAATTAAGATTAAATTAAATTAAAATTTAGTTCTTCAATCGGACCAACCAAATATCAATTGCTCAATAGCCACATACCGCCAGAAATGGCTACAATGTTGGACAGCATAGAATTAGAGGCTTGAATTTGCTGGTGATGTTGAGGCATCAGAGTAACCAGATAATATAAATCCCCTACTTTACTTATAAAAGTATATATAAGTATATATATATAAGTATACTTATAAAAGAAATATAAAGTATAAAAATACTTGAAGATAAACAGTTATATACTTTTAGGAAGAGACAAGACCAGAGGGAACAAGTGTATTAACCAATGAGGAGGCTGAGATTAATGACTTGTCTGAAATGAGGGATGGAGTCAAGACTGCAGCTCTGGCTTCCCAAAAACTAATGTTCTTTGGCCTTTCTGTCCCAAGCATGTGTGTGTGTGTGTGTGTGTGCTATGCATGTACGTCTATGCAAGACTTAGAGAGAGTAGGAGAGGCTGAGTGTGAGAACATGTTTTGGGGAGATGAGAAGTGAAGAGGAGGGGAAGATAGGAAGATAAAGAATCCAACCTTTTTATATGCACATTAAATACAATCTGATATATATATATATATATATATATGTATGTGTGTATATATAAATATATATGTATATATAGGACATACAGAGAGAACTTGAGATGGGCAATGAAGTTAATAAACTTGAGTTTTATTCCGGCTCCCCAGGTAGCTGAGAACTGTGTATCCTTGAGAATGTTTTTGAACTTCTCTAACCCTAAGTTTTCTGAGGAATAGAACATGGATAAAAATGTCTGTCTCTTGGTTTGTAGTGAGGATCAAATGTTAAAACAAACGTTAAGCACCTGGCAAAATGCATGTTAATGTTCATTTTCCTTCCTTTAATTTGATATCCTTGATTAAATGACTTTAAGTCAAACTCTCATTTGAGCTTGGATGTCGTTTTAAAATAACTGTTCAAAATAATTTGTGATCAACACTCCTTACCTAAAAGCATTGATTTTTACCAGGCTGGACAAGAAGAAGCAACAGGATTTATTGTTACGTGCATTAGAAAACCCAAGATTTTAATCTCCACAAATTGCCTCAAATCATGAACACCCAGTTTGAGTGCAATGTTTGACATTCATTCCTAGATTTCCTTCCATGTGTAAATAACAGTAAACAAGAAAATCTATCACGGTGGCTCTTGTTAGCCTAATTTATAATTCAGGTGCTGGTTTTTTTTGGGGGGGGGTCCATTTTAACTTAAATATTTTAAAATGCAAGTTTAATTTTTTAATGTACTCACATTCATCAACAGTCTGCACTGATAAAAAGCACTGGAGAAATCAATTAAATTGTTCCCAGCTACCAGATGTTAATAAGAGTGTAATATTCAAATTTTTTGAATATGTTTTAAAGACATAGTTTTAAAGACAAATGATACAATACATGTCTAACAGTTGGTTAGAGCTCAGCACTAATGAATGATACAATACATGTCTAACAGTTGGTTAGAGCTCAGCACTAATGAGGCCAAGGTCAAGGGTTTAATCCCTTCTTGGCCAGTTAGTTTTGCTCTTTTCCATAGCCACTGGCAGGATCTATGACCCAGCCTGCCATCTTGGCTGTGAACACCACTGATCATTAAGGAATCTGGGTTGGAGGATGAGGCAGCCCCGGCACAAAACCATTACCCGCTATCGGAAGAGCGACTGAAGGGAAGAACAACCCAGCTGATCAGTAGTTTATCTGCCCACGAAGATTTTCCTTCACTATAATCAGTCTTCAGGCGACTAGTGCAATTCTCGGCTCTCAACTTAGGAGAATTTATGGGGCAATGGTAAGGACCTTAAGAGAGAAAACTGAGGTCTTGCCCTGGCTTTGTTCCTAAATAGCGCTGAATAAGTCATTACACTATCTGGTTCTCTGTTTCCACCTCTATAAGATAATAAGTTTAGACTAGATGGTCTCCAAGGTCCCTTGCTGCTCTAAAATGGTTCCATGTGTACACTTTACATTTTTTTGGAAGGGGGAGTGTTTTCTAACCTAAAACACTATTATTCTCCTTTTGGAACTGTGGAAGGCAGACTTTTAAGATGGCCTCTAATGAACCCCCTTGTATAAATCAGGGCTCTGTAGAGAAATGGACCTGATAGGATGAGGATATATAGAAAGAGAAATTTATTTTAAGGAATTGGCTCATTGGCTCCAATATGGAGGCTGGCAGGTCTGAAATTTGGAGGGCAGGCCAGCAGGCTAGAGACTCAGGGAAGGGCTGATGTTGTAATAAGAGTCAAAAGGTAGTCTAGAGGCAGAATCCCTCTTCCTTGGGGGGCTACAGTTTTTTTGTCTTAAGACCTTCAACTATGGAGATGAGGTCCAGCCACATTATACAAAGTAATCTGCTTCACTCAAAGTCTACTGACTTAAATGATAATTTCACTTGGTGTTTGACCAAATACCTGAGTTGTGTGGGCAAGCCAAGGTGACACATAAAATTCACCATCACATCTGCCTCTGGTATTTACGTCTTTATGTAATACTCACCTTTCTTTGTGTGAGACTTGATTCCAATAGAATTTGGCAAAGGTGATAGGAAGTCACTTCCATGATTAAGTTATAAAAGACTATAACTTCTATCTTGCAAGAGGACTGTCTCCATTGCTTTCTTGCTTGCACGTTATGGTGAAGCAAGATCCCATCTAGAAGAGGCCCAGGTGAGCAGCATTCAGCCTACAACCAGCAAGGAACAGTGGCCTTCATTTCAACAGACTTCAGAAAACTGAATGCTGCCAACAATCACTGAGTGAGCTTGGAAGAGGATACTCTTCCCAGTTAAGCCTTTAGATGAAACCTCATACCTTTGGGCCAATAACTTGACTGCAAGCCTGAATCAGAGGACCCATTTAAGTCATACCCATATTCTTGACACACAGAACCTGTGAGATAATCCATGTATATTTTTTTAAGGCATTCCATTTTGGAGTAATATATTGAATAGCAATAGATAACTAATACAGGACCTAAAATTAACCTGATAAGTTATTGATCAGGATTAATTTGAAGATAACCAAATCCATGTTAGCTAATTTAAGCAGAAAGAAATGGATTACAGCTTAAAGAAATCTCAGAATTGTTGGGAGGCTGAAGATAGATACTCTAGCCGAGCTTGCAGAAATTACTGAGAAGCACACTACAAAACTTGCCACCCCCAAGAGCTGTTGCTTCTGCCACCATCAGGAAGTGTCCAAGTCAAGAAGCTACTATCATAGCAGTAGGCTCCAGAACCACACTATCTCTGCTGAGATTTGCTACATTAAAAATGGAGGCCCACACCTTATCTTTTCTCCCATTTAGTCAGTTTTGAATCAGTGTCTTAAGTTTTCCCGTGTGATGGATAAGACCTAAGCCACATATCTCATCCTAGTAACAATGGGAGTCCTTTCTCTCTCTCTCCCTCCCTCCCTCTCTCTTTCTTTCTTTCTCTTTTTTTCTCTCTCTCTTTGCTTCTTTCCTTCCTGCTCTCCTTCCATCCTTCACTTCTCCTTCTCTTTCTCCCTTCTTCTTCTTCTTCCTCCTTCTTCTACACATTGATTTTAGGTTTAGTGAATGACAGTTGTCAACTACAGTAGAAATATGTATATCAAAAATATCTAAAGAATAAAATAAGACACTATGTAATTAAATGCTGTATTATAAGTATCAAGCCCAACTTCTACAATATTTCTCAGAAGGAATTTCAAAAAAAAAATAATGTAATAATCAGGAGCACAACATTTGAGGATCAAATAAACTTTATAAAAATGCCAGCTTTGAAATTTACTAGCTACATGATCTTGGACAAGTTCCTTAAATTCTTTAAGCCCAGTTTCTTCTCCTATAAAATGAGGAAACTGCTTGTTACTCTCATTCATTATTTGAGAATAAAAAGTGACAGTGCAATTAACATTATTAGCACAGTGGCAGGCACAAAGTAAATGATCAATAATGTGTTATGACTAAGAACATGATAGTGGTTTGTGGTTTAACGGTGCAAGTTCAGTGGAGAAGGTGAGATTTAAGCTGGGTTTGTAAAGGAAGAACTACAGCTTAAAATGGTGAAAGGAGGGCTTCCCTGGTGGCGCAGTTGTTGAGAGTCCGCCTGCCGATGCAGGGGACACGGGTTCGTGCCCCGGTCCGGGAAGATCCCACATGCCGCGGAGCAGCTGGGCCCGTGAGCCATGGCCGCTGAGCCTGCGCGTCCAGAGCCTGTGCTCCGCAACGGGAGAGGTCACAACAGTGAGAGGCCCGCATACCGCAAAAAAAAAAAAAAAAAAAAAAATGGTGAAAGGAAGGTAAGACATTATCCCTGAACATTGTCCTAACATCTTCCAGAAAAGGCCTTAAAAATCACTTAGAGCCAAGTGTCTTATAAGCGGATAAATGGACACTGAAATGTGACATATCTTAGAATAAGATAAGTATTCTAAGAATACTTATCTTATGTGTAAGATAAGATACTTATCTTATGTGTAAGTAATGAAGTCATGGTAGGTGACTCCCAGGTTGGTATTCTAAACACTCAGCTGCATTTCTTACTTGCCTTCAAACTAGTAAAATCGGGAGTTCTTTTGTTCTGTCTCCATATTAACGTCAGGATTGACATAGCTATGAATAACATAGACACTAAAGGAAGAAAATGAGACTAACAATGGCATCCCATAAGCTAGGTCTTCATCAAACTATAAACAAGAGGAGTCAGTGTCAAAACAGTGCATGTAATCCTTTTCTTGATTTCTAGATTGTGAAATGACTCATACAAGTTGACATATAAAACATAGATCACCTTCATTAAAAACACTGCATTTTTCTTTCATTTTTATTTTTTACCCATTATATCTACAATCACATACAGCTATTCTTCTGCCACCAATTCATATGTGAACACTTTCTGTTGGTTTTAATTAGTTTCCTCCCTTAAATAGAAACTTATGTTAAAATAAAATAAAATCAATAGATTGAGGTTAATTATGCCCTATTCTCTTTTTTATTTCCTAAGTTCATGATATAATTACTAATTGAATCTAAGGAAAGCCATGGTTATCTCTTTATTCATGTTTTAAAGAAAAAGCTGTAAAGCAAAAAAGCCCATTCCCATTTTAATTTTCTCTTAAAACCTTTTGTCATCCCTACTGACTTTGGATTGAAATATTGTAGATAAGGAAACATGGATTGTTTTTACTGGAAGAGATTTTCAAGTTCCTGTTCACTAACCTTCATACTATTGATGTAGAGACAGTTCTGAGAGGGTTCTTGGAACTGGCCCAGTTTAGTAGCAGACCTGGGAAATCAAGCCAGGTTCTGGAGCGCCAGTTCGGTGCTTTTCCACTGTAAGGATGGAAGTTGATATTTTTACCCATCTTATTTCCTATCACACTTCTTGCAAGTTTGTTTGGTTTGCTTTTGTTCCATTTGTGGCTATGAGGATTAAATAAAATAATGATATAAGTGGCAGGTAACATGAAATCTAAACATTAGTTGTATTTCCCCTTTCTAAAACCTTGTGTAAATATAATTTCATAAGTCAGAACACATTTAAGCCTACTTAAGAAAGTTCTAAAAAATGATAAAAATGAACTTATTTACAAAATAGAAACAGACTCACAGACTTAAAGAATGAAATTATGGTTACCAGGGGGGAAGGGTGGGAGGGAGGGGTAGACTGGGAATTTGGGATTGACATGTACACACTGCTTTATTTAAAATAAAATGCCTTTCCATGAAAAAAAATGGAAGTCTGGAAAAGAATCTTTTTGAAAAGGAAGAACCTTTTATAATGCAAATAACCATCCTCTAAGTATCCTATTTTGCCATCCTGGATATTTATAACACTGTGAGAGAAGTTTGTTAGTTCAGGATTGATAGAAAGCTCACTTGGCACACCACTAGACGAATGACAAAGTTCTATGCAGTTTACCAGCTCTGTCCCTCATGGATTAGATACAGTACCCGTGCATTCTCCAGGCACTGCAAGCTATAAGGTCTGCCCTGAGATGATGAGCCTTGTTGGGACGCCATACACCACCTGCTTCTCTTGGGGAAATCAGAATTCATTAGCGTATAGGGTTATTACTCTTTGACAGGAGCTGGTGGGCTGGCAAGAAAGTCTACTTTTCCCATCACAATGAGCTGAGGTTGCTTCTGCTTCTTCTTCTTTGTTGTATTCTCATAGGGGGATAAAATCTGTTTTCCCTGAGAACCATAATTTTATTACAGTAATATACTGGGGGGCCTCCAATGTGCAGTCTCTCATCTAAATTCAAAGATTCCTGAAGTGCCCCCTTTTTTTTTTTTGCGGTACGCGGGCCTCTCACTGCTGTTAACCAACAAAGACATGCTGTATAGCACAGGGAACTATACTCAATATTTTGTAATAACCTATAAAGGAAAAGAATCTAAAAAAGATTCTTACATATATATTCTTTAGTTATATACATAACTAAATATAACTGAATCACTGTGCTGTACACCTAAAATACATTGTAAATCAACTATATTTCAATTTAAAAAAAGAATTATGTGCAAAAAATACTGAATTATTTGTATTAGTACTTTGATAAAAGTGTGCTTTCTGAGCTTTTTGTTTAGTAGTGGCATATAGTATTACATTTCTCTAGCCACTCTGTCTTCTGGCCAACAGTTCGTTTGTGGGATCTCTGATCTAGATGACAGGGAGATTTTGTATCTGTGTAGTCAAGTATTGAAGTAGCATTGTGTACTCATTAAGGCATCAGGCATAAAATCCCAGTTTTACCACTTACTAGTTATGTGACCTTAGGCAAGAATTTGACTGCTCTGTGCCTCAGTTTATTCATGTGTAAATTGAAGACACATAACTGTATAAACCTCACGGGATTGTTGGGAGGATTAAATGAATTACTCCACGTAAAGCATTTGGAAGTGTGCTTGATAATCCATAAGTGTTCTGCCATTATTATTTTGCAAGTGTGTTAAATCAAGAAATTAGAAAAGCTATAAAAGTCTTGTCATTCTTAGTAACTTGCTTTAACCACCTGGGCTCAAACTAGCTATATTGACTAACATTTCTCTTTGTGGTGTGATCTATTTGATAATTTAGGAGACTTCTTCATGTGATTTTTCTCCACATGTTTGTAATCAGGTGTAGAGGCAGGATGGAGGACCTCATAGGTGGCAGGACTCCCTCACATGGGTGATGGTTTGTTATCCAGCACACAAACTTCCTCCTTGTTTTGAGAACCGAGCTGAAAGCTGGGTATACGTTTTTTCATCTCTCTGGTGGCTTTTCAGTGCACTGCAAAATTAGCCCACTTTATTAAATTTGAAGCATCATAAGCATCCTCTTTCCAGATGTCTATTCGAATTTTTTTAAAGGGAAATTCTGTGAATTTCCCTTTCTTTTTCTGAACATCTGTGGGAACTTTATTGAAGCCTAAGAGGTTAAGAACTGTCCAGACATAAGCTCATTCAGTTTGGATGTGGCATTCTTGGAATCACAGTATTTTGATATTAGTTAAAATAATTTTAGTTATGCAAGTGAATTATCTTTATTCTTGCAAGAGAATGAGTTGAATAAAATAGAAACTGGGTTAGCTTATTTGAATAAGAAGTTATATGTATGTATGTTTATGTGTGTGTGTTTGTATTTATGTTCAATTCTTACCTTATTATCAGAATTCCATGTAATCATTAATGAATAATTAATCTAATGAGAAATAACATCTGTAAGTATCTTCAGTGTGTTTGGAATCATGTAAGGATTTTATAAAGGCTAGCTCATTTAATCTTCAAAATTAGGAAAATCATGGAATCCAACAGGATCCTGAGAGCAGCGGTCATTGATGGTGGATATTTGAGAGAAGAGCCACTTGTAATTCTTTTTTGACTCTAAAAGAGTGTTTGGTACATAACAGATGCTCAATAAATGTTTGTTGAATGAACTATAAATCTATGAATGAATGAATTATATGATTCTAAAGAATACATTAGAATGAAAAATATGAGTAACATTTAACCAAGGTAAAGCACTGTATGTATGACCCTAGACATGTCAATTTACCACCTGGGACCTCAATTTATTCATTTGCAAATCAAAGGTCAGATCTCATCAGCTCTTCAGTCTTAAAAATTCACCATGGAATTTACACCATCATTTACTGTCAGTCATTATTCTCTGTGCAGAAATACCTTTCACATTTCCATTAGCTGGTCAACAACAACTCCTGACATATTCTTCACTTCATTTTTCCTTTTGACTTTGTGATTTGAAAGTAAGATTTAAAAACGAATAACACAAGAAACAGGCACATATTAGACTCAATCCCAAAGGACAGTCAACTGTAACCACTGCATAAGAATAGAAATATGGCAGTTGGTATCCAAAATTTCTCTCTTCTTTTAAATGACACCTTCTCTCTCTTCATTTCTAATTGTTTTTAAATTTTCCTTAATTTGACCTAGTTTCATAGTTATGTGAAAATGCTTTGCTCCTAGAGCCTACTCTCATCTACTTGAAAAATAACATAGGTTGGACATATTCTTTAGTTTCTACTGGCCCATTTATAATAATTTGTCTACATTTCATATTTTTTTATTTTCCTAAAAATTGCCAAGGATAACAATTAAATTAAGCCACAAGCTCCCTAGTGAATGAAAGGTAAGACTAATGATTAGTGCTTGACTTAGGGGATAATGAAGGCTAACAGGAGCAAGTTTTAGCTGGTATTTATGGCAAGTGTCAAATTAATGGACTAGACAGAATGATTTCACTGACTTTCTGAAATGGTATTTTCCTTTTGTAGTTCAGAGTATCACGCGTGTACCGCACACACACACACACACACACACACAGATATAGTTCTAAAAATAAAGCTATGTATAGTCATTCTTGACTTGCCCCTCCAGAAATAAAGAACCTAGGGTCTGAACTCCAAAGTACATGACAGTCTGCTTATGTAAGCAGACTGCTTGGTACAAGAAGTACTAAAAATTGCTTAACCAGTTCAGTAGTCATCTACAATTAAGCAACACCCAGGGAACAGAAGTCTTATTCTTATAAGTAGCTGTTGCCCTATTTGAGTAATCCCTTTCCTTCATATAATCACACCTGAGACTGAATTTAGGGTGCTTGACTCTCCCTACCCTCTTGTAGGAAGAAGGTTACCTAAGGAGAACTACATTAACTCTCTCATCTTAATAAGGATTCAAAAGAAGTTTTAGCTCAAAATCTTTTTCAAAGTATTCATTACAAGAAAACTCTTTAATAAAAGATCCCCAAACCTAAGCTGATTCATTACAAGCAAATGTTGGATGACCCGGATTCCAGTAAAATAGAACAAAGTAGATAGTCCCTAGAGAATGTTGTGACAACGTATGTTCTAAAAATAATCAGTCTCCATCTATGGTCTTATGAAATTCTTTCAAGTCTTGGTCCAGATGTCTCTAAACCTCAGCTCAGAAGCTAATTGTGTCCCTTTCACTACAATCAGTAACTACACATATTTAACCAGTTTTGGTCCAACATCTGATTTTATTAACTTAGCTAAGGCTTCACCCAGCTGAAGCAAGAGGCTGTGCTTGAATAATATGCCCTCTGCCCCAATTCAAACACTTGGGGCTCAATTGCACACAAGTTTTGTGTCATCTGGAATTAAATCTCTTTGGTAGCAAAACACAATGAATTATTGATATAATAAGTGGATTCAAAAAGTACTATGATTCAAATGATAACAAATACAAAAGATATCTAATGTTTCCTATCTTTCTTATTTCAAATCCATCTTCTGTACTGCTTAACTCTGGACCAGACACCTTTCCTCTTTATACTCAAAAGAGGTAGAATTATTTTGAAGAGTGCAAGATTCACAATCCAAAGAAATTTATCTAAACTCACATAACAAATTAATGAGACTCATGACAATGGATTCTGATTATTGAGACATAACTGGCCCAAACTGCATAGATTATGGGAACATGGAGTTTGCTCCTTCCTAGCTACATTCCAAATATGTATGACAGGAAAATGCTACTACAAAGATGGGTGGCCATCCCCTTTCCTGATGACCCTCACAAAGCTTGTGTGTCCTCTGATTGTGGTGAAAAGGATACAGTTAGCTCCCGGACTGAGGTTTGGAGACTTCTAGACCAGACTGAAAAAATTTCATAAAAAGACC
This sequence comes from Grampus griseus, assembly GCF_964374135.1. Lineage (NCBI taxonomy): Eukaryota > Metazoa > Chordata > Mammalia > Artiodactyla > Delphinidae > Grampus > Grampus griseus. The sequence goes on along the minus strand of NC_138998.1, from coordinate 115,011,462 downwards.
ATGGTTAGAGATTGATTATTTTTAGGACCCCTGATGACAAAGCACAGAGAATCGAAGGAGTGATCAATCTAACCATTAAGTCCTCAAAGTCTGTTGATATCCCAATTCACCTCAGGGCTTGGTTCGTGACTCCCACATTTTTACCTTCACCCCCACATCTCTTCTATAAGACGTTGTCCTCTGGGTGATCACAGGCATCTTAACTTGGCAAAACTTGTTTCTCAAGTTGGGGACTGATTATTTCAGTACATGGGTTTTCAGTTCTACCCAACAATGTGAAATAGGTAATTCAAATTGTCTTTGAAGTTAAATCTTGATAAAAACACAATAAGGGTTTGAGAAAGGTCCCCCTCAGTTACTATGTAGGGGAAAGTTTCTCCTGAATTTTACAGTGCTCAGACTAATACTGTCAACTATTGGAATAATAAAACCAGCTTTGAGTAACATCTGCAAAAAGAATACTGAATCACTATGCTGTATACTTGAAACTAATGTAATATTGTAAGTCAACCATACTTTAATTAAAAAAAAAAACAACTTTCCTTTTTCTGATTTTTGTTCACCACTCCTTCCAGCCTTTGCTTTTCTCACTACGTGGAATATTGGTCTCAATGTCCTTTACTACACAAATTCCTACCTCGCCAAACAAAACTCTTCAGAACATGGTCTGTTGCCTATCATATAGTAGATGTTCAAAAAACACTGAACATCAAAAACATAAATGGTTTTTGAATGAAGGAGTGGATGAATGAGAAAGAGAATCTGAAGAGTTCTTAAAGGCGCCTGGAAGCAGTTTAAGCTCTTTCGAGGATGGTGAAAGATGTGGCAACATATTTCTTCTGCCAGAGTATAAGGGATTTTACATAGCATCAGCAGCTCTGAAGAAAAAGGTCAGATGAATCACAGATGTATTTCAACACACTTAGGGTATTGTAATAGGCTACTTTCCATCTTTCTTAAAGGAAGGTAATGTAATTAACATACTCTGGTATGTGTCTCTCCCCCTGGTCTTGGTGGGTTGAAGGGGGATATAAACTTGAGGCTACAAGGATTTAATTACAGGTTTTTGTTTAAAAGACTTGCTCACTAACTGTCACGGACTTACAATAAGGTAAACATTTATCAAAGTTACAAAGACAAAGAGAGAAAAAAGTAAAAACTAGAAGCAAGATTCTACTAAATAAATTACTAAAATACAGTCATTTTACTAGGAAAAGGCAAAATGAACTGCATTTGGATTATACTCAAAGATAAACTATACTTGAATTCTCTGATTTCTTGGGGTAGTATTATTTTATTTTACTTTTTATTTTATTTTACAGGAAGCTTCTCATTTTGAGAATGCAAAACCAGAAAGAAAGTAAGTCAAATTTACTTTGAAAACTTTATGTTCTCTTAGTTCTACAATGTTGAATGGACTATTTTAGTGGGTTTCCTGTCAAAGTGCTTTTTTAAAAATCGTCATGTACAAATCTAGGTATGCTTTACCCTGCTAACATTTATGTTTATGCTTATGCTTAGGAAACTTGTGTTGTGACATTCCTGTAGACAGGGATGTGAAAATTAAATTTTCAGAAGAAGAAACATGTGTCTAAACTAGGCTCAGATTAAAGTGGAAGCCTACTCGAAAACATGTTTCTATCGGTGAACTATTAATCTTCTGGAGTTCTCCTAATCCAAATAAAAATGTGTTTGCAAAGAGATTTGGGTTATTTAGGTCAGGCTTGGCTTTATATTCAGCACATCAAGCTGCCAGAGGACGTGACACACACATGGTGCATAAGGTAATGGGATTTTTAACTAATAAGCAGGAAATACATGGCAGCAGGAAGTTGGTTTATGGGGAAATTTCCAGATTGGTTGCTGATGATACAGAAGAACGGCTTCCTTGCACTCTGGAATGGTCTGAGACAAAATTGTTCACATGTGAAGTTCTTTCTGGATGTAGTCTTTTTTGACAGCTCTTGCCTCTCCTCCTCCCCCAACTACTTCCTCCCACAAAACACTTTGTGCTTTCATAGTCTTTCCTTCTTTTCCTGCTCAAAGCTTTCTCCCAGTAAGGATATAAAATGCAGCCATAGTAAGTAGATAATTTCATGATTAACAGTTTAGAGCACGTGCCAGGCAAGGGTAGTTGCATTTTAGTCATAGTTACCTACTTAAACTACATCAGTGGCATTTTAAGCATGAATGGGAGTAAAGAGTGTTTTTCTTAGCAGGGTTCTTCTCAGTCTTAAAGATCGCCCCACCTATGTAGCTGTTTATTCTATCCATGGATAAGGAACTCACTCATCCCAAATCAAATACTTAAACAAAATTACAGCCATTGGCTGACGATTGATGCTTCTACAGATTAGATGATACCTAAACATGGAGGGGCAGAAGGAATTAGGAATCCTTAATTATTAGGATTAATTAAGGATTAGGAATTAGGAATCTTCAAACATAAGCCAAATCAATTAACACGCTCCTCGGATTCCAACCAGTTAAAGTTGAAGACTTTCCTGAGTTCCTCAATTCTTTTGTCCATCACTCCCCTGAAGGGAATAACCTCTCCTGTCATTATGCACCTACTTCACTTTATAATATTATAAGTAGCTTTATTGGGAACACCTGTTACTTCCCAAGAGTTGTCCTGAATGAGCATTTTGCGTTAAAAAATTAAAACAAACCAAAATAAAATGGTTAAGAAAAAAAGAAACATTATATATGTAAGTTTTTGCTTACAACCCCGAGCTTAAAAAAAAGGTGAATAATGGAAAACACTCCAGCTCTAACAAAATTATTTACATGTACACTATGTGTGTGTGTTCACCCAATGTGTAAATTGATTAACATAATCAAGTATCAATTTATAGTCAATCTTATTTCATCTCTACCCATCTGACTCCCCACTCCCACCCCCCCTCACTGGGTTTTGTTTAAAGCATATCAGACACTTTCATGTTCCAGTATATCATTAAGAAACAAGAATTGTTTTCTTTAAACATAACCACAACACCACAGCTGTACTAGAACAAAATAAGAAAAATAACCTAATATCACCAAGTATACAGTCAGTATTAAAATGTCTCTGATAGCCTCGAGAGCTTTTTTAACAGCAGCTACTTTATTTGAATCACGATCCAAAGAAGATCCATGTGATGCATTTTGTTCATGTTTCTTAATTTATAGGTTTTTCTCCCCATTTATTTGCTGAAGAAACTGGATTATTCGTTCTGAGGAATTTTCCATATTTTTTAATTTTACTGATTGCATCCTTGTGTGTGTGTGTGTGCGCGTGTATATATGTGTGTTTGTGTGTGTTTTAAACATATGTTCTCTCTTCTGTTTCCTGTAAATTTTTAGTTAGATCTCCAGGCTTGATAAGATTCAAGTTTGATTATCTATCTATATATATTTTAAAAGTAGGTCATCAGTGACTGTATATTTCCTGTTGCATTACATTGGAAGCTCATGTATCTGGTTGTCTCTATTTTTACAACTGTGAAGTTGCTTAATGGGTTCAGATGGTATCAGACTGATCCATCCAGCACTAAGTTGCCCATCGGCCTTTCAGTTAAAAACTTCAACAGCAACTGGTAATTATTGCCCCGATTTATTGTTTCATTAGGGATTGTACAATAGTTATATTCAAGTTGCAATGTTCTGTCTGTATTTATTGAATAGAATTATTTGAAAAAGAACTTTCCCATATGAACTATTTGATTATCTTGAGATGCATTCATGTAGAAATGGCCTACCCTTTTTTTTTTTTGCAGGGCTGGGGTGGTGAGATTTATGAAAGTTAGTTTCTTCATATTGCACGGAAATTTCCAGGCAATATGTATTAGCTGTACTTTGCCATCCAGAGTCAGGAAGATTCAGGCCCATATGTAGAACTTAGAATTTATTCCTGCTCTCCAGGACATTGCACGCATGTCTAAGTGATCTAATTTCTGTTCACTTAAAATATAAATTATTAAATCTAGACTTAAATATTGGTTTCTTTTTTTTTTCTAGGTCAATCCGGAGATCTATGTCTGAAAGCAAAGTATTTGGTTAGTAATTCATAAGATTACTCATGCAAATGATATGTTCTCTTTCTCTAAGAGTGATTTTCTGCTGCTAATGCCATAAAGCAACAGAAAGTAATGGATGAAAGTAAAATTGATTTGTCTTTGAATTTTATAGAAGAAATTTAAAAAAAAGAAATGTGGTTCCATTCTAATTTTAAATGGCTAAGACAAATAAACCATTGATTTATTCAGAATAATTTCCTTTTATATTAAAAAAATAATTCTCTTTGGCTTATAGGCTGACTATCTTCCAATTTCCCAACTTTAGCTTGGAAGGTCCATGGTCAAGATGATCTCTTAGATATCTTTTCATATCTAGGAATCTAGGAATGAATAAAAAAGAAATAAAAAATGGTTGAATTATGAAAGACTTTCCTCAGCATTTCAAGCACCAGAGCTTTTCTTCAGTTTCTGTGGTTACAGTACCCATAGTAATAATAGGGGCAATTGGCTTGATTTGTATTTTAATTTTAAAGTAAATATCTAATTATTTTTAGAAAGGTAATGGAAGATATCTCTCTTTCCTTGACAGAATATAGAAAAATAGAATGTTTTATACTAATTATAAAACATTTGTAGTGACAAAACAACTGGATTATTCAGTTAATAATTCATTTTTTATACAGTTCATCAAACTTGTGGGTACCCTTTTTTCCCAGCAGCACCTAGAAGTCGGATGCTCAAATCCCCTTTTTCCTCTTTTCAAAACCAGGTTCCTGGATAGGGTATGAAAAGCACACTCAGGCCAAAGTGATGATCACCCGTGGATGCATCTACCAAGGGCATCTGCATTTTAATTGGGTCTGATATTCTTCCAGTGGCAACATCTACAGGGGCTGAGTCCCATCTCATTAGTCAAGGCCCTGTGGGCAGTAGTTGCTCAATATTTTGAATACTAGCCCTGATTTGAATAGTGCATGATCTGAAATAAAAGGAAGTAGTCACTGTTTTATTTTCCATTTATATATGCCCTTCTCATAGCATATTCAGTTTGTGCACATAGGACTCTAGATGTGTCCATGCTAATATAATTCTTGATGATCACCTGCCTTGTCTGTAGTCAAACATGAGAGCAAATACTGACTTTAAAAACAGCACAGCATGCTGAGTTTGTGTGATGCTTTTGTCGCATTATTTAAAATTTGCTTTATCGATGGTGTGATACAGCATGTGGGATGATTAGTCTTCAGTAAACAGATTAGAAGGGATTCCAGTTCTTTATTCTGGTGCAGTTCACTTCTTTACAACATGTCTAGACCCTGCTCCACGTATTAGAAGGACAAGTCTGGGAAAATCATGGTTCTCCCAGTCAAGGATCTTAAGCGTTTCTTGAAACAACTCAATGTTCTCTCTACACGCTTACTTAATCATTTTGTTAAAAACAGTGAAAAGGGCTTCCCTGGTGGCGCAGCGGTTGAGAGTCCGCCTGCCAATGCAGGGGACGCGGGTTCGTGCTCCGGTCCGGGAAGATCCCACATGCCGCGGAGCGGCTGGGCCCGTGAGCCATGGCTGCTGAGACTGTGCGTCCGGAGCCTGTGCTCCACAACGGGAGAGGCCACAACAGTGAGAGGCCCGCGTACCGCCAAAAAAAAAAAAAAAAAAAAACACACAATGAAGAATGTGGAGGGTGGAGCTACTTTAATTGATGTATAAAAAATAAATGGTTATTAATTCAAGAAAAATACTCCAAAGAATAATGTAATCAAAAGCTATCAAGAGGTATTTCAGTAGCAACCTTCTACCATCTATGCTTGAGTGCTTATGTAGTTTATGGAAATAAATGGGAGCCCACAGAACATCTGGGAGTGTCCATCAGGGACCAGAACTCCCCAGAATGGACCACAATGCTTTCTTTTTTTCCCGCTGCGGAGCACAGGCTCGGGACGCGCAGGCTCAGCGGCCATGGCTCACGGGCCCAGCCGCTTCGCGGCATGTGGGATCTTCCCGGACCGGGGCACGACACCGTGTCCCCTGCATCGGCAGGCGGACTCTCAACCACTGCGCCACCAGGGAAGCCCCACAATGGTTTCTTAACATATTACTTACCAAGTTACAACCGTGTGCTGAACTTGTTTTGATATCAAATTTCTTACACAGATGTTACCGTGAATTCTTCTAACCAATCTTCTGCTTTGCTTTAGAGGGAAAAACTGTGAATGACACAACTTGGCAGGAACCCAGCAAGCCTGAGAATGATTCCCACATCAGAAGACTCTGTCAGCTAAAAGGTAATTGCTAAATTTAGTTCAGCTGACTTTACATTTTCCCAAAACAGTTTAAAGGGCAGGTAAGAAAAATTTACATCTTTCTTCATTAAAATAAGCAGTGCACTGTGGTCTACTTAAAAAGGAAAAACTAATAGAATAGAATGTATACATTATTATACGTGTGTGTGTGTGTGTGTGTGTAGATACACACAGACATGCAAAAAGGAAGTAGAATGTAATTAAGTTGCCTGTTGAAGCAAAGAATCAGTTGCGAAAATATTTGAAAGTCTTTAATGTCTAAAAGAATGCAAAAATATATTAACAGTTGTGATTTTTAGGTTTTCTTTAAGAATTTAAGAGAAATAAACTTGACTATTAATGCAAAATTATGTCATTTTATGATTTAAAAAATCCCAAGAAAAGCAAATTAGCAGTCAGGTATAGGAAAATGTATTAATAATAAAAGACTTCATAATTAAAATTACTTAACTTTGGGAAGGTAATGAATAAAACAGAAAGTCGTAAGAGTTCAGAAAGATGAACAAGAACATAAAAAGCTGATCTGCTTGGTATTCACCTTCCAATGTTACTGGAACAAGAAATAATTGCTCATATTAGTTATTGATTATTTAAGAGTTTCTGATTTTTAATTTTAAAAGATTTTTTAATATTTGGGGACAAAGGGAATTATAATGTATTTTTATAGTCAGGAATTTAATGGTTTGATTATACACTCTGTTCAGATTTTGCCTTTTGAGCTCCATGAAGGAGCTCATAGATTTACAAAGTAATTATTTATGAAAATAATCATTTTCCTTTGAAATATATCAATTTTATCCAAGATTGAATAATGTTTTGGTAAATAGTTTTAACTTAATTTTTAAATATTCACAGATTTCTCCATTATAAATAAATAAATAGGTGAAACATTTTGGGATTATTTTAGATATTTTCTTTTAATTATAGGAAATCTTTTATTAATATTGTGTTTTGATTGGATTCTGTCTTCACCTCATGAATGCTAGCTGTATTCATTCACACCTCAGTTAGTTAATCAAACATCCATCCACCCATCCATTCATTCATCCATTTCTTTAATAAGCACGTGTTACTTTTAGATTATTGTACATTAATCTGTGAATAAAGAAGGTATAACTATATTACAGATTATTTTTAGTCATAAATTTTGCCATAAAACTCTTCAAGTATTCTGTTTTCTTTAACATCCTTTTTGTAAAATGCTGTGGGGTTTGTTTTTGTTTTAAATTTAGCAGTAGTAGGTAAGTAATTCTATTATAGCTACACTGACAAAGCAGCAAAAAATCTTGGCCTGAGTTGAGGTGCTTCTGATTAGTGATCTTTTCATTGTCAGAGAACAAAAAAGAAAGCCTTTAAAGAAGACTTTTCAGCTTTGATATTTCTCAGATTTTTAAGCACCCCTGTGTTCAGTCTGTGTATGTGTGTGAGTGTGTGTGAGTGTGTGTGAGTGTGTGTGTGTGTGTGTGCGTGTGTGTGTGCATGTGTGCCTAAGAAGTTCAGCTGACATTTCAGCAGTACCAGCTGAGTCACAGGACATTTCTTAGGGATTAATGCTGTGCTAGAAAGAGTTGATGGCCTGAGACCAAGGCTGTCGGTTCCATTGTAAATTGTAGGGAGACATTTAGTGGGAGAGGGAGAGCCACAAGTTGTGGACTTGAATTTTATGGGTGTAGTAGTTTCCCTTGGAAGGCTCAGAGTATTTCTAAGCAATCTGTGCCCTACATATCAACCTATAATATTTCTCTCTCATTTTAAGCACTACTATTTAGCTGTTAATTGCATAATTACTTAAGAGTGGTTTACTGGGCCTGAGGATAGGCAGACTGTGAAGTTTACTGAGGTGAAGATAGGTAGGTCCATTGTTGTTATCACCCACAGCCCATGTTTTTATTGAACACTAATGATGAAATTGTAAAGACCATCTTTCAATAAAACAGAAGAAAACCTATAGGGAACTGATAGGAGTGACATAAACTCCTAAAGAATCTATTACATACTTCGAGAACCAAAAAAAGTCCATCCCTCTCAATTTCAATATCAAAATGGTCTTTCCACATGACACAAGTTATATTAACAGCAATTCAGTCCTGAAGAGTATTGAGCCTGATGAACGAAACTGCCACAGGCTATATTTAGCCAAGGATTTGTGCCTGGTATTTTAATCCATAAAGATATTCACATACCCCAATAACATGATTATGTTATGTTGCTTAAGACAAATTTTATCACAATAGTTGAGAGCCAGAAGCATTTTTAGTTTATGTAGTCCATTTCCTTCTTCTAAGAATACTTTCATCTAAATCTACATCTGTGATACTGAGACTACATCTGTAAAATACATGCAGCCTAAATTGGGTTCTCAGGACTTTACAACTGAAAGCTTGGCATGATTTAGGTATCAAGGCAAATTAACCTATAATTCATGTTAATTGTTTTATTTTTAGCATTCTAAACAGGAAGAATATTCATAATATTCATTTTAGTAAAATTAAAATCGATTTTAAAAATCTTTTAAATTTATTTTGGCCTTAGTTTTATGGGGGGGGGGGGAAGCCTGAAAAGAATAAACTTTGAAATCTATGAATTGGAATTTACCCAAGATCAAGTTATGATTTAAGTAAAGATATTTTCAAGAAGAGGGTTTTCATTATTTTATACTAAAAAGTACAAAGAATAAAAACAAAGCAAAATTTAAAAAATGGGAAAGGAAACAAAACGCACTTGGAGATTTAGAGATTTTTTTCAAATGGTGTTACTGTGATAGACTATTCCATGAAACAGAAAATATGTGAAAATAATTGGCTATGTTTGTAGAGGATATAAGGGGCTGGATACATTCAGGAAACATGGTTAGTGATGGAAGGAAAATTAACTCTACTCATGCTGCTGCAAAATTATTTTTAAAATGAATCCTCTTTACGTATGATTTTGATGAGATTCATTATAAAAACCACATTGGTAAAGACATTAAGACCTTCCAGTTTAACACTGGAGTTACCATTAGTTTGAAATATTCTTTCTGGAATTCTAGTCAATATCATTATTTGGCCAGCCTTTTCAGAGTAAGCATAAGCATATAAATATTTCAGTTTAACCTCTCGAGATCTTATTCAGTCTTCTTCTTTACTGGCTTGATACCCTCATTTTCAAGATGGTGAATGTATAGAGTCACAGGTGCATTTACCGTTCTGCTTAATTTTCAGGGACCACAATTTGATTGAGATATTATTTCCCAAGAGCATGTACTTTAACTCTGTTTAGACTGGACTACATGAGGAATGACAGAGAGAAGTCTGATCTCACACCTGAATGTCTGCTTCTGATGTGGGAATAAACTTCCTAAGCAAAGGCTGCTTGCCACAGCAGGCCTCTTTTATTTCTAAGGAAGCCTTTCTGAATTGAATGACAAGAACACTCTGAGTTCTAGTGTTTTATACAAATGAATCTTGGTATCCCTTCAATTCTTTAGGAGAGTTCTTACTAGAATTATAGTTACATGAGTATGGTCCGAAGTCTAATTTCCATTAGAATCACCTAGAAGCTGATTAGAGATATTGCTTTTTTAATCAAATCCCCTTTTTTTTTTCTGCATCTGCATTTGAAGGGTAGTTGGAGTCTGAATGTTTATGCTGGAATATACATTCTTATGTACACTGTCTTTTGTGACCCGCTGATGTAGTTCATGCATGTACAGATAATCTATTGCTACAACAAACCACCCCAAAATGTAATGACATGAAGCAATATGTTATTCGGCTCATGGATTTTGCCAGTCAGAGATTCAGTCAGGGTAGTGCTTCACAATGTCTGAGGCTTCCTCTAGGAAGACTTGAATGACTGAGGCTGGTGGCTAGAGTCATCTAGAGGTTTCTTCACTTACATGTCTGGTACTTGTCTGGGATAACTTCAGGTTGGGCTCAGCTGGGACTGTCAACTGGAGAACTAATATGTGGCCTCTCCATGTAATTTGAGCTTTTCCCAGGCTAAAGCCTGGGTTTCAGGAGGGAAAGACATGAGAGGGAGCTTCACACATCACACAAGGAAGTGTCTTGAGAGTGAGTATTACAAGAGACCCAGGTAGAAGCTGCCAGCCTTCTTCTGACCCAGACTTAGAGGTCACAACACATCACTTCCACTGCACTCTCCTGTGACAAGCAAATCACTATGGCCAGTTCAATTCAGCAGAAGGAGAATTAAACTCCATTTCTTGGTGGAGGAGTGCTAAGGTCACATTGCAGAAGAACATGTGCTATGGGAGATATTGTTGTGGCTGTCTTTGGAAAATATAACCTGCATATTGCCTAATTCAACTATTGCCTTTGTTGCTGCTTCGGACCAAATTGCTCCTATCTTTATAAATGTTTTTGGCAGGGTAACATTTGGGAGGTTAGAAATAAATGAAATGTGTAAGATTACAAAACAAAGAGTTAATCTTCATAAAATGCCATTTTCCTGGTGTCCCTTTCTTCGTCCAAAACCCTCATAAATCTCCCATTTTTTAAGCAGAGGCCACAAATGGGTAGTTTTGGAAATAAATTTATTTTGAGAAAAAGCTTGTTTAGGCAGTACAGTATTTTAAAAATCAAGAAATTTTACCTTAAAATTCATATATTTATACTCTATTGAGAAACATGAGGGACATTGCCAATCCTAGGTCCAAAGTCTGAGGTGATTTCTGTTGAGAGAGCTGAGAACAATGGCTGCCCATTAGCAATGGCAGACAGACCTTCACCTCACCACAGATCTCCCAATGTCTCCTTGACAAAATTCACTTCATTGAGTTAAATTACTTATTTGCCTTCTGTAGATGTTTATATTTGCAGCACTGGTCTCGTGGGTTATGTCCACATTCCTCCACCTGGCACTCAAGGTCCATTGCCATTTGGCCTTACTCACCCACCCAGGCTCACCTCCTCTTGTGCAATATCTAGAACTGCCCTCTGACGTGACCAATCTCAATTTCTACATTTAATTCAACATGTTCCACTTATTCCACACTATAGGCTAGTGTTCACAGTATTGCTGCTGTATCTAACTTTTCCTTTTCTTCTGCCTTTCCAAACAATCTCCATTCTTCAAGCTTCCACTGGGGCCCTGCATCTTCTGGGAGTACTCTGGGTCCTGGTGCTCTCTTCCCACCGTAGTGTATGAATCACTCATCTTACTGCCTTGCACTGTTATGGAAGTGATATAAATGCATTGTGCCCATCCCTCGCTCTGTGGCTTCCAGATTCGAGAGTACAGGAGTCTACTTCACTGGTGTTTTCCTGAGCCCAAAAGAGTAATTATAGAGGGAGCTCTCCAAAATTCAGTTTCGAGGGATCACAGAAAAGAAAAGAATTGAAAAGGAATATAGGAACAGAGGAAAGATTTTTTTTTTCTAAGTACAGAAAATAAATTTTAAAAAAAAGGTGTAAAAACTCTGTTTCTACCATTCTGAGTGTGTGATGGCAGATCTTTCTTCAAAGAGACAGATCACAAAACCAGCTCATTTTAAAATTTCAGCATTTTCTGGAGCCCTGTAGTGTGGTGACTCTGATGTGAAATATTAACTAGGTGGTGTAAATAATTCTGAGACTGAGCTGTGAATTTAATATATCTTTTAACCATAGCTATAATGGGGATGGGGGGATAAACCTGCTTCTGTTTTTCACTATGCGTGGAAGGTAGGCCTTGCCTCTTCCTTCCTCCCCCTCAGAATACAAGAATGAGGAATACTGGAAACTTGAAGTAGTAGTAGTGACTGGAAGTAAAAGGGAGTGAAGGTGAAAGAAAAAGTCATTGGCCTGGAGGCCAGGTGATTTCTGTGGGTCTCAGTGTCCTCATCTGTAAACTACGGGGCTTGGAGTAAGTGATCCATGAAGTCCTGTCTTCTTTTAGCGCACTGTGTATGTCAGATTTATATAAATGGAGCCCGTTTTACAGGGCCTGAAAGGGAAATGCTGCTATCTTTTGAAAAGGTTTCATTTAGCTGCAAGCAAATGGATGACACACTCCAAAGCTTTTACCAAAGCAGGCAGAGAAGAATTTCAACATAAATAATTCATGTTGAGAAGACATAAGCTAATGAAGCTCAAAATGCCAGGGATGGAAAGCGCGGTTTAACAGAAACAAGTGAGGTGATAACATTACCTCATAGCATTTTGGAGTTAGAAGTGGTTTAGTAGCTCAGATGCTACTCTTTTATAAGTGGGAAGGAAACTGAGTCCCAGAAAATTTCCATGGCTTGCTCAAGGACACAGCTGGTCAGAGGCATCCTTTGTTTTTTTTTTTTGTTAAATTTCTATTTTACTTTGATTGGTTTCTTATAAGAACAGTGTATCTTTAAGAAAGTAAACATTCATGGTCTAGTCAATATAAGGCCTTAATAGACTAAAGAAAAGTTTTTAGGTATTCAATTGCACTTAAACTTCTTAAATCTTGTAATTTCTGATAATCTCTGTGTAACGCTTACCTCTTTTCATAGATCTAAATGAAGATGATTTTCTTTTGAGTAATAATAGACATACTCTTCAAGGAAAAAAACTCCAAGGCATTTCTTATCAGGTAATGTAAATAATCAACATTTACACGGTGTTTGGTGAAAATCATCTTGTTATAGATGTGTACGTGGTGTACAATACTTAGCTTTGTAGCTATTTTGTATTTAGTTACTGCAGGCTGTTTTGTAATTCATAGGCTTATGTCTCTGTGAATTGGAATATAAATGAAAAAATTAAATGATGATGAGTTAATAAACCATTTTGATTATGCAAAACATCATGCTCTATAGCCTCTTGATAAGTAACTCTGAACTTGATAAATTAATATACTGGGATTTTCTCTGGCAAAACCTGTGCTAAGTGTTTAGAACTCTCTGGCAATCTTCAGTGAGGGGCATGTCCCTCATGTTTTATGCTTGATGTAAAAACATATACTGTGATTTCTGACATAGCCCTTTAAAACTTGCATTAATTAGCCCAGGAGTTCAAGCAATTAAGCATGTCTGAACCTTGGGCCTCCCTAATAATAACAACATAGCATTAATTAACAGCCAAATCATTGCTATTCACCCTGTAACAAAAAATCATATATGAGTCAATAGGGCCAACTCAGTCATCATACTGATTTTTGATATTTTTCTGACAGCCATAGGGTTCTCTTTAATCATTCTGATGGTTTTATTAGAAAATTTAGAACTGACCTTCCTCAGCACAGTAGATTGATCCACAGGCAGATGGTAGGTAGCATATGAATTATGAGGGGTTGATTTGGTGAGGAAAGGGAACTCAAATTCCTAAATCCAGCCTGATTTCTGAGGCTGTCGGAGGTCCTCCGATGAGTTAGACAGTGGACCATAACTTTTGATCAAGCACAGCTCCTGCTGGCTGCTCTGATGCCGCCGGAGCTATAGAACTATGCTCCCGAGAGAGGGCTGCTGCGCCAGCTTGCACTTCGCCGGGAAGTCTGTCAACCAATGGGTTCTCCTGCAGTGTACGGTTGAGAGCTCTGAAAACAGACAGGGCTCTGCTGGAGTCTTAGTTTGGCCCTCGTAGCTATATGACCTTGGGCAATTTACTTAATCTCTCGATGCCTCAGTTTTCATCATCTGTAAAATCAATCTATAAAGAACCTATATCTCATGGCTGTCATGAGGATTAAGTGAAATACTTCATTAAAGCACTTAGCCTCATGGCTGGCATTTAAGAGATGTTTTTAAAAATTTAGTTGTTGTTAGAGAGCCTCGTCTCTTCTCTTTCCCCTTCCTTCTCCTCTTACTCTTTGCAAGAATTTAATGACCCTTTCACGAGCACAGCTGGTAGATTATCTCTGAAACATGCAGTCTCATCCTCCCAAATTTAGATGAGCTTAAGTGAAACACTGTCTGATAGCAAGGAAAAAATAACAACTGGTTTATAGTAAGAGCTCCCCTGACATGTTTTGTGCCCAGAGGAATTCTTCTTTAGGTCTTTAGTAGAAAAATAGAACTATCTCTTAGAAATAAGAAAATGATATAGAACATTCTTAGACTAAAGGGTTGAAGGTAAATCTTTAACACCAAACTTTCTGTACAGTTTAATTGGCTAAGAAATGATTCTTCTAGAATGGTAACCGTTCAAATGTACTATGTAGTTTATCACTAAAGATTAGTTGAGGGAATTCATACCCAGTGACAGACAGGCAGGAGCTATCTAATCTAGAAATCTTCATTTGAGAGTTGGGAGGTGATCTTATCTATCTTTAATATCCCTCTTCTTATTCACAGTAGGCATTCAGTTGAGCTTAGTTAATTAAGAAACACTTTTTCTGTATGACAGAATACTTCAGTGTAACAGAGTATTATTAAATATTAAGCAGCGCTATGAAAATTATTAATATATTAACTCCTTGTGACTGAGGAAAAGAAAAGTAGAAGCAGTTTACCCTTTGAAAGATGAAGGAGAGAGGGAACCATTCTCTGGTGAGAAGGGGAAACTGGCCCTTTGGTGGAATCCATAAGAATGGACTTTGGCACAGACTGTGGCCTCTCATCATGTGAGCAAATGACTTACCAGAGCATCGTTTCTCCAAGTGTGGCCTGGGGACCATCTATATCAGAATAACTTAGGGTATTTTTTAAAAATGCAGATTTCTGGGCCACACCCCGGTCCAACTGAATTATCATGTCTGAGGTCCAGGAATCAGTATTTTTATGTGAGTTTTCAGAGGAGGCTCAGTACATGAACCATGAGACTCTGGGAACCAGATAGTTGATGAGAACTTGTCTGCAGACTTGATGTCTCACGTATTTTCACTTTACAAGCCCCAACTAGGTTCAGGTCTGGTCTGGGAAGAGAACAGCCTCCTGGAAAAACCAAAGTTGAGAGTTGTTCCGTATTACAGGAATGATATGCATTCATTACAGAACTTTTTAGAACTATATAAAAGTAGAAAGGATCAAAATACTGAATAATATCTTAAAAGGGTGAATATATTCATATCACTGGCAATTTTACTGAATATAATTAACATGGGATAAATTTCATAAGATGTAAAACATATTATAGTTATTATTACCCTAGGACCATGCCTACAAAATATATTTTGGACAATACAAACATTCAGAATAAAAGATTTAAACATGAATTGAATTTCCAGCCAGAGTACATTCAACCAGACATGTTTCCTTCATGTTCTCAAACTGAGAAGATGATCTCAGAAGTAAAAGAAAGTACAAGGAACCAAGTGGCCGGAGTGGGGGAAGATATTTATGGAATGCTTTCTCTGATACTGACTTTACTCCGTGAATATTTTTGTCTGCTTGGCCTGGGATTAGTTTGTTGGAGGACCAGGCTTGCAGGAGAAGTGCTCAAGGGGAGAGTTTGAAGCAAAGCCAGCTTGCCTGGTACTGTGATCATTATAACGACCATAAAGAACATCTTGCGGCAACTTGACTTCCAGCCTTGATTTTTGTATCCTTGTTCTTGTTTGTTCTTTTCCGGCAGCATTCAGTTGATGGCTCAAACCTTTTGTAGCATATTGAAAAGGGTATAAAATATGCAGTAATACGGACTTTGGGCTAATATATTTTCAAAAATGTTTCATGCCTCATTTCTCATGTAAATTCTTTGGTTGCATTCAGCCTTCAGAGCACCATTCATATTCATGATATAGAAGAAGGATAACATTTATTACTTTCAGTGCTAGTGGTATTCAGCAATGTCAAGTACCTCCAGCCAGGAATGCACCAAAACATTTTCTCCCTGAGCAACTTCCGTGGAAAAAGTGTTGCTGAATGAATGAATTTTTTAAATATTAAAATAAATATTTATATTTATACACAATATATTTATAAAATATATAAATATATTTATTATATATTTACATATAAATATATAATAAAAATATATTTTATTATATCTATTTACATGTAAATATATGTTTATATTTTTATAAGACTATATGTATATTCCCCAAAACCTTAGGTTCCCTAAGGTTAGAGTGTTAGATCACTCCATACGCTTTCAATCAATTTCTTTTTTTCTTTCTTTCGCGGTACGCGGGCCTCTCACTGCTGTGGCCTCTCCCGTTGCGGAGCACAGGCTCCGGACGCGCAGGCTCAGTGGCCGTGGCTCACAGGCGCAGCCGCTCCCGGGCACTCGGGATCTTCCCGGACCGGGGCATGAACCCGTGTCCCTTGCATCGGCAGGCGGACTCTCAGCCACTGCGCCACCAATCAATCTCTTTCTTGATGTTCTTTTCTGTGGCAACTGTAAGGATAAGTATTTGAATTGTCAGCCTCCCCTGCAGTTAGGAGTGGTCATGAAACCCAATTCTGGCCAATGAGATGTAGTCAGAAATGCCTGGGGAGGGCTTTCTTTTTTGAAAAAAAATAAAGCAAAGCTTCATGAGGAGAAAGCTTTGTCCTTTGCCCTTCACCCTCCCTGGAGCTGGAACTTGATATCTGGTAAGTTAGCAGCTATCTTGCAACCCTCAGGGCAAAAGGCACATGTTAAGGATGGTGAAGCAGGCAAATGTGTGGAGCATGACTCATCATTGACATTCTTGAGTAACTGCATCAGCATTGGACCGCCTATGTCTGGACTTCTTATTGTGTGGAAATATAAGCCCCATACTTGTTTAAGCCACTATTGTTAGGTTTTCTGTTCCTCAAAGCTGAATGTATTCCTAACTGATATACTTTATTTTTAAAATGGTTACTTCTGCTAATACTGAATCCTAATTGGTTTAAGATATTAGACCCAAACTGTGCTCACAGAGTTGGATGATGTCTGGAATCAGCTCTGACTGTACAATCTAGACTAGCCTCCTTCAATTCTCAAGCAGTGTAATCACCATCTAGAGTTGGGAGTTAGTCATTTAGTCTGTAAGATGAAAATTAGATTAATAACAAAAAATCTGTGGACTACATACAGTTCATTGGCTATATATATATATACTTAAAACTGTATCCAGTACAGCACAGCATTGTTGGGAAAGGTGTGTATATTAGATCAAAGCAGAATTGCTTTTTGGTGAGCTTAACTGAGGTCATGACACCAAGTGACTAGGGAAGAGCTTTAAGGTTATGCTGTGATCCTCTTGTTAACAAGCAGCAGAGGCAGGTCCCTCATTAGGTTTCATCAGACAACTTTTCTGTGGTTCTAAGCAAAGTTGTGAACAAACCATAAGGCAGGAAAAAAAAAGAGGCCAAAATGACAGATTATTTAAATAGCTCCTGAAAGTGTCAACTAAAAAATAGTCTTTACGTGTGATATGATCACTTAAAGATGAACTAATGATGTTGTGCATTGCTCTTATTTTCAAGTACTTTCTTCTCCATTATATAACTTTAGCTACTATATTATCTGTTGCTGCATAACAAATTACCCCTAAATTTAAGGGCTTAAAACAGCAAACATTTATTATGCCACAGTTTCTGTGAGTTAGGAGTTTGGCAGTGGTAAAGCTGGGTGATTCTAGCTCAGGGTCTCTCATGAAGTTGGAATTAAAATGGCATCTGAAGGCTGCCTAAGCCGAAGGAACTGCTTCCAAACTCCCTCTTGTGGCCGCAGCCAGGAGGCCTCAGCTCCTTGTGGGAGGAGCTGTTTGGAGGCATCAGTCTCTCACCATGTTGGACTTCGCATGGGGCTGCTTGAGTGTCCTCGCAGCATGGAATTCGGCTTCTCCCAGAGTGAGTTGTCTAAGACACAGAGTAAGAAGGAAACCAAAATGCCTTCTAAGATCTAGTCTCAGAAGTCAGATACCATCACTTCCAGCTTATTTTATTTGTTAAAGGCAAGTTATTAAATCCAGCTCATACTAAGGGGAGGGGACTTATGACCCATCTTTTGAAGAGAGCAGTATAAAACAATTTGTGGGTATATTTTAAAACCACCAGAGCTACCTAATAATATTTTGAGGCTACAGGTGGAGGTGGATTCCTGCATCCCAAGACCAAGATTATAACTCATTTCACAAACAGAGAGAAGTAGAACTCTATTTGGTAGCTAGAATAGAATGTAACCTCTTTTTTTTTTTTTTTAACTTTAAGACTTTAAAGACTGGCTTTAATTGGTATTAAAAAACATTGAATGTTATGTAATGTACATTTTTGTCTCTGGTGAAATGAAGTTAAAATCAGACTAGATCTTATTTCAGTATCCAAAGTGATACTCTATCTATCTATATTCCCTTTTAAAGCAAGGAAAAGAGTTTAAGCAACCTTCATTTTAACTTTTAGTTTATTCACAGAAAAGGAGATGGCTGGTAGTAACAAATGAATTTTATGAATGAGCTGTGTTATCTAGCCAGGTTCTAATTCTAAATATCTGTGGGCATTTTCACCTCTTGATCATCTTAAAAGGTTGATAGGAATTATTTGGGTATTTCTCAGTATTATTCTCATTTTTAAAAATTAATTAATTTATTTATTTTTGGCTGCGTTGGGTCTTCGTTGCTACATGCAGCTTTCTCTAGTTGCGGTGAGCGGGGGCTACTCTTCACTGTGGTGCGTGG
Organism: Grampus griseus; assembly: GCF_964374135.1. NCBI lineage: Eukaryota > Metazoa > Chordata > Mammalia > Artiodactyla > Delphinidae > Grampus > Grampus griseus. Next base: position 114,992,681 of record NC_138998.1, on the reverse strand, counting down.
GCGTCTCATTGTGGCATCTCATTCTCTTATTGTGGAGCATTGCCTCTAGGCACGAGGGCTTCAGTAGTTGTGGCTCACGGGCTCTAGAGCACAGGCTCAGTAGCTGTGACGCATGGGCTCAGCCGCTCCACGCATGTGGGATCTTCCCGGACCAGGGTTCGAACCCGTGTCACCTGCATTGGCAGGCGGATTCCTAACCACTGCGCCACCAGGGAAGTTCCAGTATTATTCTCATTTTTAAAAGAATTATATAATTTAAAAAATGACTAGCAAACATATTCTGGTAACTTAAACTGTGCCAAACTAGTTGATATCTTTAAAAGGGAACACAAGCCTGAAAATGTGGGCCTAATTCTTTAAAAATCCACATGCTACACTCAATGGCAAAATAAAATCCAATCACTCAGTACTAGTTTCCATCACTTCAGCTACTCTGTCAGTTTCTACATTTTGCCTCTTGGTTTTGGTCTAGAACTTGTGGACTTCTGCCTAGCTTTGGTTACTATAAAGTAACCAAACTTGCTTTACCTTTATATGAGTCATAACTCTTGACTTTGGACTTGTTTAAACTCTCTGTGCCTCAAATTCATTATGTGTAAAATGATGCTAAGAAAAACTTCTTATGATTGTTATAAATATTAAACGAAGCAGCATATGTATACTACCCCTAGAAGATATTCAATGAACATTTATGTCCTTTCCCTAAACTCTTCTTAATCCCATTTTAAGACTTCCCCTCAGAATAAAAGTTGAAATTCGTGTCTGTTTTCTATTATAAACTCTATCCAGTGCCTTTTGCTGTAGGCTTGTGGTGCCCTGGGTAGAAACCGTGCTTAATGCCGGGTACTTGGATTTTTCAAAAGAGTAGAAGTTGACAGTAAGGACCTTACATTGACAGGAACCAAGCATAATAAAAATATCCTGTGCTATTGATGCAGGAAGGGGAACCTCTTCCAGGGCCCAAGGATGAGCTCTTGTCTAACACTCAGAAATGAATTGCCCGAGGAGACACACGTGCTGACAAAACAAGAGACTTTATTGGGAAGGGGCGCCCGGGCAGAGAACAGCAGGGTAAGGAACCCAGGAGAACTCTGCCACATGGCTTGCAATCTCAGGTTTTACGGTAGTTGGGTTAGTTTACTGGTTGTCTCTGGCCAATCACTCTGACCCAAGGTCCTTCCTGGTGGCGTGAGCATCACTCAGCCAAGATGGATTCCAGTGAGAAGGATTCTGGGAAGTTGGTAGGACATCTGGACTGGAGTCTCCTCTCTCCTTTTGACCTTTCCCGAAATCTTCCCATTGGTGGTAGCTTGCTAGTTCCACATTCCTTACCAGGATCTCCTGTTGTAAGATAACGCATGCAAGTAGTTACTACGTTGCCTGGCCAGGGCGGGCGGTTTCAGTCCCCTAACACTATGATGCCAGATATGACCCAACTCCAAATGTATATTTAGTTTGAGTTTAAACTCCATCAGAGTTTCAAAGAGAGATACCCATTATGTACCCAATGATGGAGGGCATTAAGGGAAGAAGAAATAGACGGCTTCATAAACCATTTTTCTGACCCTAACTTTCTTTCTACCAAACTTCTTCTGGGCTTTGGACCGTGTGTTGGGACTTGAGTAAGTGAGGGGTTGGGAGTGAATTCACTATACATATAATGTATATATACTATATGTACATACGTGCACATACGTATTCATCTTTGTATACATGTATGTAACGATCAAGTTACCGATGAAACATTAATCACTGTACTTTGATAATGTGATAACTTTGGTTGAGGAAATGAATCCTTTCCCAGTTATTCTGGTATCTTTGTACAGTTTTGTTTTTGTTTGTTTTAAAGAATGTCAACATCAATCTTCTTTTCTTTTTTTAACATTAAAAAGGGTGACATTTGAATGTTGAAGTTCTTCTCACTCCCAAGACATATTAAGCCTACTGTATCATATTTAAGTGGTTTCTCCATCTCTTTCCCAATAATTTTAATGCCATGAGCATTGTTTTCTATAGTTCTTTGTTACATTTGTTTTCAACTGGCACATGGAAGTGTTTTTAGAGAACATAAAAAGACTTGTCCTTATTGAGAAAGTTCCTGACCCAAGAGAAGCATTTCCTTCAAAGAAGGATGAGTTTTTAATGTAAAAAAACTTTCCCTAAAATTTAGCAATTTCTCTTGAGACATGGAAAACTTTTTAGTGTTATAATATATCACCTTTGTGTGCCAACTCTCTCGTATGACATTGAAATCCTCAGATCACGTCAACCACCTTCCTTTCCTTGTTGAGCTATTGCTAAACAGAGGTTCAGGGAAAGGACATGTTTTAGCAGGTATGGAAACATTTCCAGGACACTCATGTACAGCAGCAAGTCTTGTAATATTATGGGCTTGAATAGACTGTAAATCCTCTTTGCAGTTCTTTTTCCAGATTGGCTTTTGGGAACACTATAAGCTAAATTATACAACTTTCCTTGATTATTATTTCCCAAGATGTAATATAAATTTGCAGAGTCTGTGGCAAATAACCATCTATAACAAATCATTTTCTTTATGTAGGTACAAATATAATAGTTTCAAGATATCTCCATTTATGGCCCGCTCTTCCCAAAGATAATTAACATGTTAACATCTAAGTTTCTATAGTTTTCTTCTCAACAGTACTTTTTTGTCAAAGGAATGATAGCTGTGCTAGGTAGGAAGAGGTGATGGAAAGGTACTATTTAATTATTACTTCTATTCCCTGAAAAATTACTGTACCCTACCTTTGCTGTTTCCCATGCCTTCTGAGTTTTTAATGACTAGTTAAAATATCAAAGAGCTGTGGGGAGAAAAACAACTGAATCTCAATGAATACTAGAAGGACTTCCCCGATGAAAATAAGGCTATGCGTTTGGGAAGACTAAGAGATAACTTAATTAGAACAGAATCAAAAGAACTGGATCAAAGGACCTGGAGCTACCACTGACTGTGTTCTTAGGCTATGAAATTCATATTTCTGTGCCTCAGTTTTCTCACCGTTAAGGTGTTGGACTAGATGAATACAAAGGCTTTTTCAAATGCTAATAATCTGTGATTAATAGTAGCTCATTCCCACTTTTTCCTTGATACTCTTCTGAGGTCCAAGAGTTTATATAAGGTAGCAAAATGGATACATATATAACATAATGTCCCTAAACTTATTTGAGCAGCAATGCATTCCTATGATCCAGCTCCTCATTTTGCAGACATATAGGGAAGTGAAGTGGCTTGCTCAAGTGCACATGTCTAGTCACAAAGCAGAGCATCACAGCAGAGCAGTCACTTATCTGCAGTCCACGGCTGGTTCTATTAAACCAGGTTTTCCTGACACTTTTCATTTATTTATTGTGTATGTTAAATTATAACTCCTAGGTACAAGGGTTGTATTTTTTCTATGTAATTTACTATACCCATAGCTCCTTATAGTGTTAGGAATCCAACAGGTGCTTAAAATAAATTAATTAATTTGTATACTGGCTCTTAAATTTCTTATCATTCACATTTTTTGGTCAACTAGAGACTGTACCCCCCCCAAAAAAAGAAATGTGCTTATGAACTGTTCCAGAAACTTCTTCAAAATTTCAAAGCAGAGGATATTACATGGAAGTAGGAAAGATATTGCTTCTGCAGCCTTTCCCCTTAAACCAACACAACCTCATTTGCATCTCTGACTTGTGTAATCCTGGCAGCTTCCAGATGGCTTGGCAGTGTCTCCACGTTAAAAGATAGACCGCAACCTACGGGTCAATGAGCAAAGAGCAGTCTTGGCTACTCATACAGAAATGGGGAGAGATGACTGTGAACTTGTAACTTCCTTGCGTCTTAGAAAATAGAGCCTAGATGACACATTATTCCAAGACCAGAATTATGCACCCCAAAATCTGCTTGAGAGGGAGAAGAAGGAGCCAGAAATCTGTTAGAACTTGAGTGGGTGATTTGTATTTATCTAGTGGGATAAGCCTGTTACACAAAGGCTTTATTAGACATGCTAAATTACATTGCTTAGCTGTTCGAATGCCTGCTAATCCTCTAGGCAAATGCATTTCCTTTCCGCACCTTACTTGGTGCAGTCTTTCCTGTGAATAACCATCACATTTTATTTGTATTTCTCGTATGACACACATTCACCTTTTCCTCCAGATGTATTTTTCACCAACTGTTCAGTTCCCATATATTTATTAAGCATGTTAGAGACGGGGGTTGAGATGTGCAAAACAGCTCTGGAACCCCAAAGAGCTCACCTTTCAGGGGAAGGGACAGACACAGAAACTTAGGTGACTGTTTTCTAAAATCACTCATATTAAGCAATGAGCATCACAAGGCAGACAAAATGTCTTATTCTCTTTTGCGTCTCCCAGAGGTTAGGTGCTCAGTAAATATGTGTTGAATGAATGAGTAAATATCTTATAAGGCTTCTAGGAGAATATATTCTATTTCATTAATTAGTGTAGGCACCTGCCTATTCATTCAATGACTTTTTTTATTGTGCCCAACCCTATTTTAAGTGCTGATACAGTCTTCATTTCATTTCAATTTCTATCACAAAAATAATACATTTTCTAATTATAATTATGTAAGTATATTTAACATCAACATGGCAATTTTTCCACCAGTTATTTCTTCAATCAATGTTTCTTTTGTGTAAATGAATTATTTCCAAATTGTTTTTTTAGCTAGTTGTAGTTCCAAAGAAAGCAGTGAAATAAACCTCTGAGATGAAACTTGTTTGCATTGATTGATTCTAGTTCATAATCCTCTTGGTTTTATTACTGTCCATTGAGTTACTAAATGTTAATTGATCATTGTGACCTTACAAATTATCTTTTTAGAGTATGTTTTAGGTCATAAATAGAGAGTAATCACTTTCACGTGAAAGAGAATGGAGATACAGTTTTGGCAGAAATAGATTTGATTAAAACAAACCTATATTCTTAATACATTTTTAAAATTATATACTTTCTCCCAATTATAGAAGTAATATGTCTTCATTGTAGAAAACTTGGAAAATACCGAGTATATAAAGAAGAAAGAAGGCACTTAGAGGGGGGGTTTATACTTTTTATACAAATTTGCATTCTGATTTTCCACTTAACAGTGTATTGTGTGCATTAACAAAATCATTTCTAAAGCCCTAAGAATTGGCAAAATTTGAGTAAATATGTGAAAAGTCATAAGACTACGAGGTTCAGAGAAATCGTCAATATAAAATACATGAAACTACTTGAAGTTTCACTTCAGGGTGTTCATTAAAGCTTCCTTTAAAAAGAAACCAAGATAATAGGTTTTTAAAAACCTCTATTTCCGCTTTTGAAGAAATTATGTGCTATAGATGTCAGGTGATCTGGTTTTTTCCATTTGAATACTTGCTAAAGAGATCACTAGGAGGAAAAGTTTTCTAAATCAGAAATTAAGAACAAAAAAAGAACAAAGGGAAATTATTTTACTTCATTCAAGGTCTATCATGTTACTTTCCAACTTCCTTTTCATTAGTAGCATAAAGAGATCGCAGTTCATACAGTTAGATGATTTGGATTTACTTAGTCTCCATAAGCCTCAGTTTCTCCTGTGTAAAAGGAAGGGGATAAAATTAGAAGAGATTTAAATTCCCTGGTAGTGAAATACATATATGAAAGAGAACACATGTATAAATATATGTGATATTAAATATTCATATGTATTATATATAAAGACATATATAAAAGAAGATATATATATTATATTATATATATATGAAGATAGGCCTATAAATCTATATACCTGATACTTATCCTCTATATTGGAGAACCACATTTAACTTATAAATCAAAACCCTGAGTTTGGTTGGTCTTAATTTGACCATCAATACCAGATAACTAGTAACTAGATAATTAGTTGGTTCCTAAAAATCTTGTGAGAAAGAATATTGGATTAAAAGTCAGAATACTTGGGCTTCCCTGGCGGCGCAGTGGTTGAGAGTTCGCCTCCCGATGCAGGGGACACGGGTTCGTGGCCCGGTCCGGGAAGATCCCACATGCCGCGGAGCAGCTAGGCCCGTGAGCCACAGCCACTGAGCCTGTGAGTCTGGAGCCTGTGCTCCGCAATGGGAGAGGCCACAACAGTGAGAGGCCCGCGTACCGCAAAAAAAAAAAAAAAAAGTCAGAAAACTTGATTCTCATCCTAGCTCTGTTATTAATGAATTATCTTTCCCTGGATAAGCCACTTATCTTCTCTGGGTTTTCTCTTTTTTTAAATAGGGTGGTAGACTAGAAGTCCAGTAATTTCCATCTGGCTCATAAAATATGATTGTAGGACTAATCCAGTTCAATAATTCATTGGTGCTATTTTCTAAAAATTGTTCTATCATCCTAATAGTCAAGCAAAGTGTCAGAAAATGAGGTGTATTTAATCCAACACTTATAACAAAATTTTTACATTATTTAAGGAATGTGAACCAAGTGAACTAAAAGATATGCACATTTACATATAAAAATATAGTATATAAATTTTAAAATATATGTATGAAAATATTAAATTTATATTCACATATAATTACCATTTTGTTGAAGGAAAACAATAAGTAAGCAAAATACAATAATTTTTAAATTTCCTCTCATTTCTCAATTCCTAATCCTGTTTTTTGCATCATTACATTTTGAAATAGATAGATAGATAGATTTTACCAAATCAAGTCCTCATCCATTTATTCATTCATTCATTTCATATTATTTATTTATTTATTTTGCGGTACGTGGGCCTCTCACTGCTGTGGTCTCTCCCGTTGCAGAGCACAGGCTCTGGATGCGCAGGCTCAGCGGTCATGGTTCACGGGCCCAGCCGCTCCGCGGCATGTGTGATCTTCCCTGACCGGGGCACGAACCCGCGTCCCCTGCATCGGCAGGCAGACTCTCAACCACTGCGCCACCAGGGAAGCCCTCATATTATTATTTTAACTAATTCATGTGGAGTACTGTCAACAATGTTACAGATACTAAGGCTACTGCATGATACCTATATAGAAGGGTATGGTTCCTACCTTCCTTCAGTTTAAAGCCTATTGGAGAAGAAAGACATTTAACCAATGATGACACAAAAATGTAAATCTGAAATTGCAATGAAAGACAAGACTGTAAAAGAATGCAGACCTAATTTGGACTTGGGAGTCAGGAACGATCTGCCTGAAAAAAATGACATTAGGCTGAGGCTCCAGGGGTGAGTAGGAAGGAATTAACCAGGTCAAGAGAATGAGAATAAGCATTCCAGGCAGACGAAGCAGCATATACAAAAACCCTGAGAAAGGAGAGTTACAGAGATTAGGAAACTAGAGGCCTGCACCTTCTGAGCCAGTGGGGACCCTAGAGAAGTGGGCCTTATAGACCCAATTAAGTTTTGGATTTTATTAAAAGAATACTTGGGATTTCTGCAGTCATTTAAGAGATAGTAATATCACCAGATTTACATCTTTCAAAGAGAACTCTAACCTTATATTACAAATCAACTAAAGGAGTACAAAAACTAAAAGAAAACCAATTGGGGACTTGGCAATAGTTTCAATGAAAGAAAATTAAACTAGGGTGATAACAATGGAAATGGTAAAAAAGAAACAGCTTCAAGACACATATTGGAGAATAGACCAAACTCGGTAATGGGATAAATATAAGTAACCAAAAGAGAGGTAAATGGCAAAGGTGATAATCCGATTTGTGGGATATGCAGGAGGGTGGATGAAGATGGCATTCAGTGAGTTGAAGAAGACCAGATGAGAAACATGTTTGGGAGAGGGACGGCTAGAAGTCACTCTTGATCAGGCTTATAAATCATTTTAAATAGACAGTTGGAGAGGTGAATCTGAAGCTCTGAAGAAAGCCTTAGAGAAATAAATTGGAAATCATCAGCATATAAGTGGTATTAAAAGCTGTGTGTGTGTGTGTGTGTGTGTCTGTGTGTGTGTGTGTCTGTGTGTGTGTGTGTGTAGATGAGAAAAAAAAAAATGATGGCAATGTTATATAAAGGCCCAGAGCTAGTTCTAAAGGAATTTAAGCATTTAATTTTGAGAGAAAATGAGATGCCAGCATATAGGAGTTAGAGAAAAAACAGCCAAAAAAGGTGAAAGGAAAAAACAGGAACATATAGTCACAGAAGCCAAGAAAAGAAAGTATTTCCTAAAGGTCATCATGGTCAATATTGCTGAATATCAAGTAGTAATGGAGTTTGTGGAGTTCACTGGACCACAAAAGCAATTTAAATGGAATAGTAGACACAAAAGCTGATTGATGAGTACATGAGATGGGTTGAAAGGATGAGAAATTAAAAAGCTTAAATTAAAGGAAACATACACAGTTAGCTTTTTTGAGAAGCATGCCTGGGAAAGGGAGTAGAAAGAGTGGTAAATAAAAGATTGTGAATTAAAGATGGATGAGATCAGAGCACGTTTGAAGGCTATTGGGAAAAGTCCTTTAAAAAGGAAGATGATCAAAATTCAATGAAGAGGGAAGATGAATAAAAATATAAGCCAAGTTGTGTCACTCCTCTGATTAGAATAAAATATATATTCCTCAGCCTGCTTTAAAAAATCTTCCTTGAAGACTCCTAGTTAAATCTCCAGCCTCATCTCATGCCACTCTTCCTTTCTTTCTCTTCCTTAGGTATACAGTAAGAATTCTCTCAAGAATTCCAGGTTTAGAACCTTTGCACGGGCTGTATCCTCTTCCAGGAATTCTCTACCCTCTGCAATTTGCCTAGCTCACTCTTTTCCATCAAAGTTTCAGTTGAAATGTTCTTCCTGACCATCCACTGAATCCAAAACGATCTCCAAATTTTCATATGTCTGGTTCCTTCTTGTCATTCAAGCCTCAGTTTCAGTATCCTCAGTGAAACCCTTCTGATAACCTAATGTAAATTAGTAACCCCCCCATTCCCTTGCCATCATCCTGTGAATTCTTAGCACAGCACTTCTTATGCCACATTTTATTGTTCATGTGCTTGTTTATATGTTAACGGTATGTCACTTCTCTCTAGAATGTAGACTATGAAAGCAGGGATCTCATCTTACTTGCTCAATGCCATATTCCCAGAAAGTGTGATAGTGTTTGGCATATAGTAGGTGCTCAATAAAAATTTGTTGATTGGTTGAATGGTAAGTTTAATTTACAGGTCGGTCTTCTTAGAAAATATCTAGAAATTAAAAGGCACATTATGGAAATTTTAATCAAATTCAGTCTAAATATACAGGTAACAGATTAGAGGATTGTAGTGAATAACACTATTATTTAAAAATATTCTAGAAGACTTATTTTTAATAGAAAATCTTAATGATTCTATACCTCTTATAATAATATTAACTCTAATTTTCATGCATCAGGTATATGCAATCTAATAGCAAGAGAAAGTTTTCCGGAAGTACTTTGCTATTAAAAAGTAGCCAGCCTAATATAAACAATTTACTACGAGTAATCCATTTGGTAGATAAAACATAAGTATGAAGCCAAGAGTATATTTACATTCAGCAAGCATTTATTAAGCCATGCACAATCCTAGGCATATCGGATTCAAAAATGAATAAAATGCAATAGACTGATCTCTAATAATTCAAATATGAGTAACTGAATAAAGATATAAAAGTTAACAATACTGTGTCTTAAAAAGGCTATAATAGGGCTTCCCTGGTGGTGCAGTAGTTGAGAGTCCGTCTGCCAATGCAGGGGACACGGGTTCGTGCCCCGGTCTGGGAAGATCCCACATGCCGCGGAGCGGCCAGGCCCGTGAGCCATGGCCACTGAGCCTGCGCGTCCGGAGCCTGTGCTCCGCAACGGGAGAGGCCACAGCAGTGAGAGGCCCGCGTACCGCAAAAAAAAAAAAAAAAAAAAAAAAAAAAAGGCTATAATAGAGTGTGAACAAAATAATGCGGGGCCAGTTTGTTTTACCACCTCTGGGCCATGGAACCACACATTTGAATTTAGACACTATTCAAAAGTTTCCATTCCTCCTAGGGGCAAATGGTTAATAAGAAATTCAGTTACCCTGGATCTAACATCTTTCCCCAAATCAAGTGAAAGTCTTTTTCACAAAGAAGGGGGAAAGAGAAGGTTATTTTTCTGCCAGTGTAGAATGGAGCAATTAAGCTTTGTCTGTAAGATGAAGAGGTTGCCATAAGAAAAGAAGCACAACAACAAAAAATACTGTGCTCAATGGTTGTGCAATGCCAGCTCATTATTTCTGGAAGGGGCTAAAGATTAGAAAATCACTCTTCTTGAGTTGTAATAGACCTGTAAAGCTGAGTAACTCAGAAAGTACTGAAAAGGAATACTGGGGAAAATAATACAAAAATAAATAGCAATAGAAATCGTGGTAAGCTAAGCATGACCTATGGAAAAAGAGGAAAATTTTGCATATCTAAGAAAATCTCATCACAGTCCTCTCTGTAAGATTAAAATAATTTCAGTATTTTTCCATTTATTTAATGCAAACAGGTATGGCTTGCTCTGACAAAACATCCCATTTCTTATTTAGGTATTATTATGCAGACAGAACATCAACTTTATGTTGGTTGTTCAAAGTCATTCTTAAAGACCAGAATAAGAACTAAATATAATAATTAGAAACGTTTGCATGCCAGAGATCCTTTTCTTCCAAATATTTCTTTGGGCTTACAGTCTCTGTCAAAGGATTGGGAAGCACTGTTATAAATATGTCTCATTCAAACATTAATGAGGAAGCAAATCATTCAACTTTTAAAAATTGCAGCATCTATTTTGATGTCATTTATCAGCTGTTCGATGAAAGAATGAGGCAGAGAAGTATTTCTGAATCCTGAGTTTTCTGAATGAAAAAGAAGTATTCCTCTATGCATAATTTCTTATCTTGTTACTACAACAGAATACAGCTATCTTACCAATTAGTATAACATTTAGCACATAAAGTGTTAATTTCCAAAATATTTTGAAATCTTTAAGAGAATAATATCTTAAAAATAATAGGTAAAAGCAATATAAATACAAATTTGTCAACATTAAGCTAGCAAGAAATATTTCTGTATCTTCCAAAAAAAACTTTGAGTCATTAAAGCAATGTTAATTCTTTTATCAATACTTTTTTTTGCCACAATAAACCAATGACTAAATACTAATGACTGTACTAAAACATAACATAGAACGTTGTGGCTGTGTTTTTGCTTTTCTCAGTGTGTATCTTTTAGAAAGCAAGAGGCTATTTAAAGAAAAGTATATTGTTTGAAAATATTTTATACTTGAAATAAAATGCTGTTTTACCAGAAGTTTCCAAAAGGAAAATAAAGAAAATTGTATTCTGCTTTTTTTTTTTTTTTTTTTTTTTAACCACTATCAGTCTATTCTAACACATGCAAGTAGCAACTTTCAATTTCTGGCTCTATCTACGTTATGCTGCAAAGGACTTTTTCCTGTCCACCATTTCACCTTGAGCAGGGGTGCCTCATTTATAGATTGCTCTGGATTCAATCCATTTTGCTGCATTTTAAAGTAAAAAGAAAAAAATTGGTCAAAAATTGCTCCGTCTTGTTATGACTGGCCAGCTGTAATATACTTTTACAAATTTGAACCTGCAAAAGGTGGTGTGTTTTCAAGTTATTGCTTAAATTGTCTCAGGCTACAGGTCAAGGTCATATTATTCAATTTTCCTACGTTTATGATCTCGACACATTTTATATTTAATTTTTTGTGGCGAATGATTTGTCTTTACCCCGAGCTGTGTTTGTGCTAGGCCATAAAATCAGGTGATGACCCCGCAGAATCCGTGGGCACCTTAAAGAGACTACAGAAATTGGTTTGGACCAAGAAAGCCAGGGTGCCGAGTCTGAATGAGATGAAACCTACATCAATAAATCTCCGTAAGTAAGAACTCAATGAGCTGATAAAAACGTTTTGAGGAAGAATTGGGGTAGCATATATTAATGAAGGACATTTTGATAAGGCCTTAAAGTAATCATTAAACGTTGAGTTTTTTGGGGTTTTTTTTTGCCAAGTTATTTGTGAAACAAGTATCCTTACACTGTTCCTGAATTTCATCCATGACATTCGCTTTCCCCTTTCCTTCAGAACCAGACTCAGAGGAAGAGTGAGAGAAAGCTATGGGTAAAGCTCAACAAGAAAATAAGGGTCAACATTGTCCACTGTTCCCATTCCTTGGCCATAGAAAACAGTATGATTCAGTTTTGATGTGAGTGCAGCTAATTGGCAGATCGTGACATGCAACTTTGATTTTCATTTATTTACAAGAATGAGCTATTAATCATAATCTTTTGTTTATACCAGCTAAGCATTTGAACTTAAATAGATTCGACCATATGGCACAATTTACTTAGGGTAATATATGTTTCTATTTTCTATAAATGTTTTATATACTAACAGAAATTTCATCAGACCCTACACTACATGCAAATATAGGTCTCACTAATCAACTTTATAGGACCAAAGATTGTACCTTTTCCTTTTGTTTTCTCAGTCTTGTTCTTACTTTTCCAAAATATTTCACCATGAGACATACCACATGCATAAATCTCTTTGCAGATTGATACTAAAATAGAGAATTTTAGGATACCAAAAGAATTTCCAAAAATCTCTACTGAGATTTCATTCTTTTAAGTAAGGCAAAGATTTGATGTGCTTCTTTATGATACTCTCTTATACACATGACCTCAAAAATTAAAAATATTTAAGAATAGAACATACCATATCATGCTTATAACATGTGGAGAATTTTTTTTAATTTGTATTTTTTCTACAGTGTCTTTCAGTACACTATTTGCGTGTGGCTTCCAGTCATTCCAGTCAAACTGGCTTTAATCATTATATATGCCTTCAAAAAATTTTAGGTAAATCTGTTTTTACAAAACCAGTCACTTAATATATCAAAGATTTACCTTTTAAAGAAATGCTATTGTAGGGCTTCCCTGGTGGTGCAGTGGTTGAGTCCGCCTGCCGATGCAGGGGACACGGGTTTGTGCCCCGGTCTGGGAAGATCCCACATGCCGCGGAGCGGCTGGGCCCGTGAGCCATGGCCGCTGAGCCTGCGCGTCCGGAGCCTGTGCTCCGCAACGGGAGAGGCCACGGCAGTTAGAGGCCCGCGTACAGCAAAAAAAAAAAAGAAATGCTATTGTAAAACTATTTTGTAAAATTATATGACTTCCTGGTTTATCCTGTGATGTTCATTCATTTCTATTATATAAAGGGAATTATAATAGTCATAATTTCTACATGTGAAAAATTATCAGACCTCTTATTTTTCTTTACCATTCAGAAGATGAAGATGAAACATTGATTTCCTGTATGAAATTAGCCAAATCCCAAGAAAAGAGAGTTAATAATGTTAGTACAAGGAGGAAGGAAGAAATGGAGATTAGATTGGATTCTATTTCTGCATCACTGGTTAGACCCAGTACTTCAACTGGATGCAGCTTGGCCAAAATATTATCCCACAGTGGAGGTGAAGCTCAGATGTGGAAAAGCTGGAAGCCTTTCCCAGAAAACCCGCTGTGGACATATGTTGATTTCCAAATTGACTGGGTTGGACCCTGGGACAACTGTTTCCACTGCACTCATCACCCACATCTCAAGTCTTCTTGTACAGATATGGATCTCCCACACTCATGGGTAAGTTTGTAAACTACGGAAATGTATCATCTTATCTGGTTGTTTGTACTAGCTGGAAAGAAACAGATAACAAATGTACTATTCAGTCAAATTTATGAGTCTCTGGAAAGTTACCAGAGCTAGAGCTGTCTTTCCAAAAAGCAATGCAGCTCTTGTGACTTCTGCTATCATGTTACTATTAGACATGTTCCTTGTGTTTGAATAAACTACTGCATAATATTTTCCAGGGATTTCTTTTTAACTAAGGGAAGACAATGGATGTTGATTCAGATCAAGAAGATGTGCGTTGAATTATCTAAATTATTGCTGTTGTCTTGCAGTTTCACTGACAAATAATAGCTAATTTAAATGAGCATTTTCTTTGTGCATGCTATTCTTCTAAGCACTTCACATGTATCATTTCATTTAAATTTCACAACAACCCTATAATGTAGGAAGTGTTATTCTACTATTAATTCCTTCCTATTTTACAATTGAGAAAAATGAGGTACAAAAAAGTAACAGGTACAACGTCACAGATCTAATAAGAAATGGAGCCAAGATCTAGAAACTAGACTAGAGATCCTGATTTAAGCTAATACATTATAGTGTTTTCCATATACTAAGCTAGGTCATAAGGCTATATGGTGCAAGAGAAAGAGTATGGATTTGGAGTTAGACAAATCTGGGCTTGAATCCAACCTCTGCTATTTGTTTAGCTTGGGCAAATTATTGAACTTTTTAGTTTCAATTTTCTCAATAGTAAAATGGAAATAGTAATATTAAACTCATGAGGTAATTGACAAACTAAAATTAACTAACACAAATATTCTAAGATTTAAAAGTGTCTAATTTTTTTCAACTTGAACATAAGTTACTTATCTGCCTGGTATATTATTGTTTCCTTTAAAAACATTACCCTATCCCTTCAGACTCAGATCAAATGCTTTGTCCTCTAGAAAGCCTTCCTGGGTCATGCCAGACAGGAAGTTCCTTCCTTTGAACTTCTAGATCACTTAAGGGCATTATTCTTTCATTGTATAGGCATCAAATATATATTGGTGTCGCTGTGTGCCAGTACAATATTAGATTGGGGACGCAGAGCTAAACAATACATGCACTGCTCCTGTCTTCATGGAGCTTACCACACTCCACACTGTAGTGGGATGAGTTGGACGTTAGTTTATTTGCTATAAGTAATTCATCTTTGTATCCACCATAGTCTCTAGAATATTATAGGCACTCAAATATTTGAGTAAAATTTGCTGACTAAATGAATGGAGTTTTAGAAACCAATGGACTTTGTTACCATAGATCTAGATAAAACTTTTCTTCTCATTCTTCTAACTGTCCCTATATTAATGCAATCGTACATAAACTCAGTTATTATGTGTGTGTGTTTGTGAATGCGTGTATTGATTTTGGTATATATACATAGTAATGTTTTTCTTTTTTATTTAGGTAGTTTTGCCTATTTTAGTACATAGCTAAATGATTAAGTAAGGAGTTTTTATCTGCAGAAGGTCAAACATATCTGCAGAGTGCTCAGAATTTCAGATGATAGTGTTCAGCATTTGTGAACAGGAAAACCTCAGTGGATTTGGAGAGAAGGTTCAAGAACATGTTAGAGTTAAATTGGTTTGGTAAACTTAATGAGACCCCTTGCACTCAGGGATTTGAGACATAGAGTGAAAGAAGTTGGATGAGTGCAAATTATTATTTTTATATTCTACACATATATGCTATAATAATAGCAAGTAAAATATCTAGTTTCATTTTAGCATAGCTGGTATTTTTTTTTCTGTAGTAATTACAAGGCTATTATTTGGGTTATACTTTAACTGTCATTCTAGGCAAGATACAGAAGGCAGATAGGTTGAGGGAAAAGTCTTCTCAAATGAGTGTTACTTACTATCAATGGCAGGCAGTCAGCAGTGACATTTTTGCAATTTTATAGGGTAAAAGTGTGACCAGATTTTTTTCTAAATGTACCTACATATACAGATACATTGGAGCTGGGCCTAAACCCCACATTTTTGGGGAAATAAAACCAATCCACGGATTAGTTTCTCGATGTCAGAAATTTCAGCAATAGTGGATTGCAGTGTTTTTGATCCCATCATTAAATCAGAGTTTTGAGGTGGCCTGAAGGTGACTTGTCTTCCAGACAGTCCTTATTCACCCAGGTACACCTCCCTGCTAGCCCACTTCAGGCTCACACTCTCAAAGCTTGTTCTTATAGAGCTGGGTGTAATGCCAACGCTGACATCACTAGCAAAGTGAGATCGGGCAAACTCCTTACCCTCTTTAATGCGCAAATTCCAATTCTGTATTGGTTTCAGACCCTACTCATCTCTTTTCCTCCAAGTGATTCTTTGCATACTGAAAATACCCATTTGTAAAACAAGGTTATCGAGGTCTGCTGTGCAAAGGCTGCTGGGAAGATTAAATGAAATCACGTCAGGACTCAGTTGATAGTAGGTAATATTTATACCTAAATCAAAGGGTCAAGAGGCTTGTACTGGGCTTGGAAAGGAGCAACATTTTACTCAGTTGAGATACCATAAACAAATTGAATCCAGACAGGGAAATGTATTATTTGTGAAGGACTCTTCACAGAAGTCAACAAGGGGAGAATGAGACACACATAGATGTTTAACATGCAGTTTAGTTGTGTATAAGGTCTACGGGATCTGAGGAGTGGGGAGAGATATGTGATTACAGACTTGATATAAATTGAGAAAGGCAAAAGATGAGATTTATGAAAGTGTAAATTCCACAAGAGAGATGTGAAAGGAAAAACTACTTAGGGATGTCGATCTTTTCTAACATCCAAGATGAGTGGTGTTGAGAATTTCAGATGCATCTTAAGAAAGGTAATAGTGGAGGTAACCAAAAATAATATTTGTAGCCAAGTGTTTACAATCAACTTACAAGGAGAGTGATTGAAGGGTATTTATGAAATCCTGCGTGCTGAGAATTTGAAACATCATAACAAAAAAGGAGAAAGTGAGCCACAGACTTAGTTGGGAATAAGGGCAAGAAAGAATAAATTTGTGTGTTGCAAAGGAGACGAGGTCTTCCTTTAAGGTAATATTAAAAGAGTAACTAATATATTTTTCAAAATCTCGGATACTTTTTTCAGATTTATAAGAAGAATAAATAGTTTATCAGATTAAGAAATGGAAGTAATCTTGACATGAAAAAGGGGAATAAATATCCCTTTTTCCCTTCAAATGTCTAAAATGTTCCAGAATCTATTTTATAAAAATAGTGTGATATATTTAAAAATGATAGTAACAAAATCTCTTTCAGAAAGAAGGAAAGTCAAAGGCCTGAAAGAACAAAACAGAGACCCATGTACAGAAGAATTCAAATGCAGCATAGATAGAAAAATTATAATAATGAGAAACCAAATTACATAAAAGTCAAAGAAAAATAAGTGAAGTTTATATACCAAATCTCAAGGTGAGAAAATAAACAAAGCTCTACTTAAAGCATCTTAAAATGCATAAGAAGAGGATGATAAGAGTGGAGCTGAAAGGTCTTATTGGAGTATTATATGAACCCATCAAAATTGCACCAAAAGAGAAAGTGTGGAGAATGGAAGATTTTTTACAGAACTGTTTCAGTGAGAGGAACAGGATGTGTGCTAAAGTTAACTAAGAAATAAAGGAACAAAGATTTTACAGTTAACCTTTCCATTCAAATGGGAGTAGTGGATGTTCTAATTATTGACATAGAAAAATGTTCTTGGGTCCTACAGCCCCACTGCTAAGTGGTTTCAGAGTTTTAATACTGTCCCCCCAAAACTACTGATCTATGGGAGAGAGGTGAAAAAACCAGGATAAGCTATTTGTGCCTATCTTCTACTTTGTCTTTCTATTCTCAACCTTGGCAATCTCTCCCAGTATCTCTGACCCTAGTCTAGTCTACTTCCTTCAATCAACATGACATGTCATTACCAGATTAATTTACTTGACTAATCTACTTGATAAATGCTACCTGAATAATGATTCTGAAGCTCAGAATCATTAGTGTTACTAGTGCTACCGCTCCCCTTACAAACTTTTAAGCATCTCCCCAACATCGACAGGTTCAAAAGCAAACTCATTCACCTGTTCTGCCTTCTAACTAGATTCTCACCAGTCTCTTTCACACACACACTCTGCTATAAGCACAGTGATACCATCCTTTTGCCAAACACAATGATTTGTTTCCCATCTTCATAGCTTTGTTTATACTGTTTTCTCATTTAGAACTTCCTTTCTTCTCTACCTGTTTGATGACTAGTATGGAAGGTTAAAAATACATATGGATGAGTAAGTATTCATGTGGTACACTTTGAAGAAAAAAATGTGTGAAAAGGAATGAGGATGAGAGGACCAGTAAAAAGAGAGTAAGGAGGCACGTGGTTTAGAAAAAATGCAAAATTAATTTCATAGGCTCTATTATCATTTTCTTTGTACATTAGTGATGTTAGATTCCTGACAAAAGTCTCTGTGTCCCACTGATGGGCATATTTTTACTGGCCCAGTGAATAACACATACCAAGAAGACTGTTCCCATATCCACGCAGAGGAAGACAGGCTATGAACCATCAATGCCTGATTCCTCATAGTTTAACGCCCTTGTATGCAACTCTAACAGCAAAAGCTATTTGTTAGAGCAGCTTTAAACTTGTATCTGCTTACCTTGGAATTACGGCGGTATGGAAAGAGAACAGGTTTTAATGAATGGATCTGGACAACCTGTGAAAAGGAAGGCAGAGTAAATAATAATCTGGACTGAGAAATGCAGAAGGAAAAATAGGAAAATGTGATAGAAAAATACCAAAAGATATTTATACTTATTACAATCTGCACGGAAATTAATTAACTTGAGAATCAAGATTCTAAAAATAATTTAAGGTCCTAAATGAACAAGAACAAATAATTAATTATGAGTATTTTACATGACAAATTTTTAATTATAGCCAATAATATTTGATGGAAGGAAAATTAACATTTACCCAAGAGAAGAATTTGAAAAATGGGAGATGCTGCAACAGCTTATTCATTCATTCATTTATTCATTCATCCATTTATTCACTCATTAGCAAACTCATGTCAAGTGCCTCCTAAGCCTCTTAGGCTATGAATATGTATGTGGGAGGAAGAATCTACTGTTTCATATTTATAATGAGAGTTTATGGGGTCTTATGAAAAAAGGTAAAAAGGAAAAACAAATAATCACAATCCTCAATATAAAAATTCACTAAGATGGGAAACATATTGTGATACTTGTATATAAAATAATCCTGGAGAAGATCTGGCCAGATGTGCAAACACATTTACATTAAAAAAGAGAAGTTGGGCTTCCCTGGTGGCGCAGGGGTTAAGAATCTGCCTGTCAGTGCAGGGGACATGGGTTTGAGCCCTGGTCCAGGAAGATCCCACATGCCACAGAGCAACTAAGCCCATTCACCACAACTACTGAGCCCGCGCCTAGAGCCCGTGCTCCGCAACAAAGAGTAGCCCCCACTCACTGCAACCAGAGAAAGCCCACGCACAGCAACAAAAACCCAACACAGCCAAAAATAAATAAAATAAATTAATTTTAAAAAATTAAAAATTTAAAAAAATAAAAAAAGAAGTTATGGAAGAAACATTTAAATTATGAGACCTTATAATAATGCAAGATATCAGATTTATGGAAATTATTTAGGTTGAGTTTGAGGAGAGTAATTTGGAAATGTTTATGAAATGTTTAAACATATTTTTCTAATAAAATCTTGTATAATAAATATAAAGATAAAATGAGAAAATGTAATTGCTCTGTAAGTGTGAAGTCTTATTCTAGAAGTCCAGGATAACTAGAGATATTTTTAAATTAGACTTTTGAAGCAGGACAATGTAGAATGCAAACGAATCAAATTATTTGGGCTAATGTTTGGCTTTTCCCAGTTACACAAACCTCATGAATATAAGTGAAAATAACAGACCCGTGGTCTAGTTCTAGAACTATTATAGAAACCAAGAATCCCTCTTTTTCATGAATTGCCCTAAGAGTTTTGTCCCACTTCTCTCTTTGTTTTGTTGTTGTTGTTTCTCTGTGCTTATTTACGCAAGTGCATCAAATTAAGGAGAAAGTTGAATTGGTACTCCCCAAAATAAACTCTTTCTAAAGTCTTCATAAAATATTTGTAATTTAGAATAGCTCTTGTGATAATGATATAGGACCCATGATAATCAATTATAACTACATTTTGGCTTCTACAAGAAAGTTGAAATTTGCTTCTTTGGATTCTCAGATAGACAAAGGAGGACAACGAATGTCAATCTGAAGGGGACGCAGTTATGCTCATTGAACATGGGAGACCTCAAGTGCCTCCTTACTGAGAACCTAACTCTTTTGCGCGGTTCAGAAGAATGAAGCAAATCACTAATACTGGACATTGGCCTTTGGGAAGAGAGAGGCCTAAATGTTAGAACATTTTATATAATGAGCCTTGGAGAATGCCCCAAGTATTGGTAGAATTTCTTCTGTGGCAGAGAAGCAAGCTCAAAATTCAAATATTGCTAAGCAAGCTAAAGACAAAGTCGTATTTTGAGTGTGCAGCATAGTGTGTCAGAAGCCATGTTACACATCAAAGGAGCACAGGTTGGAGCCAGGAGAGCCAGTTGTGAGCTCAACTCTGTCACTTACTGGGATCTCTCTGGGTCAGGATGCTTAATCTCCATGGCCTGCTACCTCCTCATCTTTAGAAAGAGGGAGAGCTATCAATGATATTTAAGACTCCTTTTTATCTTCAGTATTTGGGCTATGAGGGTACACCAAGGAAGATAAGGCCTATGTGCAGAAAGAGATTAGTACATAAAGATTTTCTTTCAGCTTTTTCAAAGCAGCTCTCTTCTCACTTTTCAGGTGCCCATTGTTGACCTGGTTTCTTTCTATTTTTTTTTTTTTTTTACATAAGCTATTTTAGGTTTGGATTTTTATTTTTTATTCTTTTTCCTGACCAACTACATTTCCTCTGTCCTGGCTACTTCCTCATGTTCTGAACCAGCAACTATGTATGTGAATACAGACTTCACCTGGGATACAGCCAGGTTCTCCTGACCATGAAAACTTCTTCATGAACCAAAATGTCTATATTTCCATTCTCAGGAACTAAGAAGGTTTCTGCCACTCAAGAAGAACTATTTTTTTAAATCCTTTTGAATGCCATCTCAGAGGACAAAACCTTGTTTTGACAAATGGGCGGGTGAAGTTTAAATAGAATTGTAGAGGGTGGCAGAAGAGCAGGGGCCATGCAGTGTGAAGAGTGCTGGGCTGGAGTGAAACATCCTCTTCTGCCACCATCACCCATCTCTCTCTCTTGCTCCCTCTCTCTCTCTCTCTCTCTCTCTCTCTCTCTCTCTCTCTCACACACACACACACACACACACACACACACACACACACACACTAGGTGGCACCTTTGAGATCTTGTCCTGATCATGCAGACATGTCAATACAATGACGATCATAATCTCCATTGAGTTAGCAGTTGACTATATTTCAGGTGCTTTTATATATGCTATCTTTGTGTTATGATTCAGTTAGGTGGTATTATTATTCCCATTTTAATGGTAAAAGAGATTAAATAATTTATGTAATGTAACAGTAGGTTGCAGGACTAGATTTTAAACCCAAATCAGTAAGAGTCCAACGTTTTCCTGCAAAGAGCATGACTTCGTAACTTTCGAGATTAGGCTAGTAATGTATCTATACTTTCTCATCTGTGAAAAATGAAGACGTTAGTTCCCAACTTTCAGTATAAAATGAAATGATGCATTTGAAAGTGCCAATTCAAGATAGGGGCTTAATCACTTAATAAATAGAGTCCCTGCCTTTGAGATGCAATATAACTTTTTCCACATTTCATTTTATACTGGCGCTGTGAACTAGGCAAAACATCACTGCCATCTTACAGATGGAGAAATTGAGGCGCATGAAGGTTAAGTGAATTACCTGAGGTCCCACAGCAGATGATGGCAGAGGTGGTACTGAACATAAACCTCCTAACTCTCAGTCCAGACCTTTCCTATCACAAAGTTATCTTTAACTAGTTCAGCAGAAAGAAAAATAAACATGGTGGCAAAGAGGAGCTGTACATGGTGGAAACTAAGAGTAGTGGAGCCGAAGAAGCCTAGACTTGAACTGTAGCCTCACTGCTTACTGTCTGTGTGATTCCTAAGTTACTTGAATTCTTTGAGTTTCAGTTTCTTATCTATATAGGCATAATGAAGATTTCGTTGTGGAGTTCTTGTAAAAATTGGATGCAAAATGTTTAACTATACCTGACACACAGTTGGAACGTAATGAAGAAGAGCTACTATTTCTAGTGATGATTAGTACTATTTAATTACAAGTTTTAATTATGTGTTTATAATTATTTACCTTTCATGCAGTGAAAAACAGCATTATGTCTACGATATGTCAGGTATTTCTCTGGGCTGTGGGACCACAAAGATGTCACACCTGACATCAGAGTCTCACCATCAATAATTCTCAGCAATTTTGTATCATATGAGATAATGTTGTAGTAAATGTACATTTACTAATTTTCACTAATTTTTAAAATGTATAAGTATAGTTTGCCCAATTTTCTCCCTATAGATAAGAAAGCCAGAACTGCCTAGTTTGGGTAGGGTGAGACCCCGCTTATAGCTTCTCGGAGGTGCCCTGGTGACCCCACGCTTGTGAATCTCTGAGACATGCAGACAAAAAGAAGGTGGGGTTCAGAGTACACGTACTGGGCTCCCCATTGCCCTTTTCTGACTTTCCAAATTATCACCGTATCAGCAGTGTCTTACATATGTAAAACAATTTTAGCTTTTTAAAACTCCTTTCATACATTTTGTCATAGCCATATCACATATGCAGGTCATGGCATTTTATTTTAGAGTCAGAAGATAACTCTCAGGCATAACACACCTTTTTCATAAGAGAATGAAAAATGAAGGAAAGAGATTCATGTCCCCTTGCCTTCCTATGAAATTTTAAAGCAACTGGTTGAATTCACCCTTAAAGCCCTTATGAATATTCAGTGTAAGATCTTTATGCATCTCATGGTTCCCAGCTATTAAACACAACCACACTGATGAATAATTAGATTAGAAATATGGCCTTTTTGCAGTTCACCTCAAGCCCAACCCAAACTGAAGCCCACATCTCACCCACTGAAAAGGATTTTTAGCCAGGGTGCAAAATGGATTAAAGTCAGGAACTCATTTATTTATTCACTCAACAATTTGTTTTGAAGTATTTGCATTGTTCCAGGTGAGGAAGATACAATGTTGAGCAGAACAAACACTGCCAGCCTCATAGTCCAATCAGAAACAAAAATAGAAATAACCACACAAATAAAAATGAAATGGTAACTTTGATGAGAGCTATGAGAGCCACGTGGCTCTATGGAAGCCTATATAGGTAGATTTGATCCAGCTGAGGAGTCAGGATACACTTTCAGGGGTGATGATGATTGAGCTCAAATCTGATGTAAAAAGCACAGGAGTTAACTAGCCGAAAGGAGGGAGGATGAGAGTCAGCATGGCGGGGAGAGAGAGCAAGAAGTTGTGGCACAGGTAAGTACAGATGCGGTACAAGAAAAGCAAGGAGATGAGGCACAAGGGAGGATCAGACCACTTACGGCCTCATAGCTTATGCTAAATTTTGTTGTTCATCTCCTAAAACAAGGGGGAGCTATGCAAGAAGTGTTTTAAGCTAATGGCTTGTGTTTTTTGTTTGTTTGTTTCTTGTTTAGATGCTTAAGTTTTTATTTTGAGAACAGTGCTTTCCATACAGTGATGAAAACAGATTGGAAGAGAAAAATAGATGCAAGATGATGGTGACTTGAACGGTAGTGGTAGAAAAAGAAGAGACGAACAGTTCTCAGGCTCGTAGACTTAGGTCCCCAGTATACACATTTCTCCAAAGGAAAGAAATGTCAGTTTTGAAAGCCATCTTTGGTCATGCAAACCAAAAAGCCCCTTTCACTTTAGGACATATGGTCACAGATGACGACGGAGAAGTGATACAGTGACATGAGTGTACATTCCAAATCTGTCCTTTCATTTTTAAAACTTAGAAGCTCATAGCCACCACAATGGCTTAACGGAATCATTACCAATGGATAAGGAAATTTCATCCATTTGCCCCCTCTGACTCCACTTGGACATAGGCCATGATTTCTACAAAGAGTGGCTTGGAGCCATGCAAAGTTTCAAGGGAAATTGGCCTTTCAGAGGGGCATAGGAATAGATAATGCATATTGCCACCATAAAAATCTCTAATGAATATTAAGGGTGGCTTTCATTTGTGGTGATTGAAATGAACCCATAAATTCTCTCTCTAAGGTGTGGGAACTTTTTTCCTCCCTGTGGAGAGATTTAATGGATTTGTGGCATTCTGGATGATTTGGCAAGAAATCAGAGGTACCTACGCAGTCACCCACAAAGGGAACTTAGTTTCTTGCATGCGATAGTCACCACCACAAAACATTTTCTGTAAGAACCCAGAATGATTGATGCAACCCACCGTAAGTCATGACAAGGTGTCAATTGAAAAACTAGAAAAAGAAGTGGTTAAAGACACCACAGCAGCTTTGAAAACAAATTTGACTTTTAGAGAAGGGTTATTTCCTTTTGGAAAAAAGTTAGACCTGCCACCTACAAGAAATTTAGATCAGTTGTTTGTGGCGAGGGCCATCATATTTTGAGGCCACTGAGACCTCCTACTGCTCTCTGTATGGAGTAGATTAAACTGTTCCCACACAGTGATAAATATATCACAAAGAGCCATAACAGGAATACAGTAAGTTGTAGCAGTTAATGGTACAATTTCCAGTTAAAACAATATTCTTAGGGTTTCGTTCGCCAGTCCCCATTTTATGTGTGCTATTTTTTGATAAGTTAATTTTTCAACATTTGCAGAATCAATATCTTTCAAAGCTTTATAAAGAGTGAAAAGAATTAGAGGAAAGAGTTCTGGGGATCTTTGCAAGCTGTGTGGGCCTGGGTTAGCAGAACACACTCTGAAAAGTGCAAAAATAATCTGTGAAAACAGCAGATAAAGATTCGTATTAAAAATATCATCAGCTCTAAATTTTCTGTACACATGGAAAGAAAATGGGGAAATAACCCAAAGCAGCAATTACCCAAAGAGCATTCAGATTTTACGATGGAAAGTGGCAGAGAATCTCTATTCAGAGCAAATAACTTTTTAATGCTCTTTAATGCTAGACTTTCAATTATTGAAGTAAAAAGGTAACTTTATTCTGTTGGAGGAGTGTATTCCTTTGTGGAATAAATCTATGATCCTACTTTTTTATCCCATGAGTTAAGGCATTATGAAAGAAATTAACCCAAATGTCCTGCATTCTATTTTTTTTTTTTCAGTTTTTTTTTTTTACATCTTTATTGGAGTATAATTGCTTTACAATGGTGTGTTACTTTCTGCTTTATAACAAAGTGAATCAGTTATACATATACATATGTTCCCATATCTCTTCCCTCTTGTGTCTCTCTCCCTCCCACCCTCCCTATCCCACCCCTCCAGGCGGTCACAAAGCACCAAGCTGATCTCCCTGTGCTATGTGGCTGCTTCCCACTAGCTATCTACCTTACGTTTGGTAGTGTATATATGTCCATGCCTCTCTCGCTTTGTCACAGCTACCTTTCCCCTCCCCATATCCTCAAGTCCATTCTCTAGTAAGTTTGTGTCTTTATTCCTGTCTTACCCCTAGGTTCTTCATGACATTTTTTTTCTTAAATTCCATATCTGCATTCTATTTATATGAAGGATTTATGACTGTAATTTAAGATACCAGATTCCTTTCTGACGTGGGATAACAAAGCTTGGTTCAGTGGGGAAATTTTTCTGAGCGTAGACTGGCTTCTCGATTAGGATTCCCTTGGATGGGAAACTTCTTCGTTGGTGAAGATTCTGAGTTGGAGGATAAGCCAGATGGTATAGGTTGCGATTTCTTCAGCTGTAAAACAAATAGGTAAGACTAGGTAACCACTAAGATCTCGTCCAGGATAAATATTCATGAATCAACTTTGTGAAGGAATAAATAGCAGTTGTGAATTATATTAAGCCATCATCTAGGGAATAGGACCTGATTCCCATGAAAATATTCCCAAACTCAGAGCCTTATATTTTAATATGTAAAATGGTGAACACCTTTTAATTTATTTTTATCCAGTTTTAAAATAAATAGGCAGGAGGAAATGTGTCGTGCCCTTCTAACTTGATGTCTTGCCATTGCATGCTTACTAGAACTCAATGCTGCTTGGATGTGAAAACTTGATATACTTCTATTTAGGAGTGGGACTTAGGGAACTCATTCTAGATGAGAATTAGAGGGTTTGGAAGCCTGAAGATTTGAAGGAGAGAAAAGACATTGAAAGAAAGAATCACAGTATGTCTGATGATTCCAAATAAAACAATCTGCCTTAAAATCTGGCTAGAGTATTATGTTTTAAAACTATTTCTCTGTGTGTGGTTTCATGAACCAACCACATCGGAATCACCTACGGTATTTGTTACCAAGGTCTGCCCACTCCAGATTACTGAATCAGCATTTCTAGGATGAACATTCTTTGACAAACTCTTCAGATGATATTTTTATGTTCACCGAAGTTTGAGAATCATCTCTGCATAGAAGAAAAGAATTCCCTGATTTTTCAATTTCACCTTCACCAATCCAGGAAGTCTTTTTGAGAAGCTCTCATATGTATATCACTTTCAGAAGTTATTTAATCTCATAAACACGACAATCCCAAAAAGTAGATAATTCAATTTTCCAAATGAGGTAATAGGCCTCGGAAGGTTGAGGAAGTTGCCCAAGCCCTGTTACAGGGCCAAGCTGGGATTTTAAAGTCTTCCAAGTCCCATACCTATAAGATAGTCAAGTCACTTTAGGGATCTCACACTGAGAACACAACAAAGGAATGCACTGGGCAGCCGTTGGGAATTCTCAGTGCTAAAGACTCCTGTGATCAGCCTATATGGAAGTGTACAGAGCCCTTAGTGGGTGCCACTGATATTTCCCCAGAAATAGTTTTGTGCTTTCCAAACTGATTTGGTTGAAACTCCTATCAGAGAGTGTTTGGGACTTTTGGTAAATCACAGAGTAGAAAAACCCCTGGACAGAGGGTATAACAAATGACCAGGCCAATTATGTATCTTCCAGGTTTTACAAAATGCTTTTGAATATAAATAGCTCTTATGATAATACTTATTTTTTTAAGTCACTTTCTAAATAGAATGTGATTTTCTTAACTGGGTCATTGTTGTTTTCTTTTGAGCTTAATATCCAAGCTGGGTAAAAACCATTCACCTTACTCATTGGTGAAACTTTCCCCAATTTATGGGTGACTTTCATTTTTTATGCTCCCATTTCTCAACTGTCTCTTCTGCCAACTCCTTAATACAGATGTTTTAGTGGATTGCCTTCCTATTGTTCTAGTGGCATGGAACTCTCTGCCAACATTCCTCTATGACCTAAGGCCCTTAACACAGTGTTCTACCCGATTGCTGAGGAACAAAAATCATTCCCTCTGTCAGAGAGTCAAAGAAAATGTCCAATTTTGCTAATTACAGAGCCCATTTACTTTAGTAAGAGTTTCCAATATCATTTGGTCATGATCATTAAATCCTGAGATGTTTGAACCAAGTTGATAGGTTTGAATGGGATCTTGAGGTGGTATGTGTGTGTGTATGTGTGTGTGTGTGTGTGTGTGTGTGTGTGTGTGTGTTTCTTTGCATCATATAACACTAACACAACTCAAAAAGAAATATGTGAAAAAGGTTTCATTTGATTCACCATAGCCAACCTTCCTCTGCCTTTATCTTTATTCTAAACCAACTTTTAAGTGGCATTATATGGTGGTAGCCATATATAATGCAATATGTATTTTTTCTTAATGTTCCTTTAAATGTCAGAATAGGTTTGGGAAATAAAAATCATTGGTGTGAAATGGTAACAAAGCTGATACTTTTGAAATATTTATGTTAAAAGGCTTTTTGAAATTGAATGCTTAGGTTCTGTAATGTGCTTTTCCTGACAGTCTGTAACCCTTGGATATCCTTATTCACCGCAATTAGTAAATTTGATGCCTGTATTTATTATGCATTAATTCAGTTCAGATGGAAGTGGGAAAGAGTCTTCCTTGAATAAAATACAGCTGAATTTAAATTCAGCCAAAGGAACCACAGCCCAAATGTGGTTACTGCCAAAGAGTTGTCAAGCAACATTCTGGTCTTTGTATCCAGGCAAATTGTTAGAAGAGTGAGCTTATGTCTTTACCAGTAACAGAACTAACTAGAAATTCAGTCTGCGTGTATGGAATTGGAAGTGAATAAACTGTGATATGTCCCTGTTCTTTCCACTGTCTAGATTTCTGCCCTCTCTCCACCCCACTGGCAAATGTACATTAGTTTGCCTTTTAAAGCAAAACCTATCAATCTCCAACATTTAGTAAGCCCTAGCATCCACAGAATATTTTTGCATTTTTCGTATGGCTAGCATTGTATTCACCATGATGTTTAGAAGTTTATGCAACACAGTATAAGGGGAAAGCCATTAGACTTTAAAGGAAGAAATCCTGAGTTTAAATTTGGAATCCATGGCATACACAGTCACATTACCGTCTGAGTCCCAGTTGTTTCTTCGGTGTAGCGGGAAAAATATAGCCTTTCTCCCAGACTTATCATTAAGATGGTGAGAGATGTTTTATGTAAAGGTGCTTAGCTCCCTGCCTGGCATATTGATGGTGACCAAGAACCCCAGGAACCAAAGTTAAAAGGAAACAAATACATTTTTAGAAAGTTGTATCTCAAGACCAGGGTGGTAATTATAGATGCAGGTGTAAATGAAGAATTTTGTTGAGTTCATTGACCTACTTTTGAACTTTACTACTGACTCTCAACTTTTCAGTATTGCTCCCAGAGTAAATGTTAACTTTATCAACAGAGGATGAATCGTTGAAATATTTTCAGTACATTTTCCAGGACTTATATATGGTATACAGAAATCAAAATGTGTTTTCTTCTCAGCTTTATGCATTCTGTGGTGTGTCCCTTTTGTTTTTCTCCCTATCACCTCCGCTCAATTTCAGTTACCTCCTCAGTCCTTTTTCCATTCTTTCAAAGCCTGCATGCTGTCTGGTAAGTATGTGTTTGCTACAACTTCTCCTACTGGGTTGATTTTGAGTTACCCTTCTCTGCCCTCAATTTCCTTCTCTGACTGCTCCTGAAATATACTCCTTTGTGGTCTTAGGAGGAAGTGACAGTGTAGGGAGGCCTTGGAAAAGAACTACAAAATAGAGAGTGAGAAAAGGGACTAGAGCAGAAGAAGGGGAGGTGGCCCATTCTCTAGCTACAAAACCAAGGTTTATATGTACAGCTGACTGCTAAAGAAATGAGTGGGGTTGCTTTTGGCTTGCTGTGTTCTTCCTTAATTTGTTTGTGAGTTTTATTCTACATGAAAGGTTTGGCTGTGTAGTATAGTGAAGTCAGCCCTGAGATCAATTCTTGGCCATTTGTTACCTTTCTGACTTTAGGTGAGGTAGCTGTTTTGTGCCTCAGTTTCTTCTTTGTAAAATAGGAGATAATAACACTTTATACGTTGTTAAGAGGATTGAGATGTAATGCTCTACAGCAGCGTTATCAATAAATGTTTGTTCATTTTCCTCTTCCAAAACTCTATCTTCTTCTTGTCTCATTCTATACTTTAATAACAAACTAGACTGAATATATGAGTATGCAAAATGTTGGCTTTTAAACTCTAAACTGTATCCATATAACTCTTCTTTCAAGTCAATATTTTCTCTCTTAGATGATCTGATCTGAAATCAATTGCATGGGTTCAGAACTAGTCATCTTCTTCTTTCTAAAGTGCAAATAATATATGCAAAGTGGCAATTTTTAAAATGAAGATAATTTCCAATGCTAGGCAACACAGTAGGAAGTAAAATATGGTGTTTGGAAGAAGGAATGAAAAAAATGAATGAATGCCAGTGGGTATGTATACTTAACTCAGCCTCCCATGTGGACATAGGGTATTTTGGGTTTACTTTTTGTTACCACTCTGAATTGTGCCCGTATTACTTGTTCAGTCTTTTCCTATTTAGGTAGTTCTACCGCTATGGGTGCTGATACATGTGTCAATCACAGAGAGACAAGGCACTCCTCTATCAATATCCATGTTCACAACTGCTGCCAATATTTTATATCTGTTCTTTCCTGTTTTGCAGGGTAAGAAACTGTCATACAATACCATTTAAGGCCTCCAACCTCTCTAAAATGTCATTTTGTAGGAACAACTAATCGAAAACCCCTGTTGTTTGTGTACCCATGGCTTAATAAGTGGGGAGGAAGGTCACGTGACAATAGTTCCGCACTACATTTTCATGACAAATGACAAATGAAGAGGCCAGTGCTGTCCTTAGATCCAGTACTGCCCTTAGCTGTTTCCTTAAATCAACATTCATCTTCTCTCTCAGCCTTAACTTTCCCAAGTGAATTTTATGATTTTACATGTGTCCAAGACATCTGAATATTAACTTGTGTTCACAAGTTTTTCATGTTTATTTAGAGTCTTAATAATCTCACTGATTTTTAAATGTATTGTACTCTGTGCTTCATGTTTTTAAAAACGGAAGTGACATTAAATTGTTTCTTCAATATAATACAATTAGAAACATAATTTACATTTTGGGTTATGTCATATAATTAATATTTTTGTAACATTGTCAGTTATGGTATTCAGTAAATAAGATGCAAGATATATGGAGATGTGTTTTATATTCATTAAATTATTTACTCATATATGCAAGTATGACATGTTGTGTCTCAGGAGGTTGAAAACAGCTAAAGAGTATGTAGCCTTAGAAGTGTAAGTGTCATAGGTTTGAATACCACCTACTTCAATTGGAGAAAAGTCATTTTCTTGCATCAAAGCTGCCAGTTATCACAGTTCATGATATTTCTAGGAAATACCCTTAACAGAAATAACAGCTGTAGTCTAGTTTCCTTAGTATTGATCTTAGTGATAGTGTGTTTCTTAACAAGTTTTTTACGTGTACAGGAATAGACATTTCAAGATGTGGATATAAACCAGATTCTGCAACTAAGATAAAGAGCAAAGGAAACAATTTTGGGAACCTAAATGGCTTGCTACTGGAAAATTAATTTTATTCCTTTCAGGGTTCTAAGATTTTTTAACTGAATTTTTAAATCAGTATCAAAATACCAATATCAACATCATTTCAAATGTCCATATTATTGTATTAGTACTGTCAGTCTTCATTGTGACATTTCCATCACTAAATAAAGTGATCTGGTAGGACTGAATTTCAAAGTATGCCCTTTTCTTTATCCAGGTAATGTTATGCAGACAGGAGAGCTCTAATATAATGTTTTGGGCCAAACTGAGAGAAGGAGAAGGGTGATCCTTTTTGTTTGTTTCATAGGTGAGGAGGTACTGAGGAACTATATTGGTCAATAAGCTTCGGAAATGTTGCAGATTCTCTCCATTCCCCATCTCTAATCTGTGCTCCACATTTCAGCCAGAACCCATTCTGTAACACACAAATCTGGTCGCGTTGCTCTCTTGCTTCAGTAGTTTCCAACCCATATAAATTATGATCCCATTACATTCAAATTTACACTATTTAACATGTTGTATCAGTTTCCTAAGGCTACCATGATAAAGTACGCACCCTGGGTAGCTTAAAGCAACAGATATTTATTATCTCACAGTTCTGGAGGATAGAAGTCCAAAATCAAGGTGTTGACAGGGCCATGATGTCTCAGAAGCCTTTACAGAAGGATTTTTCCTTTTTTCTTCCAGCTTCTGGTAGCTCCAGGTTTTCCATGGCTTGTGGCAGCATAACTCCAATTTGTGCTTCCATTTTCACATGGCTATCCTCTCCCTGTGAGTTTCTATGTAGGCTTTCCTTTGTGCATGTGTGTGTCCAAATTCCCTCTTCTTTTAAGGACACCTGTCATGTTAGATTAAGTGGTCACTTTAATCAAGGATGACCTCAATTGAACTAATTATGTCTGAAACAACCCTATTTCCAAATAAGGTCACATTCTGAAGTACTGGGGTTAGAACCTCAACATAGCTTTTTGGAGGGATACGATTCAACCCATAACACATGGCCTCCAAATCCTTCATAGTCTGGCCTTAAGCCACCTGCCAGACCCATCATCCGTCTTTCTCCTCATTTCCCACACCCACTTGCTGTGGGGAATTACTCCTCACTCCCAGACCATACCAAACACTCTCATGCCTCTTGCCCTCATATACTCTTCTTGCTGGAATCCCCCTGCATTTCCCCTTGTCTGCCTGGTAAATTCCTATTTGGCTCATTATTACGCCAAGTACTCCTGAGAGTTTTACTTCCTTAGTAAAATTTTTCCTTATTTCTTCAGACAAATTAACAATGTGCCCTCTATGCTTTCCCTGCTCATATACCCTGGGTTGATACAAAACACATTATGTTGAATTGTCACTCTATTGGTCTGTCTTCTCACTAAACTGTAAACTCTTAGATGGCAGTGCCCATGCCTCTCCATCTTTGGAAACCTGGTAGACTGCCAGGCCCACAGTAGACATTCAAGACATATTTGTTAAACAAATAAGATAGGGCCCCACGTCCATATCTTGGAATACAACGAGAATGATGAGAAGAGTCGAGAAGTAATATTTTACGCCTGTGGGGCATTCAAGTCCCACTTAGTCTTCTCTGTGTTTGTTTGCTAGAGGGCTTTTGCCAAATCTGTCTCTCCAGGACAAAACAGTGTGTCACAGGAAAGGCGTTAAAGCATATTAAGGGTTGCTACACTCATGATGGCCAGAGGTGTGATGGCTTAAAGACTAGCAACAGATTTCTACAGTTTCCAAATTGGTACCATCTCCAGGTGGATTGTATTCACCTGCTGATTGTCAGCGGAGGAGATGACCTTTGCTGGCTGAAATAAAGAAGTTGGCTCTGCATGAACCATATGACATACTGACTGATTGTGCTAAGAGCTAGAAAAAAAAAAAAATACACATTTTCCCCTAAGTATTTATCATCTTGTAAAGAAAGTTTATTTTCTCTTTCAAAGGAGAAGTGTTAGTTTTCTAAAATGTCATCTCCACAATGATGAGTTAACAAGTTCAAGTCAAGCTTTAATATTTAGAGAATTATGGGGCCAGCATTTTAGTGGAGATGGGACCAATATAATTTCTTTCAATAGGAAAGAAGATATTTCACTCCAGTGAATGCTTTGCAGGAAAGCTCCTAGGCTCAAAATTAGATGTCCTAGAATCAGGAGCCGAATTGGTAGAAGAGGAAATTAGGTCTCCCATGTGCATAACATCAGGATAAACACTTTATTGGAAAGCTGTTATGGTAAAAACTTATGTTAAAAGATGTTCAGCCTTAAGAAAAAATGTGATATAAATCAATAATAGATCATACAGATGGGCAACAAACACATGAAAGGATGCTCAACATCACTCATCATTAGAGAAATGCAAATCAAAACTACAATGAGGACTTCCCTGGTGGCGCAGTGGGTGAGAGTCCGCCTGCGAATGCAGGCGACACGGGTTCGTGCCCCAGTCTGGGAAGATCCCACATGCCACAGAGCAGCTGGGCCCGTGAGCCATGGCCGCTGAGCCTGCGCGTCCGGAGCCTGTGCTCCGCAATCGGAGAGGCCACAACAGTGAGAGGCCCATATATCGCAAAAAAAAAAAAAAAAACTAAAAATAGAACTACCATATGACACAGCAGTCCCACTACTGGGCATATACTCTGAGAAAACCATAATTCAAAAAGAGTTATGTACCAAAATCTTCATTGCAGCTCTATTTACAATAGCCAGGACATGGAAGAAACCTAAGTGTCTATCAACAGATGAATGGATAAAGAAGTTATGGCACATATATACAATGGAATATTACTCAGCCATAAAAAGAAACGAAATTGAGTTATTTATAGTGAGGTGGATGGACCTAGAGTCTGTCATGCAGAGTGAAGTAAGTCAGAAAGAGAAAAACAAATACCGTATGCTAACACATATATATGGTATCAAAAAAAAAAAAAGGTTTTGATGAACCTAGTGGCAGGACAGGAATAAAGACGCAGATGTAGAGAATGGACTTGAGGATATGGGGAGGTGGAAGGGGAAGCTGGGGCGCAGTGAGAGATTAGCATTGACATATATACACTACCAAATGTAAAATAGATAGCTAGCGGGAAGCAGCCGCATAGCACAGGGAGATCAGCTCAGTGCTTTGTGACCACCTAGAGGGGTGGGATAGGAAGGGTGGGAGGGAGACGCAAGAGGGAGGGGATATGGGGATATATGTATACATATAGCTGATTCACTTTGTTATACAGCAGAAACTAACACAACATTGTAAAGCAATTATACTCCAATAAAGATGTTAAAAAAATAATAGATCTTTATCTTCATTAGCAAGGTATGTTGACATATCTCACTGATTTCTCCATAAAAGAGGGTTTTTTGAAAGTGGTTTATAGTCTGTGTGTTGCAAAATTTTTGCAAGATTTTTTTCTGATAATGTCTAGTTAAACAGTTATTCTGCCTGCCAAAATCCTTTCTGGTTTTGAGGGATACTAATTCTGAGATTTCAATCCTGATACTTGTTAATCCAAAGAAATGGCCTAAACTGCACAAACCTATAGAGTTGAGTTATTCATCTATTCAACAAACACTTCCTGACCTCTCCCTGTGCCAGGCACTGTGCTAGTGCTAGCAATAGGGGTGGCCTCTACCTTCTAGGTAACCGAGACAAACAAACAAACAAATAAAAGCAGTTAAAAAAAAGGTCAAGCACCTACGTGTATTTAGTTGGAGAAGGCCCTCTGTGGAGGTGACATGGAGGCTGATGCTTTAAGAATGACAAGGAGCCAGTCATGTGAAAGGGAAGGGAAGAGCACTTCAAACAAAAGAGAGGGCTTGACTAAAAGCCCAAGACACAAAAGAACTGAACAGTGTCCAAGCACAGAGCGAAGACCAGCATGACTGGATCAGGGAAAGAAAGGAGAGTGGCCCACACAGGCAAAGGCCATAGATGTCCAGGCCTTCCTGGTCATGAGAAAGTACGGAGTTTGTTTTCAAAGTGCAATTACAAATCCACAGTTAAATGCTTATCACCAAATCTAACTGAAAGCAGAACTGAAGTCTTCTGTAGAAATTTCCCCTGGTTGGTGGCTGAGGATAAACAGCATATTCAAATATCATTATAGCATGTGACAATGAGAGAACAGCAGGTTAAACTAGCCATGGCATATGTACCAGCATTGGAAACCAGAGGCTAGACGTGTTCCCAAGAAGTTGGGTCACACTGTGACCACAATGTAGAATGAAAGTAGGACTTCAAAGCCTAGAAATCTAATGCTTTTCTACTATGTATTTGAAGGAGAGGGGATAAAACTAGCATTTGTTAAGATCTTCTATGTATCAGGAATTTTATATATATTGTCTGATTTAATCCCAACAATAATCACACGAGGAAATACTGTTTTCCCCTTTTACCAATGTGGCAATTGAAAGTTGGAGAGGTCAAATGTTGGACCCAAGTTTATATAGTTTGACTGAACTCAAACCTATGTCACTCTTCCAAAGTCCACACACTCTCATCACTTCACAGGGCCTCCAGAGAAGGGTGACATGAGGAAAAGCAGACCCCAAACCAGGCTTGCTCAGCAGACGACTAGTAACCAGAGCGTGTAACTGCTGCAGCGGCTGCTTTGAGGGTCTAGAATCCCATGCCCTTGAAAATAAAACAGGGAATCCTATTTCCTTCCAAATAGATGTTAGGTTTCAATTAATCAGTTAGTTTTCTTAGGCTGCTGGACACGGATGTTAACTTGGCTATTTGATTCACCACACTACTTGATTGACAAAGAAAAAACAGATTTTCCTTTCTCACAAGGATAGCTGCAAAAGTTATGGAAAGTTTTCATATTCGAGAAGAAAATAGAATTGAATTATGGGTAACATACTTGTAAAATCCTGTAAATGATCACTTGATTTCTCCCTTCCCAGAAATGACAAATACAAATGCTTTAAAATTAGAATGCAGAAGAATTCTCAAGAAGAAGGCTTCTGAGGACCTGTGTCTTGCTGTGGTTTCACACTTTATGTGGAAACTCAGTCTGTATGTGTTGGGTTGGGGTGGGCAATGTCTACCTATTTATATCATACGTGGTCTCCTAAGAAGTTCTTCCATTACTCTTTGTATTAAAAGGTAAAGATGGAATTCCATATAAATGAACACATATATACATGCATATATACACATGTATACATACATATAAATACATACATATGCATACATATGATTTAAGTGTATGTATGTATGACACTGTGAAATTTGATTTTGCTGTATACAGTTTTACATTAAAAACCTTCACTACAATCATATTCTATTCATTTCTTTTGTAATTAAACTGATATGCAATTAAAGTATTCCATCTTAATTACAAAGTTGAAGGGATGAAGGTCCCATAAGGGGCTTTGATTAAGTAATAGGCTATACAGTTACTATCTCTTACAGCTTTAGCATAGTTTCAAATGTTAAGGTATGAAAAATAATCTGGTCACTCTTGAATCTGATATAAATTTTTCCAATGAGTGAAGGTAGAAAGGAAATAGAAATAATTTTGTACTTCCTGTGTAAGAATAACTTCCTGAGGAAGCTCATATATATCTCACCAGGAGTATTTTATTAATACATTTTTCTTCAACAGGTAAAGAGAGGAAATCATGGTCTATTGATCAGCGTAGTCTACCTTCCTCTTGTGCTTCTGGGGAAAGAAGTACGAATTAAGCAGGGGATTTTTTATGGCTTTAGAAGTATTTTAAAGCCTACATTTTTTAATGGAATGAAAGATTTTTTAAATTCTATAGTGCTTTACAATTTCCAAAAGTTTCACACACTCATTGCTTCTCTCCCTGCTGGTAACCACGAGTTTGTTCTCTATATCTGTGAGTCTGCTTCTTTTTTGTTTTATTGACTAATCTGTTGTATTTTTTAGATTCCACATATAAGTGATATCATGCAGTATTTGTCTTCCTCTGTCTGACTTATTTCACTTAACATAATGTGCTCCAAGTCCATCCTTGTTGCTGCAATTGGCAAAATTTCATTCTTTTTTATGGCTGAGTAGTATCCCATTGGGTATACATAGCATATCGTCTTTATCCATTCATCTGTTGATGGACACTTAGGTTACTTCTATACCTTGGCAATTGTAAATAATGTTGCTCTGAACATTGGGGTGCATGTATCTTTTCAAATTAGTGTTTTTGTTTTTTTCAGATACATACCCAGGAGTGGGATTGCTGGGTCATATGGTGGTTCTATTCTTAGTTTTTTGAGAAACCTCCATACAGTTTTCCACAGAGGCTGCACCAGTTTATATTCCCACCAGCAGTGTATGAGTGTTCCCTTTTCTCAACATCCTCTCTAATATTTGTTATTTGTGTTCTTTTTGATGATGATAGCCATTCTGACAGGTGTGAGGTGATATCTCATTGTAGTTTTGATTTGCACTTCCCTGATGATTAGTGAAGTTGAGCATTTTTCATGTGCCTGTTGGCTATCTATATTTCCTCTTGGGAAAAATGTCTATTCAGTTCTTCTGCCCATTTTTTTAACTGGGTAGTTTGGGTTTTTTGATGTTTTTTGATGTTGAGTTGTATGAGTTGTTTATATATGTTGGATATTAACCCTTTATCAGTCATATCATTTTCAAATAGCTTCTCCCATTCAGGTTGTGTTTTTGTTTTGTTGAGGATTTCCTTTGCTGTGCAAAAGATTTGAAGTTTAATTAGGTTCCATTTGTTTACTTTTGCTTTTGTTTCCTTTACTCTAGGAGACAGACACCCCCCCCCCCCAAATAATGCTGCAATTCATGTCAAAGATTGTTTTGCCTATGTTTTCCTCTAGGAGTTTGTAGTATCCAGTCTTACATTTAGGTCTTTAATCCATTTTGAGTTTATTTTTGTATATAGTATTAAAGAATGTTCTAATTTTGTTCTTTTACATGTAGCTGTCCAGTTTTCCCAGCACCACTTATTGAAGAGGCTGTCTTTCTCCATTATATATTCTTGCCTCCTTTGTCATCGATTAACTGACCATAAGTGTATGGGTTTATTTCTGGGCTCTCTATTCTGTTCCATTGATCTGTGTGTCTGTTTTTGTGCCAGTACCATACTGTTTTGCTTACTGTAGCTTTATAATACAGTCTGAAGTCAGAGAGCATGATTCTTCCAGCTTCATTCTTCTTTCTCAAGATTGTTTTGGCTATTCGGGGTCTTTTGTGTTCCCATACAAATTTTTAAATTATTTGTTCTAGTCCTGTGAAAAATACCATTGATGTTTTGATAGGAATTGTATTGAACCTACAGATTGTCTTCGGTAGTATGGTCATTTTTAACAATATTAATTCTTCCAATCCAAGAACATGGTATATCTTTCCATCTGTTTTTGTCGTCTTCAATTTCTTTCATCAGTGTCTTATAGTTTTCCAAGTATGGGTCTTTAACCTCCTTAGGTAGGTTTATTTGCAGGATTTTATCCTTTTTGATGCAATGGTAAATGGGATTGTTTCCTTAATTTCTCTTTCTGATAATTCATTGTTACTGTATAGAAATGCAACAGATTTCTGCATATTAATTTTGTATCCTACAACTTTACCAAATTCATTGATGAGCTCTAGCAGTTTTCTGGTGGTGTCTTTAGGATCTTCTATGTAAAGTATCAAGTCATCTGCAAAAAGAGACAGTTTTACTTCTTCCTTTACAATTTGGATTCCTTTTATTTCTTTTTCTTCTCTGACTGCTGGGGCTAGGACTTGCAAAACTATGTTGAATAAAAGTGGCAAGAGTGGACATCCTTGTCTTGTACCTGATCTTAGAGAAAAAAACAAAGGATTTTAATTGTACATGTACTATGATCTGATAAAAATTAATTAAAAAAATTTTTTATGCAAAGTTAGTTCAATTTGTTCAGTCAGTATTGTACTATGAACAGAATTTCCTTTTAGCCTAATGAGGCATAATTCAGGAGGTACTGGATTATATTCTTAGTTTAAAAATTACTTTGAAGATTTTTAATAAAAACATTTCTTATTGTTTTAGACTATCTATAAAGAATGAAAAGGCAAACTATTTTCACAGGATACTGTATTCCTGTGCTTGTGAGAAGAATCTGAAAATGTGGAGAGAATACAATTACTTAAATGTGAAAATGGATTTCTATTGAAAAGCTTCATATTTTTACCTGCCTTCTTCCTACTGTGTCATACCAGTAGCCATGTCCTATGTCAATCTTAAAAATTATAAGGTTGGAGTGGTAGTGATAGGGATCAGTTTTATGTAATTAGCTACATGCTTCATGTAATTAGGAGTTTAGCAAATAAGATAAAGAACACAAATGTTTTAAAGGGCAGAATTAAAGAAGAGAGTTGGAGGTGATAAAAATGTGAATAGTTGGCAAAGCTAGACTTTACTTAAATGTAGCATATCATCTATATACATTTACCAAAAAGATGCAAACCCACAAATACAAAGACATTTGGTAAAAGGATAGGAGAAGAGATGCCAACTAATGTTTGGGATGATGGAAGGTGAATGGAGGATTGGAGCAAGGCAATCTCAGAACCTGCAGAAAAGGATGCTGCAATGAAGTGAGTTAGTGTGCACCAAAGAGTCCCTCAGAGCCCCAGCATTTGAAGCCTGCAAGGAAACTAACCTGCTCCTTCACAGCCCATCCAGGACATGGGAGGATTACTACCTGCAGAACTTAAATGATCTCAGAGAACAGAATTTCAGAAGCTGCCATTTAGGGTTCTCCTGATAAAAAGGCTTCTTGCTGCCTGATCACTTAACAAGCCCACCCATTTACACAGAGCTTCGAGTCAGGATTTTTATACCATACTCTTAGTGATGTATCAACAATCAAAAATCACTAGACATTTGAAGAAAGCCTCAAAGATGAAAGACAGTGGTCAAAGCAAACAGTGGTCAAAGAAATCAGAAAGAGACAAAAACAACGAAAGGAACAGAAGGAAATTATAAAAATGGTAATTAATAACCTCAGATATATAAGAGAACTTATTCCATTTATATTTTAGTTCTTAGTGTTTTAGTACACGCCAGGCACTTTTCTACTAACTTTATAATAGTGTCTTTAATCCTCAGAGCAATTCCTTTGAGGTAGGCACTACTATCATGTCCATTTTATAGGAAGGCTACGTAACTAGCCAAGGACATCTTAGCAAATGGCAGAGCCAGGATTTGAACCCAGGCAATCAGCTTAAAGTCCACCCTCTTAACCATTACATTTTACCTCCTTTCCAAGAATTAAGAATAGAATGTTCTCAAAACCTCTTTTCTTTAGTTTTTAAAATATATTGCTATTAAAATATACCCTTGAAGTAAAAGCTAAGACCTCAAAAATAACCTGTACCCATCTACACTAACCCCCCATTCCATCCCCTGACTCTCTGCACCCAAGTAAATCATTACACTAAAAGCTATGTTCCTCACTCCTTTATTTTTTATACTGTGTATGTATTTTTCTAAAGAGCATCATGCTATATGCAATTCTTCTGTGAAATGTTCTTTTCGCTTAATATTGTATTTCCAATATTCATCCATATTGTTGCATGTTAATTGATTTCATTAATTGTTACTCCTGTATTTAAAAAAAAGAACAAAGTGTTATGAAAGGAAACAATAAGAAGTTTTACAAAACAAAAAATTTTTTTATAAATTTATTTTTGGCTGTGTTGGGTCTTCGTTGCTGCACACGGGCTTTCTCTAGTTGCAGAGAATGGGGGCTACCCTTCATTGTGGTGTGCGGTCTTCTCATTGCCGTGGCTTCTCTTGTTGCAGAGCATGGGCTCTAGGCACATGGGCTTCAGTAGTTGTGTCGTGCGGGCTCAGTAGTTGTGGCTCGTGGGCTCTAGAGTGCAGGCTCAGTAGTTGTGGCACACGGGCTTAGTTGCTCCACGACAGGTGGGATCTTCCTGGGCCAGGGTTCAAACCTGTGCCCCCTGCATTGGCGGGCAGATTCTTAACCACTGTGCCACCAAGGAAGTCCCAAAACAAAATATTATAGTTAAAAGTAAATATTTATTAGAATAATTAGTGGAAAAATAATGGAATTTCCTAGAAAGTTAAAAGAAAAAATGAAGAAGGGGAAGGAGAAGGGGAAGAAGAACAAGGAGGAAAAGAAGAAGGAGAGGAGGAGGAGGGGGAGGAGAAGAAGAAAACAGAGAAATATAATACAGTTGGGGTGTCTAACACTGTACTAATAAGATTTCCAGAAAAAGAGAACAGAGAAAGAGATGAAGAATTTATTAAAGAAACAGACCTTAAGGTTGTGTGTTTCCAGTTTGAAGAGCCATTGAGAGAGCAGTGCAGGGAAAGAAAAAATAAACTATATCAAGACACAATATGACATTTTAGGACATACCAAGGATAAAAGGAATATATATATATATATATTTTTTTTTTTTCTTTCTCTCCAATGTCATTTGTCTTCTCAACAAAAACTTTGGAAGCTAGAAGACAATGGAGAGGCTGTCTAAATTCTGCAGAAGAATAAAGTTAGAATTCCAAGTCAAGATAGCATTCAAATATTAAGGATCTACAAGGTCCTAAAACATTTCCATTAGGGAGGTGTGTTTCTGCAAATGAAAGAATAGACAAAAAAGATAATGTGAGATTCAGGTCAAAGAGGATCCAAACCAAGAGGTGATTGAGAATTTCCATTTAAGCCTCAGTACTGCATACTTAGAGATTAATCACACCCCACTGAAACCAGGAAAGACTAAATTTGAAATGTTTGAGCATTTAAAATTATAAGTATGGTGACTGAACTTAAATGTTCAAAAAAAATCAGTTGATAAATTTGTTGGGGGCATTTATTTGGGATATGTTAGCAATTATGAACTCCAAAAATAAACAGCAAGGGAACATAAAGCAATAAACATAATTTTACTTATCCATGAACAATATTTATAAAATAACAATAAGTAATGATTTAACTAAATAACTATAAGAGAGTAGGGAAGTGAAAGGAGTACAAAATCCTCAAGGACAAAAACAGGAATCAATAGACAACGTCTAATACATAAATCAAGAAAGTGTGGGCCTATTATGTAGAAAAATGAATTTAACCAATGAGAAAAATGGTTTTAATACTGGATGGATAAAACAAAGAATTGAAATAAGAAGTCTGGGTGTATAAACAGATGTCACAGGGAGCTACTGTTTTTTAAGTTTTTAGGGTAAACATTTCAGTTTTTACAAGATGTTAAATGACATTTAGAAGTGTAAAAGGGAAACATATTATAGAAATGAGAAGATTATAACTATAATTTGGGTGTGACATTGAGGCAAGCAAAGATTGTAAGATTAAAAGTCAAAGGTTAAGAGAATAATAAATATTTTTTAGAAACATAAATTGGGGAGCTATAGCTCCAGATCAAGGAGAAAATAGAATATGCTTATGGTAGTAACTTCAGAGATAATATCAATTCATAGATGGATGCTTTATCAAAAGCCATCAGCAGGGAACTTCAGAACCTAGGGAATTTCATATCATGTAGACAAAT
The DNA here is from genome assembly GCF_964374135.1 of Grampus griseus. Lineage (NCBI taxonomy): Eukaryota > Metazoa > Chordata > Mammalia > Artiodactyla > Delphinidae > Grampus > Grampus griseus. The sequence goes on along the minus strand of NC_138998.1, from coordinate 114,950,391 downwards.
CTAATCTGTGCTCCAACCCTGATTTTTATAAGCGTGAAATTAGAAAAAATGATTTTAAAGATTGCTTTGAGAAGATCTGGACTCTTTACTCAGAGTCACAACAAGGTAGCCTGGGTGGGAGAAGAAAATTGAAGAGGTAGCAGTTTTGTCTATGTGGTACTGAGTCTTAATTAAAGAATAGGGTTCTAGATAGTTACACACTTACTGGTTTGATATTTTTATACACACCTACTGATTGAAACACTCTTTCCAACCAATAGCTCAGCATTACCTTCCCTCTCCCCAGTCTTAACCCCTAACCATTCCAGACCTTAACCCCTAAATAAATCACTCCCATTTTATGTCAGGTCCTTAGGCATAACTATGGTATAGAGTGATGTTTATGAGCTGAGATTTTTGGATTGAACCTTGACTCCACCACTTCCTAGCTGTGCAAACTGGGCACATTACCTAACCTCACCTGGAAGTTGAGGATGACAATGTTAGTACCAGCTTATGGAGATTTTTTGAGGATTACATGGGAAATATGAATAAAGCACAATGCAAGGCATATAATAAGCACTCAAAATTAATAGTCATCATTATTATTATTAACTTTGAGAATAAGAAGACGTCATGAATATTAAATTTTTAATCATGAATGTATGAAATTTTGTTTTATCATGACTTATTACGGCAACCACTTAGAAAGTATATATTTATAATTTGTTGAAATAATCTGAGTAAGTTGCATATATTTTAAACTTAGATCCCCTAATTGTTTTATTCAGTGATGAACTGGGACACCTCATTTTTTGTTTACTAAGTCTTCTCTTATGTTGTTTTCAAACATCTTGCCATGCATAGATGTGATCTAAGAAGTTCTTCCTCTGTTTCAAAAGAGTTTCTTCCTGTATGATTCTTTAGGTTCACCATTCATCTTAGACTGTTGGTCCTTTTTATTTATCTCAATTCTCTGTTTCTTCTACAACTAAGATAGTGAGGTAATGTGCCACATTATCTCTTTAGAAATTTAAATAAGAAATAATGTCACAAGGCCAGGTTCTCTCCCAAGAGGCTTCCCAAGATATCTAGGGCCTCACCAGCAGCTCTCCTCTAACAGAAGCATAATGTTTGCAGCACACCAAGAGTGGATCCTTTTTGGGATACACTCTGATTAACCACCATAGTATTTTTAAAATTTACAGTGAGAAATAGCAATTGCAGAGTTTCTGGGACTTGTTGTCCCTATGAACAATGCATTCTCTTTCTGCTGACAGGAATTAATCTGTGATTTGAATTTGGATAGCAAACTATCAATAAATATTTATTGGACTGCTGAAACAACTCTTTTATGTCTCACTTTACTTTCTCATAAAATACACCCCAATAGCTGTCATTTGTTTGCAATTTCTTTAAAATGTTGCCTTACCCACTATGATGCAGAAATTGTAACTAACATATATGCCACGAAGTCCCAGCCTTTTTTCACCTTGCCTGTGTTAAGACCATTAAGGTAATGTGTGAAAACAAAGCAATGAGACTTTGCTCTTTTGCAATTTCCCTGTTTGACAACGTCTTAAGCAACATGTGACTTCGTGGTTCCATCATGACAGGGAATTTGTGTGCTCAATACTGACTTTCTACCTCATTCCTGTTCTATATACCTTTGACTTTAGAATTTGCTATATCACTCTGGGTCATTCATTAAATATCTTGATAGCACCAGACTTCCACAGAATAGGAGATAATCGATCACAGCATTTGCTACTCTGTCACCTGAGATTTTCCGAGGACCAATATGTTTAATACAGATTGTAATAGCACCTCAAACGTCACACCTGTTTTTAATCTCTGGAAAACATCTTTCTCGAGTAGAAGAGAAAGTTGGAAAATTGCTTTTCCCATCTTTAATTCTGAGGGAAAAAATTTCAAGCTTTATTTACATTTTAAATATTTCTTACAGTATTAATGATGGTAAAAAGGCCTAGAGATCATAAATTGAGATTTTTCTACAAGCCGCTTGAGTGCAATACTTTTAAAAGCGGCATATAGTCCAGCTGTGGTCACCATGAATGTGAGTGTTCTCTATTCTTTACTTGTGATTATAGAAATACAATCTATAGCAAACATTATCCCAAACATAACTGTTTGAAATCCATGAACATTTCTTGACATAAAACATTTCTTAAATAAGTACATTCTTTATTGGCATTTCCTTTTATTCTCACCAAAACCCTAACATGTGATTAGCACATTATCATTCCCATGTTATTGCCTGAAGTCTAAAATTGAATTAAATTTCTACTCAGAGGTGAAGAAATGGGGCCACAGAGGTTGCAAATGTTTCAGTTAAGAAATACTTTTTTCATGACTTTCAATTTCTGAAGAAATGAAAAAAATTTTGCTTAGATCACTGCCGTAACTTAAGCCCCAACAGAAAGTCTGAAAGGAAGCATACTTCTAGGGAATTACCCAACCTCAGAGTCCTCAGGTTTTTTAGTGTTATCCTCTGTGTCATTATTTTGAAAATACCAGCCTGGTTACCCTCTGTGTCATTATTTTGAAAATACCAGCCTGATAATTCTTGAAAAATATAATTCCGCTCTTAATAGCCAGTAGAAGAAGCATATTAACCATAATCTTGACAAGTGTATTCCTTCAATTCTGCTATAGAACATAAACTATTTTTAGCTAGTCAGGAGGCTCGATATATTGTCAGACAGCACACAACAGACGCTCAATTTAATATTCGTTAAATGAATCAGTGAAATTTGGAAACTAGAACTGGGTTTCAGAGAGTAGGGTCTTAGAGGTATGAGGAAAGACTGAGAAATAGAGTCAGCTGATTTGTAGAGAAGCTGCTCATTAAGAATATGATACCACTGTTTTTCACCCCAGGGGTTTTATAAACAAAATCTAAGTTGATTTCCTTTACAAGCCGGTTTTAATAGAAGTGGAATTTCAGACATTTTACCAGTCTCCCTTTGGTAAATCACTAATTAATAAGAAATCTTGAACTTCTTGCTTTTACTTCCTATGTTGGTTTTGACATTATAATAAAAATGTTAAACCCTTTAGTTTGATAGGGAAAGTCTTTCTAAGCCTTATTAGCTCTCTTCCAGGCCCGTTAAATAAGGACTTGGGATGCTTCATTTGAAGGTACCATTGATCCGTTGGATCACCACTCTAACAGCAATTATCAGCATATGACAAAGAAGTTTGTAGCAGAAGGACATCTGGTTAATTGAGGGACTGTTTAATTGATTTCCATATTAATCAGAACTTTACAAAAGTAACAATATGCATAATCATTTAATTCTGGATTCATATTCCTATTTATATGAATTTCATCCATACTCTATTTTTTTTAATGTGCATACATGCTTTAAATAGGATTAGTATTGTTTAAAGTCTAGTTTATTATGTCTTCCAATAAAGTTTACCTAGGAAGCAAAATTGACTACCTTGAGTATTCTCTTCATTTTTAAATACTAAAAAGCTCACATTTCAAGTTTTGTTTCATTTATTGGCTCAGATGTTTTCTTCCCTCTACCTGTGGAATGTGTTATAGATTTTTATTTTTGTGTCTACTGAAAAAATGCGTTTTATTTGGAAATCTTCATGGTCCTTGTAAACGCAGGCATGTCAAAATGTGAGATTTAGGAATCTACCTCGTAGAATACAGCAGGAACAGAACGTTAAAGAGTTACCAAAGAATTACCGTTTAAAAAAAAAACCAAAAAAAACTTCACCCGTGTATATGTGAAGTCATATCCTGACCAAAAGAGGAAGTGGCAGGTTACTAGGCTCAAACTTATCTGTGGCTCTACATCATAGATAACATACTGCTGACGGTCTTCAGTTGTTTCTGTAACAACAGAAAGTGCACTCACTCGGAGTAGTCTGAATTCAAAATGCTGAAGAGAAAACCATCCAATGTTTCAGAGAAGGAGAAACATCAAAAACCAAAGGTAAGGTAATTTCATACATAGTCGGACAAAACCAACATGTTTAATAGAATACACATGCACACACATTGTTCTTATCTGTCAGTCATAAATCAATTCAACCATAGGGTTGAATCCCTCATGGCAAATATGGAAAAAATTGAATTGCTAAGTTAAGTGTAGGTGTTAAATAATACCTGACAATTATTGTCTCTGTAATTTTATCTTATAGGGCATACTTGATTATTTACATCTGTAACTGAACTTTGAGCTTGTATTGTCAACTTCACGGAAATCATTTTGGTGGTCTCTTTTTGAAAGGCTGATATTATGAAATCTTGGTGTACATTTTTAATAACTATAAAGGTGTCAAGGTCTATTTAACAATCTACCAAGTGCATTTTATCTCTTGCATTCTCAGCTCTTCATAATATATTTAATTATGAGGTTGTAAAATGGAGGTGTTTTGATTAAATATTTAATTTTTTTCATTTTTTCAGACTAAAATATGATAGCTTGTTGTAGAGGTTATTTTTTCTACTCTCTCTCTCTTGAACTAACTTCACTACTAGAGAGAGGACTGGGTTGTGTTTGGGAAACATCAAAACCCCATAAATTTATAGATTTGACAAATTGGTTCTATTTGAAATGTTACCCTACTCTTTGTATTGAAAATAATTACTACTTAAAAAGTAGGATATGAGATAACCAAGTTTACATTCTATTGTAGAACTATAAATTAGTTTCATTAATAACATAAAAGAAAATATCTGTGAAATACTGGTGTCAGAGAAGTTTTCCAAAACCTGTACAGTTTTTGAGTTTCTTAGGTAAATAACAATTTAAATCTGCTTGTGAATAAACAATAACTGAGTTCAGGTGTCTTTTTAGAGGACTGATTTATTATCAATTATTGACCTTTATTTGCTAGGCACCATTCAGAGAGAAAGGAGTTGGGAATTGATTGTGAACTTTTGAATTGTTGTGACATTGAACAATGGTCTATGTTTTATAACTCTTTGCAAGTTACCACACAACCTCTCTGAATAAAACTGAAAATAAATGATTGCCAGTCTTTGAAAACTAAGAATAAATGATTTTCAATATTAATTCTTTCTGACACAAAAATCTGATAAAGGGTAGGCAAGCATCTCTAGTTAAAAATACAGCTGGGGGCTTCCCTGGGGGTGCAGTGGTTGAGAGTCCACCTGCCAATGCGGGGGACAAGGGTTCGTGCCCCGGTCCGGGAAGATCCCACATGCCGCGGAGCGGCTGGGCCTGTGAGCCATGGCCGCTGAGCCTGCGCGTCCGTAGCCTGTGCTCCGCAACAGGAGAGGCCACAACAGTGAGAGGCCCGCGTACCGCAAAGAAAAACCAAAAATACAGCTGGATAACATAGCATGATTTCTTTTTCCTTAATAAAATAAAAATTCAAGGTAACATTTCCCAAAGAATACAACAAAGTTTTTAAAAGCATTACTTACCTTTCTGTTCAAGATTATTTTTACATACAATTTGCTTGATTAAACACAACCAATATTGAGTTGACAGTAGTAAGTTTTAAGGAGATCACAAAAATTAATATGAAGCAGTGGTTTCCCTCCAAGTATTTAAAATTTAAAGTTAGAGTATCTCATAAAAACTCTATTATGTAGTGAACTACTATCATATTTATGTCATTGAACAATTTTCAAAATGATACTTTAGTCTATGATCATCATTTGCCTTAATTGTAGGAACTATTGTAATAGAAGTGGTATATTGTTCATCTTACTGACTTACTTATTCATAAATGTAAAAATATATTTGATAAAATATACATCTGGTAACAAAATATATCACAGAAAATAGTCACACTGGAAACATTAACTTTTGCTGTGAATGAATTCCTGTTTCCTTTAGATGGATGGTTTCATTTTATATGAATTTAAAGAGCTATGTGAATGTATATTCACATGTTCATACCTTCCAGATCAACTAAATCCTTTCCTTTTAATATGGAGGTGATATTTTTCCAATTATTATAATTATGTGTTAGAAACAACTTTGCTTTAATTCACATTTATTTTACTGGGTAATTTTCTTTGTGTATTTTATGGGAAAAGAGCCAAATCCCTAAGAGATGGCAGAGATTCCTACAAATAAATGTCTAGTAGAGTGAGGACTGCAAATCCCTTCATCTACTAGAAGGGAACATAGGGCCTGTGTCTAGAAAGATAGAATAGGACCATCAAGAAATCAGTCTGAAATGTAGGGAATCACCGTCTACACTAATTGACTACACACCAGACAATCATTCACATCTCTTGACCTGGAAACATACATTCCTTGTGCTATACTCTTTCAAAATTTCTGAGAGAGATTTCCTTGCTTTTTAACTGTAAATGCTAAAGTAGGTAAGAAGCAATAACATTAAAAATGAGGTGACTATTATTTAGTCATGCAGCTCATGTTAACTTCTGTGGGTTGTAGTTCAGGTGACCTAATACCCAATTCAAATGGTGAGTGAATATTATACCTAATGTTATTCCTTAAATAAAAGTTAAAAAACTGTTCATTTGAAAAAGTAAGTAAATGGAGAAGGACTTTGTTATTAGTATTTTTAAATATGTCCTGTGGTTGTAAGAAAGTTCAAAACATTCATGGATATAAAATGTAGCAATAGATTTTATAAGTCCGTATACAAAATAATTTATTATTTTCTTATATTCACAAGACTTATCAATAAAGATATCCATGAATCAAAAAAAATCAGAACCCATTAAAATATCATTTTACCATCTATAATTTATTAATATGTTTTCTTTTTCACCTTTTATTCTCCTCTGTTTCTCCATTTTTGGTATGGGTTCTTTCCTTCAAATAGCTCATAAATAGGACAAATAGCATTCATATTTATTATAAGAAATTCATAGTGTAGGTTAAAAAGGAGAGACCAGAAATATTCCATAAGGGAAACTGTTGTAATTCATGTCTCAGAACTCTCTATGGCGTATTAGTAAATTCCAAATTAAGAAAGATATTGGATAAATTTCTTTTTGATAAATGATTAAGTATTCTACATTTAGATTAGTCAATCAAAAATAGCCTTTCTTAACATACTTGCAAGGTACTGTACTTTCCTTTTTGAATTTTGTTTTCACCTCATCATCACTAGTGCCCACTACTGATTGTGAATTAAAAAAATAAGCATATCTAGTATGCAGAGTGCAAAAGATATGATCTCATTACACTCAATAAATCTTTAAATTATAGAACATAATTTTCCTTAACTCTTTTTCCAACTAAAATGTTTTAGTTTGCTATATTTACTGTGAGGTTATGATGTACCAGTGGCTGTGTTTAGAGCTTTTTGCACATTAATTTATTTAATATTTGTAACATTTCTGTGAGAGAATAACTTTTATTTAGCCTTATAGATGAGAAGGCATAGAGAAGGTTAATGAACTTAAGCAAAGATGCACAGATAAAAAATAAAACTCTGTTGTATAAAATACATATGTCAATTTCCGGCACTCCTGTTCTTAATTATTATGCCACCGTTACAAGCATAGGGACCATAGATACTATTTCTATTTCTGTCTTAATCACCAGCTAAATTTTAAGGAAAACTGGGAGAGCATATTTTTAAGAGCCTCTCTCTGTCAGGTGGAAAGGAATTTAGAGGTCCTCCATTCCTGTCTCTGACAGGATTCCACCTATTAAATCCCTCCAGGTGTCCATCCAAGCTTTAAAACTTAAAATTGTAAAACAACAATAAGAACTACTTTATTAGCATTCAAATGTTCAAATTGTCAAAAAAATCATGACCTAGTATTGCGATAGCTAAACGCATGTATTTCCCTCCTAAATCTAGTATAACACCTTTAATGTAGTAAGCTCTTAATAAGTATTTGGAAAGTGAATGAAGTTTCTTGCTTCTACTGTATGCAACCTGGTTCAAGTATGAATACTGACTAGTACTATGTATTTTCATTATTCCTGGTAGCAAGACTGTTAGTGTGTACATAAGAAAGTTTGTATGCATGTGTGTAAATACAATTATAAATCATTTCTAAGTTTTATTTTGAGAAAAACTCCAATAAAGTAAATGTTGTGCAAGAATCCCTAGAGAGTCCCATTGTTACATAACAAGTAGACCATTGTTCCAGGTTAGGGAATACGGTAGAAACTTTGAAAATAGAAAAGGAATAGACACCACAAATGAAGCTCTGCTCCTGTAATTAGAACAGGTTGACCTTTATTTGGCTGGGATTAATGATCTGTGTTAATAAATCTTAACTCAGGTTTTTCTTTGAGTAAAGGAGATTCAAATACCACTGTTATTTTAAAGGGAAACACTGATATAATGGCAGCTCTGGAAATAGTTTTTTCTTTGTTTTTTTTTTTACCATTTTTTAAAATCTAAAGTGCATACTAAATGAGACACCATTAGTGTCACAGATGCTAATTTTCACTAGCAATGACTGAAGTGGCATTCTTTCCCATTTGCATTTGATCCTAGCAATGATGAGAGGTGATGAGTTGATTATGAGTTGTTTTCACTGCACTGCCCGCTGTGCAAATTTATGCTCCTAGACAAGGATGACACATAGTTGTGGCATTTAAGAGCTTTCTTCATTGCTTTTCCTATCAAGACTGTTAAGATACATTTTTAACTCTTATCTAACCAGGTATAAGAAAAGAGAAGAAGTATTTATATGAACCGGTGCTTACTTTAGGCCAAGTACTTGCACAAGGGGTTTATGGAACTCCCTCCACCACCTAATTTACAGAAAACAGCACTGTAGCTGTGAAAAATTTTGTCCAAGATATCATGGCTAGCAAAAAAATTGATTTGAGATTATTCGGGCGGCTTTTCTTTTTCTAAACCTGTGGGTTTCCCCCCTGCTACTTCTTTTTGCGTCATCATCTGGGGTATAATTTTCAGACTTTAATTTATGTTTCTTCAGTTGAATGTTTTGGCTTTTCAAACAAAGTGATTCCAAGTAAAGTATGTGATATACAATGTAAGTAATATTTTGAATCTACTTTTCCCATTAGAAAAATGGTGGGTATAAATAAATGTTTATCTTTACTTTGGGTTATTACCCCCCCGTTCCCCTAAAAAATCTCTCTAAAGGTTCTCTTCACTTCTGTATTTAGTTAGTATTTGTGTCATATTTGTTTTCCAAGAAATATTTAAAGTAAATTATAATGCAAACCTAAAGACAAATAACATAAGACAGAAGAAAATGGAGTATAGACCACAGTAAAAAGTATTACAGGGCCACCAAGTTTGAGTTGAATATGGATCTAAGTATTGCTACTCATTGTGGTCCTACAGACTAGCAACACTGGCATTCCAGGAGTTTGTTAGAAATGCAGATTCTCTGGCCTACCCCAGGCCTATTAACTCAGAATATACATTGTAGTGAGACACCCAGGAGCTCTGTGAGCACTTTAAAGTTTGGAAATGATTTCTACATTGATGGTTCTCAACCTAGGTTGCACATTTGAATCACTGAAGAGCTTTAAGAAATACTGATGATTGGGTTCCTTCTTCAATATTCTAATTTACCTAATGTAGAATGTACCTGAGCATCAATAACGTTTAAAGTTTCCCAATCTGGAGATATTTTTTTCTACTAATCTCTTCAAAGAACTTAAAAGTTAATTCACTCCTTCCTTCCTTCATTCTTCAAAGCAATAGATATCTACTGAGTGCTTACTATGAACAATATAGACCATATGCTGGGAATACAGTGGTGAATAAAACAAAGACCCCTGGCCTCATAGGATTTACATTTACTGGGGGTGACAGACAAAAAACAAGATGAATATGTTAAATACAGAGTAGGCTAAGTGATGGTAATTGTTAAGAAGAAAAGGAAGAATACGAAATACAAAGAACCAGGGAAGACTTGGTGAGAATGGGACATTTAAAAAGGGACCTGAAGGGAATGAAGTGCTGGCCATGAGCTTGGCTGAGGAAATCTTACTCCAGGCCCAGGGATGAGCAAGACCAAAAGCATTTTTTTTTAATTAATTTTTATTAGAGCAGAGTTGCTTTACAATGTTGTGTTAGTTTCTTCTGTACAGCAAAGTGAATCAGTTACACGTATACATATAGCCCCTCTGTTTTGGATTTCCTTCCCATTTAATTCACCACAGAGCATTGAGTAGAGTTCTCTGAGCTATACAGTAGGTTCTCATTAATTATCTATTTTATACATAGTAGTGTATATATGGAGTGTCCGTGGTGTGTTTGAGAAACAATGGATCAGAATACACAAGGGGAAGAGCAGTCACACAGAGATGTAGAGGGCCTTCTAGGTCATTATAAGGATTTGAGCTAGTATTAAAAGACTTTGAGAAGGGAAGAGAAGGATCTGGCTTATATTTAGTGGGTTTATTCTTTCTTTTGTGTTTCAAATACACTGAAGAAAGTGAGGGAGGAAGCAGGGAAAGGAGACCCTTTAGGAAGCTATTACAGAAACTAGGAAAGAGATAATGGTGGCTCAGACAAGGGAAGTGACAGGTGGATGTTGAGAAGATGTTGAATTTGGGATTTATTTGTACATACTGTATACATCTGGATATATAAGAAAGGAACTTACCACATGGGCTCTAAATGCGGTAAAGAGAAAGGCTGCCCCTGCTCTGCACTGTTCTTTCTTCCAGCTGGTGCCCACACTTCAAGGAGAAATGCCCTCATCCCTCTGCTCCCAGCCACCAGAAAATTACCCCCATACTGATATGCCACTTCCCAAAAGATTCTACCTCTTTCTTCAAAATACAATTTTCTATTGAATTTAATTTTCATTTCTGGGGTCCCTTGAATCAGAATAGATGAACTAATAATTTGCTTATTTCACCTTGTTGAATTGTTTGAAAGAGGTAAATAATTTTAGCCTTGAAAAATTATCTTCAAACAAAGTATCAATTCACTCTAGCCATCCCATTTTATAGAACATGAATCTGTAATCAAGTTTTATTTCAAGCAAGTAGCAAAGGGTTAGTACCAAATAGACGGCTATATCTGAAAAAACCACAGTGCCCAGATGATACATAGAAAGTTCTGGAGACAAATGGTTGAGAGAAATGACAGAAGTGTAGACTCCTCTTGTAAATGTGGGTATTACATCCTATAGGAAGGTATAAAGTCATTACCTTGACTACCAATGCACTGGATTTGTTAAAAATCAATTTAATGACACACTTATCTCTTTAAACTTTCCTTACCTTGCTTAGGAGATAAATGGCTTCATTATCCCTGCAGATTGTGTGGTTTCTTTTTAATAATGGAATTAAGTCCATACTCTACATAGCTGTGTTTCCAAATTTAGCATTCCCAAACTGATCCATTTCTCTTCCTTTCTAGTGTTAAGGACTTAGGTGAACTTTTGGAAACAAGACATTCATAATTAGCTTCTTAGTAGAGAACAAAAATGTCCTCCATTAAGAATTGATTAATAAGAATAGAAGAGGGTTTTAAGCTGTCTCTGGTGGTAGACAAAATGATTCTTCTATAGATAGAGAGCCATTTGTCAACACAGCTGGCCATGTCCCCTTTCTCCCCTCACTTAAAGAGTTTTGGAAGTTTTCACCTAAGTCTGTATTAGTTTTCTAGGGCTTCTGTAACAAAATACCATAGACTCAGTGGCATAGAGAACAGAAATTTATTTTCTCACAGTTCTGGTGTTTGGAAGTCCAAGATCAAGATGCGGCAGAATTGGTTTCCTTTGAGGGCCATAGGGAAGGATCTGTCTAGGCTTCTTTCTGGCTGGCAGTTGGCCACCACTTGCTGCCCTTTAACTTTGTTGCCCCTCTGTGCACATAACCTGGTGTCTCTCTTTGTGTATCCAAATCTCAGCTTTCAGTGGCTCTGACCACTCTCATTCTTTCCTGTTTGTGCCTCTCTTACCCCAGAATACCTTTGCCCATTTTTCTCAATTCATGAACTTATTTTTTAATACCTCACTGGACTCTCTTTCCCTCAAGAAAGCCTCCACCAGTTAACCCAAGGCAGTGCATTAGAGGGCATTCTGGCAGAGCAGGAGGAAATATGAACTAAAGTCTTATAGATTGGGTTTGAGGTCTTATTTTGATATTTCTTAACTATGAGATGTTGAACATTTTGTTAAACATCTTTTGAGTTTCTTGTGCTTATCTGAAGAAGGGGATATGTTAAGGCACGTCACATAGGATTGATGTGAGAATTAAGTTAATTACCATATGTAAATTCCCTAGCACATGGTACATGTTTGATTAATAATCTCTCCCTCCTTTCTAGTTTAATAGTACTTGTTCAATACCTCTATTGTTTCTTTTAGCATAGTTTATTCTAATATGTCCTCCCAAATGGAGTTACCATCAAGAACAGGGGATGCATCTAATTCATATTTGTATCCCTGCAATTTTGGGGGGGGAACAAAGGGTATTGAACTCTGTCTAACTTTCAGACTCCATGTGCCCTCTATTACACTTTGGCTACCATCAAAAATATTTATAATATGGAACATAGTCGTGTTTCCTCAACATATGCACAATACTTGTGTAATGACTAATGGATAATATAAGTCATCTAAAGTAGTACTCTACTCCAAGACATAGTTTGTAAATGTGTCACTGATAAAGATCTGGGCAACACCCATATAAAACAAAGTAACCGTTCTTAGAATGTAATGAGACAAAACAATAATCAAAAATTGTAATGTAATCTGTCTGAAGGGAAAAAAAAAAGCATTTGCAAAGAGTTGCTTTCAGGGAGGTTAGAAAGGAGGTGGAGAGTAGAAATTTGCCATTGAGTCTGCAGAACAATCTGTATCAACAAAAGCAAATATTCCATTAGGCTCAGCAGACTTGCTCACTTAGGTGAACTAAGTTCAGGCTATTATAACTTCGTGTCTCTAGCCTTTAATACAACCTAATTCACTTTTCTGTGACTCTACTATACTAATCAAACAAACTTCCAGCAATGACTTTGCATCCCATGTCTCTAGGGGAGACATTTCTTTGATCAGTCAACAAGAATATGCATTCTTCTTGGCAGTTGAATTTCTCATACCTAACCAATACTTGGTATTGCCATTTTTGGTAGCCTAACAGTTTAGTTTATGAGTCAGTTCCCCTTGGAGTTGTTTAGTTCTGCAAGCTTGAAAAATAAAGTTCTTGTACCTGTCAATGTGAGGGCTTGACATTGGACATGGAGACCCAACCAAGGAACTGGCTTCTTGGAAAGACTGGCTTAAGTTGCCACCTGACCCCACCTTTTCTCTATATTCATAAAATAAAGACAGCTAAACAATGAAGTTTCTTTTCTATGTTTTTCATAATTTTAACAATTTAAATTCCTGGAATAAGATTCAAGACAGATTTACCTTATATCAATATCATAATATATAGTGATATGTCATTGGTCTGAATATTTGATTAAATTTTTTTCTGAATATTCACATGGTTTTAGCTAGGCAACTTTGATTTTTTAATTAACAGTAATAATAAATAATTTGATATATAAATTTTGTAATGCTTATGGGTATATATTCTTTATATTGTGAGTTATTATACAGCCATCATCTTTTCTAAACTAAGCCATCTACAAATTTCAAATTACTTTAAGCTTATGAATATCTCACTATAATTATTTACCAATTTTAAAGTACCCATTACCAATGAAACAAAGCTTCATAATTTTAAAAATAAAATTCCTTCAAAGATAAATGTTCTACAATTATCAGACATATATTGTAGGTTTAGGAATTGTCATAAACTGAGTTCATTTCTACCACTACTATTACATTTCAAACCACTATTAACTCCTCAATAGACTAAAATATTTTTAGAGCCAAATCCAAATACAATGAAAGGAAAATAGATGTAATTGACAATGAAGAAGTTATAGAACCCAAACATCTCTTCCAAATATCCTAGCATGAACTTACAACTATTTTTTTTCTACTTATTCTTTCCTTGTTCAGGATTACATACTGTATATTTGCCCCACATAAACATGTCTGTTCTTACTAAGAAAAAATAGTTTAAATTCCTAAGCATAGTGTCAGCGGGTGCTGCCTGAGATGGGAATGTTTATAAGCTTTATGATATTAACTGCAGCACTCAACCTCAGGTGGCATAAAACATGCAAAAAAGAACTTTCTGTCAGTTTTATTATTTCTAAAAAGGTTCCCCTTGAAGCAGAAGAGTGACCTTGCTCTGCTGAGCTGACATATGCCACTGGATTAATGGTCGAGCTCTGCTGGAGGGAAGCTCACAGAAACATTACAATTCCAGAAGCTGGGCTGGCGGTGACCATTAATCAGGGGGACCAAAATCATGCATCAAACACACTCATTTAAAAGTAGTAAAAATGACTTTAAAAAAAAAACCTTTTTGAGAATTAGCTTGTTGTTTGTCATTACCTGTGTTCAAGGAGATCACTGCATGACTGGACTATCCCTTGGGGAGAATGTTAGAGGTCATTATGTACCCAGAGACCAAGTGAATGTGGTGCGCATTGCAGACTAACGGAGGTAAAGGAGAGTTTTTGTTCCAGAGAATTTGATGGGAAAGTGTATTAAATGGATTCTATTTTCCCAACTTTATTTTCACTCCTTTATTTAACTAAGATTTCAAAGCAATGGGTACTATGAATGCTGGCCTCTTTGTGAAGATTTTATTTTATTTTTAAAACTGGAGTAATTGGATTTAGTGGTAGAAACATTTGACTGGTAAACTTGGTTAGGAAATTTCTCAAGATCCTAAAGTTTGAGTCAACATACTCAACTACTAAGTACGTGAATAAGTATCTTCATGGACTTAAAGGTACTGTACATTCTTCTACCACATGTCAACTAAGAAAAAATTTTCAAGACTTTTTCTCTCTCTGACTACTGAAAAGGAGAAAAGGCTTAAATCTAAAACCTGAAAGAGAATGTTCAGTTTAATTTAGATGATAAAAAGTTACTCTTGCTTTTTACAAATCTCTTTGATGATAAAGTTGAATAGGCATAACCTCTCTTTCATTTCTTTAATAGTTTGTCTTTTAGATTAATGATACTATGCATAATACATATGATATAATTTCATTAGTAGGTAGAACAAATAGTAGATTATGGCCTTTATTGAGAAAACCAGCCCATTGACCATTAAGATTATGATCAATGTAGTAAGTCCTGCTATGATTACTACTTCAAAGTCATTCTTCTCTTAAATAACTGCTGCCTTCCTTAACCATGATATTCAATATTATCTTCTTTTGTTAGCCATATGCTACTCTGGAGAATTACTTATGCAGACTTATGTGTTTTTGAAGATTATAGGATTAAAATAGTTGACAATGTCGTGACTATAGTTAAAATATTATTGAATATTTGGCTATAAGTAGAAAAACTCTAATAGGTACATAATAGAAAGTTAATTTCTAAATTTATGGGAGGATTATACATATTTCTTGTAACTGGAAATCTGAATCATCCATTTTTCATACTACATTCTCTCTATCAAGGTGCCTAGGAAACAAAATTAGTAATGGAAATTTGCTCACAGAAATTACTTATCATTGAATAGGTATGGTAAATGCATAAAGTATGTTACCTGTAATTCCTCATTCCCCTCCCCACCATCTTCCCTAAAACACAGACCATCTTGTGTAACCTTGGTGGACATGGTTAATCATGATCTCTAACTCTCAGCCCGAAAGTAGCATTGGAACGCTTTTCAACACAGCTCTCCATGAAGGTCTTAACAACCCATCCATGCTGGTGCAAAGAATTGAAAAGTTCCACTTATTCTGGTTTCGAAAGATAGTCCATCCAGTGATAGTCCATCCTAGTGATATATCGAAAGATAGTCTATCCAGATATATCGAAAGATAGTCTATCCAGATATATATCTATATCTGGATATATCTATATCTATATCTATATATATCTATATATAGATATATATATATCTATATATATATCTATATCTATATATATATCTATAGATATATAGATATATATATATATCTATATCTATATATATCTATATATATATCTATATATCCAGATATCTATATCTATATCTGGATATATATATATCTGGATAGTCTATCCAGATATATATCGAAAGATAGTCTATCCAGATATATCGAAAGATAGTCCATCCAGTGATAGTCCATCCTAGTGATATATTCTTGTGAATACACAACACTTTTCTAGTGCCCCCAAATGATTATGTTCACTAGAAACAATCTTTCTTTCTCTCCCTTGAAGAGTTCGGGAGATATATATATATATATATATATTTTTTTTTTTTTTTTGCAGTACTCGGGCCTCATTGTTGTGGCCTCTCCCGTTGCGGAGCACAGGCTCCAGACGTGCAGGCTCAGCGGCCATGGCTCACGGGCCCAGCCGCTCCGCAACATGTGGGATGTTCCTGGACCGGGGCACGAACCTGTGTCCCCTGCATCGGCAGGCGGACTCTCAACCACTGCGCCACCAGGGAAGCCCCGGGAGATAATTATTAAGACACATTTTTTTGTCATCCAGTGCTCCTTTTAATACACAGTGTGTGGTTCATTGTATTTTTATTACTTTAATCATCATTTTAGCAATTATCCTCTTTAGATTTGGCAATTTCTAAGTAGTCCCTCAGTCAATAACTACACAATCTCTTACAGTAAATAATTTTTGAAGATGGTTAAGCAAATTCAAATTGTATTGATTTCAGCTAATTTCATGTCCAAAATCTGTGATCATTTTACTGTCTTTCTTTAGACTATCAATAATATAGATATAGACATATGCATACAAAATGCCTTTCATGTATTAAGTAGTCAGTACAAGTATAAATAATGATGAATATAAATTTCCAAGCTGACATCTAGTATACATTTTTAATTTATTGTGTGTGCAAATATAGTCTGCTTTTAGGAATTGCTTCTATATTTGTATACCATTCATCTGAATATGGCTCTATTTAGCTCTTATAGATTGGAATTCTGTGATTGATGCCACCAATAGAGTGTAAATTCCTCCAGGATGGATTCTTATTCATACAGACAGCCCTGATCCCAAGCACAAAGTTTAGCCATAGAAGCCCCTTAGTATATTTACACTGAATTGCATAATGTAAAACATTATGCTCCTTAAGTAAACATCAGCAAATTGTTATCTTTGACTATAACGTGACTAAGTTATAATTTGCTTTTGTGTAACTGTGAAATGTATGGTTTTTGTCATTTAACTTGAAGAGAAATATGTGGGATTTGTCATCTGTTGTGATTTTCCCAAGGCTCCCAACTGTAGGATTTTTTCTATAGGCCTACATCGCTTAAGATCGGTGGCAATCAATGTGTGCTAAAATGATGAGTTGTCGGCAAGTGGTCTCATAGACAAGGTAGGACTTGATCCTGCCCTTGAAGAATGGGCTGGATTTGAGTAGGAGGAAGAAGAGCGGAAGAACTTTCCTTGAGAGAAAAACAGCGTGAGCAACAGCTTAGAAACATAAACGAGTGTGTCCATACTGGCCAGCAAGAAGTGTCAGAAGTTCTGCTTAATCAGATTGACTAGCACTACCTGAATCCATGGGGAATCATGAATGTGCAGCATGCTAAGTTTGGACTTCATTTTGTTAACTAAAGAAGAGTCACTTAAACTCTCTGAGCCTCAGTTTTCCTCATCTGTAAACTGAAGGAATCAATAACCATCTCAGAGGGGGGGTTGTATTTGTTTAATGAAATAATTATAGATAAATCACTCGGCATAAAACAAGCTCTCAGGGGCCAAGAAACCAATGTGGAGCAAGCTTTACATTTTGAGAAGATGAATGGAATGATGAGAATTGGTATTTTAGGGAAAGGAGTCCAGTGTTGTGACGTCTTTAGATGATTGGAGAGGCAAGAATTTGGGAACTAAAGAGCTGAAAGTTGTTATTTCGTTGACTCAGGAATGGGGTTATAAGCACATAGTTGCATAGCGGTAATGAAGATAAATGCCTACAACAGAGATTTGGGAAAAGAATTGAGCAGATGTGAAGGCTGAAAGAATGTGTGTGTGGTAAATATATTACATTTTGCATTATGTGTCCAAACTCCCCAAAGACAGCAGTGAGCAAATACCGGTTTCCAACAGTGCAGGTGGAAGGTTCAGAAGGCATGATCAAAACAGATCCTCAGGGGTAAGAGGCCATAAGCAGAGAGAGATTTTTGTTGGCATATACGCCTTCCAGCCTGAAGGCAGGCAGAGAAGCTACTGTAAATTAGAGAAGCTGCAAAATTGGGTTCCCTAAGGGAATTCTTGAAGATTTCAAGGAAGGATGGTATAATGAAACAATTCCAGGAGGATCAAGAGGCACCACTTAGTATACTTGTTTAGTTTAGTAGTTAGAAAAAGAGAGAGAAGGAATAGAAAGTCAGTGCTATAATAATAATACAGGACTGAGTAAGCCAGCAGAAGTTTTACAATAGGTAAAACAAGAAGCTGAGAGGTTCAAGATAGCCTGATCATGGTCACATTTTTTAAAGTTTTGCATTTCCTTTTTATTCTATAGGATTTTGTAAGAGTTGATACCTAGTAATATCAAGTGACTGAACTTTGGTTGCATTATGCTTTTTACCTGAAAAAAAGATATTTAAGAAATATCAGTATTATTTATTTTAAAAATTCTTTCCAGCTAAAATAGAATATCTTAATTTTTATTCAATTCCTAAAAGTGCAGCATACTTATAGTCAGTGAATGCAATGTAAATCATAAGATATGGTAATAAGTAAGTAATGCAGCAGTGCAATTGAGAATTCTCAATGTTTGAATCTTTTTCACTCATAAAACTTATTTTTGTTACATTAAATAATAACGCTTTTACAGGTATGGCTCATTCTGCATTGATTTTTTTTTAGTTCTAGTTTTCTTTCCTTTAGGTAATTTTCTTTGAGGTAGTTTCAATTTACAGAAAACATCTCTTGGCACATCAACTTCTGAAAGGAAAGCTTTAGCATGGAAATTTTGACACAACTTTTTAAAACGCTGTGGTGGAGTCAGAATCTGCACTTCCTTTAGATAGCGTGCAGTTGATAGGAAAGATACTGAAACAGAGAGATCAAGTAGACTAACTTTTGTTCTAAGAGTCCAGATGTACATTAAAAATATTTAGAGCATTGATACATATTTGAGTACTGAGTTGCCTTTACCCAAGGTTAAAATGTTAGTGTTGAAGGCCTTATTTCACATGCTGTTTGTCTTTCAGCCTTCAGCTCCTTGACGCCCAAACAACTGTCTTCCATCAGCGCCACATGATAGTGTAATTATTTAACACTGAGTCAATCCTCATAGATTATTTTAAGTGAGTTAAATTTGTTTCATACTCTTCAAAAGATCTCAGCACCTGAGTTAGTTAGAACAATTAAATCCTCAAATGCCTTTGGATAAAGGCTGACAAGCTTATTGAGATTTAGCATACCATTATTATAGAATATTCATACAAGCACGTGCTGAAACAGAATTCTGAACTTTAAGAGCATATTACCAATGAAGGCTCTATGTGCAATATTTAGATGATGTGAGAACTCATTGGCAGAGTGTGTGTGATTTTTAATTTGCCAGTATATTTCAAAATACTGCAGATGTCTGACTCATATATGCAAATTTTTCTTTGAAATAGACTGTGAAATTTTCCACCGATGCCTTACCCAAATATTGTCATGCTGGATGGAGATAAGATTTTACTTGAAGATCCCGGAAGCTGGAGAGTGGTTAAAAAATGAAAATAAGGGTTCAATTCTTTTGGTTTTGGTCAAAAGGTTGATTTACATTCCAAAAAAAAAAAGAGACTCCCTAATTCTCCTTCATGTTGATAAATTTAGGATGGTCATTGTTTTAAGAAACCTACTCAGTTCTATTCTGTATATCAAGCTAACTTTACATATTTTTCATCCCGCTTAAATAGCAAGTTTCTTTGAAAATGGAAAACAGGATCAAAACTTTGTAATGCAATGACATAGTGGAGAGTACAGCAGGGTGGAGAATTGAAAAAAAAAGGGGGGGGGATTTTTTTTGCAAGTTTTTGTTCCTATAACAGTTTCCTCATTGAGAGGGACTATATGATTTCCAAGAATCCTGCTAGCTTTATATAATGAATAGACATTCTGTAATAATTAGAATTATACAAAACTAGAGAAGAAATGTGACGAACAAAAAAGAATCCTTTCTTAAGTTCTTTGCATTGCGTAGGGACACACACACACGAATGAGTCCAAACAACCCAAATGCCAGTTATTCAGCCCTATTTTTGTGGAAGCCAAGTAGGCTATGTGGAAGAGGGTAACTGTACCACATAACCAGATAGTCTTCAAAAGGTAGTCTAGTAAAATACATTTATATCGGAAAGTTAGTTGTACTAAAATAAATTTAGAAAGCAAAACTTTATTTTCTCCTTAAATACATCCATACCTCTAAACAACCATGACCTAAGTAATGTTAATGATCTCTTTAAAAATTAGTTCCTTAGAAAGTTGTGCAACCATTTACCCTTTTTTTTTTAAGACTAATTTTTTAAGAACAGCTTCAGGATCACAGCAAGATTGAGGAAGTTACAATTTTCCCATATGCTTCCCCCTGCCCTACACCTTATTAACTCTTTGTAAATTATTTTTAACTTTTATATAGGTACATTTGGTTCTTTTTTTAACCCAACATTTTATTATGGAAAATTTCAAGCATATGTAAACTCAGAGTGTAGTACAATCTACCCCATATATCCATCACCCAGTTAATCATTAAATAACATCCAGTCATGTCTCCTTTATGCCCACATACTTCCTGCCCTCACTAGATTATTTTGAATTACAAATGAAAAATAACAATACTTCCTCAATATCATCATCTAGCTACTTATTTTAAAATTTCCTCAGTTGTCTCCTGGATGTGTTTTGCTACAGTGGTTTATTTGATTTATATCTAAATAAGATCTATGGATTTTGCAGTATTTATTTAGTTGATACAACTCTTAAAGATTCTCAATTTATACTTTCCCCCTCTTCTTTTATTTCTTTCTGTTGATTAGTTGAAGCAACCAGGTTATTTGTGCTGTAAATTTTCTCATTGTCTAAAATTTTCTGGTTGACTTCATCTTTTTGATGTCATTTAAGATGCTCCTCTGTCTCTGTATTTTTTGTAATCTGGTAGTTAGATACAGAAGCTTGGTGTGATTGCAGGTTTTTTAAAAAAGAATATTTCATTGGTGATATTAGGTGCTTCCGTTATGAAGCCCATATTCTGGTTCATTCTTTTTTGTGATTTGAGTAGCCATTGATGATTGTTGCCTAGATCCATTATTGCATTTGGGACTTACAAAATGGTACTTTGGTAATTTCATCACTTAATTGATTAGCTAGAATATATCACACATATACATGGAAAGAAAAATTTTCCTTTATTAAATATTTATTTACTCTCAAATATGTTTTATACAAGAAGGACAGATTAAATGTTTGTTTTTCCCTTTATTTGCCAGTTTTCATAATATGGCTGTAACATTTCCAAAGGTGACAACTGATATTTTTCTTCTTAGTATCATTATGAACTCATGAATTTTGATATATTAGATGTATTTCAGTGTAGCTCAGTTATTATTCTTCCTTTTACTAAAATTGTCCCATATTTGGATACAATTTACCCTAGTGACAATCTTTTAATATGGCCCTTGTGTCGTTTTGGCATGGCCCTAGTAGTCTTTGAAAGCTTACCTACTTTATGGTATGACAAAATGAAAAATTTGAGAATATAGACTGAGAATTTTGACTTCAAATGTCATTAACATCGTTACTTATTTTCATTGTCTCTCAACATTCGCATTTATATATATCGATATCATTAACAATGGTGTGAATACTGAAAACAGGTTAAAATTAAAAATTTTTTCCTTCCAGTTTTATTGATATATAATTGGCATACAGTACTATATAAGTTTAACATGCACCGCATAATGATCTGACTTACATCCATCATGAAATTATTATCACACTAAGTTTAGTGAACATTCATCATCTCATATAGATATAAGATAAAATAAAGATTAAAAAATCTTTTCCTTGTGATGGGAACTCTTAGAATTTACTCTTTTAACAATCATATATAATATACAGCAGTATTAATTATATTTATCATGCTGTACATTACATCCCTAGTACTTACTTATCTTACAACTGGAAGTTTGTACCTTTGACTACCTTCATCCAATCCCCCTCTCTCTACCCCCTGAATCTAGTAACCACCATCTGATCTCTTTTTCTGAGTTTGTTTTTGAAGTATAATTGACCTACAACACTATGTTAATTCCTGGGGCACAACATAATGATTTGATCTTTCTATATATTTCAAAATGACCAACATGCTGTCTAGTTACCATTTGCCACCATACAATGATATTACATTATTATTCCCATATTCCCTAATTTCATACCTGTGACTCATTTATTTTTCAGTTGGAAGTCTGTATCTCTTAATCTTCCTCACTTATTTCTCTCATCCCCCAACCCCTCCCCTCTGGCAATCACCTGTTTGTTCTCTATATGTATGACTGTTTCTGTTTTATTACGTTGTTCATTTGTTTGCCTTTTTCAGATTCCATATACAAGTGAAATCATACAGTATTTGTCTTTCTCTGTTTGACTTATTTCAGTTAACAAAATACTCTCTAGGTCCATTCACGTTGTTGCAAATGGCAAGATTTTGTTCCTTTTTGTTCCATTGTGTGTGGGGTGTGTGTGTGTGTGTGTGTGTGTGTGTGTGTGTATTTGTATACCACATCTTCTTTATCCATTCATTTATTGATGTGCACCTAGGTTGTTTCCATAGCTTGGTTATTGTAAATAATGCTGCAATGAACAAAGGGGGGCAAGTATCTTTTTGAATTAGTGTGCTTTTTTTTTTTCTTTGCATTAATACCCAAGAGTGAAATTGCTGGATTGTATGGTAGTTTTATTTTTTAATTTTTTGAGGAACCTCCATACTGTTCTCCATTGTGGCTACACCAGTTTACATTCCCACCAAGAGTGTACAAAAGTCCCCTTTTCTCCCCATCCTTGCCAACACTTGTTATTTGCTGTCTTTTGATAATAGTCATTTGACAGGTGTGAAATGATATTGTAGTTTAGATTTGCATTTCCCTGATGATTAGTGATGCTGAGCATCTTTTCATGTGCCTGTTGGCCACCTGTATGTTTTCTTTGGAAAAATGTCTACTCAGGGCCTCTGCCCATTTTTTGATTGGGTTGTTGGATTGTTTTTCTTTTTTTTCTTTTTTTGATGCTGAGTTGTATGAGTTCTTTGTATATTTCCAATATTAATCCCTATTTGGATACATCATTTGCAAATACCTCCTCCTATTCAGTAGGCAGCCTTTTGTTTTGTTGATAATTCCCTTTGCTGTGCAAAAGCTTTTTAGTTTGATGTAGTCCCATTTATTTATTTTTGCTTTTGTTTCCCTTGCAGGAGGAGACATATCCAAAAAATATATTGCTAAGATCAATGTCAAAGAACCTACTGCTTATGACTTTGTCTAGGAGTTTTATGGTTTCAGGACTTACATTTACGTCTTTAATCCATTTTGAGTTTATTTTCTTATGTGGTGTGAGAAAGTAATCCAGTCTGATTCCTTTGTATGTAGCTTTCCAGTTTTCCAACACCATTTGTTGAAGAAGCTGTCTTTTCTCTATTGTGTATTCTTGTCTCCTTTGCTGTAGATTGACTATATAAGTGTGGTATATTTCTGGGCTCTCTATTCTGTTCCATTAAACTATGTGTCTGTTCTTGTGTCAGTACCATACTGTTTTGATTATTGTAGCTGTGTAGTATAGTTTCAAATCAGGGAATGTGGTAACTACAACTTTGTTCTTCTTTCTCAAGATTGCTTTGGCTATTCAAGGTCTTTTGTGTTTCTATACAAATTTTAGTGTTATTTGTGAATTCATACAATTCTGTGAAAAATGCCTTTTGTATTTTGGTAGGGATTGCACTGAATCCATAGATTGCTTTGGCTAATGTGGTCATTTTTACAATATTAACTCTTCCAATCCATGAGCATGATATATGTTTCTATTTGTTAGTGTCATCTTCAATTTCTTTCATGAGTGACATAGTTTTCTGAGTAATGTCTTTTACCTCCTTAGTTAGATTTATTCCTAGGTAATTTTTTTGGATGCAATTGTAAATGGGATTGGAAAACAGGTTAAAATTTGTCTTTTTTTGGTCCTTCAAACTATCAAATTACTGTCTTTTTTTTAATTGTTTAAAATAATTCCTCTCTCTAAGCCACCAATTCAATATGAAATTAGATTCATTATTTTTATTTGGAATTGTTAAGGATTGCTTTTATTTTTATTTAATTTTGTTTATAAGTATGTTTTTAAAGTTACATGGTTTTAAAGTCAAATTTATAAAACAAGGCATATTCAGAGAAGTGTGTTTTCTGTCCCTTTTACTTTGCTTCTTTTACCCCGTTTCTCTAAGAAGGAAAATATATTTTTGCCTGTATTGAGACACATACATGTATTTTCACCCTTAGATAAAAGGTGGTCTATTATGTACACATTTCTCCACTTGTCTTTTTTCATGTACACTGTCCTGGAGATAATTCCATAGCAGATAGTTATATTTCAGTGTTTTTGCAGATGCACACATTTCTATTGTTTGAATTTACCATAAATTATTCAATCAGTCTTCTCTTGATGAACATTGGGATTTATAGCTTTTCAATATTATAAAAGATTTACATTGAATGTGCATGATTTATATTCAAGTGTATCTCTGACATAGACGTCTAGAAATGAAATTTCTGGGTCAAAGGGCATATACATGTAATTTTGCTAGTTTTTCCAAATTACCTTCTACAGGTGTGCCATTTTACAAACACATATCTAATTGCATAAGGAAAGACTGTATAGATTTATAGTTAAAGACTAAATATAATCTAATGTCAACAAAAACAAAGAATTATCTAAAATATAAATTGCATTTTTATTTAAGTTATTCTTGTCGATAGCTATTTGTTTATATAATAGCTCTGTCTTGATGGGAGTTCTGTCACAAAATAGTATTTGCTAAACCTAATCCATTATAATTATACAGTGCAAAATTATCAATATTGAAATACATTCTTATTTATAAAGGACTATCATCTATGAAACCAGCTTACCTCCACGTGATTCACCTTTTCACTGGAAACTTAACAGCAGTAGAAATTACACATTTGTTCACTGTCCATATCTCATAGTAGACATTAGCCCTTTTTCATTAAGGCATAACCTATACATTATGAAACCATCTCAGAAAGTCACTAACTTTTTGACTAGAGAATACTGAAATTTTAAAAACGTTATTTTAAATACTTAGATTTGCTTCTAAAGGGTGTCTTAGGACAGATTGGTATTTTACTCCTCTGGCTTAAAGCTGTTGAGTGATTCATAATGAGATGACTGACAAAACCCAAAGTAATAGTCCTGAAAACCACTACTCCATTATCTGCTTCTCTTTATTGACATAGTGAGGGGAGAATTAATTTTAAAAGATGGTGACTATAGATTAGTTAATGGCAGAAGATACTGTAGAGAAACGCTGAAGTGAGCCTATTCATGCCGGGCGACACGACCGATTATCCAGTGGTGGATATCATGCTGTAACCCTCATTAATATTTAGTAGGCAGGACATAGGCTGGTTGTAGACTACAAAATTGCCCTAAGCACAGGCTCCAATAGGCCATAAGAATGTTTCAAGTAGATAAAAGAGTAACAGATTTCCCTGTGTTCAGATAGTTTATAAGCAACACAAGAATACACTCAATTCCCTTTTGTGATTTCTGGGCAATTATGGCCTGGCAGAAATGCCTACTAGGCAAGTAGAAATGATTAATGCTCTGGGAAATCACTCTAAGTTAGTAAGCCCTGCGTGAGAACCAGAGTGGTTCTCAGTTTCAGTCCTTCTTTTTCTCTCCCCTCACCACAAGGTGAAGGGCTTCTTCATCAGGGGTAGCAAGTCAGCGAAAGGCATTATTTGTGTCTAACACAGCCATCATCCTTGGGGTGACGTTCTGTATCACACTGTCTATCAAGCTAACCCCTTGTCACGTGTCAGGATCTTTTTATTTAAACTGATTTAAAAGGGAAACAAGGAGTTTTAAAGATCACTGTTAGGGAGACATGAGAATAAAAATGCTTGTAAAGACTGAGCCTTTGAAGCCGACTTGAACTAAAATGATCTGTGACTTTTAAAGGACAATACAAAGTTTTATAGATTACTGACTCCCATTTTTAACTTTTCAAATTACCAGGTTATTTTTCAGTACCACCAGCTTATTTTGAAAATATTATAAGCTTGAAATGAGATAAAGTTCTTAAGATAACATATTCTTGGGATTTGTGGGTATATAAAGTCTGTAACATCCAATATCCACCATCCCAAACAATGTATAAAATTAAATAGTGAGAAAATATCAATTTTGTGACTCAAAGACTCTAAAGATTTTTGAAAATGTGTTTAGGAGAATCGTTTACTTTGCAGTATATCAGGAATTGCTTGTAATTACCTGCCTAGAATGAGTTACATAGGAATAAAAATTTAGCCTTGTAGGCAAGAAGTATCCAAGAGAATAAGTCTTCTATTAACATACTAAGCTTTTTCTTAAAACGAGTGAATGAAATTGACCCAGGGGTCTCACTGTAATTCCATGTTAAATGTGGAAAAATTCATTTTCCTCCCAACCTGTGTACACCTAAATGCGCTTTTCAATTTATTAATAGGTCTGTGTATGTGCCTTCTCATTCTGACATCTAGTAGAGAGTTTCAAGTTATCAGGAGTTAGCTACAGGAAATGCATTTGTGTTCATTTTTACTTTTTGATAAATATGATCTTTATGAGGAACAATTGTGGATCTACTCAAATGCTTGTTTTTGTGTGTTTGTTTTGTTGTTTTTTTATTAGTTGGTTGGTTGTTTAGTAATACATGCCATTCTCAAGAGCAAAAGTAACACTATAAATTAAAAATAATTTAATAGATTTTTCTCCAAGGTGCTTAACACTGTAACATAAACATATGAAGACATTTTATGAACTGTAAATATTACAATGTTAATAATAGTTACACCTTCAGTGCCATTAGATAGTCCAGAGAGATTTTTTAATCCTGTATTTGCAAGAGACTGATGCTTACTGAACCATAATCTAATCTATTTAGCAGTTTTATCAGTGAAAGTCACAAATCCTAAATTTCCTTTCCTTTTTCTTTCCTATTTTATAGCGCAGCAGCAGTTTTGGGAATTTTGACCGTTTTCGGAATAATTCCATATCAAAACCAGATGATTCAACTGGGGTTAGTATTCTATTCCATTTTAATGAGTGTTATACAAACACATTATGAAAAATTATGAAGCCAATGTAATTTTTGCAAATTACAGTAAGAAAAAGGAATATATTTAAAGATCATAACCTTGCATACATTTTTGTGATAAATGAACAAACAATTATTTAGTATCTAGTACCATGCTGGACATTAAGAGTAAAAATCTATCTAAGAAACCTAACAGATGTTTGGGAAGGCAGAACATCAACTTACGAAGGATTTACAGTTTAAAGTAACACAGACGATCCCAAATTTTCTGAGCATTTCCACTATAAAACAACATATATGTTAAATTTCATGTAAGTTGTAATTGCTTTAATTTAGGAAATGATTAAATGGCTTAATTGGAAATTAGTTAAGGAGAGCATAGGCTGCTCATTTGCACT
This sequence comes from Grampus griseus, assembly GCF_964374135.1. Taxonomy (NCBI): domain Eukaryota; kingdom Metazoa; phylum Chordata; class Mammalia; order Artiodactyla; family Delphinidae; genus Grampus; species Grampus griseus. The sequence goes on along the minus strand of NC_138998.1, from coordinate 114,922,718 downwards.
CTCATACTTCTGTACACTTTGAAATGTCTCAGTGGTGACCATTCCATACACACTTGCAAACCATGAACACTTTGAATGTAGCTTAAGAAAAGCTTCCCATAAAATTATTTACATCATCATCATCATCATCATCACTACATTTAACTGAGCACTTACCAGGAAGTAAGCACAGCACTAAGCACTTTACCTACCTGTAAGTAGGAACTATTATTATTTTTATTTTATCACTGAAGAAATAAGTTTGAATAAAATTACTTCTAAATTATACAGGTCATAAATGACAAAGGCAGGATGCAACATCGTGTCCAAAGTTTGCTATTTGTTATACTATCTCATAAACCATGGACCAACTGTGATAAGTGATTAATGAAATGTAAAACAACTAATAAAATAGAGGGGAGGGATGTACATTGAGAAAAGTAAAAATATATGCTTATCATTGAACCTGAGTTATCTATTCATGTGATAGATTTGTTTTAGATCAATAGGCTTTAGATCTTATGCACTTCTTAATTATTCATTCTATATATTGCATCTTTATTTTTTGTTTTTTTTAATAAAGAATTCTTTTTATCATATCTGACTCTCAGAATACCTTTCAGATTCCTATATCCATCTACCTATAATATCTTTAAATATGTTGATTTCAGCAATGGATATTCTAGACCAAAAAAAAGTAGAAAGAAAATGACACCTATTATTACTTTATAAATACCTCCATTAGTGCATACATATGCATGTGTATATATAATATATCCCCTTTTATACATATATTACATCTATCCCTTTTTATTCACCTATATATTTATGTATATATAAACTTATGGATAAACTTGTATACATGCATGAATATACATTGATAAACTTGTATATAGCTATATGGTCTATCAACATTTACACAGTTGTAAATAATACAATGCAGTATGTGTATACAAATAGTGAGAAGCCCTATATAATTTTTTTATCATGAGGGATTTCTTGTTGATCTTTTTTTAAAATTTTTATTTTATATCAGAGTATAGTTGATTAAGAATATTGTGTTAGTTTCAGGTGTACAGCAAAATGATTCAGTTATACATATACAAGTATCTGTTCTTTTTCAAATTCTTTTCCCATTTAGGTTATTACAGAGTATTGAGTAGAGTTCCCTGTGTTATACAGTAGGTCCCTGTTGGTTATCTATTTTAAATATAGCTGTGTGTATATGTCAATCTCAAACTCCCATATTGTATAAACCTTCAACTTTCCATAATCATACATAGATATATTTACTGTTATTAAGTTTATAATTCTAGAGTTAACCTATAAAAGTTGCTCAGGCTCATTCAAATTCATTGATTAGTAATGGTGGCCTAGCAATTTGTGAAAGAACTTAGTGAATCTGATAAAGTAGTTTGCACATTTTTTAGCAAACCATCATTTATTCATTCAGTAAATGTGTGTTGAGCATCTACTCTATGACAGGATCTCCCTTAGGCACTCAGAAAGTACTGTTACAATACAGGTGAAAATCCTTACTTCATGAAGCCTAGAGTCTAGGAGGAGACAGACTTTAAAACAACAACAAAACCCATAAATAAATATCTAAATAAAATTGTGATTCAGGCTATGAAAGAGAACAGCACAGAAAAATGTTGAAGTTAAAAATATGCTTAGATAGTTTCTTCAAAGCTTTTGTAAAGGAAGATAGAAAAACCTGAAATTAAAAATATTTATAGTACTCTTTTCTAAAACTTAGGTAATGGTAAGTTAACACAGATAGTAATAAACTAATCTACTTTATTTATTTTAGTTTGTAATTTTACAGTGAAGATAAAGAACATTGAAGTAGAGAAAAGAGAGAAGAAGAGGGAGTGTGGACAAATGACAATGTTTTTCATTGCTTTATTGTTTTGTTTTTTGTAAATAATTCTAACTAGGTACATGAAGGGGAACGCATAAATGAAAGTGAAGAACAAAACAAAACTTCAAATAATGGAGGAAGTTTAGGTAAAAAAATGAGAGCTATTTCCTGGACAATGAAGAAAAAAGTGGGTAAAAAGTATATCAAAGCCCTTTCTGAAGAAAAGGTAAGTGTCCTCTGTTAATCACTTGTGTTTTTCTGTTAATATTTTTCTAGGTAGTTTAGAAATATTTGGCAGTTTATGAAGGCCTTCAATGTATTTTCTCCCTCAATAATTGTGCCCAGAAGTTGGGCGGAAGAAAGCATTATCACATTCTCATAGAGGAAATTGAGGCTTAGAAAGATCACTCATGTAGTATGTGAAGAACATATGTCATTTATGTTGTAACAAACAGTAGTACATCACTTCTTTTCATCACCAAATGATATTCCATTTTATAGATAAGCCTCATTTTATTCATCCTTTCATCAATTGATGAACATTTGGTTGTTTCCATTTTGGGATTATTTTAAATCATGCTGAATGAATGATTCAGCATGATTTAAAATATGAATATGAATATCTGTGTTCAAGTTTTTATGTGGAAGTATTCTTTCATTTCTCTTGGTTATATGGTAACTCTGTCTGATACTTTGAGAAACTGGCAAACTATTTCCCAAAGAAGTTGCATCATTTTACATTCCCACTAGCAATACGTGAGAGTTCCAGTTTCTCCACATGCTTGCTAACACTTGTTATTGTATGATTTTTGATGCTACCCATCAAAATGGGTGTGAAATAGATTCTCATTATAGTTTTGATTTCCACTTCCCTGATGACTAATGATGTTGAGAATATTTTCATGTGGCCATTTGCATATCTTCTTTCAAAAAGTGTTTATACAAATTTTTTACCTGCTTTTTAATTGGGTTGTATTTTTATTGTTGCTTTTTTAAAAAATACCTTATGGATACAGATCCTTTATGAGATATACGATTTGCGATATGATATATTTTCTCCCGTTCATGGATAGTATTTTCATTTTCTTGATGTTGTCATTTACAGAACAAATGGTTATAATTTTGATGTAGTTCAATTTATTTTTTCTTTCATCATTTGTGCTTTTAGTATTGTATTTAAGAAACCATTGCTTAATCTAGGGTTACAAAGATTTACTCCAATGTTTTCTTCTAAGAGTTTTATAGTTGTAGCTCTTAAATTTTGATGTATGATCTATTAATTTTTCTACACGGTGTGTGGTAGGAGTCCAACTTCATTCATTTGAATGTGGATATTCAATTGTCCCAGCACTACTTGTTGAAAAGACAATTATTTCTCCATTGTATTGTCTTGGCATCCTTGCTGAAAAATCAATTGATCATAAATATATGGTCAGAAATATATGGATCATAAATATATGGATTTATTTACGGACTCTCAATTCTACTCCATTGATCTATATGTCTTACAGCTATTTTCTTTTTAATGCATTTCAATAGGATCTGTCCCCAGTACTCCATTAAAACAGTTGTCACAGTCAGTATTAACCTCTATGTTGCCAAAGCGAATGGTCACTTTTCTTTCTTCTTACATGACTTTTCAGCTGTACCTGATGCAAGTGATGATTTCATTACATA